>NW_027042683.1:0-741042 GCF_036370985.1 Arxiozyma heterogenica | reverse complement strand
AATATGTTACCACTCCAAACAACCAGTGTCTCATCGTCAGTCATAAAAAACTTTCTTGTCCAGATGAATTCTTACCTAGTCATAATGATAATACTTCTTACTAATATTATACTGTTTCTTATTTGAGTAGTACTCTAGTAATAATTGGTTTGAACATTATGAAATCATTATCCTGATGTCTTTTATCATATAAATTTCTCGAACCCTCATTAACTCTTACTTTAAACTCTATTTGGACTACAACAAAAATATCTTTTATAGATATTTCTGCTGGAATGATATATTACTGGTTTGAGAAACATGTAATTATATCAAAGAGGAAAAATGTTTGTTTTGCACAATCAATATTAGGGAGATAAGACCACACAGAATCAAAATAAATTAATATATTATGAAAAATTGCCAAAAGGTAAACACATATAAGTAGACGACTTTACTTATTAATTTTGCAACCTGGATAAATTACGTTATATTGTATGCTTCTTTTACATTTATATAATTATTAATTCCAAAATAAGAGATCGAGGGGAAATTACTCTACATATTGACATCACAATGACATATAATATGATCACCAACGCTAAAGACATGTATACTAATATTATTCATCCAGAGGAAACACAACCTTGTTTAATACATGTATTGGTTCTATCCAAATATTATGATGATGCAATAGCAATTCTTACTAATCAACACTATCTGCATGGCGAATTTTCACTAACCAAAATACAACTTGGAATTATTGTAATTTTCTGAAAAACAGAATGAAGAATTTTTATATTTCCAAAGAAGTAACATCTATACTTGTAATGTGAATTCAAATTAGTTGTGCTATATCAAAATAAAAAAATTGGGAGTATTAGAAAAAATTGAAATTTCTTTGAAAATTTTTCTCATCTATTATTGTTTATATTTAGCTAACTCAAATTATTCTTTTTTTTCATGAAAGATTTTTTTGTTGTTTGAAAATCTATTGTTCGTTCCAGTAAAACAGAAAAACATCCTCTTGTCATGTAAACACACATTCAGACCAATTACCACAGCAACCTCATTTCACTTTTCAATTATTCTGTAGTAACAAAAGCAAAGAAAACTTTTGGCAAAAGTAAAAATACTTAATACTAATTTCTAACCAGTTAAATTTTGTCTACATTTGGACAATTTTTTATCTGATTGTTTAACTTTTTTAGGGTAAAAAATCACAACAAGTTTGATTGTTCAACTCTTCTTCTATCAAACGAGGGATTGAATATAGTTTTGCAACTCGACAAAGAAACTAATTTTCTGCTTGAACCCATATCAAGATGAATTAATTATATTTTCCTGTTTTAATATGAATATAGTAAGTAAGTAGAAAAAACAAGTTACTATCTTCTTTAAGAAGGTTATTCTTCAGTATTTACCTAATCTATAGCATTTATTTGTTGGAATGTACAATTCCACAAGCAAAATAACCAACAAAGTTTATTTCTTTTTTTCAGTTAGCAATCATCCTAGAGTGATTGTTGTTATTTTTTGTCCCAAGGACTTGTGTTTGGTTTTATTTTTTAAATTGTAAGTCAATTCTTTACAAAAGCCATAGAACTTTAGGGTTGTTTTTAAATTGTCATTTTTAGACATATCACGAAACTTAGGAATAAAAATACCTCACTTCAGTTACTAACAGAAATATTCCTAAATACTACTACAAGAAGATGCTTTGGACAACAATAAATCCCATAATCTAAAAAAAAAACATGCTTAAAAATAGTTCATTGTATACTATCTATTATAGTCATTTCATTCAACCACCAATTGGCAAACAAAAAACAAAAAGAAAAGCTCTGTTATCAAGTCTTGCTATTTTGAAAAGATACAAACTTCCTATCATCCTTTGACCTAGTATAAATAAACAACATCATAACAATAGGTCGAATATAATAATAATCATCTTTTTTTCTTGTTTGTCTTAAAATTAAACCAAATAGCTATCATTAAACGACATTGTAAAAGATTTTAAGGATTCCACAAGGTATACGTCATTTTTTCTAGTTCAATAGTACTCTTGCATGTCTTACATATTGTGTATCCGAAAAGGAGAAAAAATACTCCGCCTAAATGGAGAATTTTGAATTTTACAAATTATATTGTTCTTATACTAGATCGGAAAAAAGAGAAAAAATCAGGAATAGGAATATCACACTAAAAAGTCTAATTGAGATCCAAATCTACCAGGAGAATAATTATATTTTAGATCTTTATCATAATAGATGTTCTAATAGAACAATAATAACTTTAAATAATAAATTCTTGGTTAACAAAAGAACAATTTTACTACATTTGTTGAATATTATAAAAAATATTACTACATGCTAACGTCATATAAGGTGCTGATTCTTGCAATACGAACTAAAAAAAGAAAAAAAATTGTTGATGGTTCTTATAGTGTATAACTTTATATAACTTATGTACAAACAGTAACAATGCAATAAAAATTCTTTACCCCTTTTTTAAATTATACATTCCTATTCGATCCCACAGTCACTGCCAAAAATTTTAATATTCTATTGTGAATGAAGTAATAAATTTTGAACATTCTATAGATCGATTTACTATAGAATATTGTGATATATACAAAAAAGAGATATAAATGCCAAATAACTAATTAATCAGGGGCGATGATCCTGTAAGAGTGGGGATTCTCTAAAATAATTCAGGGGCAAAAATTTAAAAATAGAATACAAAGAGACATGTATATCTATAGTGTGGTTAGAATTGTCTGTATTATCTCTTTTCCCACTTGTGTAATTTTTTTCTTCACTTTTATTCTTTTTGTCGTTGCATCAAATACAAAGACGAGTGTTTCCAACACAATAGCAAAAAGGAAAAAAAACTATTTGTCCATTCTTAAATTTGTAAACTTTCCCTTTTATGTTCTTCAAAAGTAAAGTATCTAGACAAAACTGATTCTATTGTTCTGCAATGTGAAAATGCCCAAACAATAAACAATATTTTTAATTCTCCATTTGGAAATGTTTTCGAGAACTCAACATTTTCTGTTTCCTTTTTTGTTTAAAGAAACTACCACACAGTGATATTTTTCCTATTAGAGATAATAAAATGATCAGCTATGCTGTGTTTTTGTGCTTTACTTAGATTTTTAGTCCAATTGTTGAAGATTACAGATCTTTTTCTTCATTCTTTGTTTCTACTCCTTTACACACTTTTATCATTGAAGATTTATTGCAAAACTTTATTTATATTTTATTCTGGTTCAGTCAAAAATTTAGAACCTATTAGACAATCATTTTTATTGCAAGTCATGAGCACATTTTTATATAAAACTACTATGGATTATGTCTGAATATTCTTTCGTTTCTTGCTTCTCTTCTTGCAGGCATGAGCATCATCTCGTTATACTCCCAGATGCTACCAGTATAACCGAACTAAGTGAATCACCTCAAATAACCAAAAAACTAACGCCATAAAGTATACTCACCAAACTATATATTTTACTGAAAAGTCAATAATTCCGAATATTTGAAAATAATATAATGGTCTCAAGTGCCTTATCATTGTGCGCGGCACTGCTTTTAGCTGCTTTTTCTGCTGTATCGAAGGCACAAACATCTTATTACATTTCTATTTATACTGAAACAATTCCTAGTTATTCGCAACCGCAAGTATCTTATATTACTAGTTATCTTGGACCGACTACTCACGGTGGTAAGGGTCCTATTGCCACAGTGGACGGATGGCCTGTGAATAATCCGTATAATGCATCTAAGGATGCTCGTTGTATGTTGACTCCAGAACAAAAGGCGGCTGTTTTGGACCTAATGAATAAGTACAGATCTATGTTTGTCGACACTCCTAATTTGACCTGGTCTGATACTTTAGCCCAACGGGCTGCGTGGTGGGCTTGCGAATTTAATGTCAAGACGCCTGTTTTTCAAGACGCTCCCGATTACGGCTACTTTATTGGTTCAAACTTTTACGTGGGACCTGGTCCTCTGACCAGCGGTGTAGACGCCTGGTTTGATGAAATTAATGATTATAATTACAGCGATCCTTACCTTTTGCCTTACTTACATAATGGACATTTTACACAGCTTGTTTGGAAATCCACCACGGAGGTTGGTTGTGGTGCGCAAGAATATTGGCCCGGTGTTGATGGTTTGCCTGGTCGATATTTTTTTGAGTGTGAGTTCATACCTCTTGGTAATGATTATGGTAAATACCATGAAAATGTCATGCCTCTGAAACCAGCTTATGCAACTCTTCAGTTCCCAACACCTCACTGGACAGCCGCCCCCGTAAATTGGACATCTATATCTCTATATGAAAAAACACATGCTGTAGCTCAAATTACTATAACTCCGACATCAAATCCTAACCCTGTTTACACAATACCTTTTGGAGATTGGTCAGACTTCTTTCCATCAACGGCCCAGTTTACTTATTTAAGTGCCACTGACAGTCCAACTACCACTGCAACAACATCTACCTCGAGCAACAGTCATGCTTCTGCTGTGAATACTACTAACAGATCAACCTCCACTGCAACAACAACTACTTCAACCAACACTCATGGTTCTGCTATTGATGCTACTCACAGATCAACTATCATTTCTAAAAAATCTACTTCAATCAGTCATAGTTCTGCTATGGATGCTACTGACAAGTCAATTGCCACTGCAACAACATCTACCTCAAGCAACAGTCGTAGTTCTAGTATCAATGCTACTGACAAATCAACTGTCACTTCTAAAAAATCTACTTCAATCAGTCATAGTTCTGCTATGGATGCTACTGACAAATCAACCATTTCTGAGAAGTCTACCTCTAGCAATAGTCATGGTTCTATTATGAATACTACTGACAGATCAACTGTCACTTCTAAAAAATCTACCTCAAGCAACAGTCATAATTCTGCTATGGATGCTACTGGTAAGTCAACCATCACCTCTAACAAATCTACCTCAAGCAACAATCATAGTTCTGTCGTTGATGCTACTGACAGATCAACCACCACTGCAACAACATCTACTCCAATCAGTCGTGGTTCTGCTATTGATGCTACTAATAAATCTACCACCACTTCTAACAAATCTAACTCGAGCAACATTCATGCTTCTGCTATGAATACTACTAACAGATCAACCACTACTTCTAAAAAATCTACCTCAATCAGTCATGATTCTGCTATTGATGCTACTGACAGATCGACCACCACTTCTAACAAATCTACCTCAAACAGTCATAGTTCTACTATGGATGCTACTCACAGATCAACCATCACTGCAACAATATCTACTTCAAGCAACAGTCATAGTTCTATTATAAATACTACTGACAGATCAACTACCACTGCAACAATATCTACTTCAAACAGTAATGGTTCTACTATGGATGCTACTCACAGATCAACCATCACTTCTAAGAAATCTACTTCAAGCAACAATCGTAGTTCTACTATGGATGCTATTAACAGATTAACCATCACTGCAACAACAACTACCCCAAGCAACAGTAATGGTTCTGCTGTTGATGCTACTAGCAGATCAACCATCACTTCTGAGAAATCTATCTCAAGCAACAGTCATGGTTCTGCTATGGATGCCACTGACAGATCAACCATCACCTCTAATAAATCTACCTTGAGCAAGAGTAATGGTTCTACTATGAATACTACTGACAGATCAATCACCACTTCTAAGAAATCTACCTCAAGCAACAGTCATGGTTCTGGTATCAATGCCACCAACAAGTCAACTGCCACTTCTAAGAAATCTGCCTCAAACAGTCATAGTTCTACTATGGATGCTACTGACAAGTCAATTGCCACTGCAACAACATCTACCTCAAGCAACAGTCGTAGTTCTAGTATCAATGCTACTGACAAATCAACTGTCACTTCTAAAAAATCTACCTCAAACAGTCATAGTTCTACTATGAATACTACTGACAGATCAACCACCACTTCTAACAAATCTACCTCAATCAGTCATAGTTCTGCTATGAATACCACTGACAGATCAACCATCACTTCCAAGAAATCTACTTTAAGTAACAGTAATGGTTCTGCTATGGATGTTACTGACAGATCAACCATCACTTCTACCTCAATCAGTCATAGTTCTACTATGAATACTACTGACAGATCAACCATCACTTCTAAAAAATCTACTTTAAGTAACAGTAATGGTTCTGCTATGGATGTTACTGACAGATCAACCATCACTTCTACCTCAATCAGTCATAGTTCTACTATGAATACTACTGACAGATCAACCATCACTTCTAAAAAATCTACTTTAAGTAACAGTAATGGTTCTGCTATGGATGTTACTGACAGATCAACCATCACTTCTACCTCAATCAGTCATAGTTCTACTATGAATACTACTGACAGATCAACCATCACTTCTAAAAAATCTACCTCAAGCAACAGTCATAATTCTGCCATTGATGCTACTGACAGATCAACCTCCACTTCTAACAAATCTACTTCAAGCAAAAGTAATGGTTCTAATATCAATGCTACTAATAGATCTACCACTACTTCTAAGAAATCTGTCTCAATCAGTCATAATTCTGCTATTGATGCTACTAACAGATCAACCACTACTTCTAAGAAATCTACCTCAATCAGTCATAGTTCTACTATGAATACTACTGACAGATCCACTGCTACTTCTGACAAATCTACCTCAATTAGTCGTGGTTCTACTATGGATGCCACTGACAGATCAGCTACTACTGCAACAACATCTACCCCAAGCAACAGTAATGGTTCTGCTATTGATGCTACTGACAGATCAACTGCCACTTCTAAGATCTCTACTTCAAGCAACAGTAATGGTTCTTCTATAAATACTACTGGCAAGTCAACCTCCACTTCTAACAAATCTACCTCGAGTAACAGTCATGGTTCTACTATCGATGCTACTAACAGATCAGCTACTACTTCTACCAAATCTACCTCAATCAGTCATAGTTCTGCTATGGATGCCACTGACAGATCAGCTACTACTGCAACAACATCTACCCCAAGCAACAGTAATGGTTCTGCTATTAGTGTCAATGGTAATGCACATGCTACTGGTGAAGCTGCATCCGCTAAAACAAATGTTGCTCACTCCGTCACAACCGCTACTGTTAAGAGCACACACATGGTAGATGTCACTGAATGTCCAGTTTGCTCACTATCCACCGCTACCACTTCATTTTCTTCCCAAAACAGTCAAACTGTCCTACATGGTGAACCAGTGTTGAGAGTTAGTACAGTTTATACTACAGACGGTGTTGTTATCACTACATACACTCCTTCATGTCCAGAAAGTGCTAAGACAGGTTCTGTTACAGCTTCTGCTGCTACTGCTACTGCACCTTCAGACGTAAGCATGGAATCTGCCCATTCCAATGTTGTTCCATCTGTAGGTGTTGCTACTTCTTCTTCTAATTCTGCGGAAAGTGTTACAGTTGCAAAATATGAAGGTTTGGCAGCTAGTTTGACCTCAGATGTTCTATTCAGCGCTATTTTAATGGCTCTTATTCATTTGATCTAATTATGATACTGTTTTAGAGAGGCATTTGAACCTGTACTAATAATTGACAGACGCTGTAATATATCATTTATTGTGATTGTCTGATGTTAGTATAAAAAAATTACAGCACCTGTTGATTATTAGTACAAGTACAAATGCCTCTTTTTTTTATACTAACCTCGGTTTTATTTATTTACTTTTTGTATAAAATATTTTTTTTAAATATAATTTATTTACAGAACACTTTTAGTTGGTCTAATTTATTTTTACCTAAAAATATTGAATCTTGTCCTACTACTACGAGCATGACCTTAGTAGTCTACTTCATTCTCATCACCATGACGCTTTCCTTTCTTTACCTAAAAAGCATGACTACAGGGGTTGTATAAGTTATTGACCTTCTTAAATACAACTTTATGCGTCTCAAGGACGATATTTTTTTCATTTCAGTTGTGAAGAATACGTCACTATCTATATGGAATCCTTCAATGCTATCGTAGAGACCAAATATCTGAAGATCCTACTGAAATATATCAATGATCATATTTGATACTCTAAAGAGACAATATAAAACAATCAAACTACTCCAATAGATGTAAAAATGAAAAGATCTGTATCTTTGAATCAAATACTGAATGGGAACCCTATATCTAAGAGAACTAAGCTGAATGGGAGTAAAGTAAAAGGAATATCGAAAGACCCAGAGACTGTCGATCTTGTGAAACTACCTGAGCAGGTAGACCTCAATAACGTTCAAACAAATAAACCAAAAATTATTCCACTTGGTGATAATCTATCCAGCGTCTTGGTGAAGACATTTCTAATGAGGAAACCACCAAAGTTACTAAATATTATAGGAATGTACTTCCTGGGAGTATAATTAATTATTAATCTAATGGTAGTGTATATTTTAAGTAAGATTGCCAATATAGCAAGTAACAAATACACACCACTGATTATTAACAGCTTATTGTAAATCTAACTACGTATTATAAGAATCCAACTTTTAGTTATGATGTATTGTGTGAAATAAATAATATCAAACTGTCATTATATATACTTGAAATGTTTACATCTAATTATATCCTAAGACTTAATAAAATATACAAAATAATAGAAATATAATATACACCCATTAGTTTTTAATATTTCACTTTGTATTATCTTTTCCAATAACTATGTCATTAAATATTATTCATTTGTAAGTATTAATAGTATTATGTGAAAAATTTTGGATGTTGTAATATATAAATTATTTAAACGCATTAATAAAGGTTGGATTTCATATTTATTTAATGGTGAACTAATAAATTTTAGAATTCTATTTATTATGATATAGCAATAAAGATTCTAGATATATATAATATTATAACCATAGGTAAGAAAAGTCTCTCTGTTATTTTATTTGTAAAATAATATCCACTAGCTTTTGCCTTATTTTCTTTTTATTTAATTATTAGTATACTTATCAAAACTGTTGAATAATAGGCAGATAATCACTACTTTTTTATTTAAAAGTGATTTTTGTAGATCATTAAAACAACTTTTTGAAGAAAATATTTCAAGAAAAAGAAATAGTGAAGGATCAATGTGTGTTTGTTTATAAACACCATATATATTTTCTGCATAGTTTTTAATAAAATGGAGATCCAATTTGTCTAAGGCTCAAGTAATAGAAATGTTAGATATAAAATTCATTATTGTCTAAGATAAACCAACTATCTTCAATACTACTGTGCTAATCATCAATTCTATCATATGTGTTAAAATATAACTCCACATAAGTTATTGTCTCTATGGAACCTGATTTAAGTTTAACTTGCTAAAGTTAGCATCAATACAACACTGCCAATCTTTATCATTTATCAAAATATTTCAGTTGCAATAGATGCTAAAGCCTAGAAATTATTTGCATTCGCTTATTTGGCATTTTTAACTATAATAACGTAGTCGAATTTAAGATTGCATAATTTCATTGTAAATAATAGTTTTGTTTTCAAATCTTGCAATTTCCTTTTTGACATTTATGCAACTGGCACAAATATGTTGTTTTACACTACTTTTGTGCATGACATTTTGCCTGTTGTTGTTTGGAACAAACATTGAGAAATTTTCCTTTAAATGATCACATAATAGTAAAATAGAAATATCTCACTCACATGAAATTTTCTACTTGTTTTCATCGTAAAATGGGCTAATAGATGTTTCCAAATAAGCAGAGGTAATTATAATACTATAAACGTTTTAATTATGAATTTTAATTGTGATTTGACATCAAGGGGGAATATGCTATAATTATTGTTTCAATAATTCATCGTATTTATTGTTTTTGTTTCAAATGGATTGGAAAATTCTAGTGGATACCAAGTTTGTAATTTCTTTGAAAACTAATATGGTGTTGTTGAGAAGAATAGCCAGTCAATACGTAAGCTAAAGTTTTTTAAGACAATCCATAGTAGATAAAGTTGTTTATGTTAAATGTTTTATTTTCACTTCGAAAGAAATGCATTTTTTCATTACTTCAGCGCAAGAAAAACAGTTTTTTTTTCTGTTGTTTTTGATCAGAAAAATTTGGACATTCATTTTTTTAATCGTATTAGATGTTGATGTTATTGCGTCAATGTTTTTATGTAGTATTAGGAAGTGAATCATTTCTTCTAGTTTGGAATGTATGCAATCCGCAACCTATAAGAAGTAGTTGATTCATTATTGTATAAATATTTATTATAGTTAACAGAAATAATGTCCAAAACATACTCATTATGATATATACAAAATCTTTTGACCCATAAGAATTTAGTATAACAAGAGATTGTCGTATCCTGTATTATATAAAAAAAATGAAGTTCATAGAAATGAAATTGTAAGTTCAAATTGATTTATCCCAAGCATATTTCTAATTAGTATTCAATTAATAGGGAAAATTGATACAGTCATTTATGAGATTCTTTTATATTATTACAGTTGAATATCAGATATCTAGAGATCTTTAAAAAAACAAAAAACACTTCTAACAGATATAAGTAAACATCTTTTATATTATGTTATAAAGCATACTGTCCTAAGAACATATTTTAATTCATTGAAGAGCAAAAGCTCTAATTCTAATGATAATAAGAAAATGTTTACATAACTACGAAACCATCAAAATTTTCATGCTTTATAAATTTGAGGAGGTGTTAGAAGTATTGTTTTAGAAACATAGTGAAAAGCAAAAATTAATTACGGTACAGTATCTTGGAGAGACATAGTAACGACGTTAATATCGGTGAGTATATTTATTCTTTTAGAGGCAAAAAGAAAATTAAAACAATTCAAGTGTATATTGCTATTATTATTTTAGGAATACTAAAAAGATTTAATAGATTTATAACAAATCACAAAACTGAATAATACTCAGATAAATGTAAGTTAGCTATATCTTGAATTGAATTTGGTGCTTTTACGTATAATAGAGATGTTTTAATAATTACTAGCGACTAAGGATATTTATTTATTAGAGTCCTTTTCAAGTTTTAATTGCCAAGTATACTAAGGTTAATTTACACTTAACAGAGATATAGGACATCAATATTCCTTAAATTTGGTAATTTTCAAAATTCAAACTAAAAATGTTGTTCCTTTCGTTTAATTGCTTATTTTTAATAACAAATTTTCATATTGTAGTATCCAAATTACCATAAAATATTTGTAGTTTTATGTTACAATTGTAAAATTTAGTAAGCTATCATCTTCAATATATGGCTCAAAAGAGATTTTATCTTTCAAATTTATTGTTAAAACCACTCTTTTGTCCAAGTGTTAATTTAGCAGTGAAGACTACTCGCTGTAACTTGTGTTTATTCTGTATTTGAATGATTATTCATGTGTAATATTAGAAATCTCTGCTACTTTATTGATAATATCGCCCCATTAGTATAAAATTTATCTTGAAAAAAGTTTTGTTGTGTTTTTTATTGCATATAATGCCTAAGTGTATCACTGACTATTTGAAGACAATATCATATTAATATAATTAATGATAATATTTGAAAATCTAAAAAAATAAAATCGTCTATATTTACACAGATGTATTCTTCAGAAATATTATTGTTATGATAAATTGTTTTGTTATTTCATAATTAGCATTGCTATAAAAAAGGTATATTTGACATATTTGTTGTATGTTTGATTGAGTTTCTTTATATTATTTATAATGATTGTGTTTTCTAAGGATTTTGACAAATCCAGAAGATTTTAGAATGATTTATTGAAAAGTAGAAGCATGACTACTATTATTACAACAGTCCCACATAACCTGTTTTGATCTATATGAAAGAAAATCGAAGACAGGTATCCTCGGAAAACAAAGTGTTTTGTAGTAATTGTTGGATGTCTGTTTCAAAAATATAATAATAGAAAACACTCTATCATTAAAACAGATTTGGCTAGCAGGGGTCTTAACAAAAGTAATTAATTAGGAAGTTTTCTGAGATATTTATTTATGTTTATTTGGTGTTTTATTATCTAACCCATGTGAAATTCAAGATTGAAAGGACTAATCTCTGTCTCTTCAAAAGAAAAATGGCTACCTACAACAGGATTCCAGTAGTTGTGTAATTTAAGGATTTTACATGTCCCATTAAAGATTTTGCTTTCTTTTACAAGTCGAAAAATTTTTTTTCTCTGACTGCAGATATTTTTCGTGAGATTTAGCTCGAAAGCCGTTGACAATAGAGTAAAAATTATTATGACAAAAACACTACGGCTTTATCCCAAAAAGGGAAATGTCCATTAAAAAAAGCTTAGATTTTGTTTTGTTTTTCCGAATTCAGTGGATAGAATTTCCTCGAGATCGCATTGTTATTCAAAGTTGCAAATATTTGAAAAAAGAAGAACTGTTAAAAGGAGTCCTAATGGAGGAAGATAGACTAGGTACGTAAGTCTTCCTCCTTGTTGTAGCGTGTAACAATCCTGTTTAAGGCTAGATGGTAGAGTTAACATTACAGAAAAAACTCATCCAGTCTTTCGATACTTCAGTGTGTAGGATAGACACTTTTATAGAGGGTTTCCAGTACATTTTATGGAAAGTATAAAATAGAAATGAGAAGTATTATGATTAAAAAATAATATGTGTTAAAATATAAGAATTTGTAGGTAGTAGATGTTTATAGTATACTATGTGAAGTATTCTTTTGAGTGTATCTTTAAAATGATTTTAAAAGAGAAGTACTCTGAACTATATATTGGTTAAAACTAATATAAACAAGTGGATTTTGTTTTATTTTTATTGGACAGTTGTATAGAAAAACAAAAGAAAATATAATATTTTTGTTAGACTGTAGTATTTTTACCCTTTAGATGGTTGTAAGCAGTAGTGTATAAGGTGGATGAAGATGGGGTGACAATATCAACAACTTCTGAAGACGAAGAACTGTCACCGTTAACAAGGGTGATGGTGTAGGTAGTGTCATATTTTAATCGATCTTGTGACATAGAAGCAAATCTGGTCTGACATTACTAAAATTATAAGCACCAGTCTAAATTAAAGATTTAAATAGTGTATTGTGAAAAGTTGTCTTAATCTTAAGTCTAACTATTGAAGAAAAATAAAATAAATGATATTTATAGAATACTGTATTTTTTTTAAGAAACGTATCAACTGTTTCGTGCATTCTATTCTTATTATCGTTTTTTTGAGTTTTTTTACCAATTTTAACCTGGTGAGCGTATGATGGTCGTTATACTCTTTAATTTTTAGGGTAGAAAAATTATTGAGTAAATCTTAACTAGTATTTTAGAAGATGATTCAAGATAATGTGATAGGTATTACTAAAAATCAAACTGTTGGTATTGTTATAATATAGGCTAGTAAATATATATATATATAGATGAGAAAGATTGTTTGTCTCGAAGATGGAATTTTATATTAGGATCAAGATAAGAAAACAAAGTAATAATTTCACAAATTCCTTTTATAGATTGTAAATAGTTATTTCTTATAAATATTGTTCATGATACTCTCAGTTTTTTTCTATTATATAAGAAGGTAAAAAAATATACTTGCAATTTATGTATGAAGGGTTATACTAATTAATCATGATTATGATTTTTAGTAGCATCTTAAGTGCAGATGCTAATGCTAGAATTTTTCACTATCTTAATTTTTGATTTCTTAATTTGAGTTCTTCACAATGGTTAGTTGTATTAAATTTCGTAAGAAGCTCTATTTGGAATACTGAAATGCGCAGTCTACAGGTAACACCCTATATTAAGGGGAAAGACTTGGAGTAGCCAAAACTTTGAAGCCAAGTCGTAAGTGTATTCGAACAAATGATCGTCAAATTAACGTTGGTGGCAGATTACTGAAAATTTTATTTAAGAAATCTCTGATTGTTGAGAGAATGTGCCAGAGGTAATTATTAGTTTTAAGGTTGGTATTCTATCTTCTAAGCTTTACCCAGAAAATAAAATAACTTAAGATCAGTTTAGGTATTCAAGATCAGCCAAAAATAATGAATTTGCTAGTTTAGAATTGACCATTATGTGATTTGTAAACGTTTATAGATATAATTAATATCTATATTTTTGTATATTATTTATAAGAATCCTTACAAATTTTTGTCTGGACTTTTTTAATGATTTTCAAAAAGTTTGTATAAGAATGAAATTAATAACTATACTTAAATATTATATATGCAAAAAACAAACAAAAAAAGGAAGGAAAAGAAAAAATCAAATATAGAACGACATATAAATATTAAGAGATGATAGATTCTTATAAAAATTGTACAAAGCAGCCGCCAACTATATATTAATATTGCTTCATAGATGTTGACGTAAGGCTTCGGAATCAAAAATTCTAGTAGAGTTCATTTTAGACTAAAATAATAGGAAAATGTAACTTACAATAGGATATTGGTGGTATTATAAGTTTTATTGATATTTATAGTAAGAAATTAGTGGTACTATAAATTGTTATTGTATTGCTTGGTTTTTTCTTTCTACATAACTAATATACAAGATACAATATTATACAGTATACTCCTTTTATCTTCGAATCTTCTTTAATATAAATTTTTATAACTTACATGGATGTATTAATTTTTATTGTAGCAATGTTAATGGACATTATTTACTCTACTCATATCCCAATCATCTGATAATTTTGTTACTCTTTGTTAGACATAGCAACATAAATCTCGAAATAAATTACAACCTTAAACATTTTGTATAATAAATAATATAAATAAACTCTGAATATGTATAATAACTCATTAATTATTATGCTGAGGCTAATTTGCTATTTACTCTAAACTGTGTGCTATCTTGGATCTTAACTGTAATATTACCAATATGAATATAAGTATTAGAACAAGAACATAACTAACATGTTTCAAACTATCTAATCTGTTATAAATGATCTAACAACTCTTCCAATAATGTATCTATAATAATATTCTACATTATAAATATCACACTAGTAGATTATTAATTGTATTAATTTAACAGAATTATTTGTGATACTACAATTCATTATATTAAAATGATCTCTTTGATTATCCCAATACTAATACAACACTATGACAATGAGATAGACAAAGATAACAATCTATATGAACAATAATTAAACCCGCTACTATTGCTTACTGAATATATTTTTGGTGTTATTAATATTATTAATTATTCATATTCCAACCAAGAAAGCTATCATTATTTAGAATGCTTTTATACTCTTAATAGAAATTTATATATTAATATGTTTGTTTGATCATCAGGTAACATATCAATAATGATCATTGCAACTATCTTAAATAACATCTTACTATCTAACAAGTTAAACATTTCTGGCTTATGTAATACACCAATTCAAACAGGTCTCCATATACTATACCCCTAACTCTTTCTCATTCTTTATCTTTTTCAAATTCAGTAAATTTTAATTAATCAAAGAACATTTCACCTTTTAATCATTTCAATACATGCTGATGTACAAATAAAATAACTTGATTGTTAATAAATCATGTGGTAACAGTTGTTTAATTTCCAACAGGAATGGCATCTACTGGTATTATTATAAACCTTCATAAAAATTTAATATGTCTCCAAATACTATTCCACTTTTCTCAATTGTATATAAATATGGTAACTCAGATAAAATAATTCCCACAGATCAGCAAAAAACCTACTTTCTGTTGTGTATCTCGCACTTAAACCATTTTTGTTTTTAATTACAGTATAATTACATGTTCATATATGTGTATTATTTGATTTAATATTGTTCATTGTTAGATATTATATTGGTGTTGTGAGAATTGACAACAGTGTTATGGAATTTTACCACTTGACAGTCAGTAATAATGAATTGATTTTCAGGAAGAAATATAATCTTGGTTATTGGTAGGGTGTATTTTTGTGAGTGATTTGGATATAATATTTGTGATATAGTTGGGTAGTAGTACGATGGTAGTTGGCATAGTGTTGATAATTATACTGTGAGGTTCATCTATATGGATAGGTTTCATGGTAGTAGTATTGAAGTGATCACTATGTGAAATTGATATGTTATCAGATTATATCATTTAGGTGGAAGATACTGTAAGTGTTTGTGTTTATGTATTTGTAAATACTCATAGCAATAGAGCAACCATACCATAAAGATAGATGTATTTTGTTTATAAATATCTTCCTTAGTAATAACCCATGTACAAAGTGGATTGTCGTGAATATACTCTCTATAGTTAAGGATATCTTGGTTGGCTGTATCAAATATATTTATGGCATAATTATATCATGTTGAATGGTAGTATCTCAATGTTATATAATGTGAATTTGTGAAATGCATAGATCTCAACTGAGGATGTGTTCTTGTCTGTAAGCAGGTCTCCTTTGTATTGTTTACATCAGTGTTTGCATGGTGTAGTGATTGATATCTGTTTGAGTTGTTTTTATTTGATTGAAAAAAGTTTTTGGAATTTAAGAAAAATTGGATTTCAGGAAAGAAAAAGAATGAAAAGATAAGAAGACAATTTTAGCATATGTTGGCAGTTACAGTTCTACAAACAGTGCTGTTTTAACCAACCAGTAGGTATAGATCAAAAAAGTCATGTAAGAATGAATAAGTGGCTATTCTATATTGTTTGCTATGGTATGGCATAATACACAATAAAAGATAGTATTGTGCAAAGTGATAGTTGTAGTGGGTAGTGTAATTTAATAAGAGCTATTACTAGGATATCAGTAGAAGTAGATGTATTAATGCACATAGCACTTCAAAATATTAAATGTATGATAGAGAGAAGAGAATATAATGTGTAACTTAATAAATTATACAAATTACTAGAAATATAAGATATATTCATTATTTCTTTGGATTTTACCTTGTACCGTTTTCTTTATTAACTGATAATACTATCACAAATTATATCATTAAGTACTTTCTACCTATTAAACGTAAGGAAATAATATGAAAATTGTATATGTTGCAACAGTTCAAACACTTAAGCTTATTAACAGTAGCTGAGTTGCAAAGTAATGCAATAATCAGGTTATAATTCTTAAAATCACATTGTTATTTAGTTATAAATACATATTTTCCAATATGAATGTGTAATAGATAAACTGTAACCTATGTCAAATACACACTTAGCCATACTAAAAACCAAGAATGTAATAACAACGATAGAGTCATTTGTTTTATGATAAATAGATCAATAAATTTAGACCATTTTCTTTTCATATGTAAGATATAGAAACAATGTAAACAACATAAACATAATACACTGGATTAGTGTGATCCATTAATGGTCACTCTGTCGCATCTTATATTTACACTTACATTTCTAGGTTTATTATGGTAATATCATCTAGGAAATTTTATTGCTCTTTTAAATCTATAACATTCAATGTTATTCACAGTATCTGCTATCATGATATTAACATGTATCTTTACTATGGATTTATACATAGTAGACTAAGTTCATATCAACCACTATTACTTTCAATTATGTTTTTATTCTTAAACTGCTTACTTCATTTAGACATTAATAACTGGTAGATTGTATGGTATCACTCTTAAACTATGAACTCCTCATTAATATACAACTTCTCTTGATATTATGTCTTAGACAAGAACGATACTGTACAAACATATCACACTTAATTACTCTTAGCATCAGCCATCATTTTCTTTTAATTACCCACCAATCTCATTTCATTCAAATTTCAATTGTCAATCTTCCTTTTTTCAAAATCTGAAAAAATAGTTCGAAAAAAAAATCAATTACAATAATAGCCACTCTCATCGACAACCAAGCATATAAGTAACCAACTTTACTTATAAATAGCCAGTTATTATCTACCTTCTTTACATATTCATATGATATAATATTGAATATTATCAAACAGTTATTTAACATGGCATAGTTACACCACTGTATACCTAATAATCATTTATATTTGACTATCAGAAATAACCTCATAATGACTTACTCCATGCATAGACTGTGACTATGGAAGATATTTATTGACAAACTATGACCATTTTTTGTGTCACTACCACTTTTATTATGAATATAACTATTAAAGTATACTCCAATAACACATGAACACCATCCCTTACTAATATTTTCAATATGAAAAATATAATTATATCTTCTATATCACTTCATTATCCATCGAATGATACTGTTATAATAATTTATGATCATATGCAATACTCTTTTGAAATTAACAGATCATGATAACTGTTATAAACATAGATATAATTATACTATATCAATAAACAAATTTACTATATCATCTTTTTACTTATATCTTACAGGATATTTATCCTTACTAATTCCAATCTTATTATGGATGTATTTGATTTATGTTTGATTTTCAATGCTTATGGTAATGATGATAAAAGACACATTGATTTAATATAATGAATAATATTTTGATTATATTTTTATTTCATTTTACTGTACTGCTTTCCCTGCTCAACAATTTTGTTCTATCTTTTGCTCAAATGATCTTATTTTAATGTTTGAAAAATAACGTAATAAAAAGAAATTTTATCTCGATCTTTGAACATTGAACAACATTTAAGAATATACTATGGTGGAGTATTAACATGTTAATCTATCAATTTACTATTCAGGAAATTTATTCTCTTTAAGAGTTAATCTGACATTATTATAGCTGGATGTTTAATACTGTGTATGGATCTCTAATTGTAACCAAGAGTCATGAGAAGATATTGAAATTCAAAAAAAAAAAATAGGAGTTTAATTCCATTATAACATTAAAATAACAAGACATACTATAATTATGGATCAACATTTGCAAAAATATGAATGTGTTATAACATTGTTACATGTTCCATATTTAAAAAGAAAATTCCTATATTATTGAAATCTTAGGATAATTATTATCACGATATTTTTCAAGTGTGGGAGAGAAATTCTCTTGTCTCTTTTGAAATTTTGAAATCTCTACATTCAGTAAAATACAGGAAGAGATATGATACAGTAATGGATCAATAAAGTACAACTGTTACCGTATGCTGTGTATCTACATTTTTGTGTATAATATTCTTAACATATATAGTAAGTATAATATGTCATCAGTGTGCAATTCTGTACATTTGGGAAATAGTGTCTTATTTCTCTTTTTTTCCCTTTGCTACTTAAAAGAAGTTTCCATTTCTTTAAATATTGTTAGAGTAATTCTATAGCATGTCTCTACTGTTCATGTGAATATAATAGTTATTGAATATGTTGGCTTACGTACAATTGAATACTATATTACAAAAAAAAAAAGAAATAGAAGTATAGCCATAAGTTTAAGCGAGTTAATAACAGTGACCATATTAACACAAATATATATATATAGTTATTTGACCTAGCAATATATAGTGGTATTTAATTAAAGTATATCCATGTATATATGTATGTATTATGTGTTCCCTATGGATGTATTTGTATATACAGAGGACAGAAAGAAAATAATTAAGGAATGTGGGAATAAATACATTTGTCTAGTTAACTTTTCAGTAAATACAGGTAAAGAAAGATTGTAACTGTTTTTAAGACATGTGTCAAACCTTTTATTATGATCTTTGAATTAAACTAGCATCAAATCTTCACAATTACAATTTTTCTTAATTAGAAAAGATTTAAAGACCTTACATCCTTTAAACCATGATCAATCGATTTATACAGAAGTAAATTTCCTAATCACAATCTCTTTATTAAAAATTGCCAAAACATGTAGCAAAAACATACATGTATTAAAATGTCTATATAGCAACTATTAGATTGTATAATTGTATTGAATAATTTAAATTACTTAAAATTGGGAGAAGATATTATCGGTTTATTAGGAATGAGTAAATCTATTTGTGCTGTATAAGATATTTGAAAATCAAATAAATAATAAAAATACACAATATAAAAAATATTAGAATACTATATACTTATATAGAAATATTTAATTATTAAATTATTTAGAATTCTTTATTTTAAAATTTTTTGCCTTTAATCAATTTAAATTACCATGAATAATAATAAACCAATGCAATGGGCAACACTCCACTTCATCATATACATGGTGCTACCTTTACCTTCATATGATACAAGAGAAGGTACACCTTCATGAGGTACTGTGATAGCAATTGATGATGAGGATGGCTGTTCAGAAACATATTGGGAAACTTGTGGCACCATTAAAGGCATCGATGTTTCTGATCTTCTAGACTCATTATTACCGATTACAGTGGTAGATGTTCTAGAGTTTCTAGATGTTGGGTGATTTTTACCATTGGTAAATGCTGGACCAGGGGTGGTAGAAGTAACAGAAATAACTGGAGTCACATTTGTAGCAGTAGTAAATGAGTTAGTCTCTTCTTGTTGGTTCTTTGAATAAACAGATTCAATAGAACTATGTCCAATGATAGCAGTCATACTTGTTTCAGAAGTTGCAGATGGTTCTGGACAATAAGTTGTAGTCATAGTAACTCCATTAACAACCGTAGTCAGAACAACTAGAGTGCCACTCAAAGTAGATTCAATCTTTTCACCAGATATAGTGGAGTTTCCATAGAGAGGAGATGGTACAGAAATTGGTGATGTCATAAAGCTACTAAATGGAGATGGTGTGATTATAACAACAACAACTTCAGTAGAGGAAGAGCCATTACTGTCAGTGACTACAGTTGTGTAGGTAGATGTGATTGGGACAGTGACTGCACCAGTGGTAGTAGTGGATAAGGTAGATGGAGCTGGAGTGATCACAACAACAACAACCTCTGGAGAGGAAGAGCCATTGCTGTTAGTAATAGTGGTGGTGAAGGTAGATGTGGTCAAGGCAGAGACATCCCCAGTAGTGGTCGTATAGAAGGTAGATGGAGCTGGAGTGATCACAACAACAACAACCTCTGGAGAGGAAGAGCCATTGCTATCAGTAACAGTGGTTGTGTAGGTGGTTGTAGTTGGAGCAGAAACATCCGCAGTAGTAGTGGTGTAGATAGTTGGGCCACTTGGAGATGGGGTGATCACAACAACAACAACCTCTGGAGAGGAAGAGCCATTGCTATCAGTAACAGTGGTTGTGTAGGTGGTTGTAGTTGGAGCAGAAACATCCGCAGTAGTAGTGGTGTAGATAGTTGGGCCACTTGGAGATGGGGTGATTACAACAACAACAACCTCTGGAGAGGAAGAGCCATTGCTGTTAGTAATAGTGGTGGTGAAGGTAGATGTGGTCAAGGCAGAGACATCCCCAGTAGTGGTCGTATAGAAGGTAGATGGAGCTGGAGTGATCACAACAACAACAACCTCTGGAGAGGAAGAGCCATTGCTATCAGTAACAGTGGTTGTGTAGGTGGTTGTAGTTGGAGCAGAAACATCCGCAGTAGTAGTGGTGTAGATAGTTGGGCCACTTGGAGATGGGGTGATTACAACAACAACAACCTCTGGAGAGGAAGAGCCATTGCTGTTAGTAATAGTGGTGGTGAAGGTAGATGTGGTCAAGGCAGAGACATCCCCAGTAGTGGTCGTATAGAAGGTAGATGGAGCTGGAGTGATCACAACAACAACAACCTCTGGAGAGGAAGAGCCATTGCTGTTAGTAATAGTGGTGGTGAAGGTAGATGTGGTCAAGGCAGAGACATCCCCAGTAGTGGTCGTATAGAAGGTAGATGGAGCTGGAGTGATCACAACAACAACAACCTCTGGAGAGGAAGAGCCATTGCTATCAGTAACAGTGGTGGTGAAGGTAGATGTGGTTGGGGCAGAAACTGGACCTGTGGTAGTGGTGTAGGTGGTAGATGGAGCAGAAGTAATAACTACAACAACAACCTCTGGAGATGAAGAGCCGTTGCTATCAGTGACAGTGGTTGTGTAGGTGGTTGTAGTTGGAGCAGAAATATCTGCAGTAGTAGTAGTGTAGGTGGTAGATGGAGATGGAGTAATCACCACCACAACAGCTTCTGGAGAGGAAGAACCATTGCTATCAACAACTGTAGTAGTGTAAGTAGATGTTGTTGGGGCAGAAATATCTGCAGTAGTAGTAGTGTAGGAGGTCGATGGTGATGGGGTGATCACAACAACAACAACTTCTTGAGTGGTAAACCCAACTGTATTATTAATGGTTGTGGTGTATGTTGATGTGATAGGATTGGAGATCAACGTAGTTATGGTTGTATAGGTGGTAGATAATGGAGGTACAGCAACATAATAGATAATTTCAGGTACGGTATATTTATACTCATTAACTATGGATGTTGTTATGGTTGAAAAAGTTGTAGGTTCACTAACAGAATTCATAGTAGTAACTGTTGTCTTTGTAATTGGATCAGAAAATGGACATTTCTGTTCTATTATATTGTTTATGTGTAAAATTGCACCATAAAATCGATAAGGCGCTTTATATGGCGTAACATCAATATCAGTTTCAAAACAGTCGGTTTCCCTGACTGGACAGGTTGTGTTGAACCAGTAATGGTGACCATCTATTCCAACATTAAAGTGTGGACCATTAATCGTGCCAAAATTCTCAGTCCTCCATTCTTCATACTTTACACCTAAGAAAACAAACTCTGATCCAATAAAATTCACAACTTTAAACGAACTTGGTACAACTTTTGGATTTAGAATATACATACCCTCATGAACACTGAAAGTTTGCTCTCCAATATCACTCTTGTTAAGAACAATTACAGCTCCCTTAGTACCGGTGACTTCACCTTCACCTTCTATAGGATTATTGAAGACAATACCTTTCATCTTGTATCTACTACGAGTAAAAAAGAATGGGTCAGATATCAAGTCCGAAAACCCACCAGATTTGATGACGCCATTATTTGTCATGGTACCAAGGTAAAGGAACCCATTTGTGGTACCACCTTTACCAGCTGTGTCAAAATCAATAGTACCTGTGTTAATAAAGGAACCAGTTGGAGCTATAGTAAAATTAGTACCTGGCACAGTAGCAGCAGCATTTAATTGTGAGACAGTAAATGTACCAGAGTTATTTATACTTGCAGGTGCAATAACAAAATCACTAGCAGAACCTGCTGATTTAATATTTTCGATGTTGATATTACCACTGTTTGTAATTGTTGTAGTAGAACCAAATTGTAGACTAGTTAACCCGTTTGTTGAATCACCGATAATATCTAAAGAACCTTTAACGTCAATATTGCCATTGAAAGAATATGAAGAACCAGATACTAATGCAAGAGTAGCACCTGATTCAATTACGATATCATCAGAAAACGTTTGATCACCAGACAAGGTTGTTGGTGTTGAAATAGTGGTAGTAGCAGCACTGACTTTGGTCACAAGCAATCCCAATAGTGACCACAAAATTAATGTCTGCATTTTAACAATAACAAATGAATAATGGTTTTATTTTGCGTTGTTTTTTTTTTTCTTGTTTGACCGTATCGATTTTTTGTTAATTTCTGTTTGTAAATTTTTTGGGGAAAGAGGGGGGGGGGGTAACACGTGGAAGTAAGAGTGATGAAAAAAGCTTCTACACTGTCTATCGAAGAATAAGAGGAAAAAGATATAAAGAGTAGTTTATATACAGTATAAATGCAAATATAGACACACAGTTATATATTGTAAGTTTCGTAGGTTTTTACGACAAATAAACATTGATGATACTATAGAAAAGGAAACTAGAACAATTAGTAATATCTATTATTCTGTGGGAAAATATATATAGTACATTTTGACGATGTCAGGGTGGTCTTTTGATGGTATAAAAGATCTGCATCTCCTATTGTTTTCGTTTTTTATAAGGCTGTTAATTTTCTCAAGTTAAATTGTCGAGAAATGTTTGTTTCTCAAGGAGAATAAAATAGGTTTTACAAAAAACATTGTGAGATTTTTTTGACAAAAATTAAAAGAATAGAAAAGTGGATTTTTTCAGATCACTCCGATATCTAGCATGGAAATATGAAACAAGAATTTATTCCTTTGAATCTTATTGTGTGTAACGGTTATTGTATTAAAAATTTTTCTTTCGAATCGAGAAAAAAAATTTAATTGTTGACTGTTTTTTAATTTTCTCGGAACATTAAATGCACCAACTTTATATTTATGAAGAAGTAAAGTGGAGGCGTGAATTATGACTAAGTTCTATTATTTTCCTATTGTTTTTTTTTTTGGTTTTTTTCTTCTTTCAATTGTTCCATTCGTAAAAAGATTTTTCAGAATTGTTCGTTTAGATATTTTTGAGGATAAGAAGAGCTATATCAAAAGATATAACAAACAATAGTTTAATAAATTCGTGGAAGTATGATACGTTATACTGGTAAAGAATAGGTGAACATAATTAACACAGTATGCGAAAAATAAAATCACTATTCCTAATCGTACGAAAAGATAAATATTGCTTTTACTTTTTGTCTTAATATTATTTAAAATATTATCAGAATGTAAAATACAAAGCATGTTAATTAAATAGCAAAAGACTTCTAACTTAAAAGTTGTAATTTTTCAAAATTTGAAAATATATTAAAGATATTTTTTTTTTTCAAGAGAAAAAAAAGCAATTGATAAAACAAAAGACCCCGTGGTACGGTATTACTTCCTAAAGGATTCAATATTTCCTCTTTAGTTTACATTAGCCAATTCAGGAAAATGTGAATGCGCTATTTTAGTTCTGTTCGGAAAAATTATACTACTAAAAGTTGTTAAAAGAACAGATGTTTTTTTTTCTTGTTATTTTTTGAAGAAGTCATATATTGTTTTTTTTTATTTTTGTGTTAAGTAGATTTTTTTAATTCCCCTGAACTAGATTGGTAATTTATATAAGATGCATCTGATACTATCCATATTGTTTTTTTAACTAAACTATTCAATCTCTTCCCATATCTTCTCCATGGAATCATTCAATGTAGAAACGTTCTTTTAGTTAGGATATGATGGGACTATATTATTTGTTTCTTATTAGAAACTTGTATCAGCAGTAACGAATTGATACTACAAAGTTGTATATTGGATTATTTAATTATCATTCAAAAGAAAATCAGACTTTTTGCAATAGAAAAATTTTTATTATGGAATTATTGCTTCAAGCAGAAAATATAATACTTGCAACAAAAAAATATGCCCTTGAAAAGGTATATAGAATTTGAAAACCAGTGAAATTTTTTAAAATTCACCAAAAGAAAATGTTTAAATAAACAGATTTGTATACAATAGTTTTCATAATATCAGTCATTACACAGATAAACCAATATTATTTATATTATTTTTATTGAAATATGATTAGAGTTATATTTGATAATTTAAATTCACTTCTATATATTATAATTATCATTTACCAAGTGATTAAAAGTTATGAAAATTTATATTAAAGAAGACCTGAAGATAAAATGAATATACTGTTAATATTGTATCTTGTATATTAGTTATGCAAAAAAAGAAAAAGAAAAAAAAAAGGAAGATTAAGCAATACAATAACAATTTATAGTACCACTAACTTCTTATTATAAATAACCAAAAAGCTTATAATATCGCCAATATCCTAATTGTAAGTTATAATATCATATTACATTAATCTTAAATGAACTCTACTAGAATTTTTAATTCAAAAGCCTTGCATCAACAAGTAATGTCAACACATATATGCTGATATGTTATTCCCTAACACCCATATTTACATTAATCAAAATCTTACCTAATTCGACTATCAGTTTTATTAACTCTCAATGTTACAAGTTGACAACCCCTATCTTTTTGTCCCATCTATAGTTCAATATTTTACATTCTAAAAATAAAAATAACAATCCATAATCATTTTATTTTCTTGAATATTGGTTACCACCCTCTCTATTTATCCGCATCTTTTAGATATCCCTAATATTTACAACCGTCTTCTAATTTATACTTGGAAATATGTTATTCAACATATATGCATAATATTAAATACAAACATATTATATTACAAAGTCGCTTCTGTTTACTTTGTTTATTTTGTATATACACAAGAAGTGTTGTCAATAAAAACATTATTATCTAGATTTTGATATTTTACTTGCTTTGAATTTTAATAAAACACATTACCACATATTCAACGATATGTTACCAGCCCAAATAACCAGTGTCTCTTCTTCAGTCATATAAACAAAAAATACTGCTTGTCCAGGTGAATTCTTACCTAGTCATAATGATAATACTTCTTACTAATATAGTAAGTACCATTTTTATTTGAGTAGTACTCTAGTAATAACTGGTTCGAACTCAAATACGCAATTATGAAACCGCTATACTGATGTTTTTTTATCATATAAAATTCACGAATCCTGATCAACTTTTACTTTAAGCTCTATTTGGACTACAACAAAAATATCTTTTTATAGATATTTCTACACTCTCTTATATTCCCATTTTTTTATTATTTTCTGATATTTTCTTTATATTACCCACAATATTAACATCATTTTTCTACTAATTATCTATTTTCCTGTTCTGAAACTTGCTTTTCTATTTAGTTCTTGTTCATGGCCGCAACCTTCTCTTTGATCTACAATGCTCTTTACTAATTTTCCTCTGGATGAATAATATCAGTATACATGTTTTTAGCATCAATGATCATTTATATATTGTTATTTTGTATTATTATTTATGTTAATATGTAGAGTAAATTTCCCTTAATTTCTTACTTAGGAATTAATAATAATATAAATATAAAAAAAAATACTGTGTAATGTATATATATTATTCATCCAGATTGAAAAATTAATAAGTAAAGTCGTCTACGTATATATGCCAACCTTTTGGTAATTTTTTATAATGTATTGATTTATGTTAATTTTGTTTGATCTTATCTCCGTAGTATTGAATATGCATGACAAATATTTTTCTTCCTTGATATATTTATTGACTTCCTAAACAGATAATATATCATTTCAGCAGCTTAACATTAGGTCAGTAGTACATTATGTTTTGAGGAACATAGAAATAATCTATTTATTAACTTATATGCAACTATTATATAATTTGTGAGTATTTATATATATAATTAACACTCATATTTTAGTGTACTATTAATGATGACTCATATATTTGGCATCTCTTTTACTGTTAATATTTTGATTTCCTCTCATTTTCTCCACTTTAAATAATTCAAATTACATATAGTCAAATTTACAACCAATACTATTTTTTAGATAAGTATCCTCATGAATTAGCACTCTACCTCTGAATTTAAATAAATCTAGATTTCTTTTTCTCTTAATATAGTGTAACGACTATCGGTTTTATACTTCGGTTATTAATTATTTAAACGTCAGATACATAGTTTCCACATCTTGCTAATATGATATCATAACCTTAAATACATTTTGCTTTCCTGTATTACCCTTTAGAGTCAGATATTTTGGATTTCCTAATTTACAATTATACAAATCAACAATTCTTTTTCTATACCCTCTTAAAGCTGCATTAGGAGATACACTTTATAAAATTGGGTGTATAGTATAATGTAAAAATACTATCACTGATAAGTATTCTTCCTACTTAAGTTTATTCAGAACATGAGCTATATTATATTCTACAATTGTTTCATTCAAACACTTCACTTGTCTATGAATTTAAGGACTGTATGATTTTAAAATACCCATAATAATTTCCGGTCTTTTAGTAAATTCCTCTCAAATTGAGTTGACAAACTTTTGATCTCTATTAAATATATTAAATGTTAAAATAAAATATCTTAGTACGACTTCAGTTAAAAATACATTTGAAATTTTTTACTCATAGCCTTAAAAATTGTAGATATTGTGAATCTATTGAAAATCACCATTGTCTAATCAAATCCTTCATTTAATGACATACCTGAAAAAAAAATCACTATTCATAGCTTTAAATTTTATTGTATGAATTTCTAACAGGTAATAAATATCCTAAAATTTTTACAATGATGGGCAGATTCGGTTTTTCATTCATAGCTTTGAAGAGAAAAAAGATATTATTTTTAATGCTTAGATATTTAATATTAAGATGAGCACTTATGTAAATCAATAAAAATAAATGGAAAGCTCATTTAACATTCTGTGAGAACTATATTTGTTATTCTAGCAATGTATTTCATTTGTAATGGTTGCACTTTTATTAATCTGTTTTATTTTATACTAAAGAAGGTCTCATTAAAAATTGGATCATTATAAAACTTTTTCTCTAAATAGAGTTCATTGTTATATACCTATGAACCTTAGTACAGTCAGCACCTTTATATAAGGATAAAACAACATTTATTGGATTATCATTGGAAAAGTAGTAGCACGAAACAAAATATACTGTATTTTGAGTAGTTGTTTTTTGAGTCCTATCTGTTGAGACAACATTGTGACAATGAGCAGATATTCAATTGTGATAGGTGTTCACCTATCACGAAAGAAATACTTTTCTAAAGTATAGAATACAATAAATAATTTTTGATTGTTGTCCATTATACATGATGCATAGACTATACTGTATACAAGGAGTAAGCTAAGTTACACATATATACAGATATAGTTGCATTTGTAGTCGTCAATTAAAGAATTTTTAAGATCATCTTCCGTAACACCAGGACAATATATGCTAAATTTACTTACCTTTTAAAGAAAAATGTTATAGAGTTCTAAAGACGTACTTTGTTTCTTTTGCATTTATTTTACAGACAGTCCGACCTTTTTTAAAACAATACTGTTCTCAAACTTTTTAACTTATTAACAAAACCTATGGGTTATTGAAGAAATGAGAGATATATGTTATTCAACATTATTTTGTTTAAGATTAGTATTAATTGCAACTTCAAGGGTTAAGGTGGAAAATATTTTGATTATACTCTTGAGTTTCTATCATATAGAATTTTATATCTTCAACAAATCTGGAGACTGGAATAACATTATTTTGACTTGTTATATGTAATTATAATGTTGCCATAATCTGTAATTTTTAAACAAAAACATTGATAGCTGCAAATTGTAATAATGGTTACTACGATGGTTATAGTAGGAAAACTTATACATGAAGATATTGATATAGCATCATTAAAAATACACTAATAATTTGATACCAATAAGACAAGAAGCTGGAAGTAAAAGGAAAGAATTTGCTAGTTGTTATAGTATCTTGACAATTACATACAATTCAGTAAGATAAACAGCGTTGTTAGCTTGTTTAGCTGTTTTATACATTAAAGGAGTAACATAAACAACAATTTTAGTGCAAACTTTGTATAAGATCTCTAAAGGTCTCAAACAGATTCTTTATTGTGTTTTTTTATTTTGATAGAAAGAGGGAGATGAAACAACAGGATCTTTCATAAATCAAATTGAAGGTAAAAATAGTTTTTTTCATAGATCTGAAGTCTAGAGTATGAAATTTATCAGTATTAAATTTGTAAATTAAGACTTCTTTTTAACATTTCTCAACAGCAAAACAGATATTTCATCTATGACATAATTGGAAAATGAAACTTTTTTGCTCGATGATTTCAATGAATCTAAATGAGATTCACTGCTAAAACTGCTTTTAACATAAATAGTGATTTAAAATTTGCCATTTTATCGTGTTAATCTTTTAATTATCATATTGACAGTTTTAGAAATAGGGCCTTCATTTTACCTTATAATAATAAGTATTATATGTAGTTTTAGTTAAAGTTAAACAGGTATCAATAATAACAGTAGAAGTGGTAATTACAAAAACTTCTGATGAATCGAATAGCAAAGTAATAGTAACAATTCTTATCCCATAGTCTAGGCAAATACATGTTTCAAGTTAAGAGCTTATCTTAGTAATAATTTTTGTTTCAACATTTGGTACTGAAGTAATGAAAGCATTCACTATTAATAATTTTTATTACGATAGAAAATTCTAGAATTGGAGTCGATACTTGTATTATCAATTGTTCACGAGGTTGATTAACACTGCGTCATAACTAATTTCACATTTTCACTTTATCAAAAAAAAAAATCTTTAATTTTTAAAAGAGATGATCACAAGAAAAAAGGTATTCTCATAATGTTATCTGTTTTAAAAGACTAAGATTCAACTGTACTTTTGAAACATAAATCGTTATTATTCTGAAATACCATACAACACATTAACATATACCCAATTTGATCAAAGTCTTTCTTATTTGGATATAGGTTTTTTTTTTGCATAATTTATTATTCTTATTACTACCACTAATTTATTTCAAAATAGGTTTAGTACATTATGAGAAATCCAGCTTCCCCAGGTGGGACACCCTCCCAACATAATTCAACACTGGCTATCTCTCCTTTAATGGTTAATAGAACTGCAAGGTGCCAAGGAAGAAATTCAAATAATCAACCTTCTACCAATATTGATAATTTAAATAATATACCTTTTTCAAATTCAAATAACAATATCAATAATAACCCATTTCAGACAGTGATAAATAGTCCATTAGTTCAAAAGGTCTCGAAAAACTTTAGTTCAAAATCAGGATTAACGACACCAAGACAGACGAAAAATATTTCCTTCAATAATATATACAATTCCAATGTATCAAATAACACAATTGGAGCCCCAAATCATATCATGTCTTCAACATTGCGAAAATTCAGTCTTCACAAAAACCCGTTGAATCTTAGTATACAAGATGTAAATAATAATAATCAAGATTGTTATAACAATGATATGACTATTGATTCAGCCATTGATAATAATGACAAGACAAATATTAATAAAGATAATCCTTTACTAACTACTTTGACTACAAACTCAGCACCTGTAACTACTCTAAATGAAATAGATTTAACGAAATTATCTTCTATTGAAAGGTTAAGACTTTGGAGACACGATGCATTGATGCAGCATATGTATACTACTGCAGAATATATTGGAGATAAGATATATAGCATAACAAACGATCCAAATGATGCATTTTGGTTGGCACAGGTTTATTATGATAGCATGGAATATCAAAGAGCGATTGATTTATTGACGACTACAAGCACAGATGATTTAGATTATGCCAATCTTCCTTCTACAAGTCTAGTTACAATCAATATCATGTGCAGATATCTGGTAGCCCTTTGTTATGTTCAGTTACAAAAATATGAAGAAGCCTTGGATATTGTGGGAGAAACTAATCCATTTGCGGATGAATCGATAAGTGAAGATGAGTTTATGACTCAACAGAGACAGAAGACAGATGGAGGGATTAAATTAGAGTCATCACTTTGTCACCTGAGGGGTAAAATCTACTGTGCATTAAATAATTTCGAAAAGGCCAGAGAATCTTTTAAAGAGGCAGTTAAGGTGGATATTAAGAATTTTGAAGCATTTGATACTTTGACAAGTAAGTATCTATTGACACCACAAGAAGAATGGGATTTTATTCATGAGTTAGACTTTTCTATTCTAGATGATAATGAAGAAATAATCAGAAATTTCTACACACTAAAGCTTTCCAAATTGGTGAATACAGATAGAATAAGGGAATCACAACAATTACTTTCCAACGAGTATAATTTAGACTCGAACTCAGATGTTGTCTGTAGTCAAGTGGAACTTCTACATCTTAAGGGTAAATTTGATGAGTGTCTTGATGTTTGTGAACAATATTTATCAAAAGATTCATTTAATCTTAAGCTTTTGCCAACATATATTACCTGTTTATTTGAATTGTCAGCAAAAAATAAATTATTTCTTCTATCACATAAATTAGCGGAAAACTTACCGAAGAGTCCAATTACTTGGTTTAGTGTAGCAACATACTATCTTACAATGAATAAAATTAATCAAGCTAGAAAATTTTTTTCAAAGGCATCTATTTTGGATCCTACTTTTGCACCTGCATGGCTAGGATTTGCACACACGTATGCTCTTGAAGGTGAACAAGATCAAGCATTAGCAGCTTATTCTACAGCTGCAAGATTTTTCCCAGGTAGTCATTTACCATACCTATTTCTTGGGATGCAATATATGACCTCAAACACATTGTCATTAGCAGAAGAATATTTCAATCTATCTTATGATATTTGTCCTAGTGATCCGTTGTTATTAAATGAAATGGGATGTCTGTATTATAAAAAGGAAGAATTTGATAAATCTAAAAAATATTTGAATAGAGCTTTAGAAGAAATAAAGGATGTCAGTCCAACATCAAAAACATCCATCTCCATTCAAACAAATTTAGGGCATACATATAAAAGACTTGGTGAAAATGAAAGAGCTATTAAATGTTTCAGATATATATTGGAGGATTCAGAAAAGGACTCAGATGTATATTGTACATTGGGGTTTTTGTATTTAAAGACAAATCAACTTGAGAAGGCTATTGACTATCTTCATAAATCGCTGGCAGTATGTCCCTCAAATAAGTATGCATCTGATTTGTTACAACATGCTTTAGAATTGAATGTTTCCCTATCGCTGAATGGTGATCATCTTTTATCTGTGAGAACAAATTTTGAAAATTTGATTTTAAATATAGACCAATATGATCCAAATAATGATAAATTAAATAAAAATACAAAAATAAATGATCAAATAGTGAATAAAATCCAACGAAAAAGATCAAAAAACCCAGCTTTACAGCCGTCACCATATTTAAAAAAATCTAGAAGTAGATCTAGTAAACGGCCATTTTATGAGAATTCCACAGAACAAAACAATAATACCAGTATCAACGATAACTATATCGAACCTATGGACGTTGAATAGATTACGAATAAAATAATAATGTCTTTAAAAAAAGAACAAGAATGCCCACAAATAATAGAATGTTACATATATAAGTTTGTTTATCGTATTCGCTATAAACTATAGTAACTAATAATATATTCAATATATTGCATGCAAATGAAATAATTGATGAAAGAGAGATTGTCATAATATTACAGGAAAAAGATTAGAAGAAACATCAAAGAGGCATGGTGTTATTGTGTATCTTTTGTTTTCATCTTTATTTTTTCAATGTTTTACATTAATGAAGGACATTTCAAAACTCGATTGTAGTTCTTGAATATTCATCGGTTGGGACTTTTGATTCCATAATTTCTCTTAATTTTGTAGTAGAGTCATCAATTTTTCTTTTTAGTGTAGATTGAGTACTATCAGATTGCTTGCGATCATTCTTTCTCTCCTTTGAAGACCTCTGTGTTCCATGACTGGAAGAGTTATTTCTATCCTTCTTCTGTTCCATATTCTTTGGGCTAGTTTTGTTTGATTGCTTCATATTTTTTTTCTTATCTCTTCTTTTTTTAGTTTTACTATCTTTTTGATTTATCTTATTCTTTTGATCAATATATTCATTATTCTTTATAGTATTTTGTGATGTATCGTTATTTGTATTGATCTTTTTCGGAGTCATATCAGATGCAGTTAGTTTAAATTGAAAGGAAAGTTTATTGTTATTATTACTATTAGGCTTATTATTAGATTTATTATCACATTTTTTACTGGATTTCTCTGATCCATCTTTTGAATTAGATTTAGATTTAAAAGTTTTCAATACTAATTTATCAGCATTAATTATTCTAAAGGGCGTCTCTTTATCAAGCTTACCAGTATCATTATTGAATATTTGAATTTTAATTACGGCTGTTCGATCATTTAGTTTAATTTTCGATTGTGCATCTGCATTCAGTACAATTAGATCAGATTCGTTTATTGAGGCGAATATATTTGACCTTGATTCATTTTGAATGGATTGATCTTCTGTTGTGATGTCATTCTTATGCCTTCTATTATTTTCTTTTATGGTTTTATCTTTTTTAATTTTATTTCTTTTAGAACTTTCAGTAAAGTTTGTTGACATAATAATATTATCCAAATCATCCAAAAATTCTGACTCTGTTGAACTTAAATTATCTGTATTATCATCCTTCTCCTTCTTATATACATTCCTAATACCAGTGGTGATAGTAATCTCATTATCATCATTTTCTTTCTTTGTTGAATTCAAATCATTTCTACCTCTTAAGTTTTCTTGTGTTATCTTCTTCTTATTATTACCATCATCCTTGCTAATGTTGTCGTTTTTGTCTATGTTATTCGAAGTTTCATCCAAAGGTCCATTTAAAAGGTTCTTTTCTTTATTGAAATCATCATTCAATAAAAACTCCACTAACTCGCAGTCGTCCATTCTTGCTAGAGTCTATATTAACTATTATTTGAAATTGAAAAGTTTATCCTTTGTTTCACGAATCTCTTGGGATTCTCCAATTTGAATACTCTCCTTTTTTTTCCTTTTTTTCCTTTTCTCAACTGCTATTTATGAATCTACAGGTGAATACAAAGGTATTATTGAATTACATCGTTGTTAGTCCAATACAGATCTACTGATGAATGGTCTGTTTTGTTTATGCCAACCCGTGTAGCATAAAAAAAGTTTTCATCGCATTGAATGAAATTCAAAAGCAAAAGCAACAAAACAGGCAAAAAAAGGGAAAAAGGAAAAAAAACATTTTTCCAAAAAACGAGAGAAACCCTAATATTATCTTGAGTTTTTAAAAAAAGAATAAAAATAAAGATAAAAGACCTAACAAAAAAAGACTAGATAGTATGTTTTCAATTAGTTTGCTCTTCTCTTCCCTACAAGAACAAAAAGCCATTAACACAAACACAAACACAAACTGATTGAACACAAATTACAGTGGTCCAAATCACATAGACACTGTTAACCATGTCAACAGCTACTGTCAGATATATATTATTTGTCCAAACAGCCAGCAGACCACTACTTTTACAGGACATAATACCATCACTCCATGGCTTTTATAATTGTGTTATTTTAAACAGTAAAACGGTGAATTCTCGATTGTGGCCGATATCGAAATATTCTTCCACCGCTGGAAAAAATTTGAAGACATTCCATTCCTCGAACAAGAAAAGTAATGATAAGAACAGCGATGAGAACAACAAACCAAGAAAGAGAAACAAGTACAGAACTCTATCTATTATCACTGGGTTAACCCTTGTCACAAGTGTTGTTTCTGTGTTTTACGAAAGGAAAGACATTAAACCTAGAGAGTTTTTGGAATAAATTGCCGCAATCTCTAAGAAACCAAGATCAAAAATACGAACGGTCCTCTCTCTTTTTTGCTCTTTTTCTTTAGTTGTATCTCCTAGTATATTGTTATACCTGTATATCGATATAAATAAATATTTGGGAATTTTTGATTTAAAACTTCATTATTCTTTCTTTGTTTTATTTTGATCACTATGACTATGCAAATCGAATTACCAAAATTAGATATCACAAAGGGTCCAAGATTCTCTCCAGAACAGGTCACCGTGGTTTTTGTTCTCGGTGGTCCAGGTGCAGGTAAGGGTACCCAATGTAATAAATTGGTTGAAGACTACAACTTTGTTCATTTGTCTGCAGGTGATTTGTTACGTGAGGAACAACAACGTGAGGGGTCTCAATATGGGGCCTTAATTAACCATTATATTACAGAAGGTTTGATTGTACCACAAGAGATTACTATCACACTTTTAAAAACAAGTATCGAAAACAACTTCGATAAGGGCTACACCAAGTTCCTTGTAGATGGATTCCCAAGAAAGATGGACCAGGCAATTACTTTTGAACAAATTATTGTTCCAAGCAAATTCGTGTTGTTTTTTGATTGCCCAGAAGATGTCATGTTGAAGAGATTGCTGGAACGTGGTAAGACCAGTGGCAGAGTTGATGATAACATTGAATCGATTAAGAAAAGATTTAAAACTTTTCAAGAAACTAGTATGCCTGTTATTAATATGTTTGCAGAAAAGAATAAAGTTGTAAAGATTAATTGTGATCAATCTGTTGAGGCTGTTTATAGAGATGTTCAACAAGGCATTAAAGATAGAATATAAACTTGGTTTTTTATACAAGTATTATATATATGAATTTTTATTTATAAAGAAAACATAAAAAGAAAAATCAAACTTTGTATTATTTGAGACAATATTATATAATAGATAGATAGATCAAAAAAAGAAAAATGAAATAGCTTAGCGCATCTTGAAATTGATCTTTTTTGTTATGTTTTTTTTTAATATTTATTTCTATAAATAATATTTACTTAAAGTATATATATATATATATATAGACTCAACTATTTTGATAGAATGATTTAATTAATTAACAATAATGAATTAGTTGTGTTATGCATAAAGATTAGTTAATTTTTTTTATTTTTTATATTTGATAGTCCTTTAATTTTTCAGAATCAAAAGAAATATAAGTACCATTAATTTCATCCGGAATACCTTTCAAAGCCAATTGGGCATAGACGTTAGCAGGAACATTAGGGTCTAATAGTTTGTTATCAGCATGAAAGTTCTTGAACATGTCGTGGTGTTCCTTAGACATGTTCTTGCCGACATTTTCTCTAATGTTGACTTGCATGGAAGTATCAACGATACCTGGAGCCACAGACAAGCATTTGACATGCTTAGCTTCTTTAGCAACAGTCATGGCTAGATGGTTCAAAGCAGCCTTACTGGAACCGTAAGCACCCCAGTTACTGAAGTAAGTATCCGAGGCATCAGAGGAGACAAAGATGATGTTGGTATCCTTGGAATTAACTAAATATGGAACGGCGATGTTAACTAAGGAGACGATAGAGAAGAAGTTGATATCGTACAATCTTTTCCAAGCCTCGATGTCAACATTAAAGATATCTTGGACTGGCTCAATGACACCAGCATTAGCCACCACAGAGTCAATCTTACCGAATTTGTCCAAAGCCAATTGAACTAATTGTTTCAATTTGTCAGAGTCAGTGATGTCACCAACGACAAATTCAAATCTATCACCATATTGGTTCTTGATATCTAGTAAAGGTTTTTCAGATCTGGCGATACCAACAACGACGGCATCGTCACTGTGAGTGAAGATTCTATCAACAATGGATCTACCAATACCTCTAGACACACCAGTGACAATAATAACTTTATCAACCATTCTTTTTATTTTTTTTATTTTATGTTAATAACGATTTAATTTAATGGCAATTTAATGCAATAAATAATGATAAGATATATATTCACTTGGTTTGTTATCTATCTTTACAAATATATTCTATATTTTTTTTTAAAAAGCAAGCAAAAGGAAAGACTTAGTCAAGAAGATTTTAGCACCAACATGTATATATGTATATATATTACCTTTTGTGAGTGAGTGAGTGAGTGAGTGTATGTATGTGTGTGTAGGATGTAATTGTAATGATAGTAATAGAGATGGATTGATGAATGGTGATATTTTTCAGTTATATGGAAATTATACTAGTATGATATAAAACCAACAACAATAGAAATCTTCAATGGTAATATAAATAAGAATAAGAAAAAGAAAAGAAAAGAAGAAAGAACAAGAGGGTGAGACTAGCTAGTTACATATTGTTAATTATAAATGAGATCATAATAGTAAAATGCATCATCGGAGTGAAGATAAACGCATACGAACACAGATTGATTAACTGACTGACTCGGGGATCCCTCTTCCTCAACATTTACTACTTCACATTAAAGTAGACATATACAGAGAGAGAGAGAGAGAGAGAGAGACTTAGTAAGTGCGATTGTAATAGTGAGATTTCAACCAGAAGGATGTGGGAGGACAATACGGGCACTCACAATAATTGAAGATCATGATTGACGACCAGGTAGGGTGTGTTTGAAAACTAAGAAATTTTTCATAGTGGCATTTTCTTTGTTTTTTTCTTGTTTTATTCCCGACAAAAGAAAAAGAAAAAGAAAAAGAGGAAAAAGTTAATTTGACTGCGCGCCAAAAAAAGTACAAAAGCAGAAATTATAATAGCAATTTCACAGAAAACACATACTCTCCAGTATTATTTACCCTTTTTATTATACTGTTTGTCGCCGTTTGAAGTGATTGTGGTGGATATAAGAACACTTCTCAAGCAAAGAGTGTTAATGCTTTTAATTCAACAAGCCATACATATACCGTATTAAGCATCCTCTACATATACGGTTATATTTTAATGTACTCTGGTTGGAAGATATAGTAGGAGTTATGTAAGGAAAGAAAGAAGGAAAGAAAAAAAAAGAGTGTGTGTGTGTATGTGTGTCAATCTATCTTCCTTTTCCATTCCTTTCTTTTTTTTTCTTCTTTCGTCTCAAACATCTCGACTGTTGTAAATCGATCACTTCTCTTGTCTTCATAGTGCTGTGCATTTGCACCTTCGTATGTAATGAGATTATAGCACACAGAGACTAATCTGGAATAACAAGACATGGCCTTTCGTGTAAGTCACGGTTGACGGCCATCCTTTTTTCCAACTTGCACCAAAAAGTGAAATAACTGAGAAACGTAAAACAAAACAAAAAACAAAAAAAAAAAAAAAAAAGAAAACAAAAGAACACATCTAAAGGATGCAAATCAAACTGACATGATAGTATATGATCCTTTACTGTATTATGAATTAAAACACCATGTATACATAGTCATCAATCAATTGTCATAAAATACATACATATATACATACATACAAATATAATTATAATTATAATTTTAAATATAAGTTTTTGTATTTATATGTTTATAATTTACTGTTGATATTCGTTACTGTCTTTTCTTTTTCCTCTTCCCTTTCCGTTCCTCTTCTAAAGAACCATACAGAAAATAAGGTCTATAAACAAGAAGAAGAAGAAGAAGATTAAAAACAAAAAAAAAAATAAAAAAGAAAAAACAAATAGACAAATAGACAAACTAGTTTTTTTTTACATTTAGCACTACCATTACCATTATTTCTATCACTATTGCTACTATTACTACTACTATTATTACTATTAGTATTACAAATAATTTGTACATATTTAATTATTGTTGTTATTGTTTTTATTTTTTTTTTTTTTAAGTCCTATATATATATATATATATATTATTTTATATTGCACTCTAGATGGATAAAATCAATCATGAATGGGCTAAGGAGATCCCATGTAGAAACGTTATAATTTATGGATATTGTAAAAAACAAAAAGATGGGTGTCCATTTAAACATGAGGATGAAAATAATGTTAACAACGTCAATATCAGCACTCCTATAATAAACCCTGTCACAATAAAACCACCACATTCAAATGTCAATAAACACACTAATAATGACTATGAAATGAACCCTTTTAATAACACAAATAGTGCCAATATTAGCTATATGAAAGAATCCACTCCAAATATACCATCTGCTAAGATTATTGGTCCTGCAGAAGGCATCTCTTTATCTGATCTACCTTCTTTGACAAAATTGAATAACCCAGCCAATGATAATAAAAAAAAATCCACTACATCATCACCTTCTTTCACCAGATTTAATGCAAAATTTGCTGCAAGTTTTACCCCAATGTCATTTGGTAATGATAACTTGGATTCATATAATAACAATATCCCTCTGGCTAATAACTTCTCCAGTTTATCAATCGATAAGTATAACCATACAAAACCTAATACACCTGTATCCTTTAACAACAATAACAATATCAATATCAATATCAATAACAATAATGACAGCAACAACAACAGCGGTAGCAATAACAATAGTAATAATAATATCAATCCCATATCTAATCTTTCTACTAATGTCAATCCTGATACAATAGATAGCTTCAATCAGATGGGGTTATCCTCTTCTCCTGTATTTAACCTTCCGTCACTCACACAAACATCTCAAAACCTGCAATCACAACAATTAGGTAATTTTGTAATGCCGTCATTATCGTTTCCGCATATGTCAACTACAAATATAATGACAGCAACAAATATCGATAACAGAGATAATATGGTACCAATTAACGAGAATAACACTAATCGAATAGGTTCACTAATGACTAATACTTTGACAACCACAACAATTGACAACTCTATGGCTACTCAAGGACTTCCATTAAGATTGAATTACCCAACAATTTATCCACCACCACATAGCATCTTACAATACCATTTGTATTTCCCAGATACACCGCAAGAGTTGAAGGTCTCATTGAAACCAAATGAAAGGACACCGGATGACTTATTTATTCCAAATGATTTAAGAGAACAGTTGGTTAAAAAAAATTTGGCGTCTCTACAAATTTTCCCACCTGGTGGTCCATTACCAGATTTGGTTCAAGATTATTTTGGTCTTGTACCACTAGATTTTCATGAAAAGAAAACTGACATTGACAGGTATAAAGGTCACAAAAACTCTCTCTATAAAGTATTTTCAAATATTGACGGTAGAAATTACGTAATGAGAAGAATTCATGATATTTCATCAAATTTAATAGATCCACATCATTTAGTAAAGGTTTTCCAAATGTGGAAAAAATTGCATAATGTTAATATCGTTTCAATTAAAGATGTCTTTATTACTACAAAATTTAATGACTCATCTCTATGTTTGATTTATGATTATTATCCAAAGGCCATCTCTCTTTATGAAGCACATTTTATAAATTTCCCACTTTTGCCAATTACTCAAGAATATCTTTGGACATATTTGATCCAGTTAAGTAATGGTATTAATGCTGCGCATAAATTAGACTTGATCTTGGGGAATCTGTTGAATTGGGAAAAGATTATTGTAACAAACAACCCTGCGATAATAAAAATTTCCAGTATAGCTGCAAATGATTTATTATCGAATAATTCAAATAAAACACCTCTTGAATTGCAAGAATTGAAACAAAAGGATTATCTAAAATTAGGCAAATTATTGATTCAACTAGCATCCAATATAAAATCATCTACTAATAGTGGAAATGGAAATAGTAATAATAATAATAATAACTCCGGTTCATTATCAGTGGAAAATAAAATAAGCAAGATCCATAAAGATGATTTAGAGATTGATCAATTACAAGTCGAAAGTTCGTTTAAAGATGTTTTGAAATATTTAATTGATGAAAATAATAAAGATAAAAATATCAAGGATTTAACAGTTCTTTTCATCGATCAGTTATATTCAAATTTTAATGCATTGAAAAAATATGATGAATTTTTAAATAAGAATTTAGCGACAGAATTAGAAAATGCAAGACTATTCAGATTAATTTGCAAATTGAATTTCATTTTTGGCAGAATTGAATCGAGAATTGATATTAATTGGTCTGAATCAGGTGAAAAGTTCCCTATTATATTATTTTATGATTTTGTTTTTCATCAAGTTGATGAAACAGGTAAACCTGTGATGGATTTGACTCATGTTTTACGATGTTTAAATAAATTAGATGCTGGAGCTTCGGAAAAATTAGTCTTAGTAACACCAGATGAAATGAATTGTATTATTATCAGTTACAAAGAGTTAAAGGATTTAATTGAATCCACATTTAGATCGCTCACACAGACCTCATAGTATGTTTTAGCATCATAATGTTGTTATGTTAGGTACTTTGTACATATACATATAAGTATAGACTAAACAGAAAGTATATATGTTAAACAGAGTATAAGATAGAATATGATTAAATGCATTAGATAATAAAATATGTGTATATAATTCCATAATAACAGTTGGGCCAACATTCTTAATATTAATAATACACATTCTTTGGACACTGTCTAAGAAATATTTATAATGTTTGTTATTTAAGAGTTTTTTTTCTTATTGTTGCAATCTAAAATAGAATAAAAAATCAAGTTTAAGAAACTCTGATTTTCTGATATTTTACTGATAAGGGGGGCCATTTATGTTCTTGTTATATAAATTCATAATAGAAAAACAAGAACGTATAAATAGAGTTATGCATTACCTATAATTAAGCCAGTGATGTTTAAATGCATATTGAAGAGTCAATTTATTACTAAATGTGATGTATATGTATCTAAAACTGAAGGTTTAGAGAAGCTATTTCGATTAGGCCAATATAGTTCAAAATTGGTTTATCTTTACATAGGGCTACCCATTGTTAACCATTTAACAAGCCATTTTAGGTTTTTATTTAAATGCATTAGTATATTTAAATTGTTTAGTTCCTTTAATCAAGTTGTAAAAGCGGAAGAACATTTTAGACAGTGGTCTTTAATGGCCTGGATGATCTTACTTAAGTGTTATTCTTTGTTTTTATGGAAATTGTTTGACGTATTGAATGTATTACAATGCTTTGAAATTACAGTATTATCCCTACCTATGTCAAAGAAATGGCAAAAAATCACTAATTATTGTTGGTTATCTACTTTATTTTGGACGCTCGCAATTAATATAAGTTATCTCTATGCACATGAAAAAGATATTAGATTAACAAAAAAAAGTTTTCACAAGATAAATTCTACAAAGAATAATAGTTTATTAAAAACTAAAAGGAAGCACTTAAGAATCCATTATTGTCAGATAACGGTAGTATTCAGAAAGATAATTCTAACGTTCCTAGATGCTATTGTAGTTTTGAAACTTTTGAATTTGATTGAAGGATATGATTTGTTAATTACGTTTTTCGGTGTTATCACTTCGATCGAGGGCATAAAAGATGTTTGGCGGTCTAGTTAGAATGGAGGGAGATATTATTATATTTGCTCTTGTCTCTTTAAATTTTCCACTCTAATTGATAAATCAAAAAAAAAATCAAGTAAAAAAAATTTAGGTTACTAGGTTTACACATATTACTACCAGTGTTTATTTTTTTTGGTACTAGCCTTTCCATTTAAAAGGTTGATCATGATTTGACACTGTCAGAGATTAGAGTGACAAAATTAACCATTTTTAATGAATAAAGTACATAATATAATCTTTGTTCTTGTTAGATTATTGGTTGCAAGATTTATTATGTTTAGAATATTTTTATATTACTTATTTGTTACTAATATTATTAAATATATATGTATATATAGCAAGAGTTAGAGTGGAAGATATATTAATTGTTTCTACATCATGTTAAAATTGAGATCATGTGGAAGACTAAAAAATTGTCCTTTATTTTTTAATAGCACCTTTTCTCTTTGTTTAACTTATAATATTTCTTCTCTGAAATATCAGAACAAGTTAAATAGGTAAACAATACTTAAGAAAATAATCCCTGATAAATTTGAGTAATCAATAGATTCTTTGATGGCGGAATTTTTTGTTTTTTTGGTTGATGTAGAAGTAGATCCTGATACTGTCATACTCAGAGTAGTAGTGGTAGGTGTGATTGCTGTCGAATCTGTAACAGAAACCTGTGAATCAACTTCTGTAACATGTGGTTGCAATGTAAAGATATTGCCGCAGGAGCCAACTGTACTTACTGTAGTAGACCAAGTATTAGAGTATCCTGCAGCTTTTATTGCGCCAGGAACAGCATTACTACCATCAATAATATTAACGTCTGTTCCCTTAGCATCATCAGCGTCATAGTTATTAATAAATCTGGTCTGAGCCATACTAATTTCTAATCTTTCCAAATCATAAACTACATAAGCATGAGACAAAAATGTGTCACCAAGAATACCAGAATTAGAATCTTGAGGTATTAGTCCTAGAATACACCTGTTTCTACTTATATTAATTAAATAATCTCTTAATGGAGTGTCGATATGGAATCCTCCAAAATCAAAGACTAAGTGGGTATTATCATCAAAAGATGAACTGCTATTTCCATCAGAGTTGCATGGAACAACATAATACCCATGATTTTGACTAAAAGTGGCATTAATATTATCTGCTAAATAATCAAGGATGGGTTTTGGTAGATAGGTTAGAGTAGTTCCTGAGTCGAGTAAAACTGGAATTTTTGTTGTGGTTAAAGTTATGTTAGAACCGTTGGCATCTTTAGAAAGACCAATTCCTTGTAAAGTAACTTCAAATTGAATTGGTTTATCGTAACCATAATTTTGTAGAGTATTAATTAATGGTATGGTGTAAAGTGAACCAGTATATTTTGAATTATCTACAGCACCAAATAAAATCGACCCATGTTCTTCATCTAAACTATTCAAATAAAGTGAATATGCAGAAGAACGAGTAGCACCAGAACGTTTTAGAATCATTGGAAAATTATCATATTGGTAACCATTTCTACCAGCATTTGTAACTTCCAATGATGGTAAACCAACACCAAGAAGTCCAACAGTAGAGTTTGTCCTATTAGCCACGGCAAATGATAGTCCAGTGATATTAATATCTTCCAAATGTAATTGATCTTGACCCCAGATTCCTGATGCAAATGTAGTATCACCATAAGATATAAAAAAAGGTGGAGCTGTTTCATTTTGGGACCAAGTAGAAGATTCTGATTTATTAAATGTGCCATATTGACTACAATCAATTTGATCGCTTGGTAAAATCTGTGAATTTCTATTTCCCAAACAATATGGATTATCAGATCCAGTGATCCACGAATCAGATGATCCTGTGTCAACTAACACTTCAACTTGCTGGAATGGCGATCCAATATTTAATTGTACAGAATAAAAACTTTGTTGGTTTGTGATTTCTACTAATTCAAACCCAGTGTCTCTTTTCTGTAAATTTAATTCCACATTAGAATGACTTGTAGCAGTATCATAATTAACCCCATATTTCTTTTTAAATGTAAAGTCAATATAGCCTTTATTAATCTTATTATTATTAGCTATTTGAACCTTTGAAGAATATGCAATTGTAAAATATACTGTGAATAAAACTAGCGGAAATTTGCATATGGTAGACATATTCTATGTTGCTGTTGTTATTATTAAAGAAAAGAGTAGATTAACAGACACAATATAAATCTTATCACTAGTTAAATAGTTTAAAAAAAAGGAAGACCAAGGAATAAATAGAAACTAGTGGATAATACTTTAATATGAAATGTTTAATAGCTAACTGAATAATATCAACACAAAAGAAATTAAATGTAGCAGTTTTAATAATCTGAATTTGACTTTGTAGATAGTCAGCTAAGAGCAATTACCTTTTAGGAGAGGTGGAAGTTAATATCATATTTTAGCTTGTAAAAAGATAAAAATTTGAAATATCTCTACAATATAATGTAGAAGTACTAAAGGATAGTATTCATACAATTAAAAGATTTGAATTTGGAAGAGAAAGGTCGCAATATTTTGCAACTAAAAATATAAAAGTAAAAGAAATAATTACACCCCCCCCCCCCCCTATCATTATTATTTGTGAAGTCCTTAATTCATGAACAAAATATATAAAATTGCAACCACCCCTTTACCTATATTACTGATCTTGTAACATATTACGCACCAATTCTTTCATGTATATACACAGTCTCCCTATTGCACAGATACACACTTTCTCTTTCCCTTTCTTTCCTTCCTAAAACATTAAAATTAAAAAAGTTATTTGAGGGGAACTTAAGAGATTAACGAATAACACGGTCTTGGCTTAAAGATTAATATTAAAACAGAGAAATACAAGGAAATGTAAAAAGGGAGGGGTGGATGTTAGTTTTGTTGATAATATAGAAATATCTACGTAAATATTTGTAGACAACACCTGTTGAGAATGAGTACCTGTAGTCATTGGATATATAGTAAACGTTCTCAATATCATATTAAATAGATTTAGTACACAAAATTATAATAAAGTTCTTCACTTTCTTTCTCTATATACAACATAGAAATAATAATATACAAAGATTGTAAATAAGAAAAAAATGATGTATGATGAAATCCTTGGCTTTATATATGTTAACATTAAGCCATTTTCCTCTACGAACAGTAAGATATTTAATAAACAAACTCAACAACTTTTGGTGACCTCTCAACAATTATTACCCAACAATTTATCGTTTAGTGTCTGCTAATATCTTATTGTTCTATCTATTTCATTCTAGAACATTCTATTTCAACAACACCTACTTTGATTGGCAATCCCTTGTCTCTTCACTCCAAAAAAATCATCGTGTACTTATTACATACACACCTAGGATTCTTTTAAACTAGAAGAGATAACTTTTAATATCAAACATATCTCACACTGTAGAAATTAGAAGTTCTTACAGTTTTCTAGAAAATATAGAATTACTTGAAAAATATTGTTTCTTCTGCCCTCTCTTGATTGAAAAATCCGGATGATTATATTTTATAAATGGTACACATAAACTGGAAAAATATATAACACTATAACTTCTAGAGAATATATATTTTTACACAATCGAAAGTCTTATTCCAATTCAACAGATACCTTTTGTCTCTTATTCTGTCCTTTACTCTTCTTCTTCTTTTTATTCTTATTTTTAGTACCGAACATCACTTTCTTCAATTCTTCTGTATCGCTCAGTTCGGCTTCACTTTGTTCCACATTTTCCAACAGTGTCCTCTTTTTCATTGTCTCGTACTTTTCAATAGACTCATCGCATACTGCAAGGCAATTCAACCTCTCACCACAATCATATACTGCAATTTGTTCTCTATCCTTCATATCCCATACTACAATTCTACCATCCGAACCAATTGACACTAAATAAGTACCAAATTCATTTTGGTAAAATTGGAAATCCTTAACACGATTGGTATGACCAAGTAAAGAGAACTCTGGTTCTTTAATATTTGGTTCATCCAAAAATAATTTTTTCGTTGGATAAAATTGAATACTACCATCACTTATCCCAACACAAAGGTATTCATTTTTAGCTTCATCTAGAAGAACTCTTTCAATATGCAAAATAGTCTTTTTACCCGTATCTAACTCATAATGTACCTTGGCATCACTAGTAGAATATATCAATATTCTATTTAACAATGCAACTGCAAAATATTCTCCATTTTCCCCTAACCATCTAACATACTGCCCATTCTGATTATATTTCCTTAATTTCAACACAGCAGCCTTCTTAACAGTCATTAAATTCCATAATCTAATAGAATGATCATCAGAGACACTAACTGCAATCCTAGATGATGGATGAATATCTAAATCATTAATTCTTGCAGTGTGACCTTTTAATGTGCCAAAGTTTTCCCAATCTTTAACTCTCCAAATAATAATTTTATGATCTTCACTGGCAGATAGTAACCATTTATTGTTACTTTTATCTTCAGTTTGAGAGAACTTCAATGCTGTAATAGAACCTTGGTGCTGTAACAATGTACCTAGTTCTTTTCTCTTCTGAAGATCATATATTCTGATATGTTCATCATTGGAACCACTCACTAAATACCTCTTTGATATATCCAAACATTTAATACTTAAAGAATGAGCTTGAAAATGGAAGATTGGTGTAAAAATTGGTTTAGTTGTAGTAGAAAGATCTAACGAAAGGCATAAAAGATTGTGCTCATACGAACCGACAATAATTCTAAATTGATTTTTGCTCATTTTCCCCTTTAAAAGGATAGATATATTTGCGTGACTTTCACTTTTTTTGCTAAATGATAAGATCGAGCTTCCTCTAGGCGTTAGTTATAACTGCTGTACAAAAATTAAAGTTTTTGAAGTTGTAGCAGATGAGCTGCTTATGCCATTTGTAAATATAACTAAAATTTTTTTTTTCAATTCTTAATTTTCAAGAAGTTTTTTTTTGTTCTTGAACTTGTTGATTACTCATAATGATTAGTCACTATAGAAAAAATATACATAAACACCAATACACACTTATATTTACATGTCTTCATGATCTCAAACAGCTAGTTTAAAATCAATGGATTTTGGAAAATCTTCCAAAAGTTTACTTGGTTGGAAGTTAGACAAACGATTTTTTATTGAAGTGCTCATACTCTGTCTACCAACAAACAATTTAGTTAACATACCTCTGAAAAAATTGGAAACTATGTCATTAACATAATGGATCCAGTCATCTTTATTCCCCATGATATACAATAACATAAATGAGGACAATAAAACTAAAAGTGGCAACCAAAAGTATAATAACATTCTGTCATTTTTGAAATTGTCATTTCTCTCAAAGAACAATATTTCTCTAAATATATCCTCATTATTCTCAGTTGGATCTTCGTAGTCATCTTGTTCCCTATGTTCATCGACTATTGTCGCTTCTAAATTCGAAATTTTTGTGTTAACATTTTCTGTAGTAGCCATTATATGATTCATCTTGCCATTTATAGAATAATCAATATATTCTTTGGGAAAAATGTCTTCATATTTTGGTAGAATGTCATCATTTAATTTATGCATCAGCTTGTTCCATAATGATTCGCCTTGTTCTACATTTGTTGTTTCCCCATGGACATTTCTCACATTAGATGATACACCTTCACGATCCACCACCATATTTTCAGAAATACTTTCAATCTCTAATTCTGACCATTCTGAAAAAGACTTTTCATCATTATGCGCGTGGTTAATAATATATAAATCTCTACATGTATAACCATTAAGAATAGTGTTACTATTATTAGAATATACATTAGCCTTTTTCATTAAATTTATTATGTCATGGTTCCCATTAACAGCAGCAAAATGCACGGGTAAATATTCAAAATTATCCCTAATTTCACATAATTTGGAATCGGATACTTTAATTAATGTTTCAGATAATAATACATAACATTTTAGACATGAATAATGTAATAATGTTCTCCCCATTTCATCTCTTAACATAATATTAAAATTTTCGGATTTATTAATTATATCTAATAACAATAATTCAGTATTTTCCGAATATTTGTTAAAAGCAGAATTTACAGAATAATTGGTAGTATTATTGTTACTATTTGAAGCACCACTTGTTTCAAAATTCCACCCATAATTTGTACTATCAATAATCTGTTTGGCAATGTTTCTGGGATCATCTAATTTACCATTCATTCTTAAACCTACAATTTGTAATGCTAACTCAATCATTTGTTTATCAGTATTATCAATATATGTGAATATTGGACCATTATTCAGATTAATAATATCATTATTGATATTATGACTATTAACACCGTTTCCAGTAATGTGTGTTCCAAGGTTACTATTATTATCGACACTATTTTTATTTGTATCTCTAGAATCGGAATCTCTTATAGTAACAATCACTTGTCCTGCCTTTGGTGATGGTGGTAAATACGTTATCATAGTAGTAGAATTCCAAACTTCTGATGATAATGCTCGATTATTACCAAATTCCACAATTTGACCTGGTTTAAAGTTTGAGCCCAATAAAGTTATTTCAATACCACCAGATGTCGGGCCTTGTGATGGAATAATTTTATGGATGGAAGGAATTAAAGTTGGCAAAGATGAGAAAGAAGATGCAAAAGTATCAGCTTTCCTTTTATTATAAACATTATCCTGTATAGACTTGGGTAATTGTTGTAAACTTAAAAGAGAATTAGAAGGTAAGTCATTATTCAATGGTATTATTGAAGAGGACAAAGAAGGGTTATATTCACGACTATGTTTTACTCTTTTCCTTATATCACTGTTATTATTATTGTTATTCATTTGACTACGGTTAAAATTGCTAATATGATTTGGAGGCGTACTAGAGTTAACACTGGGATGATTTGTGATGGGTATAGAAACACCATTCTGTTGATTAAAGTTACCTGTTTGGTTCATTGACCTTATGTTTCCTGTGATAAAATTCATGTTACTTATTAATTCTTCTTGTTTATAAAAAATGTTACTATTATAAATACGTTCGGTTTGTATATTGCCGCAATTATTTGATAAATTATCATAATTAGAATCTTCACCATTAGTAGAAGAACTCGAAGATACAGAGGATAAAGATGATACTGGCGATGGAAGAGGATAATTTTTGATATTTATTTTAACCGCCGATTTTGTCATAGGAGAATCTGTATTAGATATTGAACTATCTGGAGTGGTGACATTAAGAGCAAAGTCTCGAGTGCTATTTGTAATAACTACTTTATTATTAGGGTTTTCTGTTTTTTTACCCATGATAACAATTGAATCGGATAACTCTTTAGCCAAAATATTATTCTTAGAATCTCTGATAACAAAAAGAATCTGGAAGCTGTCTGTATTCGTGTGATGCTTACAATAACAAGTAATTCTTGTCTTTAATTCGATGGTGATCTCTTTTATATGACCATTGGTGTGATGATATCTAACATTGTGCCGTTGAAGAGGGAATAATTGTCTACTGGAGAACAAGATAGCATTTCTATTTGGATTGTTACACCATAGGATATTATCGCAGAGACCTGATTTTCTTCTTGAATACCTCTTCTTTTCCCTAAGAACACATTTAGAACAAACGTTGATCAAATCGTGATTTGTAGTTGAAAATAAGAAAGCCTCGATGAATAGTACACGATCTGTGAAAACTTGAGGTAAGTTTTGTAACGTTTCATAATTTTCGTTTAAATAGAATTTTTCTTTTGCTATCGAATTTGTTGGTAAGTGGATATAAATTGGATAATTGCAATTATGGGTAATATTGTTTCTATTTTCTATGGAAGGATTTTGTGACAGTGATAGAGTTAAGTACATTTGGTTCTCTGCTCTGGATATGTGAGGTAACCCAAAAATATTTAGGATGAAAGGTAATTTGTTTGAATTAATATTTAGATAGACAGATGGATCAGGAATATTTGATTGGAGAATATCTTTATTTCTACCAAATAGAATATTAGAAAAGATATTTTTAATTTTTAAATAGTTGTCAGTTAAATCCTTAGGAGCGGGTATATTGTCATTAGTATTAATATTGCTTCCTATAGGTTCATAATCTATATTCTTGGGAACACCATTATAGTTTTGATTGGGATTATTAGTGGTTGTAATATTAGCAGCACTATCATGACTTATTTCATTTTGTGTAGATGGCAGATTCATCAAATCCTGCAGCATCTGATTGAGATTATCATTAATATCTAAAGAAGGCTGATTTGCATCTAAATCTCCTGTTAATGGTATACTTGTAGTCTCTTCTTTAATCATTATTTCTAATAAATTTATCTTCAATTTTTGTTATTATTATTATTATTATTATTATTAACACTATATTGATTAACGATCGAGACAATTGATGAATGAATGAATGGATGAATTAATAAAATAATCAAAAAAAAAATTAATAAAAGATAACTCAGAGAATATGAAGTGGTTTAATTCTCGACTCTTCATAAACCGTTTATCTTCCCTGCAACATTCACACGCTTGTTTAACTTCACTTACCCAGCTTCCTTCTCCCACTGTCTGTTTACCAACAGGCCTCTTTTTACTCAGCTTCTCTTACTCTTCATCTCTTGTTTTATAGACAAATCGATCTATTTGTCCCTCTTCTCACCGCCGTCTCCAACGACAAACAATACTGTAACGACAAATGGCTGCGGCAAAAAAAAATTGCCATGTGCCAAATGTCGGAAAACCCGCGTTCAATACCGCATTATTCGCAAACAGAACCCGTGCGGAATTGAGTTATGCCGTCAAGACAAATGTCTGCGTGTTTTTAGTTTAGGGTTTCAGGCTGAAACCAAAAAAATAAAAATAAAAATAAAAATTAAAAAAAAAAAACGAGGAAACCCTAAACTTTTCTTTTTCACAATGGCTGAAATCATGAAAAAAGGTATGGGGGAACAATCTCTCTTTCTCTATCTATCTATCCCATATATACATATATATATTCAAGATGTCGTATATAATGCGTCATGTTTGCTTTTAGAGAAGAGCAGAGAGTTGGAAATATATGTATCTGTGTTTTTGTGATTAATTCTTGAGTTTATAAGTGTGATATCAACAACAATAGAGCTTAACAACTCGATAGAAAGTTGAGAAGATGTCATTAGAAGAGGAATCTTATAAAGAGTTCAATATTCAAGATTATGACGATATTACTCCAATGACAATTGAGTCGAGTCTCGGTAATGATGAATTATGCAAGATTCTATATACCGATGAATATAAACAATTGATGGGTTTGGCTAGATCTATGTTATCTAATAATGAATTAAGTGTAAGAGCATTCAGGTTAACAAGTCAGCTAATCAATTTGGTTCCTGCATTTTATACAATTTGGAACTACCGTTTCAATATTTTGTCTCATTTGATTTATCATAAACAAATTGTAGATTCTAGTTCTGACTTTTTCATAATGAAGGAGTTGGATTGGTTGGATCAAGTCACTTTAAACAACCCTAAAAACTACCAAATTTGGTCTTATAGACAGTCTATCTTAACTAAATTAATAAAGGAACAACCTTCACTAAAACACGAATTACCCATAATTGAGATAATGTTGAATGATGATACCAAAAATTATCATGTGTGGTCGTATAGAAAATGGGTGGTCAAATTAATTGGCGATTATACAAATGAATTAAGTTTCGTCAATAACATGATTGATAGAGATGTTTACAATAACAGTGCATGGAACCATAGAATGTTTTACCTAAAACAGATCCGCCCAGATCCTTTATTTCTCTCGCAGGAACTTGACTACGTTAAAACTAAGATTTCATTGGCACCACAAAATGTAAGCTCATGGAATTATCTACATGGATTACTAAACATCTTACCATCAAATCAATTGAATGATACCAATAATAATAGCAACGACAATATTGAAACTTTTATCTCGCAATTTCTATCGAATTTACCACTAAATTCAAAAGTGAGGGATATCTCGAGTTTGCCAGATATTCAATCTTCATATGCATTAGAGTTTTTAGCTGATATATATGCACTGAAGGGTGAAAGACAGATGTCTGAGTTATGTTATAAATACCTTTCAATCAAATATGACCCTATTAGAAAGAATTACTGGAATCATAAAATTAAATTATTATCAGCCTAAACCCCTCTAAATAAATACATGCATACATACATAAACATATATATATATGACTGTGATAGTTAACATTACGAATATATATATCTAGGAACAGTATATGGAAATATTCTGTTTTTTTTTTTTTTTTTTTTCCTACTATTCATTTTCTCTAATCAAGATCTTTGGATACTTTACGGAAATATGAACTTGTCCTACAATAATCACTAAACATTCTATAACAATAATCTCCATAACTTAAGAAATTGTATATATATTTAGCTATTCCATATTTTTCATACGCAAATATATAACCTGTGTTTCTTCTAACAGCTGCTAATAACATTCCCACCAAAGTAACCTCTAATCCAATTCTGAATAAACTGCCAAAACTCATCTTTAAATATATATATTTTTAGGTTGATTTTGCTACTATTTAGTAACTATATGCTTGTGTATAGATGTCTTATACTGTTTTTTCTATCATATTCCCATCTTTCTTTCTCTCTGTCTTCAGATCTTCAATTGGTTTTATTATTTGAAAATGAAAGCACAAAGACCAGGAAAGAAAAGATTGTAGAAGAAAAAAAAAAGAAAATATTTAGAGACTAAGAAAGTGATTTACTAGACATTATTTTTAAATATTGTGTGTAAAAAATACATTATATAGACATTTTACAAAGTAATCCTGATGTAATTAACACTATATATACTTCTCCCCCTAGTAACAACTAGACAAAGCATATATTCCGGCCTAAGCAACTTTACTGATAATGTCTTTAACTCTAGATCGTGAGAGTCTTTCTAAATTTAAGGCAGTTAAAACTTTCAGATTACAAGAAAAGGAGGTAAGTCCCATCACTTCATTAAATTTTGATGATAATGGTAAATATTTATTGACAGCAGCTGCAAATGATAATATGCATCTTTATGATTCTGTATCCTGTAAATTTTTAAACACAATTGGTTCAAAGAAATATGGGTGTCATTCTGCCAAATTTACGCATGCACAAAATGAATGTATCTATTCTTCAACGATGAAATCATTCGATATTAGACATTTGAATTTAGAAACAAACCAATATTTACGCTATTTCACTGGCCATGGTGCTTTAGTTCATGATATCCAAATGTCCCCTTTGGATGATACCTTTTTATCTGCATCGTATGATGAATCCATAAGACTCTGGGATTTAAGGTCATCAAAGGCCCAGGCAATTATCCCAAGTGTAGTTCCAAATTGCATTGCATATGATCCTTCGGGTCTTGTATTTGCACTGGGTAACCCTGAGTCCATGGAGATTGGCTTATACAATTTAAGACAGCTGATTAAAGGCCCATTTTTAACAATAAATTTGGATACTCAAAACAATTTCTCTTTGGCAAATAACTTTAAAAAGAATTGGAATAAATTAGAATTCTCTAATGATGGTAAATATCTTTTGGTAGGGTCGTCTTATGGCAAACATCTAATCTTAGATTCATTCAGTGGTGAAATTTTATTTGAATTATCTGGGACAAAACCTTTCCCCAACAGAGAGTTTATGGATAGTGGTTCTGTATGTTTCACACCGGATGGGAAATTTACTGTCGGGACTGATTATGATGGCAAGATAGTATTTTGGAATCATTCTAATACGATAAGTAATAAAGTTTTGAAACCAATGGTTTCTATAAATGCTGCACAAGATTCATGTCCAAGGACAATAGCATTTAATCCAAAGTATTCCATGTTTGTCACTGCTGATGAAAATGTAGATTTTTATGTATATGAGAATAATTAAAGTATATAATTTAATAAATAATATATATGATAGAATACCATCACCATCCTCTCTCTTGTCTTTTCATCTTTCTATATATATATATATATATGCTATTTTATATCAGAAATTAACTCTCATTCATTTCATATAATTCATCTATATCAGGATATCTCAGCTCACTGTTCTCCTCATTCCAATTAGCCCAATGCCTCAAATATTGATTTCCACACCTTTGTAACATTTCAATGCTCCCCACAACACATAATTGTTTTTTTGGTCTTGTCATTGCAACATTTAATCTTCTTTCCTCACTTAAAAATCCAATCTCAAAGTTTTCATTATTTCTTACCAGCGTTAATATAATGACTTCTTTTTCTCTACCTTGAAATCCATCTACAGTAGAAATTTCAATGTTTGGATAACTTGGACTAATTATTTTTTTTAAAAGCGATACTTGAGCACTATACGGTGAGATAATACCTATAGCATCTTCTGGAACATTCAAACCAACTAAATGTTTAACATGTAATTTAACTAATAAGGCCTCATTTTCATTATATTTTGATCCAATAATATTATTTATACTACTATTACTATGGTTTGAAGTCATCTCCTTACTTTCTGTAAAATCATCACCTTGAGTGTCATACCAAATAACTGGAGATATAGTATCGTCATTTTCTTTCACGTCAGGTAAATCTAAAAGTATCTTGCTAGACACTGATTCATCAGCAATTAGTCTGCCTTGATACATTTCTTGTGATGCAAATTCCATAATCTGTGAATTCATTCGGTATTGCACATTCAAAAGATTCTTAAATTGATCCTTATATATCTTTTCTAATCTGTCAAAGATTGTAGTTTCTAATTTTGATTTAATTTTGTTATCATCTTCAGTCTTTACTGTTGGTGGTAATTGTTTATTATCACCTGCAAGTACCAATTTTGTGTAATTTGATTTATAATGGGAAATTAATGGAATCCAACATTGAGGCTCCAAACTCTGTGACACTTCATCAATAATAATAGTATCAAACAATTTTTGTTCAGTATTATATAAAGAACATAGGTCCTTGGACGATGATCCATGTAAAGTCGCCACGATTACTCTAGCTTCCATAACTAAATCTTTGACTATCTTTCTTTCACGGACTTTTAGTTCCTTTCTTAATTGTTTTACTTCTTGCCATGCTTCCCTTCTTTCCTTAAATGATTTTATCTTTTTAATAGACTTTATTGTGTTATCGATATCTTTATAAATATCTTTTAATATTTGACCATTTTCTCCACTTCTACACAGAATATCTAATGAATGTGAAAGATTAGAGTCTAACAACCTTGCAGGATGACCAATCCTGAGTAATAAATCCCCTGAAAGATGCTTTGATAATCTTTCCAAAATAGTATCTACAGAGATATTAGATGGTCCGCAGACTAACACTCTCTGTTTCTTATTTTTCACTAATTGTAATATTAATTCAATAAGCGTATATGTTTTTCCAGTACCTGGAGGGCCATGGATAATGGAGATATCGTTTGATAGAGTGAATTTAATTGCATCCATTTGAGACTGATTTAATCCTTTGTTGAAAAAGGTTACATCTTCTGTTATGGGTTGAGGAGTAAAAGAAGAAAGATTCAATAACAATTGAACAATATGATTAGATGGTGTTTCCTCAAATTCAAAAAGTTTTCTCATTGTGGATTCCATTCTTTTATACACTATTGTATTAGTGGTTTTAACAATATATAGTCTGTTAAAATTATAAAGCATTGTAACATTATTCTCTTGAGCTTCATCTACAGAGATCACAAGTAACTGTTTGGACATTTTATAAACAACTCCACTACAGGAGATATCTTCAAGCTCTGTATTTTTAGAAGTACCATCACTTAACTTATTTTTAGTTTTATGCTTATTATTGTTCCTTTTTGAGTGCATGGAACGACTTTGTGAATCCTTTTGATTATTTTTAATTATAACAATATCACCGACTTTAATATCATTTTGTTTTATTTCATCAGTTATAGCATTATCTGGTCCTAATTCAACATAAATTTTGCCTGCTAACCCAATTCTAATATTCTGTAAAATCAAATTATTAATTGCATAACCAGACTCTACTAATTTAGTCAATGGTAACGATTTTAGAATTTGTGCAGTTTGTTCGACATCTTGATCTCTTTCATGCTCTATACACTGTAAAAAAGAAATGGCGAAATCTTTATTCATTTTATAGATACCGTCAATACTGATATCAGTGGCTAATTATAAGAGATTAAAATATTTTTTTGCTTTTGGTATTATGTGTGGTAAGTGTATAAAGTAGAAGGGGTAAATGAGAGAGTGTATTAATATTCGTAAACTTTTCAATAAGCTGGGACCTGGATCTTGTAAAAGATTTAATGTTATGCACATGTATGTGTGTGATCTGTTATTAATAAGCATGGCTTTTTCCTCATATATGTTTGTTAATATCTGTTTCTATAGTAATACAATCTCTAAAGGAAAAGTAACAGATCAAAATAGTAAAAGAGAAACTTTGAAAACGTATATACAAAAATAACAATATTTAGAGAAACTATAAATACATATACATGTTATAATAATTCAATACACGTAGTAATAGCAGTAAAAAATAATTAAAAAAGATTCAAAAAATTATAGATACAATAATCAGGGAGAATATTAAAAGGCGATTATGTGGCTATACATGGTAAAGATATAGTAGCAATCCAAAATAAAATAAAAAGAAATGGAATGAAAAAGAATAACTAAAAATTATATGTATATAACAAAGAAAGACTAGGTAAATGTAAATGAAAAGGCTAAAAAAGGAAAAAAAAAAGAAGTCGTGAAATGTGAATATCATATTACTTACATGGCATTCAAAGAGCCAAACTTTTCTTCGTAACCTGGAACATCCCATTTACCCTTCTTAACCATTTCAACAACTTTAGCATCTATTTCTGGTTTGGCTTTGACTAAGTCTTCTACAGTTAATTGGTCAAACGGTCTAGCCTTTTCAATCTGGTTTAGACTTTCCTTCAAAGTAATTAATTCTTTTTCAATTAATACTTCAGTTTCCTTGGCGTTGGTCATGGCATGTTGTTCAAAAGTGTTAATAATCTTTAGTTGGGATTGAGTGTCAATCTGGACTGGTTTATATGAATTGAATAGGGATTCGATTTTATCAACAACTTCCTTATTTTTAAGAATACTTCTATATTTATCGAAATCTACACTTAATGATTGTTGTTCTAATTCCAATAATTTACGTCTGGCTTCATCATTTCTCTTCTTAAAACTGGATAGTTGTTGGGCAGTGGAGCCAGTGATCTTTAAAGAAGAGATGACTTTGGCCCAGTCTAATTTATTGGCAGCAGATTTAGCTAAAGACATTGCTTGATTATATTTAGTTCAGTATCTCGTGGTATTATTATTACTTGTATTATTGCTTGACTACTTGTAGTCAACTATAATGATTAAACTATGAGTAAATTTTACTTAAAAATTTTTTGTAGTCCTTTAGAAATCTGAAGGATGGAAATGATAGGACAAAGTTTAATCAAACAAATAATTGTAAAATAAATGAATTAGGCAAATTGTTAATCGGTCTGAAACTCTAAATAATATAGAATAATTCTAGTGATAGTGGAATATAATATACGAATTACAATGTACACATGCAAAATACTTTCTATAGCAAGCAATACTATTTACAATACAGTTATACCAAACTTATATTAGTTTATCGAATATCTTAACTTTTCTCCTTTCAATGCTCTGGGTCAAGGTGCTTTAAACAACAGCACAACAACCCTCCTACTATTTTGGTGTATAACACAGTTTTCCATCTTCCCTTCTGTCCCCCTCATCCAGCAAACAGAAAAGGCTTGTTTTACAGAGAAGGAATCACGGAATTTCCCTTTCACAAGTCAATTTCGTCTAAAAGAAAAAGATATGCATGAATTTTGTTTATAATTTTTTTTTCTTTTTTAACCAATAAAAATTGGAAAATATTCAGTTGATTTGTTGGTGATCATGTGATATTATGATCACGTGGACCATTTTTATGCTGTTTTATTGTTTTTATTTATGAACAATAGGTTATATCAACATGTTTCCCAATATAAACATACACCATTGTCTATATTAATGCAATCACTTAATCTTGCATTACTCTTTTCTACGAATCTGTCCTCCTCAAATTGTACAAATCCAAAATTTAAAGGACAAAAAACGCAAAAATTTTGTATCAGTGTAGAAATGAATAAATTTCATTTTTTTTTCTTGTTTATATTGAATTAAAGATGTAATAGAGATTAGTTTGTCCTTGGAGAGAACATTCTTTTAGCACGTATCTTTGTATCTACGTTTCTAATACACTGAATACAGGTAAGATTAAAATAAATAAATAAAAAAATCTTCAAAAAAAGAAGCTTTATAAAGTTCCATAGTTCAATCCGCTAACATTATTATATTGAATATTCAATGATTGAAAGAAATGAAGATGTTTCAAGAAAGCCTAACAAATTAAATAAACCAACTAAAAGACAACAACATTCCAATGAAAATAACAAAAGGAGATCGAAATCTGCAGATCAACAACCTACTCCTGTTAAAAAACTTAAGAAAACAGCAAATGCATGTGTATCATGTAGAAATAAGCATCTAAAATGTCCTGGTGGGTCACCATGTTCAAAATGTGAAAAAAAAGGTATAACTTGTGAGTACAGTGAACAAAAGAAGAAAATAGTTACCTCTATGAAATATCTAATGGGTTTACAGGATGATATCTTGGAATTGAAAAGACAAAACATTGAGTTGTTGCGACAATTAGACGAGATTAAATCAATGAAAAATATTGGTGATTCTAAAATGATTGAGCAGAAAAATATTTTACAGCCTACAGATGATAACAATTCTAAACCAACCGAATCTAACGAAGAAATTGCATCTACTTTTGCTCAAAGAAGTGGGAGGTTGATTAATTCCACCTTGGATCAGACATATTTTGTCGGGTCTTCCTCTATGACCTTATTCGGATTGGAAATTGAATCCTTAATATCCAAATATTTAACAGAAAAGATTGTAAAACCTTTACCGACAACATCTGTAACTCCACCGCCGTTCCCATCAGAAAGAAATTTATCACACTCTTCATCAGAAGATACTGCACATTCTAAATCATTATCTTTAAACAGTTCTGGTGATAATATCAATTCAAATTCTACGGTACTCTATCTCTCACCTTCTAATAAATTACAAATTATAATTCAGCAACTTCGATCAGACACATTATCTTTCTTGTTTATAATAAAATTGCCTATAAATGATGCATCAGTAGTAACAACTTTACATTTTCCAACATATGCTTATTCACTTTTCCTAATGGACACATTTTTAACGTATTTTGATGGGTGTTTTTATTTCTTCAATGAGGGTATGGAAAAACTTAGATTGAAACAATTATATGAACAGATCGATGGTTATAAAGGTATCATGAACGGTGATCCAATTTTACAAACAATATGGTTTGTGAAAGTGTTTCTTATTTTCGGATTAGGGGAATCCTATTTAGGTACAAAAGAATTACAAGATAAATTAATGTCAAAGCGTGTATTTAATAATATTCAAATGGAGGATACGAAATTACCTGGGATGGATTTTTTCAACCAAGCCTCCAAATTGTTTCATTACATTGACTGCAATGCTAGTATTGAATGTAGTGTGAAGGAGGGGAGTATAGAAACTTTACTCTTGTATGCACTATTTTTACAAGTGGCTGATAGAACCATTGCATCCTATTTTTATTTTGGTCAAGCATTACGGGCCTGTCTTTTATTAGGGATGCATGTTGACTCTCAGAGTGATACATTGTCAGCTTGTCAATTGGAACATCATAGGAGGTTATGGTGGACAGTTTATATGTTCGAAAGAATGTCAAGTAGTAAAGCTGGGTTACCTTTGGGATTAACAGATAACACTATATCCACAGAATTACCTCAAGATATTAGATTCGATGAACCACATTATAGTTTTTATAAAGCTGAACCTATTAGAAATTGCATTAACATTGTGAGGATCAACGCTAAAATTCTGAACCAAATGTATCAAAGACAACCAAACTCGAATATTCTACCTATAATCCAAAACATCTTTAAACAACTTGTTCAATGGAGAAATCAATTATCAATATCATCTCAAGTTGATTTTAGTAAAGATGATGAGAGTTTCGAAATTAGCCGTGTTGCAGCCAATTTGTTTACAGAATACTTTCAAGGTATAAATTTATTGGTTAGGCCATTGCTATTTCATTTTACATCAATTCAATTGAAAAGATTTAAAAACAATAATACTTATTTGAATTTAGAGAGTTACTCTAATACTATTACTACTTTATTGAATTTTTCACTTCAGGCTTCTGTCAATACAATCAGATGTCTTTGGTATATGTTAAAATTGAAATTGTTAGCCACATTTGGGTATATGGATCGTGAATATTTATTTACAAGTTCATGTACTTTGCTTTTATTTAACACAGCATTTGGTATCCATGAACAAACATACAAATATTTAGACCAAGCTTTAACCATTTTCACCTTAATGCAAAATGCAGGAAATCAACCAGCAGAATTAAGACGTGCACAATTGTTAACTTTAATGATAAATCTAGACTTCCATGATACATTGCATAGTTTAATATTGAAGCATAGTAAGGATGATATTAGTGTATCCAGTATGAACAGCAATAATAGCAGCTATAGTGGCATCAACTTAAATATTATCCAACATTCCAAAAATGAAAATAATGAAATTCCTAATAGGTCAAAAGATTTAAAGAGATATAAGAGAAAGGAATCAATTTATGCGATTTTGAATGATACATCCGAAGATGTTAATTCTTTTTCCGATACGAATAATATGATATCTGGCACACAATTATCTGACCCTCATCATAACTATAGTAATACTAATACTAACGGGATAAAAGACAATACAGGTTTAACATCGTTAGATTCATTGTCTGATATGATAAATCTGACATTACAACAAGCTTATACAGCACCTCCATTAACACAACTTGGTTCTGAAATTATTGCCAAAAATGTCGATCAACTGGATCCACATAATACAGCACCATTAATGAGTTTAGATGAAATGTTAAATGATATTACACATGTCAGTTCAAGTGATAATCAACTATGGAAGGAAATTTCGGATCAAGCTATGTGGCTGGGTGATACTATGGATCCAACATCAGCAATACAAACAGATATGTTTTATAAAGATATGATATATAATATGAAATGAATTTACTTTATTTTATACGTTCTACCAAATTTTATATCATTTTTTTTACATAGTCATTGCATTGTTCATTATAGGAAAGTGATGTATATAAAAGAAAATATGGAATATGAGATATATGTGGATGAAGGTTGAGCAATGTGTAAAATTTTTAGTAAACAAATTCACTCAAATATTCTTCAGCTACAAATCTAGCTCTTGCATTTAAAAACAATTTCATTTCACTAATTTCTTTGTCAACTTCTTCCATAAATTCAATAATAAAATCTATCAACTTACCATTCTTCATTGATTCTGTATGCTTATTAGTTATTAAAAATGAAATGCTGTATCCTTTTATTGGAACTCTTCTTAAAATATAGAAGGCTTCTGCACGTTGTTCTAAGAATCTTGTGAACTTGTGGACCAAAATTTGTTCAATTTCATCTGCTTGTTTAACCATTATATTAACACGAACAGAGTTGACTGATGGTTCAATTAATACTTGTTCATGCTCATTACGCGAGATATGCATAGGTTGCAACAATAATTCCGCACTTTGAATGGGTACTTCAATCTCTGGTCTATTGTGTCTTTCTACTTCTTGTGAAGAAAAATTAGATAAAGTGAGAGCAGCTTCTAAAGAATGGCGAACAGCAGTTAGATAAGGACGTAATGATTGAGACATAATGATTATTTATTTGTATATTTCTGTGTATGTTTATTTTTATCAACAATGGAAATCAGCAATCCTAATTCGCAATAATGGGAAAGATCTCAATAAATATTAGCTTACTGTAGTATGAATGATGAGACAATTTATTAATGCAGAGTTAAAACTAACAATCCGTATCTTCAACCAAGTAGGAACAGACAACAATTACAATTTATTATTTAAACTAACGATAAGTGGAGTTAGTTGGAATTAACAGTTGTTCCCTCTTTTTTTTTTGGTTTCTCCTACCTATTTTTTTTTTCTTTTTGTCATTCTTTATCATTGTTTATTCCGCAAATTTTCCCGTATATAGCGGAATTGTCTCGGTTTCTGTAATCCAGCATCTTGATCGTTTTTAGGAGTTGGAAGGCTTAGAAGACGACATTAGATCTAGGAATCAATTACACTAGCAACATCCATTGATTTAGCTGTTTTTATTGATATGAGGTTTGATAGATAACCTTATAGTTCCTAAGCATGTGTTCATTGAAAAAAAAAAAAAAGAAAAAGAAAGAAAGAAAGATATACTATATTTTGGAATAGTAGTGTCGTAAGATAATCCGATACTTGATGAAATAGTATAACAAATTAATTTATCTAATTTAAGTTTAATAATATAAAATTATACATGTTAAGCTGGTTGGTACTATATATCAGAAGATATTGCATATGTGACGGTTTGTAACATAAAAATAAGGAATAGAGACAGAATAAGCATGTGGATTTTAGATTGTTAGAATATTATAATCTATTCTCCATTTACCAAAGAGCTTAATGCTAAGAAGCCAAGTAGTGCAAATTTAGCATATTTGTTTTCAGAGACCCAGATTGTAATATAGCCCAATTGGGGGAAGTAACCCTTCACAGTTCCAACTATATCTCTATTTCTTGTCAAATAAATCTTCTTGTTTGCATATAGAGGAATATCGTTACCTGCGTTATTATCACCTTTTGTTAAAAGAAGTTGCTTAGACTCATCTGCTTGGCTGTGATGTTCTCTTAAAACTCTATGGACAATTGGAATACTTTTGCCATCAACTTCATACACAACTATGTCACCGACGCTAACTCTTTCATTTCTATTCCAAAGAAATAAGATATCGCCTCTTTGGAATGCGGGTTCCATCGAACCAGATAAAACTACTACTATCGGAGAATGTGTATTTGTTACTAACGAAAGTGTTTCCCAAAACATATATGCAGAAGCAAAGACAAAACATAAGTTTAAAAATTTGGTTAGTTCTAATCTCAGATTCATTTTTTTTATTGATGAAGACTTAATTGACGGGTAGGTGTGTAAAAAGGATACCTATACGTGGGTATTTACTGTTAATCCTGCTTGTGCAATATTTTTTATTTAAAGTTTTCCTCCTTTTTAGTCTGGTTTAATTCAATGATAGGTGCAATTTAAGTAAGATGCAAAACCAATGTACTTCCTCACTAAAAAAGAATACTCTTAACGTTTTCTCTATTTTGTAAATTCGACTAGATTGTCTGAGATTGTCGTTTAATAGCATAAATTTTGTTTTCTGTGAAAGACGCATAAATAAAGAAAGAAAAAAAAGAAAAACAACGGAATAAATTCGGAAAGTGCAAGGTATTGGTAAATTCCGTCTGCTTTCTTTAGAATATTTAATTGTAATGATGGCAAACAAGATTAACACATAGTTTGTAAAGTGGAATAAGGTAAAAAAATTCCATACACCGTGAGTTCACGTTTTTGTGAAAGAAAACTACCACTAAATAAATATATATTAATAATGTAAATTATATATATTAATTTTAATAGATTTTGAATTAATAAGTATAATAGCGTTATTTTTTCGATCAACTTAATATAAAAAGATAGAAATAAAAGAATGATAATACTCCAAAAAAAAAAATCTTACCCATTCCCTTTGAAAAACAATATTTAAATTGGTAAATATGTAGTCGAGAGTGATTCGATATTTTTAATGATTTTTTCCTTGATGGAAAAAACAGGATTTTATATCATTTTGGCCTTAAATTCTTATAAGGAATGAAGTAAAATATATTTAAAAGCTTTATTTTAAAATTTACTGAAATTAGTAAGCCCTTATGTGCGTTGGTTAATAGAAAACTAATCACTTAGAATAATGACTGTAACATTTCTTTAAACACATTGAAACAGAAGTTGCCTTTAACTCCTGTTCTACTACCATTCAATGAAACAAAAGGTGTTTTGGTTACTACTGACGCCTCAGATTTTGCTGTAGGTGCTGTCTTAGAACACATTGATTCAACAGATCGTAGTTTAGGTGTAGTTGCTTATTCAAGTGGGTAGTTGCGCAACTCTCAATTAAGGTGACCCACTGGTGAAAAAGGAGGATTTGCTATTTGGGTTGTGTTGATGCAATGGTCTCATTACCTGAAAGGTAGACACTGCATTCAACATACAGATCATGGATCATTGAAATATTTACACTTAAAGAAAAATAGCAGTCTAAAAGTCGGCCGTTGGTTAGATGTTATTGCTACATTTGACTTTGAGATCGTTTATATTAAGGGTGAACGAAATAAAGCGGATGGCTTTAGTCGTCGGTCTGATTTGAAAGAAATCAAAGACACAAAAATTATAACACCACAGAATTCCCCATCCTACCCTTCTTCCCAGAATTCTGAACCAAATCCAACATATATTCCGGATGATTTTGGTTATGATACATATTTATATGAATTGAGTATTCCTAATCAGGTCACTTTACTAACCAAATTCAGACCTGAATATATTGAAGAATTAAAGACTGGGTACCAACAGGGCGTATATTTCAAAGTAAATTATAATTGCTTAGTTAATAAAAGCTCGGTACCATACAAATTGGATACTATTATCAAAAGATACAAAATAACTGACCTTGTTGGAAGAATAAACTACCACTGATAAGCAACTTTCCGATACTGGCTTCATAGTTAATTCCTTATTTCCTTCTCAAGCAGTATCTGCTAGAAAGAAAGTTTTATCTAATATCACAGGTACAGGTATTATCACCTCTTTCAGTTCAATTACGAAGTCCATTCATAATTGGAAAACTGATATGTTGACACTAGCAGCCAAATATCCTTTCAAAGGTATTAAAGCTATTAATTTAATTCATAAAATAGTCCAAGGCGAGTTGTGGAATTTCTTCATTGAGACCGGTGCTACTGTAAACCCAGGTATTCATGATTTATTTTATTTCTTATATAAAATCGTTGATTGCTATTTGATGTTGGATAATCCCAACGGGGTTATGCCTGGACTATCCAAGATTAAACAACAGTAACCGTTCTACTTAGATTATTCAATCATTAACTTGTTATTAAGTTTCTTTGATTAAATCCAACAGTTTAATATGTTGATGCCAACTAAAATCTATCCATTTAGACAATGGGAATCTTTCACCGCCATTTTGATCGATCTCATATAATAAATTTTTATAGGTTTGTATCCACGTAGACCATGATAGTCCATGTAAAAAGGAATCGACTAAATCATCATCCTTGCGTTTCCCGTTAAGCATTTGATTCATTTCCAGTGTATCGAATAGAATTCCATGTTTACTCTTTAATTTATTCTCTTTCAAAGTCAACATTTTGTTAGATAATTCAGAATCGATTTTAAACAAGTTGCCTGTATTCTGACTATAAGCTAACAGATTAACAGCTGTTGCTATTCTTAATTTTTTTGAATCTTTGGAATTGAATCTTTGATTAGCTAACCAATAGTTTGTCATTCTTCCAGGATCAGATGAAATAACAAAGTTATTCTGATATAGAGTGTCATGACCAGGGCTCAAATTTTTTAAAGCATAAAATAGTAAATGTTCTAAGATATTAACATTTAAAATTGGGTCAGTCACAAATTTAGAGCTGTTGGTACGCAGCCTTTGCCTTTCTATAGTATAAAGAATATTTGTAGATATTTTGGATTCATTCAAAATGAAATTAGTCAATTGCGAGGTCAGATAAGATGTATCCAATGGCGAAAATTTGGTGCCCTCTGGGATTACCTCATTAAAGAATTTTCTATATAAATTCAGTTTCCCCCACTGGCTCAAAAGTGGTTGTTTCTCTTCATCAGTTAAAAGAAATTGTGACCATGCAAAGTTGACCAATCCTGTATCAATAGACACAATTTGAAGAGGTTTAGTAAAGTGCATTAATTGAGATAGGTATATTCTCAAATTATTGCACTTTTCGGTTTTTGTGGAACCGGTTTTTGGACCACCTATTAATGAGGAAAATTTAAGTAAATGTGTTAATTTTAAAGTTGGCAATAAAATAGAAGATAGGATATTATTAATGTTACCATAATTATAACTATGATATTTATTAAGCATTAAGGAGTACAGAGATCTGATGTAAATATGAATATGCCTAAGATATATGTGAGTGGGTTCGTGGTATATATATATATATTACTTTTTCATAATACTGATGTGAAGCAAAAAAAGTTTTTAGCCACAGTATTTTGATTGTTTGGCCGGCACAGCTTCTTTGAAAAGGGAGAAAAGAAAAGATTGAAAAGAAAAGAAAAAAAAAAAAGAGAGAGAGAGAGAAGAAAAAAGAAAATGAGCAATTAAATTCAAAATAATAATGGGCAGGTGAAATGTATTCTAAGGATTTATTTTTTTTTGTTTGTTTTTTCTGTTGTCGTTGTTTTTTATTTTTCATAACTCTTTCTTTTTTTTTATTTTTTGTTTTTTTTTTTTTATTGGTTTGATGTTTAATCTGCTTTTTCAGCTTCAACCCATTTTTGATAGTCTAACCATTGTAAGATTTGCCAAACGGACCAAGCTAGGAAAGCACCTAATAATGGGCCAATCCAGTAGATCCAGTGATACCCTGGGAAATAATGGGCGGCCACAGCAGCGCCGAATGATCTTGCTGGATTAACGCCGGTGCCTGTGTAGGCAGTTAAAGCCATATGGTCGATGAATAAGGCAACGCCGATAGGTAAAGCAGCAAGAAAGTTAGTTTCACGTTTTTCAACAGCGGTCATTAAGACAGTCAAGCATAGGCCAGTGGTGCCAAACATTTCTAAAAACAAGCCTCTAGTTCTTGAACAAGTGAGACCCAAGGCATTGGTGAAAAGAACAGGGCCTGGAGTCAAAGCTTGAGCAGCACCACCTGCGGCCATACCAGCCACAATTTGTGAGACCCACATGACACCACAACGAGTAGGAGTGATGGCTCTAGATAAAGCCAAAGATAAGGATACAGCAGGATTCAGAGCACCGCCGGAGACACCTGCAAAACACCAAACAGAGAACATAAGAGAAAATCCGAAACCGATAGCGATCATAATGACTTGAGAGGGATGAGAAGTAGTCGGGGTATTTGCACTACTTTTCAATTCCAAAGCGTGATTAGCCACATTACAAATTATATAGGCAAATAAAAGAAACATAAAAGTGCCGACGAATTCACCATAAGCTGCAATGAAATGGTTATGCCATGTATCTGGGCCTATATCGAATCTAGACTTTTTATGCATTTGTTTTGGTAGATCTGCTTGTGGGAAAGCATCATCAGCCGAGGGCAAAACTGCTTCTATTGGTGGGTTTTGAGATTCCAAATCTTTAACAGATGAGGTCGACATATTGTTAATGAGGAGATATATTTAGGTGTGTTGTTTTTTATTAAACAGTTTGATTATTTGTCTTTTGTAAATTATTATTATTATTCTTTTTTTTTTTGTTGAAGATAACATATGATGTGGAAAATAACAAGAAGTGGATTCAAGAAAGGATAAGAGAGTCCTTATAAATTGGATTCGATAAGTATATATATATATAGCATTGAACATCTCATGCTTCAGTATTCTTTTAATTGATTTCACTTTCCTTTGTTTCGGTTTCTTTATTTCATATCTCCAAAGATGTGTTGTAAGAAAGAAAAAAATGATAAAAGATTTCTTGTCTAGTTGTTGTTTTTGCTGAAGCAAGTTATCTTGCTATTCACAATAGAGAAGAGACAAAACATTAGTATTGAAGAAGAAGAAAAATAAAAAAGACACATCAAATGGAAGGCAGAAAGCAAAGAGAACAAAGGAAAAATCTATAAAAAAGATTAATAAACAATAGAACAATGGAGTGGTAGAATAATAAAATAATAAAATAATATATATCAATATAGATTTCCCTTATTTAATCTAAAAAATAAAAAAAAACAATACCGATGTCCAGTCGGATTTTCTTTTCTTTTTTTTTTTTATTTTTTTTGTCCCTCTACTTTTTTTATTAGGGTATTTTTCTTTTATTCTTTTCAAAAGCATCCTTTTATCGAAATATAAATAAACTAAAATTAACAACAACAACAACAACAACAGCGATTATAATAATAATATTAATAATAAAAAAAAGAAGAAGAAGAATTTTTTAAAACCTTAAAGTGAAATATTGATCCGTGTTTAATTTTATAGGGTTTATCCCTTTTACTTTAACCACGTTATTGTAATTAAGGTTATATGCAGTTCTTTTTTCTTTTTTATTTTTTTTTGAAGTGCAAAATAATCTAAACGATGCTACTAGTATTGAAATGTAAATTAAAGGTAAATGAAGAAAAGATAAGAATGAACATGATTTGAAACGAAGAGGAAATGAAAACAAAAAAATAAAAGGCATTTGGTTGTATAAGTTTTAATAGGGGTCTTGACTGTTTTTTAATCAAAAGTTGATGTGATATTGTATTTCTTAAACTTAGGTTAAATTCTTTGTAGAAGTGCAAGTATTTTTTTGTTTTTTTTGTTGTTGTTGTTTCTTGTTTAAATTGTTGGTTGCTGGTGGTTGCTGGACAAAAAAAAAAAGCAGAGACGAGACAAGAAAGCTATTACACCTTAGCAAGATTATACATCATATCTTAATATTTGTTTATTTATGTTTATCCCTTGTTTGCTTGCTTTTTCTTTATTTAAATGAATTCATTATTTAATTTAACCAAGATAAAAAGTAATTTATTTAATATATAGAGAGTTAAATAAACATAAAAGATAAAAAAGAAAAAAAAATAAAAGAGAAAAGAGAGAAGTTACTCATTTTAAACTCCGTTTTATCTTAACCCAAAAGAGTAAAATAAAAGATATTACATAAAACTACATATTATATAGATATGCAATTACGTGTTTTAAAACTTATTCAGTAACGCAGAGGATCGCGCCCCCCTCACCATTCACTTCTCAAAAGGAAAAAAAAAAAAAAAAAAAAAAGGAAAGTAGAAAGAAGAAAGAAGAAAGAGAAAAATTTCAATTTACTATGTGTCTTTTCCGCCTCTCTTCTTTTTTCCTCCTATGTATAGAGGGATAGCAGCGGTGAGCCAACAACATCTGTTTTTTTTTTCTTTTTTTTTTTTTTCTTTTTTCTTTCCTTTCTATCAATAATCTTCCATTTCTCTCACTGCCACTGAAGTAGGAACAGAGCTAGGGCTAGGGCTAGGGTTAGGGTCAGGAACAGGAACAAGAACAAGAACAAGGAACAGGGGGGAAATAGAGGGAGAGGAACGGGCCCAGGAACAGGGATAGCCGAAAAGGAGGAAATTCTGGGCGATGCTGTGTGAGAGCCGTTTAAGCGAACGGTCTTACACCGGGGCAGAGCAGCAAAGAACAACAAAAACTCCTTCTGTCTCTTGGTAAAATAGGCAGAAAATGCGTGGAAAACTCAAACAGAGTTAGAAAATCCGATACGGTTGACGCTCTTTTACCTCACCCCTCATTGGATGTTAAGTAAAGATTACGTATTGAAAACAGTAAACTAAAACAAGTGGATTTTATTATAAATAAAATACACTAAAGTAAGATGAACTACATCTCAATCGTCTTAACGCTTGCCGTTTAGCTCATTACTATTATCTTACATGGCTTTCAAACTGTGCTTCTTTCCTCCTCGCTCTTTTTTTCTGGCCTTCTTATATCTGTATGTTGTTTCGTTATCATCTAAACTATTTTTAAACGTATCTTTATTTAGTTATACTACAAACAACTAGCAGTATAAAATAAAATAAAATAAAATAAAATAAAATAAAATAAATAAATAAATAAATAAATTAGTAAAAAATAAATAATAATAATGCTTTCGAGAATTGCCGTCAGGAGGTGTTTTTCTTCTACCACGATCAATCCATATAAAGTGTCTGTCCTAGGTGCTTGTGGTGGTATCGGTCAACCATTATCTTTACTTTTGAAGCTAAATGAAAAAGTCACTGGTCTGAACTTATACGATTTGAAAAATGCTAAAGGTGTAGCCACAGATCTTTCTCATATCCCAACAAATTCCACCGTCCGTGGTTTCAATGCCGATGAACCAGATGCCTTACATAATGCGTTGAAGGATTCCGATGTCGTTGTGATCCCAGCCGGTGTTCCAAGAAAACCAGGTATGACAAGAGATGATTTGTTTAACGTTAATGCAGGGATCGTCCATGATTTGGCTAAAGCCACAGCCGAGGCCGCACCAGACGCCTGTGTTTTAGTGATCTCCAACCCAGTTAACTCCACTGTTCCAATCGTGGCAGAAGTGTTCAAGAAAGCAGGGAGCTATAACCCAAAGAAATTGTTCGGTGTCACTACTTTAGACTCAATTAGGTCGGCCAGATTCCTTTCAGAATTGACTAACACAGATCCAACCAAGAATTCAAGAATCAGCATTATTGGTGGTCATTCAGGTGTAACCATCTTACCATTATTATCTCAAGATAAATTGGCTTCCACCAAATTGACAAAAGAGCAGAAAGAAACTTTGATTCACAGAGTCCAGTTTGGTGGTGACGAAGTCGTTAAGGCTAAGAACGGTGCTGGTTCCGCTACTTTATCCATGGCTCAAGCAGGTGCCCAATTCACTGATGCTGTATTGAGAGGTCTTTCCGGTGAAGCTAATATTGTTGAACCAACTTTTGTTGAATCCCCGATTTTTAAGCATGAAGGTATCGAGTTCTTTGCGCAATTAGTCAGATTAGGTCCAAAAGGTGTTGAAGAAATATTACCTATCGGTGAATTGTCTTCTGAAGAAAAAGTTTTGTTAGATCAATGCAAGGAGGCTTTGAAGAAGAATATTAATAAGGGTAAGGATTTTGTTAATGCTAGAGATTAATAAATTCTGGATTCCGATCTTCAATTCTCAAATCTATAGAAAAACAAAAATAAAAGGCAAAAAAAAATAGTAATAACAAATTCATGTCTATAATGTATATATATATATATTTTTTTTTTTCCTTTCTTATCATTATTCATCGATAACGACTATAAATATTCATATGTTTCTTGTATACAAAAAAAAATTCTATTTCCAATATATATCCATAGATATATATATGTATATGTATATATGTGTGTGTGTGTGTGTGTGTGTGTGTGTTTGTATGCATAGTTATTTATATAGATACAGATATTTTTCTATAGGTATGCTTAATGTGTTTAACATGTGTAATATTGTTATTTTGTTAAGCAGAAAAGGTTAAATTTTTTCTCAAGGTTATAATCTTTCTGCATTTTTTTTTATATTACCCGTATTGTAGGAACTTATATCTACATTTATTTGTTTAAGCTGGTAATCTGTTTTATATAGAGTATTGTATATATATTTGATCTGACATATGTTTATATATGCATATTTGATTTGATAAAAATCAAGAAAGAATCATATGGCTGAGGTTAGAGGCAAACTAGTTGATGCAGAGACTCGTTGTGAACATTGGAACGGTGCAAATGATATAATTGCATTAAAATTAAAATGTTGTCCAAACTATTATTATCCATGTGTCCAATGTCACAATGAATTGACTTCTCATTCAGTACAGAAATTTGATGTTGGTGCAAATCCAGATTTAAAATGTATATTGTGTGGTCATTGTGGGAAGGAACTGACTTTTAAGCAATATTTAAGCTTCTCAACTCCTTTAAGTTGCCAATATTGTAAACATCCCTTTAATGAAAAGTGTGAATTGCATTATCATTATTATTTTGAAAACATACCATCTATTGGCAGTGATTAAATGGGTGTATGTTTATTTTCATTTTTTTCTCTTGCATTTTATTACAATATTTATAATATATATATATATCTGTATGTATATGTGCGTGTGCGTGTGTGTGTATGTGTTTGTACGTATATTCCGTTTATATGCATAGTATAACATTATATTTCTTATTATATTTAACAAAAAAAATTTATTAAGAGATGATATGACTATTTCCTTTTTAAACGACCCTCAAACCCAGCTCTTTTCTTTGGTGTTATAATACTTTTAAATTTACGTTTCATCTTTTGTTGTTTGGATCTTTTAACACCTTTATTTTCTTTACGAATCCTTAAATTTTCTTCTCTTCTTTTGGCTCTTTCTTGTTTATTTATTTCAACAGCTCTTTTACGTTCATTCCATTCAATAGCAGATTTCCTCTTTTTAGCTTCTTTCCTCTTTATTGCCTTTTTAATCAATTTTTCATCATCTTTTAGTTTAACACCTTCAGCCTGTAACATCGCTTTTTGCCATTTGTTCTTCTCTATAGTTTTGATTTGTTCTAATTCATCCTTTGATTGTAATTTCTGTTTCCGTTGTTCTAGGATTTTCAATTGTGCTTTGTAATCATGTTTCGATGGACCCTTTTTCTTACCTTGATTAGATTTTCTTAGTCTTTGTAAATCCGAGGTTGTACGCACACCATCATTAAACATAATACTTTGATACATGACACCGTCAGCATTAGCAGCTTCATCCTCTTCTTTGTTTTTAGTATCTTTCTTTAATTTTTTAGCCATTGGGCCGCTTTCGATATCTAAATCATTTTCATCATCGGTATCAGATTCCGAATTAGTATCAGAATTGTCTAAATCTTGTAACTTTCTCTGTTGTTTCAACTCTTGTTTGCGTTTTCTTTGTAAAAGAATTGCTTCCCTAGATACAGGAGCACCATCAACGTTAGTACCTGGTGCCTTTCTTTTATTTCTCATATTCTGAATTTTTGCTTGTAATTTTGCACGTAACAATTCCAAATTCTTTTGTTTTTGTAATTTTACTTCATTCTCAGATTCATCTTTCTTATCCTTATCTTTATCTTTATCTTTATCCGTATCTCCACCTTCATCATCATTAGCTTTATTTATGTTGGATTGATTATTATTCAGTTCGATTTCATTGCCTTCATCATCAAAAATAATATTAATAGATTCATTGTCACTTACATCTTCAGATTCCTCGACCTGTACATGTATTGGTGCTTTTTCAACATCTTCTTCGTCCTCTTCTTCTTCCTCTTCTTCTCCTCCTTCTTTGCTGTTGTCTTCTGAAGTAATAGTAATTCTGGAAGATCTAAGACCTTGACCAGGTAATCTAACAGGTTTGGCCGATTTTTCTCTTTTTTTCAAAACATCCAAAGCAGTTCCAGTTTCATCATTTTGTTGCTCAGGATCTAACTTTTTCAACTTGTCCTCTTTCATTTGCATTTTACTTTTCTTTTTCGCTTTCCACTGGTCTTGTGTCTTTTCATCATAGTAATATTTTGCTGGTATTAATGATAATAAACCATCAAAGGCATTAGAATTGGCTCGAAGTCTTTCTTCCAATGATTGACTCATTTTCTTCTATTTTTTTTTTCTTTTTGTTGTTGTTCTTGATTTCTTCGTAATGTAGTTATATATATATATTTCTCTTATTCTATGTCTAACTTTACAACTTTATTCCCTGTTGTATTCTTAATGGAATAATGACAATCCGTCTCATCGTAGTTCATCAATATTGACATCCTTTTAATAATAATAACCAAAGCAAAAATTTTTCATTTCAGCTCATCGTAGCGAAGAAAAAGATCAAAAGGCAACATAGTGTTTGAATGTATGGATGTTGTCAGACAACCAATCTTTCCGTGCCAAACGATCTTCTGTGGTGAAATAAATCAAAAAGAAAAAGAGATTTTGAAACATTGTACAATTCCGGTAGGAACGGTACTAGAAACCGTTTGAATCCGCCTGATAGCAGATAACATGATGACTAAGCAATGCCTACCAAGAAATAAAACACACCATACAATAAAAAATAAAAAATAAAAAAATCAACTTTTGTTTTGGAAACTTGCTATGACAACCTAACACGAGAGCAAAAAGAAAGAAAGACAAAAAAAATTTTTCACTCTCGGGTTTTTTCCTGATCATCTCATCTGCATCTACTTAGATTATTCATATATATATATATGTATATGTATGTATGTGTGTAGTTGTATTCTTGCTTGTAATTAAGAAATCTTATTCCCTTTTTTTTCTGTCACTAGGATAACTCAAGATAAGATAACTCGTCGAACATCTTCAAAAAATGTCTCAAGGTACTTTATTCATTTCTCCATCTCCAAGATGTCAGGCAGCTGTTGCTATCGTTAACCACTATAATTTAGACATTGAAGTTGTCAACATCAAGTCTACTGTCTGTAAAGATTTCCAAGAAAAATTCACTTTACATCAAGTCCCAGCTTTCTTAGGTCCAAAGGGTTTAAGATTGACTGAAAATGCTGCTATCTTATCCTATTTGATTGATTTGTTACCAGAAAAGGACCAAAAATTATTATTTGGTTTCACACCAATGGAAAAGATTCAAGTTTTAAGATGGTATTCCATTGGTAATTCCAACCTTTTCTCTTCTATTGCTGGTAATTTCTTGATGTTGTCTGGTATCTATCAATACAACAAGAAACAAGTCGATTCTAATATGCAAACTATTGAATTATACGCCAAATTCTTTGAAGAAAGATTGGTTGACTACACATACTTAGCCACTGAAAACATCTCTGTTGGTGATGTTCAATGTTTCTCTGCTTGGGCTTTTGCTTTCAGCTCTATCTGTGGTTCTGAATTTAGAAAGAACCACCCATACTTGGTCAGATGGTTCAACACTGTTCTTGCTTCTCCAATCGTTTCTGAAACCTATGCTGATTATAAGTTGATTGATGAACCAATCAAATATAATCCACCAAAAAAGGAAAAGAAAGAATCTAACAAGCAACAACAACAACAAAAGAAGAAGGATGAAGAACCAAAGAAGGAATCTACTGAATCTAATGATGCTGCTCCACAAAAGAAACCAAAGCATCCATTGGAATTATTAGGTAAGTCTACTTTCGTCTTGGACGAATGGAAGAGAAAGTATTCCAACGAAGATACTAGACCAGTTGCCTTACCATGGTTCTGGGAACATTACAACCCAGAAGAATACTCTTTATGGAAGGTTGAATACAAATACAACGATGAATTAACTTTAACTTTCATGTCTAATAACTTGATTGGTGGTTTCTTCAACAGATTAACTGGTTCCACCAAATACATGTTCGGTTCCATGGTTGTCTATGGTGAAAACAACAACAACGGTATCATTGGTGCTTTTATGGTTAGAGGTCAAGACAACGTCCCAGCTTTCGATGTCGCTCCCGATTGGGAATCTTACTCCTACACTAAATTAGACCCAACCAATGAAGACGACAAGGAATTCGTTAACAACATGTGGGCTTGGGATAAGCCAGTTGTTGTCAATGGTGAAAACAAAGAAATTGTTGATGGTAAGGTCTTGAAATGAACGGGGTGACAACAAAGTAAGAAGACCGTATATAATTTCTAATTTATCTAATGTATTATTATTATATATCACAATTGTTTTTATCTGTAATCTTACTTACATATTATATATGATACATGATTTATAGATATATCTATTTTCTGTGCTCCTCTCTGTATTTTTTTTCTTTCTTCTCTTCTTCTTCTCAACTCACACACTTTTTAAAAAGACAAGATCACTTCTCCTTTATCAAATAGTCTTATTATTCTTTCGAAATAAATTAATTTTATTTCTTAAGAAAAAAGCATACTGTGTAGAAAAAAATGAAAAACTTATCAAGAACAGACAAAGAATATAATTTAGGTAAATGCAAATGCAAAGAGTGTATGAATTTAGTATTTTATCATTTAGAATTTGTGTGATTTATTAACAAATTATAATCATTTATATAAAAGTATACATAATAATATTACTAGTTTTAGTGAGTTTCTAAAACTGACATAAATATCAATTTTATTAGTGTTTTGATTTCTTCTAGTTTTTAAAATATGACTACTACATTATATACAGCTAAAGATTTTATACTTTTATCCTTACCATTGAACTCCAAACCTGCTCATTTGGCCAATGATGATAGACTGATTTCTGCTCAGTTAGATACCGATACATGGTTAAAAGAGTCCCTAATTCAAGGTAAAGCATATGTGACAAATTTTGAAATTCCAGAATTCAAGATAGGTTCATTAGATAGTCTTTTGGTTGAATCTGAAGAATTGAGTAAGATTGATGGGCAGATCCATACTTCCATAAATAAAATTATCGACATTCTTTCCCAATTCAATGAAGCCGGTACTAACGATTATACCACTATTCCAATAAATAACATGCCAATCCCAGAATACTTGGAAAATTTCCAATGGCAGTCACGTAAATTCAAATTAGATAAAAGCATAAAGGAATTGATTCAGATCATATCAAATGAATCAAGCCAATTAGATTTAGATGTTAGATCTACGTTTGCCGATTATAATACTGCCAAGTCAAATTTGACTGCAGCTGAAAGGAAACAAACAGGTGATCTTTCTGTTAGATCTTTACACGATATCGTTAAACCCAAGGATTTTATCTTAAATTCAGAACACTTGACTACTTTATTGATAGCAGTTCCAAAAAGTTTACAGAAAAGTTTCGAATCATCTTATGAAAGGTTGTCCGCAAACGTAGTTCCTGGTTCTGCATCAATTTTATCAAGAGACTCTGAATTTTTATTATATAATGTTCATCTTTTCAAGAAAAATGTTCCCGATTTCATAACTAATTGTAGAGAGAAAAAATTCATACCAAGAGATTTTAACTATTCTGAAGAATTAATTGAACAGTTAAAACAAGAACATGATTCAGCTGCAAGTTTGGAGCAATCTTTAAGGATCCAATTGATCAGATTAGCAAAGACAGCTTATGTTGACATTTTCATCAATTGGTTCCATATTAAAGCATTAAGAGTATTTGTTGAATCTGTTTTACGTTATGGTTTACCACCACATTTTAACAGTAAAATAATTGCAGTGCCACCAAAATTTTTATCAAAGTGCAAGTCTGAATTATTAGACTCCTTTGGTTATTTAGGTGGGAATGCCTTTGTTAAAGATAAGAAAGGAAAAATTGATAAAGGGGATACCTCCTTACATCAATATGCATCTCTAGTTGACACAGAATATGAACCGTTTGTTATCTATACTATCACTTTATAATGACAATCCTTACTTCACCTATTTTCAATATTAATTCTCTTTGGTGGTGTGTTTATATTGTCATATATATATATTATTATTATTCTATATATATTATTTAACTATATTTTAATATAAAATCCAAAACTACATATCCCTGTTTCAATTACGTAATAGCACTCCTTTATCTGTTTAGATATTTATATTTCTTCTTAATTGACTGTATCGTAATCATTATAGTTATGAGCACATACGTTTATTTGCCTACAAAGAATATTTGACGAATATCTTCTCCAGTGTATATATATTTTCATACAAAAATGTGGGGTTCTATTTTTTTTTTTGTTGTATCCTCGAGGACAAAGAAATAGACACAAAAATTGTTCTCTGAAAAATTAAAAAGATGCATGAAGCATCTCTGCCTTTGTCGATGTTTGAGTTAAGAGGCAGTAATGAATGCTGGAAGAGATAGATGTAGTTATAAGAGGGTAAGCGAATAGTTTTAAGTATTGAAGAATACAGCCATCTTTGAGGTATTTACATAGATATACTATATATATATGTAAAATAATAAGAAGAATAGAAAAAATTGGGAAATGAAATATATTGGATATACAAATAATGTTAAGCAACAATATAAATTACCTATTTATGAGAATATAGATATGCAATCACTTAAATTACCACGTGTAGCAAAAAATGTACCGTCTAATATTATGATAAGATTGAAACCAAGAATTTGGGATGGTTTGATGCCACCTAATGATAAATCCAATTTAAAATTTGATTATGAAACACCAGACGATAATACATGGATAATTAATGGAGAAACTTTTCATTTTAATAATATCCAAAAGGAGGAGGGTGATGTTGGCAATATTGTAGAGGATCTTTTAGATGGGTATAATTATAACATAATGACATATGGACAAGCTAAAACAGGGAAAACGAGATTTCTGTTTTGTGAACATGAAGGTTATATAGTAACTATCTGTAAAGCGCTTTTTACTAAATTATCAGAAAATTATCATCAACAGCCTAATGGTTCAAACTTTAAAATTACTCTTTCAGCATATGAGTTGTATGCAGAAGTTATCTATGATTTACTGGTTCCAGTGACAAGTAGAAAGCCGTTGAAATTATATCATCTTAATAAGAACGATGAAACTGTATTAGAAATCAATAAAAATAATTATAGTATAAAACATCTGAAATGTATCAATATTAAGGATCTCAATCATCTACTTAATGAACTGCTCGAATTGACATCTGTTTATTATGAGTCAAGGAAATCCCATGTTTTCGTTAAGATCAATATTCAACAGTTAAATGTTGATAAAGATATTTTGAAAAATAGTATATTGCAAATAGTAGATTTTAAAGATATAGGTTTGACGAACGATATTGGTCAAGAAGATATGAAAAAAATAAAATTAGGTATTGATTCATTTAAGTTGATTATTGATAGATTGGGTAGTAATGAAAAAGTTCATACTCATTTTAAGGATTCAGTATTTACTAAATTACTTTATTCTTCTTTAATGGACAATTATAAAAATCTTTTCATAATATGTGGTTCTACTTATAAAAATGATTTGACAAGGACTTTAGATTCTTTGAAATTTGCATCAAGTTTATCTAAATTGGAGACATATATTTATCATAATAAATTTGGTTTGAATTCAAAGGCAAAATTTGATATATATGTTAATGAAATTAAACTTAAAGAAGAAAATTATAAGTTGCAAATTGAATTTTTAAGAAAGAAGTTAGAGACAGTCATGAATATTCAACAGAAGCATAAAGAAGTTGATAAAAACATTAGTCAATTAAAGTTAGAAAATGCAAAATTAACAGAACAAATTAAAATAGTTAAACAACTTAGTAGTGATGGTAGTGGTAATGTCCAAAAGGATGATGAATCAGATAAAGACACTAAAATCGACAATTTGGCACAGTCATCATCTGATGTCAAATCAAATAGTTCAAGAGATATGGATAGGAGTAATAGTGATACACAAGATGCAATGCAAATTATTTTAGAAAAATGTGAAGAAATTGTTAAATTACAGTTATGTTTAGATAAAGAAAGACTAGCAAATAAAAACTATCAACAAGAGTTAAATGAATTGCATGATAGAGAAATTGTACTTCATGATATGAATAGTAAGTTACTGGACCAGGTAAATTCTCAGACGAGATCATTAGAAAGCGTTTTATCCTATAATGCAATGTTGAAACAGGAAATTTCAAAATGGACGAATCTTGTAGAGAATCAAAATGAAAAAATACAAAGATTGGAACAAAAGTTAAAGAAAGATGATAATTTAAATAACAAAGATACCCTTAAGAATGATACAAACAACGAAAGAGGTCAATCTTGGAGTTTTCCTGGTACAAAAACAGCCTTTTGGAAGAATACCAAACACTCACATATCGAATCTCAAGACTCTATAACTCAATCTAAATCTATTCCAAAGCTGTCAAATCACGTTTCTGAACCAAAAGTTTTGAAACACGGTCTTAATCTTAATTCTATACGTGTAGTGTCTAATCCAATATCAGAATTATCTAAAGAAAAAATTGCTGAATAAACTTCTTAAGAAGACAGAAATATATATAATTATTTCTATCCTCTGATTTAAAGTGATAAAAGGTATCAAATATGAAAAAATATATATATATAAATCTTAATGATATTGTTATTAAGGCATTGTTAATACAACTAGAAGCTTCATATTGAACTAGTTTATGTCGACATGAGAAATTTTTATAATAGGAATGAAAAATGGCTAATTTTATAAGATTGGAACATCCGACTCATTATAGATCAGTTAGGAGTTGTTTATAGAAGATTGTTACTTGATGTTAACTGTTGAAATCATATTACTGAAGTAATCATAAATTTACTTCTCAGATTATATAAAAGGTTTATATTATATATATGGTAGTATTAAATATTCAGTAAAATAAACAGTTTTGATCTTTTTTTTTTTTCATACGATTAGTATTTGCTTTACTTTATTTGGGTTAATACATTTCAACATTTACATAGGATTGTAAACATTTTTAACTATTAAAAATATAATAATTTCTTATTATGGGTAAAGGGATACGTGGTCGTTAATAACCATTAAGCACATCTCAAAATTATATTCAAATGGAATCTCTGATTAGTATATCAGTAAGGTCTTTTTACTTATCTTCATATATTTAAATGCTGTAATGGGAATCTCTGTTTGAGGTTTTTCAACCTTATGTTTATAACAATTGCGATATGTTTAACATAGTATTGTTTTACCTACTAAATTTCAAATTTAAGATGTGTGAAGGGGTTCGTTTAATGCTGAGTTTAATTTCAGTTTATTAAAAATTAACAGTGTCTATTTATTGTATTTGAAGTTTTTATATTAACTGGATCAGAGGAACTGAACATAACAAGATGTTATTGTTGAATGATTGTTATATATATTTAGTATTTAGCACACCAAGAATAAAAATCTTTCTCTAATCAGAAATCTGTACGATGCACAACCTGCAGTTACTAAGATATTCTGCACAATTACACAATTACAAAAAATAAAATAGTAAATAATTGTGAACCAGTAATTTACTGAATGTCAGTGGTTTTAAGTAATAAGCATATTAATCGTTAGTTTATATTTGGCCTACTCTTTCTTGTTATCTAACATATAAATATATATTTATTAGTGTACGTAAATAAATATGTATTTTCTTCATTTTGACCTCTTTTATTTATTTTAGATCTTTTAATGTTGAAAAGTGAAAGTTTTATTGATCTTATTTGTCATAAGAATTATTTTTGAAAAGAACATAAGACTATTGAATATGAACAGTTTCATTAGTAGATTAGAAAAAGGATCAATAGATATAAATAGGAGTTAGGACAAATAAATGAAAAAAAAACTTCCAGATCCATTAACAAAATTTATAAGTAGAAGAGTCTTTGCTAAATTGAAAGTGATTCTACAACATGAATTGACACCCAAAGAGTTGCTTCCAATCACTGTCCTCTGGAATTCTGGTAATGGAAATCATTAAGTTATAGTGAACAGGAGGAAGTTATAAGAAAAACCAATTAAGGAGACATGTTGGAAAATGGGAGTTTATTACTGTCATTTCCACAAGAATTATTTTTAATTAATTTTTCTGTATATTATGTGATGTACGGATGTATCATAATATCAGGAAGACATTTTATTTTTCACCAAGTATGTTTTTCGAAGATTTGAAAAGAAATGAAAATTTTTAAAAAAAAACTTGAAGTAAATACAAGAATGTATACTGTATACACTATATAATAAGTATATACATGTATTTAGTACAAAACACAACAGACATCTATAACTTAATGATGTCTACCATTACCATGGATGCAGAAGGCTCCAAATTCTAACAAAAACAATAGGTAAATTCTAGAGTTGCCAAAATCTTATGTAATCTAATCTCTTTATTATGCAGCATCTAATGTTGTAACACGTGTATGGCTTATTAATACAATAAATAGTTTTAGATTCATTCAGGATCTTATGTAATCTTGATGGTTATAACTATTCTATTCCACAACAGCTTTTGTTGTAGTATGGTATGGTGAAGTTCTTTGTGTATTCCAGGGAAGCGCAAATAATATTAATAGTAATTCAAATAATCGAGACAGTAATCAACTATAGTCGATAGTATAATTACTAAAACGGTCTTATATATTAAGCGGCTTATATCGAGCTAATGTACTTATTCGAAGTTACTTGACTTGTTACTTGCTTGTTCTATTTTGTTTATACATAATATATAAATTATTTACAAGAAACGATCATGGAAGATGATCTTTTATCTCCTGAAAACGTTGTCCTTTTATATGTTTTCTGGAGCTCGATCGATTATTCAGATTACTACATTAATGACTTGACTGATTCAAACCCTAAAATTTATTATATTAATTTAGGTGCACTACTGGATTAGAACTGCATCCCAATTCTCTAATCATGGTGATTAGTAATACACGTGGGACTTAATAAAACAATAGGTAAATTCTAGATTTGCCAAGATCTTATGTAATCCAATCTTTTTATTATGCAGCATCTAATGTTGTAGCACATGTATGGCTTATTAATACACTAATTGGTTCTAGATTCATTCAGGATCTTATGTAATCTTGATGGTTATAACTATTCTATTCCACAACAGGGCTTGTAAGGTGTTTGGGCGTGTGGTCTAGTGGTATGATTCTCGCTTTGGGTATTGTTGAATACGTGAATATGCGAGAGGCCCTGGGTTCAATTCCCAGCTCGCCCCTTTTTTTGTTGTTAAATTTTTTTGTATAGTGTAATTGTAATAACCCTGAGGTTATGTGTTTCTGATAACAGTAGTTCTTATTGAAATCTCAATAATATTTCACTTGGATAGATATAAGATATAGACTCTTTCTATATCTCTAGCTGTAATATTCCTATATATCTATATATCCTTAATCTAAGTTGACCTAATAGTATACACTTATATACTATATCTAAACCTAGGTAGTCCTTGGTTCCTTTTTCTTCTTCTTGGTTGCTCTCTTGTACTTATGTTGGTTACTCCTGTTTTTATGTGTGTTTGTAAAATTTTGCAAAAAGGTAAGTTTAGAAAAATTGTAACATATGAAATCCGGATGTCATTATAAACGATCTTGTGGATTCCTTGGTCGACGACGACGCTCTTGTTTTTTTTTGTTTATCTGTATATCTGTGTATATTAGTTTATTCTTTACGTAAAGTATAATTTATATGTCATATATGGAGAACAATTCAAGCTATATCTATCTATTTTAGCGTCTAGAAGAGTATAGCTCTCGTAATCGGGTTTTCATCTATTACAGTTACGTGATATAAATTTGGTAGAGCAGATTATTTTCTATAGGAGTTTGAATACTCTAGAAACTTTTCCATATATACTTTTAAGGGATTTCTGAATTAATTATGAAAACACTGACTAATGGTTAATAAAAAAATAAGTGTTGATATACATAATTAATATCCGTCTTTTAGTATGTTACTTGTGATAATCCTTTTAGAAATAAAGCTAAAGAATTTTTCTTGATGCGTAGTTAATTAATTAAAATGTAAAATGGTACAAGAAAAGTAACAAATTTTGTTTCTATTTGTTATTTCTTTTTTGCTGAAGAGAAAGCATTTTATTGTAAGGAACCCTAACTGGAAATCCTGAAATACGTAGTCTGTGGGTAACACCTAATGTCGAGGCGAAGGACTTGGAACAACCGAAACTCTGGGCCCAAGGTTGTGAGTGTGTTCGAACGAGCATATGATCGTTGGATGGACATTGGTGGTAAATTATTAAGAAGCTTACTTAAGAGACCCTTGATTATTGAGAGATAATGCCAGAGGTAATTATCAGCATTAATATTCATAATCTATCTAATAGGTTAAGAAGAATAAGACGAATATTCAAGACTAATCTATCTAATAGTTAGAATCAACCAATTATATAATTTGTAAGTGTTTATATATATAATTAATATCCATATTTTAGTATACCACTTGAGATAACCCTTACATTTATATCTTGAATTACGTTTCTGGTGAATGGAAAATATTCACTTTCTATTTCTGAAATTATATTTTTTTAGACTTTTCATTTATTTTGTGATTATTAACAATCGGATAATTTATTCAACCTAATAACTACACATTATATATACATACATATCAATTCTGTAAAATAATCCCTGTGGTTCTAATTGTTCTCTAAAAATATGTCTTGAATTAATTCCACCATATGTTTACTGATAAAAGTATCAGTCTGTTGTTCCTTTTCAAGTGAATCTTTTTTTGTTTTAAAAAAATTATACATCTATATGTTATGTTTTCTTTGTAACATATTTTTAATATTTATATATGTATTTTACTGGAATCTACTGGTTTAGTCAGCTCAAACATAAAATTTCGTGAGGTAAGAGTCATTTAATATTTCAAAGGTGAATTGGAAGAAGAAACCGTTAAATAGGTAAAAAAACAGTTTATCATCTTAACTAAAGCATACTATTGCATATACCAATCTCTAACAGAATACCTGAAAGGTAACTTTTTCTTTTTAAGCATTATGAGCACTTTTTTTTTCTAATTTTCACAATTCCATGTACTTTCATGTACTTCAGTGAAATATTACAAAACAAAAAGAATGAGAAGAATTACCAAATCCTCTCAAGAAATCTTAAAACCATATCATGGTAAAGATAAGATAGATTTAATATATTGATAATAAAGATGAGAATACAAAGCTAGAACTCCGTAAAAAGTACTTCATGTTCCTTTTCAAGTAAAATTCACCTATCAGCAATAAAAAAAGTAATTATTTTAGCATCTGATCATTTAAAACTTACTATTTTCCATTCTACTTTCTCTCTTGGAGATAAGTTACGTAGCCATTTAATATAAGAAAAGGAAGGTGGAGAGATTAATCGACGCCTTTTCTTCCTCCATTATCACCATATAATAAGAACTCAACTAGCTATGGATATTTGTATCAATGTCATCATTTTTCGTAAAAAAATAATGGTGGGATTCTACGGTTTTGGCGGCTTTCTGGAAAATATGAAAAATTTTATAAGTAAACTTTTACGTAAAATATAAAAATATACATAGACGTGTTTGTTGTTGCGATGAGATGAAATCATCGAGACTCATTTAACATACATTTATAGTAACTAGCGATAACAGTTCTAGTAGAAGGTGATAGAGTTGAGAAATTATAAAGAGACAATTGAATTACATATGAATAAAAATAGCAAAACCACAAAAAAGAGCAGTAAACATAGATCCAAAGTTCATCCTTTCAACAGGCCAAAAAGGAATCATGCCAATATCAATATAAATAATAATGGGAAAAAGATAGTTAAATTCATAGAGAATAATTCAGATGCTGATGATGAAAATGATGACTATGAGTTTGTTCATCACCAGAACACTAAAACAGAATTAAAAGAGAAAGCTAACAAGCTATTAAGCATTAGAAAGACTTTACCGGTTTATCAAAACAAAAATGAAATAATGAAATACTTGACTGAAAATCAAGTCACTGTTTTGATAGGTGAGACTGGTTCAGGTAAATCTACACAAATTCCTCAATTTCTGTTGAATTTTTTTCAGGAAAACAAAATCAGAGGTTCTATTGCTGTGACACAACCACGTAGAGTAGCTGCAATTAATTTAGCAACTCGTGTAGCTAGTGAATATGGTTGTAATATTGGATCATATGTTGGTTATTCTGTTAGATTTGATAACACCACAAGCTCAACTACAAAGTTGAAGTATCTAACTGATGGTATGTTATTAAGAGAGTTGATGATGAATCCAACATTAAAAGAATATAATACAATAATTATAGATGAAGCACATGAACGAACTGTCTTAACTGATATAATTTTAGGGTTTTTGAAATCGTTAATACATAAGTCAAGGCCTGACCTTAAAATCATTGTGATGTCTGCCACTTTACAAGCAGAAAAATTCAGTCAATTTTTTGATAATGCCCCAATATTGTTTGTTGAAGGGAGGAAATTTAACGTTACACAATATTATCTGAAGGCACCAAGTGATGACATTGTAGATAGTGTTATTAGATCATGTGTTCAAATTAATCAGGGAGAACAAATGGGTGACATTTTATGTTTCTTACCAGGCCAAGAAGAGATTGATAAAGCTGTAACCATATTAAATAAGATCAGTGAGATCATCCATAAGGAGACTTCAGTCCCACTAATGATAGCATATCCATTATATGCAGCATTACCACCAGCAAAACAAGCTTTAGTTTTTAACCGAGTTAAAGGGTTTAAAAGAAAAGTTATATTTAGTACCAATATTGCAGAAACATCTGTTACAATATCTGGTGTTAAATTTGTTGTGGATTCTGGACTGCGAAAAGTTAAAGTTTGGAGACATCAATTAGGCTTAGCTACTTTACTTACAGTTCCTATCTCAAAGGCAAGTGCTATGCAAAGGTGTGGTCGTGCTGGTAGAGAAAGTGAGGGGAAATGTTATAGATTATATAGAACCAATGATTATAAAAAGTTGCCTGATCAAACAGAACCAGAAATTGCAAGAAGTAATGTGACTTCTCCAGTATTAATGTTAAAGAAATATGGTGTTCAAGATATTATTAATTGGACCTGGTTTGAGAATCCAGGTAAAGAAGCGATTATTATGGGTTTACAAGAATTGTACCAGTTAGGGGCATTAGATGATTTTGGTAAAATAACTAAAAGAGGGGAACAAATGTCATTATTACCAATTCAACCACATTTGAGTAGTGTGCTAATTAAAGCTAGCGAATGCAACTGTTTATCTGAGGTGATCGATATAGTTTCGTGTTTGAGTGTTGAAAACTTACTATTGAATCCACAACCTGAGGAGAGGGATGAGGTTAACGAAAGAAGATTGTCACTTTGTAATAGTGGTAGACATTATGGTGATTTAATAATGTTAAAGGAATTATTTGATATTTATTTTTATGATTTAGGAAAAGATGTGGCATCAAGTGTGGAAAGACAAGATTGGTGTAAGGAATTATGCATATCATACCGTGGTTTTAAAAATGTAGTGAAAATTCGTGAACAATTAAGAACATACTGCAAATGGTTATTCGATAGTAATTCAAAGACCTTTTCAAAGAAGATAAAAAAAAATAGTATTAATACCAACATAGGAGAAGATAAAGAAGACGATTTTTATAGCACACCTTTTTTGAATAAGAAATTCAGTGAGGATAAAGATAAAATTGAATCTATACTAAAGTGTTTCTTAACTGGATTTACAAAAAATATAGCCATTGGTATGCCTGATAGATCTTATAGAACAGTTACCACTGGTGAAACAGTAAGTGTGCATCCTTCATCTTTACTGTTTTTAAATAAAGCGTGCCCAGCTATTATGTACACGGAATATGTGTTTACTACGAAAGGTTATGCCAGAAATGTCAGTAGAATTGAACTTTCGTGGTTACAGGAAATTGTGACAAATGGACATGCAGTTGTAAAAGAAAAAGTTGCAAGTTAAATATAGTGTATATGCATATGTATATTTGTGTAAAAAATTTACATGAGTTATATACTAATAATACAGATATAACTGCCTATATGTATGGATAAATATAAATCAGTTTTTCTTTGGTTTGTGAATACCATTGTAAATAGAGTAAAACACTATTGTTCCATCTGAATTCACAATTCCAAGAATAATTCTCCTGGTATCCTTATTACAAAGTTTTTCAAATACTAAATCCAAACATTCCAGAGTAATGAATTCCTCCTTATGTTGCGTCATGTTTACAGGTAAAATATATTCTCTTTGAATTTCTGAATCATCATTACTCAATTTATTTGGGGGTATACCACTTACAAGTCTTAAATCTGTACCCCTCCATGAAAGTGCTTTGTCTTCTAATTGAACATCAGTCCAATATTGGAAATAAGACAAATTTTCTTTAACTAATGTCTCTATCACAGATCTGTCATTAGAATCACTGCTATGAATTTCCATACCGTGGACATCTACTAAAATGTACTCCGCTTATTGTTGGTCGTTGTGAATTTCAACCTCTCTCTGCATCGTACTTTTCTTTTCTTCTTAGCTATGTATTTCGAACTTTCTCTTCTTTCTATATATTGTGATGCCGTACGTTGCTATCAATTCATCAAAATCAATTCTACAATTATTTGTTTATTCGAATATTCAAGATTTATATTCTTCGGCTTTTGCGTTTTCCGTCTCCGGATTTAAAATACCTCGGAAACCCGAAATGGAATATTGCAAAAAATTTTGAAAAAAAGAAACAACAAGCACTAAAAAAAGAAAAAAAAAGAAAGGATTTTTTACTCATCGCTTTAAGTTCCTTCTTTGTTTACGAAAATATCAAAAAGATAAATAAACATAATACTTGAAGTACATTCGTAACAACAAAAGTATTACTTAATTTATTAACTTACTATTACTTGGTGATAACAGTCACAATACTGTTCGGTATTTTATTATTTTATATTAGTATAATAATCTGTTTTTTTTTTTGAAAGATCAACCATATTAAAAGCAGATCAAGAATAATGAGAACCATCATTGTTTGTTTATATTTTGGGCTGTTAAATTCAGTTGCCCTTGGTTGGAAAGATGTCCATCTTCCTATGGAGAAAGACAAAAAGACTACCAGTGAAGTTCCCAAACCATGGATCCGTACTATTTATTCTTCTAAAAAGGAAATTGTTACTCCAACAGTTATTGGAGGAGTCACTTTCTCTAAGAAACCATTACCTACACCTGATCCATTGGAACCTTGGATTTCTCTAGAAAAAGATGGTTCACCAAAGACCATCAAACCAGAAATTAAGAATGGTAGAACTAACAGGGCTAGTCCAACTTATAATACATACTTCCAAACATTGACTACAAAGACCTATTCCTATGAAGAGTTGAAGGCCCACAACATGGATCCAAATGATGTATATGAAGAAGAAGTCTTTATTGATGAAGATGATACTTATACTTCTTTAAACCCCATTATAAGGTGTACTCCAGATCGTTATTTTAAAAAGGGTTTAGCTAAAGATATTTCAAGTGAACCATTCTGTACTCCAAGAGAAAATTCAGTATGGAAGGTTGGTAAAACTTATTTCATCACTTGGTACACACATTTCTTAACTGACGAAAATTCCGATAAGGTGTCAGAAAACGTTCGTATTCATCTTTCTTATGTTAAGGAAAAATTAACAGATAAAGGTTACAATAAAAGAGATCTTTCTGCTACTTTTTTTTCTTCTGAATGGGTTAAAAATGTGGATGGTGTTTTCCCAATTACTATCGAACAAGATTGGTTACAAGGGTATTTTGATCGTAAAATTGTGGTTTCAGTTCAACCATCACATATCTCTGATGATAATTTCGATCCACTGGAGAATGGTGTAATGACACATATCATGTTAGGGTCTAAAGTCGCTAAGCAAACTGAAGAGGATAGAGTTCGGATAGATGCAGTCATATATGATCAAGAATGGTATTATGTTGCTTTAACAATTCCAACTGTGGTTGTTGTCGCACTTGTCGTGATGTACTTCTTTTTACAACTGACCAGGGGTGATAGAGATATTTCAGATGTTACAAGAGATGTTTTATCCAAAAAGCATCGTGTTCTAGGTACATTTGCAAAGATGAAGAAATATAAAAACATAAAGAACCACAAATATTCTGAATTACCAAAATATAATAAAAAATCAACGAAACAAACTTAAATGAGAACTATATATATATATATATGCTCGCTACTTTATTGGACACGGTCTTATGTACGTACATACACAAATTAAAATAAACAGTTAATTGTAATACAATTTTATTTATTTGGATGTGTGAATTGGATATACTAATAAAACAATGGTTTTATTCTTCTTCTTTTATTAGATCCATTTTTGTTTTGCTGCCACTTCACATATTTTTTCTAATGTTATCACTCTTGGATCTGGTTTAAAAGATTGTTTTTTCTTATCTCCATATTTACCATTATCCATCACAGTGGTTTCGTCAATATCTTCTTCCTCACTTTCTTCAACGTCTTCAATGTAATAAAAGAAAGGTTCAAGTACTAACAAAACTTTCCAAAATGCAATAGAGCCACAATTAGCGAAAAGAACTTTAACTAATCCTGGTAAATACTCTGATTCAATGTATTCTTCTGCACAACAAACAAACTCATCCAATTCATAGTCTTGTTCATCTGCAGACAATGTGGAATACATCTCTGATAGTAGTGTTAATTCTTTACTTATGGTCTTTGGAATATCCTGTCTTGCTTGCCATAACAACTTTTGAGCTCTTTCTAATCGTTCTTGGGATACTAAATCGTTATTTTTGTCTGCTACCTCATGTATACTCGCCAATGTCAATTTATAATCGGGACTTTCATCGTTTGATTTGCCTTGTTCAGTGGAATTATCCATTTGTTTTTTATCTTTATCTTGTTCTTGTTCCTTATCTATATCCTGTTCTTTCTCCTTAATATCGGATGGTGTGGATAAAAAGCCATTTCTTTCACTTTTTTCAATCAATTCGTTATACTCATTGTACAATGATATTATTTTCATCATAGGTTTGTACAATTGTTGGCAAACTTTCATTTCCGAATGTGGAACAATAATCTTTTCTAAATAATGATTAATCAGACCCTCCATGAAATTTGCCCATATAGATGAAAATACATAATTTTCGTCATATGTAGATTCATTGAAGTCATGATTAATATTCTGTTGTATGATATGTTCAGTTAAGGTAGTAATATAATATGTGTTATCAATATCAGAATAGACATTCTCATCTTCATGGTGTTTTTCTTTAGAAGTAGTAGCATGTTGATCTATGGTATCTTCTGAGGGTGCCAGATCTTGGCTCTCATTTGATTTGATGGCAGGTGAAATCTTATTACTATTATTATTATTTCTTTCTAAATTTGGGCTCTCAATGTGTATCTTGTTAGACTCAATATATTTATTGTCATTCTTTTGGTCCTCTTTATCCACCCAGTATTCAGGACCACCTTTTTCAGACAATGCCACCAGTAAAAGGAAAAGTTTAGATTTCACCCATGGATCCAAATTCTCCACGTACTTGTTATTAATCTTACTTGCATCTATATTGATCTTTCTATGAATACATTTAATAAACTTCTCGATGTAATGACTCTTTCTTAACCCATATTTCTCATTCAAATATGCTACTGAAGTGATAACATCATAATTTGTACCTTCCATGTCCATCTGTTTTTTAAAGTTGAATCTGGGGACCCTTCTTGCATGGCCATTTCTACGACTTCTTCTTAAAGAAGAAGTAGAGTGCTTCCTTTGAATTTGTGGAACTCTTGCAGAAGTAGCCTCTGGCTGATCCTTAGACACTGTAGAGAAATCAGTCATACTTAAAATCAGTGGTTGGAGACTTTTTTTTTGTCAATTCACTAACAATATATGATTTCTTTATTTATGCTATACAATTGTCTATTAATTTATCGATTTTATCTTCAATATAAAAGAAAAGAAAAGTAAAAAAAAAAAATAGAACAACTGTATCCTAAATAGAAATTTGATGGACCGCTACTTGCTACAAAGTGTACACAGTTAAACTACTTCTGAAGTTTGAAAGGGATGATCTCTACTTTCAACTCATCCGTTTCTTCTCTTCATTAACTTTCTAGACAATAATTGCAATATCCAATTCTCACTCGCAACGAACATTTTAGGTCATATCCAGTGCGAATGTAATTCTATATATTTAAAAAATAAAAAATCAGAAAAAATAAAAATATAAAAACAAGGAATCGTTGCGATATTTAAACATTTTGTACGATAAAGAGGTGGACACCATGTGACTTAAAAATTTCCTGCAAGCCGAATGCGGAATTTTGAGTGGAAATTATTTTCCGCCTGGATATTTTTTCCAGTTGTACATACACCCATACACCTATATGTGTATTAGGGCTTTCTATAGAATTTGTTAGGGTTCAATGTGACGTGCACCATTTCTTTTGGTTGTTTCTTTTTCTTTTTCTTTTTCTTTTTCTGGTTTTTCTTGTTTTTTTTACTCTTTATGGAAGCCGCGCAGGCTATTTCTCGGTTTCGAAGACCAACAATTCCGGCAGCAAAATTTTACTTACTGAAGAAGAGGTATAGATATTATTGATAAGGTGGAAAGACGTTTCACATCCAATAGATCCCTTATAGGTTTCATCCTTAGCAGTATACACAAAAATAAATACATAATGTTAGCTTTCGAAGTTGAGCTTTAACGAATCTATAAACATTAAAAAATAACACCTGGAAGAATCACTTTCCTTTATTAATATGAATAGAGTAAAGAAAATTTTCCAATTATTGTTGACTTTGCATGTATAATATTAAAGTATTGTCTTCTATTAATTGTTAGTTTCTATAATTTTCGTAATATATATATATATACGGAATATAGAGTATAGCTATCATAATTGTAATGTTTCGAAATCGCTTTCATTGAATTGAGAGCAGATCACAGTTCTGCCATTGAATTCAGTACCACTGACTAATTTCTGAGCCTCTTGAGCAGTCTTAGAATCTTTAAATTGAACAAATATACAGCCAACATAATCACTTATATGTGATAAATTTAATCTATAGCCTGCACCGGGTTGTATAATTTTAACTTTTTCTGCACCGTCCAGTGTCCCTAATAAAGTGTCGTGTATCTCTTCTACAAATTCATTATCCTTTAGATCCATGGGATCAACACAATTCAATAATAATAAAACCCTATTCTCTTGCTGCGTGGTGACTACCTTGGGTCTACTTTGTACCAACTGTACAATATCTGAATATAACCATTTGGATGTCCTTTGTCTTAATCCAAACTCACTCTTATTTGGTTTGAACCATTTCATATCACATGCATCTAAAACGTCAGCAAACTTTTGTGACATTCTATCATCTAAATTTGATCCATTGTTATTGATATCAGTGTTAATAACTATTATAACACAATTTGTAAACTTTTCTATCCTATCACCCTCTATCTTCACAGAAGAATATATTGGGTATACTTCAAAGTTACTATTGCCTGTCTTTTCAGATAAATATTTTTTCGTACAACTCTCTGGTGATGAGACATTCTCGATAGTAATAATGTTCCCACTACATAGTTTTATAATATGATCACCAAATTCAATATATGAGTTTAACCTTGACCACATCAAAGATGGTAACCCCAATTGTCTGTTGAAAAATGAACGACAACTTAATACAAGAGTTGAACTTTGAAACGAGTCAAATGTTAAAATACAGTTTGATCCCGTTAAAGTTATATCGAATGATGTTATATCTTCTTCAATAGGATTATTTCTATCGTATCTTTGAATCACAGAGTATAACTCTTTTAAATTTTCCTTTTGTTTTACTAAAAACATTTCAATTAACTCTCTTAACAGATCTAATTTTCCTTCTAATGGATCATTAATTACAATCTTGCAATTTAATTTCGAACATGTGGCGTTGTTATATCTAAATTTATCTCTGAATGCTGGCAGAACATAATTTGGATCTCTCTTATTTGGACGGGTAAAGTAGCTGTTATTATTACCAATATTATTAGGTGAATTAGTAATGTTATTGTTATTATTATTATTATAATAGGTGTTGTTCTTGTTACTGTTATTTCTTTCTACCATGTACCTTTGATTTAGATTTGGTCTTACCCTATTTCTTTGTTCATTCAATGGTACATTATTCGAGGAATATCTGTCTTTGGCTTTAAAATTCTTTTGATACCTTTTTTGTAGTTGGTTTGATCCTTCAATTCTATTTAATTCCTTAGAAGTATAATTGTGCGTCACTGTTGGGAGGTAGTCTGGAATGTATGGTTTTGTCACATTACTGTTTCTTAATTCAGGTTTGTATTTCTTTGTAGAAGATTTATATGTGTCACTAGAAAGTTGAGATGGTGGTAAGTTACGCTTATTGCTCTTGATTTGATTGTTATCTGTGGCAACGGTAGTGGGGGTAACAACAGTAGTAGTACTTTTAGTATCACTGGATTTTCCAATAGATGAAAGAATTTTTAACCTTAATTCTTCTAAAGTCTTTTCGTTTTCACTCATTATTTGCTAATAAATTACTTCCTATATTTCACACTTGTTATTGCTATCCCTAGATACATAAAAACGTATACATATATACATACACATACGTATAAACATACAGATAAAGATATATATATATATACTATTTTAATCTTCTTGATATAATTAGTACATGTATGTATAACTATTGACAGGAAACCATCGTATTGAAGTTGTGGTCTTTGCTAATTTTCCATATCTCATCTCTAAAATTTTCTTTTGTTCACATTTCTAGAAACGACTTTATTTGCACAGAGAAACTGGAAAATTTGATATATATAAAATAATTACAATTTTTGAGGACACGTGTAGTGTAACTATTTCGCATGTATATATATGTGTAACTCAATATATAATAACAAGTAATCAGTTAATAGATATATACATACAAAGTGTGAGGTGGCGAACAGATACACACGATATCATGCAACGGAATAAAATATTGTGGGTGGTATTATGGTCTTTCACAGTTTTTTGCCCTGTTCTCTCAGCAGTCTTGGGGATAGATTATGGGCAACAATTTATTAAGGCAATGCTGGTATCACCATATGCTCCATTAGAATTGGTTTTGACACCAGAAGCCAAAAGAAAAGATTTATCCGGTTTAGCTATTAAAAAATTGCCATCTAAGGATGGGACATCCAAGAAAGTAGAGGATATTGAGCGTACCTATGGTAATTCCATTGGTTCTTTGGAAACAAGATTTCCACATAATATAGCTTTAAATTTGAAACCCTTGTTAGGTAAGACTATTAACAATACTGAAATTATTGATAATTATATATTAAAACATCCTGGTGTTAATGTCACTACTACAGATAGAAACAGTTTAGCAATTGCTATAGATGGTGTATCATATGCTATCGAAGAATTAGTGGCTATGAATTTACAAGAAATTACACACAGATCCAATTCTCTATTGAAAGAAAATGATCGTACGGGTAAAGATTATGTGGATAAATTTGTTATGACAGTACCAGATTTTTTTGATCAAAGACAACGTATGGCCCTCATCGATGCTAGTTCTTTTATTGATCGTGCATATGGTGCATATTTAGTCAGTGATGGTTTGTCTGTTGCTTTAAATTTTGCGTATAAACAACAAAGAAATTTAGAACCAGGTAAAGATTATAATTTTATGATTTATGATATTGGTAGTGGTTCTGTTAAGACCACTTTGATTAAACTGTCTAATCCAAGTGATTATAATGATCCAATAACAATTGAAACAAAAGGTTATGGGTTTTCTATTATTGGTGGCTCTGATTTTACTCTCCTATTATCAAATATGATAAAGGAAAAATTTTTAGCAAAATACAATAGTTCTATTACTGCTGATCAACTGGAAACAAATCCCAAATCTTTAGCTAAGATTAATCAATTGGCAGAAAAGATTAAACTAGTATTAAGTGCTAATACTGATGCATCAGGTACTATTGAATCCATAATTGATGATATCGATTTTAATGTTGAAATTACTAGAGAAGAGTTCGAATCCAACTTGCAATCATTTAAAAAGTACTTAATAAATCCAATAACAGATGCCTTAGAATCTCAAGTCAATAATAGTACTGATTTGGTCACATTGTCTGAGTTGAATGGTATAATTCTAGCAGGTGGATCAACTCGTCTTCCATTTGTTCAAAAATGTTTAAACGAAATGTTTGATATAGATAAAATTTTGAAAAATGTTAATGCAGATGAATCAGCTGTTTCTGGTGTTTCTCTAAGAGGTGTTCAATTGTTCCAGGCATTTAAAACAAAACCATTGAATGTTATCGAACGTTCAATCTATGATTATTCTGTTGAGTTCAAAAACTCTACAGGTAAATTTGATCATATTTTATTCCCTAAAGGTACTATTTACCCAATAGAGAAATCATTCGTGGTTACTGAAAATGGTGATGTAAGAAGAATTAATATAACGTCCAAAGAAAATGGTTCAACTTTAAGTGATATTTCTATTGATAATGACAAAATGTTTGATTCTAAGATTTGCCCATATGGTATAGAATATAATATTACGTTTTTTTTAAATGAAATAAGAACATTATCTGTCAAAAATGTTAGAGCTACTTGTTTGAAAAAAGACACTGAAAGAAATCCAGAAAAGCGAAGCACAAGCGGTGGTGATGAATCTCCCATTACTACGGCAAGTGGGATTATTAAACGTAAGTTTAAGTCACCAATTGATGTTACTTTTGAGGAAACAGGGTCTATTATAGAACCTTTTTCGTACAAGGATAGAATTAAACATATTAAACGTATCAAAGCTTTTGATGATAAAGATAAAAAGAGGTTCCAATTGCAAGAAGCAAGAAATACTTTTGAAAGTAGTTTATATGAAATTAGAAATTTCTTAACAGAAGATGAAGTAATCTCTAATGCACCAAAGGATCAATTAACAGAATTAAATAATCTTGTTTCAGAATACCTTGAATGGTTAGAAGATGATTCAGATGATGCTACCAAAACTGTAATTAATAAGAAGAAGAAAAAGGTTGAAACATTGAAAAAACAAATTGAAAAGTATTTAAAGGCCCTTGAAGAACCACTGGGAAGAGACCAATTTGAAAGATTATTAGAAATATCCGAAGATATATTTGAATCATTTGAAGTTCAAAAAAAGATTTCTAAAGAGAAATTCGACTTATTCATTGAAACAATTTCTGAAAAAATACCTTTCAACGTTACAGAAGAATATAGTAAGATTGAATTACCTAAACATTTAATGAAGTCTTTTACCGATTTTAATGAAACTGTTATCACTTTAAATGAAACACAACAGATAATTCAAAAGTTGCTATCAAATAAAAAGGTTTTTGATAAGTTATCTCTTTTAGAATTGTACGATTTAAAGGTAGACTTTGATAGACTGTTGACTTCTGCAGAGAAATCGAATATTTTGATATCTGTTGATGAATACCGTCTAAATAAATTAAAAACTCTGTATCATAGGCAAGTACGTGCCTATACAAGAAAATTAGAAAAAGAGAAAAAGAAGTTGGAACAGGAGAATTCGTTAAATATTAATGCTACTATTGCACAGTTCCAGTCGTCTAATATTTCATATTCTAATGTGGTTTCTTCAGAATTTTCTAGCAGGATATCATTTACCATTGAGACTCCAACTTCTGAAGATATTATTCATGATGAATTATGATTTTTTTATTTATATTATATTATAAAATGTAATAATTAAGTAGACAAATAAATATACATATATATTTATACATCATAATTATTTCAGGTATAATTGATTATCAATCCGATCATTCTTTTTTATAGTTTTTATGTGAACATTTTCATTACACTTAAAAAATTTTAGTCAGCACTGTTACAATATATAGTGGGGGCATTGTTGTGTTTTTATTGAAGGTTTATTTTAGTGTTTTGTAAACTATTGTTTGTTGTATAATACTTTCTTATGTACTTTTGTGAAACATTTTAAAAAAATTATGAAATATAGTAAGAGATTATTGTCGTAAGTACCTTTTTCTAAGAAGTGATCTTGTTCGAGGTCAGAAATTACTGTAAATGACATCAAGATTAGTGTTAGTGATTAGCACCTAAGATGTACTCTGTGGTCCGAACAGAACGTCATAAATCTTGTTAATTCATGTTGCTCCAGATGATGAGTGTCTAGAAAATCAAGAATTTACGGAATATTATCTCCAGGAAGTCAACACTATTAATCAGTTCAAGAAATAGTAATTAACAAAGTAAAAATTTATGCTGTTTAAATAATAGTATCAATGAATCTTTTTTCATAACTTTAACAGTTTTTGTTGGAAAATGAGAATTTATTACTGTCATTTCCACAAGAATTATTTTTAATTAATTTTTCTGTATATTATGTGATGTACGGATGTATCATAATATCAGGAAGACATTTTATTTTTCACCAAGTATGTTTTTCGAAGATTTGAAAAGAAATGAAAATTTTTAAAAAAAAACTTGAAGTAAATACAAGAATGTATACTGTATACACTATATAATAAGTATATACATGTATTTAGTACAAAACACAACAGACATCTATAACTTAATGATGTCTACCATTACCATGGATGCAGAAGGCTCCAAATTCTAACAAAAACAATAGGTAAATTCTAGAGTTGCCAAAATCTTATGTAATCTAATCTCTTTATTATGCAGCATCTAATGTTGTAACACGTGTATGGCTTATTAATACAATAAATAGTTTTAGATTCATTCAGGATCTTATGTAATCTTGATGGTTATAACTATTCTATTCCACAACAGCTTTTGTTGTAGTATGGTATGGTGAAGTTCTTTGTGTATTCCAGGGAAGCGCAAATAATATTAATAGTAATTCAAATAATCGAGACAGTAATCAACTATAGTCGATAGTATAATTACTAAAACGGTCTTATATATTAAGCGGCTTATATCGAGCTAATGTACTTATTCGAAGTTACTTGACTTGTTACTTGCTTGTTCTATTTTGTTTATACATAATATATAAATTATTTACAAGAAACGATCATGGAAGATGATCTTTTATCTCCTGAAAACGTTGTCCTTTTATATGTTTTCTGGAGCTCGATCGATTATTCAGATTACTACATTAATGACTTGACTGATTCAAACCCTAAAATTTATTATATTAATTTAGGTGCACTACTGGATTAGGACTGCATCCCAATTCTCTAATCATGGTGATTAGTAATACACGTGGGACTTAATAAAACAATAGGTAAATTCTAGATTTGCCAAGATCTTATGTAATCCAATCTTTTTATTATGCAGCATCTAATGTTGTAGCACATGTATGGCTTATTAATACACTAATTGGTTCTAGATTCATTCAGGATCTTATGTAATCTTGATGGTTATAACTATTCTATTCCACAACAGCTTTCGAAGATGAAGCGGTGGCTCAATGGTAGAGCTTTCGACTCCAGTTAATTCCTGGTTTGAGTGGAAAGATTGCAATCGAAGGGTTGCAGGTTCAATTCCTGTCCGTTTCATTTTTTTCAAGATTTCCGATAAAATATCATGTAATACGAAATGGTATTCAAATATGATTTTTTGTGATAACTTTTTTTTGGTTATGAAATTGTGACAACTGTTAATTAACTCGAATAAATGTAGCATACAGACTCTTTGTATATATTTAAATATATCGTTAGAAAAAGAGTTGAGTTAACGTAACTAATATGAACCAAGTGCTATGTATAATATATTTAACTGACACAGTTAATCTTTGTTATTCTTGGTTGGCTTCTTCTTCTTATCTCTTTGTTACCTCCTACTCCACATGTTTGTATTAGTTCTCCATAATTTCATTATATTTCTGATATCAGAGTTTTTTTTGTAAAATTTTTCAAAAAGAAGAGTTTAAGGGAATATTAATAGCATTCATTGTCCAATTTGTTTTGTAGAATTTTCTGTAATATGTTGTTATTCAAAAAAAGCTTATTTGCAGTATTATAAACACGTGATATAGACTTGTATATCAAGAGGTTACTATAAGACGATTTGGACAATGATATGGATAGAGGGCAAAAGAAATGGAATATATGTACATATGTCTTTTGAATCCTATAACTAGACTTATCTCTTTTATTTTAAAGTATTTAAATTTCTGCATCTATAATCAAAAATTAGAATTATTACATGATCAAGAACATCTACTTAGGGAGATCTTTTCTGTCAAATATAATACAGAGTGTTAATAGCCAATTTTGGGGGGATTTACTATTTAGATATCCTTGTTAATAATCTGTAAATTGGCTTATCTATGTTATTCTGTATATAGAGTATGCTTGATCTGTCTGTATACAAAGAACGACAACTAAGAATTGGTTATTTTATTCATTTAGTTTTTAGAGGAGTATATTTCTCGTAATGTATACCTGTATCTCTTATAAACATGGTAAAAATATATATGACTGATTACATCAGAAATGTGTGTTGTTCAGTTATTCCCATTTAGTTTTTATATGAATTCCGAAGTTAATTAGTAGAAATGTAAAGAAAAACCTGCCAATTCTCTTCATTTAAGCTTTTTTCTGTTTTTCAATAATCAATCTCTCCCTTATTTCTGTACTAGAGACTATTGTTTAAGTAGGGTGGAATACAAAAAATTCCGCATAAATTTTTGTGTTTTTTTAATCTTCTTTTCTTTTTCTTCAGGATAATAAGGAATAATAACATTATGATGATTCTAGTCGAACAGATCGGTGTAAAAGTAGAAGAAAGAGAAAAAATAGCACGCAATTGGAAGAAAGCAGTTGCATAGATTAGATACTATTGAAGGAGAAATTCTTTAGTTAATTCAACTTCATAGAAATATCTCAATTTTCAGTAAACTAAATGTGTAAAACATTTTAACTAAAAAATCTTCCCTATTAGAAGGATAAATCTTACTCAAGAAAGAAAGAATTACTAAGAAAATGGTTCAAATTGACGGAAAACATCATGCTGATTACACACAGTTTGAAGGTGGAAATGATAGAGAAGAAGTTTTAAAAATGTTGATACAGTCATATAAGAGTCTCAGTGAGGGACAGGATAATTGGGTCTGTAATTTGTCCAATGCTTCCTCATTGCTTTGGTATGCATACACATCCCTGAATGTTAATATAAATTGGAGTGGGTTTTATATTACTAGAAAGGATAAGGAGGATGAGCTGCTATTAGGTCCATTCCAAGGTAAAGTTGCTTGTCAAGCCATAGCCTTTGGTAAAGGTGTATGTGGTACTGCAGCATCTACACAGGAGACCCAAGTGGTTATGGATGTGAATAAATTTCCTGAACACATTGCATGCGATGGCGAAACTTTATCTGAAATAGTGGTCCCAATTATCTCTTCTGAAGGCAAAACTTTAGGTGTTATTGATTTAGATTGCTTAGACTATAACGGGTTTGGAGAAATAGATAAAAAATATTTAGAAGAATTGGCTAAATTAATAGTAGAAACTTGTAATTTTCAAAGTTGAAAGAGAAAAGACGAAACAACTACTATTTTATCTAAATTGAAGCAATCACATATGCAATATTATCTCTATACAAGTTAGTATTTATCTGGCTATATGTCAATATTTATATCTGATCTCGTATTGAAGGATATTTCTTACATTACTTGCATTTAAGTTTAAATGGTGCATCATCTATTCTATAGCATAAGATTTATAATAGCTAGAAAGGTGTTTGGGTTTTCTTGAAAAAAATTTTTTTTTATTTTTTACTTTTAACTCTTTTTTTTTGTAAGGACTAAGAAAAATTTTTGAAATGAAAAATAAATTATTCGATGAGTTGAGTAAAGAGAAGACTGTCAATTCTTTTATAAATACAATCTTGGCTTTTGAGGGGTTGTTTAGAGTGACTTGCCTACCAAGTTTTAGTTCTTTTCAATTAGTATATGTCCTCAGGTAAAATACAGTCAAAATGAAAGCAGATCAGACAACTATAAAAGATACCTCATCTAAAAAAAGGAGCAATGAGGAACGTGAAGATAATACATCAGATGCTGCTGAAGATTTGATGGTTGATGGTTTATTGGATGCTCAAGATAGTGATAGTGATAGTGATGCTGATGGTAATGACGACGAAGAATATACTTCTGCAGTTGAAGAGCGTATCCTTTCTGATGATGATGAAGAGGGTGAAAAACAAAAGAAAACAAAAAAGGAAGATTCTAATAAAAACAAGAATGACAATGAAGAAGAGGATGAAGATGAAGATTCTGATGCAGAACTAAACAAGTTACTAGCAGCCCAAGAAGGATCAGACGATAAAGAATACAATACATCTGATTTTTCTGATGCAGATGATGATAAGTCTCTTACAGATAAGCTTTCTGGAATGAAATTAAAAACTATTGCTGATCCAAATATTTATACCAAGTATTCAGATGGTCAACCAAGAATCATAAAGCCAGAGATCAATCCTGTTTACGACAGTGATGATAGTGACGTGGAGACCTATAACACAATTGGTAACATTCCATTATCTGCTTATGATGAGATGCCTCATATTGGTTACGACATTAATGGTAAGAGAATCATGAGACCTGCTAGGGGGTCAGCTTTGGATCAACTTCTGGAGACTATTGATTTACCTGAGGGTTGGACTGGTTTACTTGACAAGAACTCTGGTGCAAGTTTGAATATATCTGAGGAGGAATTGGAGTTGATCGCTAAAATTCAAAAAAATGAACAAACAGACGATTCTATTGATCCTTATGAGCCATTAATTGATTGGTTTACCAGACACGAAGAAGTTATGCCATTGACAGCCATTCCTGAACCAAAGAGAAGATTTGTTCCATCAAAACATGAGGCAAAGAGAATAATGAAGATTGTTAGAGCTATTAGGGAAGGACGTATCATCCCACCAAAGAAATTGAAAGAGATGAAAGAGGAAGAGGAAGCAGCAAATCGTAATTTCGATCTATGGGGGGACTCTGTGGAGACAAACGATCATGTAATGAATCTAAGGGCACCAAAATTACCTCCACCAACAAATGAGGAGAGTTATAACCCACCAGCAGAATATTTATTGACAGAAGAAGAAAAGAAAGAGTGGGAAAACACTGAGATCGGTGAAAGAGAAAGAAATTTTGTACCACAAAAATATGATTCTTTAAGAAAAGTCCCAGGTTATACTGAATCGATTAGAGAAAGATTTGAAAGATCACTTGATTTATATTTGGCACCACGTGTGCGTAAAAACAAATTGAATATCGATCCGGAATCACTAATCCCAGAATTACCTTCGCCAAAGGATTTAAGACCATTTCCAATCCGTTGTTCTACTATATACAATGGTCATAAGGGTAAGATACGTACTTTATCTATTGATCCATCTGGTCTATGGTTGGCTACCGGGTCAGATGATGGTACAGTTAGAGTCTGGGAAATTCTGACCGGTAGAGAGGTGTATAAGGTGAATTTTATAGAAGAAGAAGAGGAGAATTCGGAGGATCACATTGAATGTATTGAGTGGAATCCAGATCCAAGTACAGGTATCCTTGCGGTGGCAGTTGGTGAGCAAATCCATTTGATTGTGCCACCTATCTTTGGCTTTGATATTGAAAATAATGGTAGGACAAAGATTGAAAATGGGTTTGGATTTGATAAGTTTGGTATGAAAAAGAAATCCAATTTAGTTGGTGATGAGAGTGATGAGGAGGAAGATGCCAAAGAGACGACATCTGTAAAGAAGACCGTTGTACAATGGAATAAACCAGGTCAGAGACAGACAGAGAAGGATATATGTATTACGATCACTTGTAAAAAGACAGTGAAAAGGTTGTCATGGCATAGAAAGGGTGATTATTTTGTGACAGTGCAACCTGAATCTGGAAATACATCAGTTTTGATCCATCAATTATCGAAGCATCTAACTCAATCGCCATTTAGAAAGTCGAAAGGTATTATTATGGATGCTAAATTCCATCCATTCAAGCCACAATTGTTTGTATGTTCCCAGAGATATATCAGAATCTATGATTTATCACAACAGATACTAGTCAAGAAATTGTTACCAGGTGCCCGTTGGCTATCTAAGATTGATATCCATCCAAGAGGAGACAATTTGATTGCATCTTCATTTGACAAAAGAGTATTATGGCATGATTTGGATTTATCTAGTACACCATACAAGACGTTAAGATATCATGAAAAGGCAGTAAGAGATATTTCATTCCATAAGAGATTGCCACTATTTAGTTCATCAGCAGATGATGGTACTATACATATTTTCCATGCGACAGTATACGATGATATGATGAAGAACCCATTGATTGTTCCTTTGAAGAAATTGACCGGACATAAAGTGGTTAACAGTCTTGGTGTACTTGATGCTATTTGGCATCCAAGAGAAGCATGGTTATTTACCGCAGGTGCAGACAACACAGCACGTTTATGGACTACATAGGTGAATCAAGTATATACGTTTATATATATAGTTGTTTGTGTGTGTGTGTATTTAATAATGTATAATATAGATAAATTTGGTTTAAATAGCATATGTTAGCCATACAGAATTATCGATGTTGGGTTAGGTTATTATCACTAATAGTATAAACAAAAAGGGAAAAAAGAAAGAAAAAGAAAAAAAGGAAAAAAAGAAAAAAAAAGAATTGAGGTGACCGATGGAGTGAAGACTTTTTTTGTTTTTTAAGCGGATACCTTCTGACAACTTGTTGTTTTATTCAACACACCCATGCACCCATGACACACTTCCACACATTCATATACCTCACACAATAGAACTTCACAGTTTTGTGAAAACAAACACAAGACAAGGCAAAGAATCAAACAAAAACAAAAACAAAAACAAAAAAGAGCACGACACAGTGTGTGAATAATTTCGGCCGTTTTTCTTTTGGACGTGCCCACTGTGCTTTTGTTGTATGTATTGTGGTCCTTGTTCTTGTTTCTTGTTTTTTGTTTCTTGTTAGTCGTTGCACAACTTCGTCTCATCCTCCTTCCCCCCCCCCCCCCGCTTCAATTCTTCGTTTCTGTCGCAGAGAAAGAGAGAGGAAAAGAGAAATTCGGGCATTGCTTCTATTTTCCACAGTTTTGTCCCTTGCACTCTTTGTTACTGCTGTTATTTGTGGCAATTTGTGGCACCTTTTTCATTTCATTTCATTTTGTCTTTTGTTTCAAATGGTCGGGAAAAAAAGAAATAAAAGAATACCACACTTAGCAAACTATAATAATAACAATAACAATAATCATAATAATAATAATAAGGCCCAGTATTCTGTCAAAAGTGTGCATGTGGACATAAACAGGACACATTTACATATGTTAGCTAGATAAACACAAGTTATTTAATCTTGTTAAAGATACTAAAACTTGCAAAATATATATATAAATAGATATACTAACCATGTGTAATGCTACTATTAACATCCATTCCACTTGGGTTGTTAGTCTTTTGACACCTGTATCCTTCCTCTTTTTCATCTTTTTGTTGTTTTCTGGTAGTCAAGCAAATAGAAGCAACTACATATTCAAGTATTCTATCGATCCTATTGAGATAATACCCGTGTTATTCTGAATACATATAAATAATAAAGTGATATAAAATGTCTATGAATTATCAATCTATGCACTCTATAGTTTGGACTTCTGCCAATACAAGCACAAATCCAGCCTACTTATTCCCAACTAAATCAAAACAGTACAATAATATAAGACAAGACACAATGGACGCTAATGTCAATTATAACCATTTCACATCTTCTGATGAGGAAGAATACAACGATGATGACGAAGAAGATATGGTGGTGGATTTAAACTCTGGTTCCCTAGAACCTGTTCCTTTACAAGGCTGGAACCTATTAAGTGAAATCACTCAAAAGATGAAAAAGCTTTGAATCCTTTAGAATCTTTTTTATCCTTGACTTTTTTTCCTTTCTTTTTGCTTTTTGTTTGTTTTTTTTTAAAAAAAAAATGAATAATTAATTAATAAGAAAAACAAGATAATACTGATAATAATATTCCTAATCACATACGCATATCTCTAGTTCCTGTTTTTTCATTCGTTTTTTCTTTTTTGTCTTAATGACTATATGAGAAACAAACATTCAACACAATATTTGCATTTTTATTTACTTTTTATAAGTCTTTGTTTTTATATTTATGTATAATATAATCTAACATAATATATAGCATCTTTTTTTCATCTATAGGAGAATATTATGGATTTAAATAAGGTTTATATTATTCTCCAACTAAATGGATCCGAGTATGCATATATAAAATACATTATGCTCGATGAATTGTTGTTGGAAATAGTGTATTTCTTTTACACTTGCTTGGAGAGTCTTCATATTTAAACGTTTTTCTTCTTTAGTCCATATATCATTCTACACGTTTCTTTTTGGTGAACTTAAAAACTTTTCTTTTTTTCTTGTTTATAAAATATTATTGATGGAAAAAAAAAAATGGATAAACAAAAAAAAATTAAAGAAAACCCATTTTAATCATTGAAACTCTTCAGATGATCTGAGTGAAAAATACACATCGACAAAAAAGAGAAAAAAAAAAAATAAAAAGAAAGAAACTCCATATATCACAAAGTAGACATATTTTTTTAATAACACTTGCTTGTTTATTGTCAAGGACTAAGTAATCTGACGGTGTACCATTGCAATCTACTATTTTTTCTTTAGAATAAAACGTTCACATTTTTTTTTTTCACCTATTTTCATCTCTACTTATTCTCCAAAATTATATCATACACTATAGTAGATTGTGCTCGTAATGTTTTCAAACAATTCAAATTCAATGTTTAGCAGATCCCAGCCTTTTGGTGCAGCATCCAGTACAAATAGCACATTTGGTGTTCAAAATAATTCGCTTTTTGGTAATCCTAATAATAATAATGGTATTAATAATAACACTGCACAATCTGGATTTGGTGGATTTACGCAAACTAATAATAACAACGGTGGTGGCTCAATGTTTGGCAATAATATGAATAGACCTCAAGGTGGATTATTTGGGTCGAACCAAACTCAAAATAATTCTCCATTTGGTACACTGAATAATAACAATAACAATAACTCATCAACTGGCGGATTATTCGGAGGTGGAATGAACCAGGTTAATAACACAACTAATTCTTTTGGTTCTTTCAGTAAATCTGGAATGTCTAATGGGTCTCTCTTTGGCAATAATAACAACAATACTAACAATAATACTTCCAGTGGGATGGGTTTGTTTGGTAATCAACAGAATGTTAACTCATTTGGTCAGTCACAAAATAATACATCTAATATGTTTGGAAACAGTACCAACAACAACAGCAATAATAATAGTAATAATAATGGTTTATTTGGATCTAATTCTCAACAAAATAGTAGCGGCCTATTTGGAAATAACAACAATAACATGATGTCTTCAGGAGGGTTGTTTGGTAATAAACCAAATATGGGTAGTTCAGGAGGGTTATTCGGACAAACTAATAATAATGGTATGTTTGGGCAGAATAGTAATAACAGTAACAACAACATGTTTGGACAAAATAATAATAATAATGGTAATACTGGAGGGTTATTTGGCCAAAATAACAATAACTTTAACACAGCTAATAATGTGTTCGGAAGCAATAATAATAATAATAGTAGTAGTAGTAATACAGGCACATCTTTATTTGGTCAACAAAACAAAATGGTAACTGGAAGCCTATTTGGTCAAAATAATAGTACTTCTAATAATATTTTTGGTCAAAATACACAACAAAATAGTATGTTTGGTAATAATGCAAACGTTAATAGTAATACTAACAGTGGCTCTGGAATGTTTGGCCAACAGAATAAACCTATGGGCGGTGGTTTGTTTGGACAAAATAATAATACACAACAAGGTGGTGGTCTGTTTGGACAACAAAACCAACAAAATCAAAATAACAGTCTTTTTGGACAAAATAATAATAACATGCAACAAAATAATGGATTGTTTGGACAATCAAATCAACAGCAGAGCAATGGATTATTTAATCAGGCTACTAAAAATCAAACAGGCACGGGCCTCTTTGGCCAAAATAATAGCATGGATAATAATAATAATAATAATAATAATAATATGCAGAGTTCAGGGTTGTTTGGCGCAAAACCAAATAATACAATTGGAGGTGGTTTATTTAGTCAAAATACTACTCAAAATTTTTCTTCAGGAGGTCTATTTGGTCAAAATAATTCTCAACAACAAAAATCTGGTGGCTTATTTGGCAACTCAAGTGCAACAGGATTAAGTAATACTGCTTCATCTGGTGGTTTGTTTGGTAATAAACCTTCTACATCAACCACTGGGGGGTTATTTGGTTCAAGTAATACTAATAATAATTTGTTCCAAAATTCTTCCAATTCTAGATTATTTGGCAATAAACCCCAAGGTAGTACATCTTTATTTGGAAATACGTCTGCAGCTACAAATAATGCTTCTGCAAATACTGGTAGCACTGGTTTGTTCAGTTCGAATATCAACAACAACAATGTTGCTGCTTCAACAAATGGAACAGGTTTATTTTCATCCAGCAGTAATAATGTTAATGCTAACATCAATACAACCTCTTTAGGTTTTGGAAATAACGCGCCCTCCACAGGATTATTTGGAAGTAAGCCAATTGGTCAAACAGGAGGTCTTCTCTCAACAAATAGCACAAAGTTAGGCACCACCCAACAACCATCAACAGGTCTTTTTGGTAGTCAGATGAAGACAACTAATCCATTGAATACAGGGGGTGCCCTCACTCAACAACCTTCTTTATTACAACAAAATCAAATTACAAACATTGGTGGGAATTCTGTAACTTCATCTGCATCAACTATTGATGAGAGTCTTTTTACCAAAATCAATATTCCACCTTCTATTACACAGCAAGAATCTGGGTCAGATAGAGTGTTAAATATTGATATCAGTAGAAAAAATAGAATATACCCTCTGCGTAGACAAGCTGTCAAGTCATTATTTGCATCTAAGAAATTATTGGCTAATGCAAGTTTGTCCATTTCAGATACTGCAACTAATAATAACAGCTTTTCTAATTTCACCAATGATGCAGTATCCTTATCGATTTCAGGATCTACTATAACTTCGGGAAATAGTAATAAATTATTATTTAATCCAGATAAAGCACATTTTAAAAATTTGATTATTAAGAGAAATACAGCTAGTAATTTACCTTCTACTGGTGATGAAGATTCCATCAAAAGAATATCCTTTGCTGTGAATGACTCAAAGTCAGAATCCGGTAATAATCTTTATAGTCGTGCTCAAAGTGAAGCTTCTTCTGATAAGGACAAATCAGAATCCATCATATCTATTCCATTGCCCAAAACTCCAATTACACCAGCATCATCTATTGAATCTATAGATGACACAAAACACAGAAAACTACCAGTAGTGTTAAATGATGATGTATCTTTTACTGATGATGGATATTATATTTCACCATCTTTAGAAACGTTAAAAAATACAGATTTAGTGGCTTTGCGTAAAATATCTAATTTAGTGATAGGTCATAAAGATTATGGAAAAATTCAATTTTTAAAATGTGTGGATTTATCTAACATTCCTTTAACTTCTCTTTGTGGTTCTATCATTAATTTTCAAAACCGTTCCTTCTCAGCATATGAAAATTCATCTGTTAAACCAGAACCTAATACAGGTATCAATGTTTCAGCACGTGTGACATTATTTAACTGCTATCCATATACTAAAGGTACTAGAGAACCTATCAGGGATTCAAACCATCCAATGGTCAAAAAACATATTCAGACATTGAAAAATATTCCATTGAATCACTTTGAAAGCTATGATCCAAAGTCAGGGACATACATATTCACAGTTGATAATATTGTTGTTGTATAGTTTAAATTTACTGTTGTGTTATTATATGTTATTTAAATAGTTATAAATAAGATATATAGCAAACTGATGTACAAGAATTATAAAAGAAAATTAAAGTTATAAATCTAAAATGTGGTAAAAAATTACATTTAAAAGCTATATTACGCACAATTTTTTATGTATATTATCAAAATGATATCTATCCGGTTAAATTTCAAAGGATCCTTTCGATAATATCATTACTACTTTGTTTCATAATACCGTTTATGTTTTTCCAAATGTGGTAACCTAGTTATTAAATTGTGATTTTAATAAATTTTTTTGCATTTTCATTGTGCAGGATACATCTCTTAAAATACGATTTTTAATATTCTAATTAATATCTCTTATTGACTTAATATAGAAATGGTATACCTCATCATAATATTCACTGAGTTTTTATATGTTTGTTATAAATATTCACTTGATTATCAAATATTGCATTTTCCATAGTTCATAGTTGTTACTTGATATTTTAAATCATCGTTAACAAAATATTATGGTAATATTTATGTTATGTTGTTTCTACATCCTAGTTGTTTTTTATAGTTTGCTTTTTGAATTTATTGTTGATACTATATGTAGTATTTACGATAGCTTAATTGTACACTCAAAGATTTATATAGAAAATTTACTAAATAATCCTAATTATTTAGGCTGTTAAGCTTCTCAGTAATATGAAAGTTCGTTTGAGTATACTTAGTATTATTATTACTACTATTATACAAATTATATTATTGATTTACTATAGTTCTTTTAAGTGAATTTGTACAATATAGCATCAGAATAATAAAAATTTGAATATATGAATTATTCCAGCACGCCCAATAGGCAAAGATCACCCCAAAAAAGATTTGTTATAGATATAACTTTCTAGAAAATTTCATTTAAATCCACTATCTTACTGACTGTTACATATTTGGCTGTAACAATCGTTCAAGCAAACATTTAAGTGATACTTATATGATTCTACGTATATTTGTTTTTGGCTATCTTTCTTCATAATCATTTTCTATTATGTTATACTGTATATATTCGTGCTTCCTCTTATACATTATATGTAGAGAACAAGAATTTTTTCTTTAAATACTATATAATTAGCTCTTATGTTAGTTAATTGACATGCTTTTTGTGTTTACTAATGTCATAAATGTGTATCTATACACTGATTGCAATAAGATAAAAAAATAATAATTTGTTTACTTTATGCATCTTAAATTTTGTTATTTTTTTTTATTAATTGTTTATTTTTTTTAATTTTTAGAATATAAATAAAAAAAGTTTTTTTGTAAGGAACCATAATTGAAAACCCTGGAATACTTAGTCTGCAGATGATGCCAAATATCGAAGTGACGGATTTGAAAAGGTCAAAACTCTAGGTCCAAGGATGTGAATGTATTTGAACAAACAATCGTAGGATTAACATGCGTGGCAGATCACCACGAAGCTTATTTAAGAGACCTTTGATTATTGAGAGATGGTGCCAGAAGTAATTATCAGCATTAGCATTAATATTCTATCTAATATGTTCCACCTAGAGAAAGAATAAGACGAATAACTAAGATCAACTATTTATTAATTAGCATTAATCAATTATATAGTTTGTAAGTATTTATGTATATAATTAATATCCATATTTTAGTATGCTACTTGTAATAACTCTTACATTTACAAAGCATTAACATGTAACATCTATTATAGATAAATGAAAAAAACATAGTGATTAGCACAAAAATTGCTGATTTATGGTGTTATAAAACAAAATAGAGGAACTAATGAGATTTTATAAGATACTAAATGATAAAATGCTGATCATAGTTTTTCTTATAACCGTTGTAATATGCAAATAATCTTTAGTTTATTGGTTAGTCAAGAAGCGCAAATGATATCAATCGGATATTAAAAACAGGAATTGTTACAGGGGTCAAGCAATTATTATGCAATCTTATATATTAACAGCTATTGAACTTATATATTTATTCACTATTCTTTAATATAATATATAAATTATTTACAAAAAAAGAAATTACATATGATATTAGGAAAGATCATAAATTCCTATTTGTTGGAATTTGGAGCCTTCAGCGTATATGGTAATGGTAAACATTATTAAGTTATAGATGTTTGTTGTATTGTGTACTAAATACATGTATATACTTATTATATAGTGTATACAGTATATATTCTTTCATTCATTTTGACCTTTCTTTTAAAGTTTTTCATTTTTCTTCAAATCTCTGAAAAGCATATTTGGTGAAAAATAAAATGTCTTCCTGATATTAAGGTACATCCGTACACCACATAATATACAAAAAAACTAATTAAGTTGACGCAAGGCTTCGGAATCAAAAATTCTAGTAGAGTTCATTTTAAACTAATATAATAAGATAATATAACTTACAATAGGATATTGGTGGTATTATAAGTTTTATTGTTATTTATAGAAGAAAATTAATGGTACTATAAATTGTTATTGTATTGCTTAGTTGTTTTCTTTCTACATAAGTAATATACAAGATACGATATTATACAGTATACTCATTTTATCTTCGAATCTTCTTTAATATAAATTTTCATAGCTTTTGATCACTTAGTACGATGAATTTAGATTATCAAACATAACTCTAATCATATTTCAACAAATTAAAAATAATTCTTATGGAAATGACAGTAATAAACTCTTATTTTCCAGCAATGAGCTTAGTGATCCAAACCCTAAATTTTATTACACTAATTCAGGTACACTAGTGAATTAGTAACTGTACCCCAATTCACTAGTTATGGTAATTGGGTGCACTACTGATAAATGGTACAATTATTATGGTTATTAGTAATACACGTGTGACTTATTAAAACAATAGGTAAATTCTAGATTTGTCAAAATCTTATGTAATCTTAATGGAACTAATCTTTTTTATTATGCAGCAGCTAATGTTGTAGCACGTGTATGGCTTATTAAAACAATAAATAGTTCTAGATTCATTCAGGATCTTATGTAATCTTGATGGTAATAACTTTTTTATTCTCTAACAACATCTGTTATAGTTTGGACTTAGGACTAATTCTTTAACAGGACTATTGAACGAATAGTAAGGGCAATAACAAATATATAAGAACGTTATATATAGGAGAATTAAGGATTATTGCTTGTTTTTCTATTTATGTTTTTATACAATATATAGATTATTTACAAAAAACGGTTATGGAAGATGATCTTTTATCTCCAAAAAACGTTGTCCTTTTATGTGTTTTCTGAAGCTCGATCAATTATTCAGATTAGTAAATTAATGATCTGACTGATTTAAACCCTAAAATTTATTACATTAATTTAGATACACTAGTGAATTAGAACTGCACCCCAATTCTCTAATCATGGTAATCACTATTCTATTCTACAACAATATTCGACAAGTTTGGCCATCTTAGTATAGTGGTTAGTACACATCGTTGTGGCCGATGAAACCCTGGTTCGATTCCAGGAGATGGCATTTTCTTCTTGGTTTTTACATTGTGATATATATATTTTGTCATTTTGTACGTAATATGTTTTTTTTTTACATATACAATTCTTGATAAGTTCGGAATTTGGGTAACGAAAGTATTTTATTAACCCTGATTTGTGACATAAATTGTCCCAATGTTACTATAACGATCTTACCAACCTTTTAACCAAAGACTATCCTATTGTTTTTTCTATATACCTATTTATATCGGCTACTCCCTGTATATAATATAGCTTAAATATACTACATGGAAAGTAATAACCAAGAGTTATAATCATTTACTATAAGCTTAACTTGCCTATTTTTTTTTAAAAAATTTCGATGGAAATATTAGTAATTACTGATAAAATGAACACTTTTTGACCAAGGAATATCTAGCTGTTTATAGTAGGGACTTTAACCTCCCACATAATGCAGCAAAGGTTTTTTTCAATGTTTTTAAATAGGTAGATACTGCATTTTTTTTCCAAAATAGAATCTTGTTTAGTCTTAATTTAGCGTATCATTGTTTCTCATATGAGAGCTTAATTCCATCTTGTATTTTTTTTTTTACCGCAAAATGTATAATTAAGGTAACGACTCTTAAAAATGTATAGGTTAAAAGGAGACAAGTATATAAAATATATAAGCGAAGTAAGAAGAAACACGTTCACTATATATACAGATATATCATAAAATTCAAAAAAAATAGAAAAAAAATTAAAAACAAAAATAAAAGCAAAAGAAAAAGCATACATTATAAACAAATCAATGTTTTTATCAAATAAAGATATCCAGGATATTTATTATTCCTATAATGTCTATCAAAATAAAAGGCACACATAAACCTATACTTATGAATATTAAAATATACTTATCCCTTTTGTTACATCCATATTGATGTCACAGGAATGATCAAATGAAATAATAAACTACTTTTTTCTCTTTACTTATACAAAACCCTCATTTACGGTGCCTTAGTGACAGTATAAGTGAGGCTTATTTCGAAGAAAAAAACAGATAATTATTTTGTTAACCCTAAATAAAGAACAGCAACAACAAGAAATTGTGAAAGAAAAAGGAAAAAATAAACGTATGTTTTTCTCCATTAATGTTTTTTTTTGTTAATCACACAGGGCTGCCATACCCTAATTAGTGTGTTTCTTTTGGCTTTTCTTTTCTCCCCCCTTCTTTTCTTTTCCTCCACAATGCAATCCAAAAAAAGTAATATTTCCCGTTTCAGAAAATTATATAAATACGAGCCCTTTTTAGAAAAATTCTGTTGAAAAAGGAAAACTTAACTTTTCTTCACGTAAATTCCTTGAAAAATTTTTTTCTTCCAGTTATTAAAAAAAAGATTTTTTTTTTGTGTAAATATCACACATCACCATTCCCCCTTTTTACCCAATTTTCCTTTTTAAACAATTTGGTATCTTGTTTTGGTTTTTTTTCCTTTTCTCGTTATCAATTATTTTAAAAGCCATATTTGGCTCTGTTTACCTTTATTGTCGTCTTTCTCTTGATTACTTATTAAAACCACCATTAATTATTGTTTATTCCCCTCATTTTTTCAGTCTTGTCAAGACGAAACAACCTGTTCGAAGACTGATTGTACCACAAGTTATACCAAGATCAAATTTTTATTGATTTCTTTCTTTTTTTTTTTTTTAGTGAATTTACAACTCCATTAATTTATTCTGAATAAAAACACAATAGATAGATAGATAGATAGATAACTAAACAAATAAATAAAAACAAGAATGTCGGACCAAGATATCAAACCAGCCGTGTCACTATCACCAAGTGCAACCTCATTAAATTCAGAAAATCCAATAGTCAACAACAACGACGTCAGTGATGCTGGAAGCACAAATGGCAATGGTAAAGAAAGGAGAAAAATCGAAATAAAATTTATTGAAAATAAAACAAGACGACATGTCACTTTCTCTAAGCGTAAACATGGTATCATGAAGAAAGCCTTTGAATTGTCTGTTTTGACTGGTACTCAAGTGCTTTTGTTGGTTGTCTCTGAAACTGGGCTAGTTTATACTTTTAGCACGCCTAAATTTGAACCTATTGTCACCCAACAAGAGGGTAGAAATTTGATCCAAGCATGTTTAAATGCTCCTGATGAAGAAGAAGAGGAAGAGGAGGAGGAAGATCCAGAGGCTCGGAGACAGAGAATAGCAGCACAACAACAAGCACAACAAATACAACAGGCACAGCAACAAGTTCAACAACATCAAGTTGCTATGCAACATGCACAACAACAAGGGCAAATAACAGTTCAGCAACAACAACAAGCACAACAGCAACAACAACAACAGCCAGGACAAATCCCAATGCCTACTAATCAAATACCACCTCAAAGTGCAGCCCAATTACAACAATTACAACAGGGTAGTAATGAGAATCTACATCCTTTCACTATGGACAGTTTCCCAGGTCCAAATGTTGGCCAAACAAACAATCAACCAACCACGGGAAACAATCCAACCAACAACAATATGATAAATAATAATAGTAACAAGCCAGACTCATCGGTCAATGGAAACAACAATCCAAATAACCCAGTGTATCAACAATATTTTCAATCAACACAACAACAACCTCAATTTTAATAAAATTACTAATTTTACACATATAGAGAACATATACAAAGAAAGAATCAAACAAAATAAATGAAAAATAAAAATAGATGAAAACTAATAAATAAACGAAGAAGAAAAGAAAGAGAATGATTATTCTTACAGAACGTAACCATTTTTGTTTTATTTTGTATTAACTTTTTATTTTCCACTTATGAATAAATTGTCTTAAAACTGTTATAGTTACTGTTTCTCCTCTAAAGAGATACATAAATACATACATACATACATACATATTACAAACATACATAACTATATTGAGGATATTGTCTGTATATATAATTATGTGTAGTCAATACATATGGTCATAAAATATAGATCTAATAGTAATGAATTTGTTCGCGGATAGTTCACACTCCTAATTTTTTCAGGTAAACGAAGGAAATCCATATTTTTAAACCTCCAAACGCGTAAAAAAAAAAAGAAAACGTCGAAAAACCAATCAAAATACGGTGTATGACACGTCTTTGAATCTTCACCTTTCTCCTCATTCCTCACCTTCCCCTCCCTTCCTCCAATGTACTTTCCTCCTGTCAACTTTTGCCGAACTTGGAAGTTTTCTTTTCTGGTAACCACTACCAACCAAAATCCATACAATTCTTTTTGTTACTTCCACCCCGCTTACCTTCCCATTAAGGCTAAAAAGTTTTAATAATAATAATAATAATAATAATAATAATAATAGCAACAATAATACCAGAAGCCGTCATCATAGTAACAATGATGAATGTCCTAAAAAAGAAGGACACTATTTCTTAAGAACAGAAAACCGAGTACACACACACACACACACACACACAAAGAAAAAATACAATATTTAAATGAAGAGATTCTGAATTTGATCTCATTTGTCTTATCTCGTCTTGTCTTGGCTTTTTTACCTTCCCCTTTTTTTCTCTTGACATCTCTTGTCACTACGTGCCTTTTGTGTACATTTTTGACTACTAATTAAAAGAAATATAATCATATCAATTGATCACTGTGCAAGTGTACGTATAACATATATGCATAAGTTAATGAGCGAACAATTAAGTCAATCTGTCAAACAATTATCAATGTCTGAAGAAAGAACTTTTATTGCAGTCAAGCCAGATGGTGTCCAAAGGGGTCTAGTTTCTGACATTATTGGTAGATTCGAACGTAGAGGTTATAAATTAGTTGGTCTCAAATTGGTGCAAGCCACGAAAGAGCTATTGGCCCAACATTATGCTGAACATGTCAACAAGCCATTTTATCCAAAGATGGCTCAGTTCATGTCCTCCGGTCCTATTGTTGCCATGTGTTGGGAAGGTAAGAATGTTGTCAAGCAAGGTAGAGTAATGTTAGGTGCTACAAATCCAGCAGACTCTGCTCCTGGTACTATTAGAGGTGATTTTGGCATTGACTTAGGTAGAAACGTTTGTCATGGTAGTGACTCTGTGGAAAGTGCTAATCGTGAAATTGCTCTTTGGTTTAAACCAGAAGAATTAATCAATTGGGAATCTAATCAAGCTAAATGGATCTATGAATGAATGAATGAATGAATGACATAGACAAATAAAACTTACATGTAAATCTAATAATAATATAATATAATATAATATAATATAATATAATATAGTATAGTATAATATGATGTAACGTAATGAAGTATACATGTATATACACTGTTATTAGTTTATCGTTGTGATCAATGCCGAGTGTTATTTATTATTCAACAAACAAGCCTAAAGAATCTAGAATTTCTGTTTTCTCTTTCAGAATGTACTGTAAGCTATTGCTATCATTACACTTCATTCATCTTCTATAAGTATACATACAATATATGACAATAACAGTAACAATAACAACAACAACAACAATGTCTTCTTTTCTTTCAAAACACATGGCCATTCTCCACCCTTTTTTTTTAAGTTTATTTCTCCCCTCTTTTTATTATATCTTGATTACCACTATTGCCAGAACAATAAGAATCAGAAAATAAAGGGCATGTCTATGTATTCATATGTGTCTACACACTATGCATATATTCTAACATTGTTTGTTTGTTTGTTTAACTATTACCCTTAACACACATATTATAATTAATACACTCTTTGTAAATATTGTCTAATAGACACTTATGTCCATACTAGATAACTATATATATATGCATATATAGCTGCATATATATACTTGTGCTCTAATGTAGTAATAACATACATGTTAGTAGATATATAGTTGGAATGTTAATATTTAGTAGTAATAGTATATATATACATATGATGGCTCTTTGTAAAAGATTCTATAGTTCACAATATTTTAATGTCATGGAGAAAACTTTTAATAAAGTTAAACAAAAGGGTTCAACTAGACCATATTTTTATTTGGCAACTAGCATGGGTACCATTCTTGGAACATGGGGGATATTTATGAAATATAAATCAAATAAAGATAGTGAAATTAGAAATATTTATGAAAAGGAAAGAAACTTGTGACTATATATATATATATATATAGATATGGATATATATATAGATATAGATATAAACATATGTATACACATATGCCTATGTAATCACTGTTTAATATTAGTTTAATTTGTTTTCTTTAATTCCGGGTCTTCTTCGTTTCCACTGTTACTTCTAACCAATTCATCAAAATGTTTTTCATAATTTGATATCTGTATTCTCAATCCATCCAAAGAGATTTGTCTCTTTCTCAACTGATCTCTTAACTCATCTAAATCTTTGTCACCTGTCTGTAATTTGTCCAATTCTTCTGGTTTCCCAGCATTCTTCTTATCGATCAAATCTTGATATTTAATCAATCTTTTAATCAAACTCATAATAGATGGGATAACAACCATGAAATACAAAATAAATCCCGAGATATAAACATTTCTCTGGTTGTATGCCCTAGTAGCAAACCCCTGAATAGAAGTAACAGGGTCATCCAAAGTGCTACCGGATCCGCTGACATCATTATCCCCACGGCTAGAGCGAAAATGTAGATGTATTGGAACATTGGCTCTTTTCCATGAGTCTATAAATAGCAAACCGACAATGACCCATAGGATATATGATACGGTTCTGTATTCTTGTTTGTTACTTAGCTTATTCCAGATGTTGTAAACCAATTTTCTGATTCTGTTTGGCAATGGAAGGACAATAAAGAAAAGTATGCACATTTTCAATATTAAAAAGGCAAATAATAAAGTAAAATATAAACTCATCTTTTGACTCTTAAATTGATTGCTTTTATTATTATTATTATTATTATTATTTTTATAAATCTCTAGGATATCTTTTTTTTTTTTATATATCTCTTTATAGATTGATAGAATAAAACTTATTTGATTATGTAACGTTATAATATTTTTAAAGTACGATAATACTTGTGTTTTAACGTTTGCTTCCTCTTTGAAATAATTTCGTTCAGTATATGAATATACAAAGATACAAAGATACAAAGATACAAATATACAAATGTATATGTAACATATATGTAATACATATGCTGTACGTACAATAAAAAAAAGGAGGAAAAAAACAAAAACCAAAAAAAGAGATTATAAGAACAAATGAAAAAAAAAAGAGACTAACAAGACCTTTCCCTTACCTTCCGGTATTCATATACAACCGACAAAAACACAAACACCAGTGTAAGAGACGACCCCATACATACACAAATAGGTAGACTAATGAATTGATAGATAGATAGATTTTTTGATTGAGATTGATCGAGGATAAAGGGGGAGGACCGCATAAAGTGATCATTTGTTGTATGTTAAACACATACATACATACATACATACGTACACCATTAACCATTAACCGTTAACCGTAACCATACAGTGTGACTGACCCATTGCTATTTTTTTCTATCTTCTGAATCCCATCACTTTCCCTTCCGCCACGTATACACTCACATTAACAGGCAACGTGGATATTTGACACTCTTACAAACAACGCGGATTCTAACGGAAACTTATTCCGAGAAAACCATCATAATTCCGCATTTTTCTGTTTTTTTTTTTTTTTTTTTTGTATGGCCCTCTCTTTTTCTTTCTAATAATTAAATGAAAAAAAAAGAAAAAAAAATTAACAAAGAACAAAAATATAAACCGATTTTACAAAAAATGCGGGAATATACATTGAAGCAACAAATATATAATCATTATATACTAAACTATGCATAAGAACAATCTCTTTCAATGGGAGCTGCAGTTTCAAAATGAAGAGACTAAATAACTGTAACTAAATTGAACGATTGAAACCAACTTACCTGAATATAAATTGATAGATGACTTTGCCATCTGATTTTGAACAAGAAGAAATAAATATATTTCCATAAGAACCAAAATAGTGAACATACACACATAAACACACACGCAAATAGAGGATTTTTTTTTTTAAAAAAAAAAGAAAATAAGAAAATGTCTAATTATGGTGAAAAACGGAATGAATCCGTTCCTTTGTTATCATCCAATACATATAAATACAAGAACAGATCAAAAAATTCTAACAAACAATTTGATTCAAGTAAAAGGGTCTCTTCTTTTAATATCGGCGGTAACAACAACAACACTGATTTATTAGCGTCTGATTTCGACCATGTGGATTCATGGGGGATGCTACATGAATCGGATACAGATTTTGGTTATAATTATGATTTGGAACGTGGTGACAGGTTGATGGATTCCAGCCTTTTAAATGACGCACAAATCCAAAGAGATACAGACCAGCATAACGCTTTCATAGATCACACACATACCCTCTCAAAAGATGAATCATCACAGATACCAAACCATTTGGTATCCTATAAATATAATTCGCATGGGAAATCATCCAAAAAAAATAAAAATAATCGTGGTAAGAATAAAAAGAAAAATATCCACGGTACTAATAATCCAAAAAAACTTGAAGGTGATGTAGTCATCGATGTAGATGCTTTATTACAACATGTACAACAAAATACTATCACTGCGAATAGTAACAGTAACAATAACAGTAACAGTAACAGTAACAGTAACAGTAATAATAATAATAATCACCTTCACAATAATAGTAGTGGCAATAAGTATTCAAATATCACTCATCCTTTAGTATCATTAACTGCAGAAGATGATGAATACGACTCCACATCAAGTTTTTCATCCTACACATCCTCAGAAGAAGATGAATATAATTCAAGGCCCTCTTCAAGAGGTAGTTCCTCTTCACATTCATCATTAGATGACGTTTGTCTTGTCCTTGAAGATGAAACTACAAATGATAATCAAAAAATTTGGCCTGATGTCTCTGTGTTGGAGGAATTCTCTAAAGAAGAAACTGAAAGATTGAGAAGACAAGCTTTAGAAGACGCAGAAAGATTTCATCTTCATTATGATGAGACCGAAGAAGAAACTGATGATAATGATATTATCAACAGAAACAAATCAGGAAATATTACAAGCATCAATAAACAAAGTAAGAAAAGTGGTATTTTCTTTTCTCATCCCATTGTAACTAATATTGACGTTCCTGAATTGGAAAACAAAAAAGTAAATGAAGCTGAACATTTATCCAAAAATGGTAGGCTGAGACCAAAGAAAGTAGCACCATGGCATTTAATGCAAAGACCCAGTAATATTAAAACTACATTACTGAATGGTGAACTACCTCATAGTCCTGTGAGAAATACAAATATGTCTGGGACACCGTTAAATTTAAGCAAACTTAAGAATTCTAATATTGATTCTACCATGAGAGACAATTTTTTAGTAGGAAGAAATATTCAATATCCACATCACATAATTTCTAATAACCCCGAACATTTCAGATTTGCCTATTTTAGAATGGATTTAGATGCTACAGTCCATTCCCCAACCATCTCTGGATTGTTGCAACCAGGACAGAAATTTGAAGATCTCTTTGTCAGTTCGATATACATGAACCCAGATAATTTAAATCAGGACACTATATCAACCAAAGTTACATCACCTTCCTCACCACAAAATAATAATCCAACGTTGAATAGTCACAATTCATCAAATGCCAATATGGTAAACACAACTCTCAATTCAACTTTACTTTCACAACCACAACCACAGCCACAATCACAACCGGTCCATTCGGTACTAAACAAAATTACAACCAATATATCATCTAACCATAGTGGAACAAATCTCACTACTTATAATAGTGGTACAGGAAGTGGAATTAAGGGCAAGACCCCCTCAATTGCGTTGGAAGACATCCATCCATTTTGGCTAGATGTGATTAATCCAACAGAGGAAGAAATGAAAGTATTAAGTAAAGCATTTGGTATCCATCCCCTAACTACAGAAGATATTTTCTTGGGTGAAATAAGAGAAAAAGTGGAATTATTTAAGGATTATTATTTAATATGTTTTAGAAGTTTCGATATCGTTGCTGAGAAACATACAAGACGAAAAAAATTCAAATCTGAAACCTTTGATAGCAGCGATGATTCCTCTGATAAATCATTACACACTGGAAATAAGAGGAATAATAACAATGTGTCATGGTTCCATTCATTATTTAGGAGAAATAGAAGAAGATCATCTATATACTCTTCTAAATCTGACTATGGATCAGTTAATCACACCAGTGTTACAAGGAGACGCAGACAGAGTATACTTAAAAAACGTGAAGAAAGAGAAAAATTTAAACGTAAATCAGGTGATAGACATAAACCTCGAGCTGGTGAATTAGAGCCACTAAATGTCTATATTATTGTCTTCCGCACTGGTGTGTTAACATTCCATTTTGCACCTACCCCACACCCTATTAACGTAAGAAGAAGAGCAAGGCTATTAAAGGATTATTTAAATGTTACATCAGATTGGATTGCCTATGCCTTAATAGATGATATTACAGACGCATTTGGGCCTATGATAGAATTGATTGAAGATGAAGTCTATGATATTGAGGATGCGATTATAAAAATGAATCAAATTGATGACACATCTTCCTCATCAGACTCGTCAGACTCATCAGACTCGGATGATAATATAATATACCTGGATAATGAAAATGATGATAATAGTGATACATCACAACATTTATTTAGTAGAAGAAGTCCACCAAGAAGAAGGAAGAGTATTTTTTCACGACACACGACAGGTACGTTATCATCTGGAACATCAAGAAGCAGTAAAAGTTCAAACTTCAGATCTATATCAACCAGAAGCACTCGTAGTACTCGTTCTTCATCAAGTATTTCTACTTTTAACGCTAATATAATTGGGTGGAAGAAAAAAGGAGATATGTTACGTCGTATTGGAGATTGTCGTAAACGTGTTATGAGTATTCTTCGATTGCTTGGTGCTAAAGCAGATGTTATTAAAGGTTTTGCCAAGAGATATAATGGGCAATGGGATCCAGTGCCGCAGACAGAAATTGGAATGTATCTTGATGATATTCAAGATCATATTATTACAATGGTTTCATCATTAAACCACTATGAAAAGCTATTAAGTAGATCCCATTCTAATTATTTGGCACAGATCAATATTGATATGACAAAAGTTAATAATGATATGAACGATGTATTGGGTAAAATCACTATCCTAGGTACTATTGTTTTGCCTATGAATGTAATTACAGGTTTGTGGGGAATGAATGTTATTGTCCCAGGCCAATTTAACGAATCATTAACTTGGTTTTGCAGCATCTTCCTCTGTATGATAATTCTAGCATATGGTGCGTTTGTATACACAAAGAGACGGTTCGGCTTTTAAAATGATAATTTTCAGATTACAATACATCTCAAACATTTATAAATATATTAATATTCTCTATAAATCAATATATACCGATAAATACTTAACACACGCAAAGTTTGTGTATATGAATTATATTATTAGGTTTTTTTGTGCCATTCTAACAGCGGATTCATCCACAACACTACCTGACCCTTTGTTTGGAATATCTTTGGCATCGACATGTGGTTTTAAGTCATTTTCTAGGTTTTTAGTTTCTTGTTGCATAGCAACTTCATTATTAAATTTGTCCTTTGCTATTTTTTTTCTTTCATCCAAATTCTTAGGATCTTTATTATTATTACTGATTTGATCTACTATGTTATTATTGTCATTTTGCTTGATATCTTTTAAAAGTTCGTCAATTGTAGTATCTTCATTATTAGATTTAACATTGACATTATTATTATTATTTTTATTATTATTCTTGTTATTAGTTTTATCATTTTCTAAACGTTCTAATTCATATGTTGGGATTTTATTTAAATCAGAATAAGCCACTCTCAAGACTAAATAAACAATACATAGAAGACCAATGTATGCCAATATTTTTTTCATTGGGGTAGTCAAATATGATCTATTTCTGTTATTAAAACCACCATTTTTCTTATAACGAGGTAACAAATCCTTCTTTCTTCTAATACCACCTTGCATATTTGTAGAAAAATAGATAAACAATAATGGGTTGCTGTATCAGTAAACAGCGATAAACGAATATAGTTAAAGTATGAGGACCGACCTTACTAAACTAACTACTTCTCAAAATTAATGGTTTTTATTTTTGTTTTACGTTTGGATTAATCTAGAGTTTTACAGCACTTGTATGTTTACTGGTAATCTTCAACTTCAACCAAGGTTTTAAAAAAAAAAAAAGACTGCAAAATTAATCTTTTCTTTCATTTTTCATTAGTCTCCTAAACTCATTCTATTATCACTCTGCACGAATTTTTTTCAAATGAATTCGAAAACTAGGGTTACTTTTGAAATTACGAAATAATTACTAAAATTATTGTAGGGTAAAATACAAAAAAATAAAAAAAAAGTAGAAAAAACAATAATATCTATTGTTGACTATACCATAACAATACAGTGGGTGAATTTTAACACTCCTCCCGCGGGGTTAACACCAGTTAAATAATAACAGAGAAAATGACTTCACCATAAATAATGCAAAATTGACCAATCAACTGAAGGTTTATTGAATTTCCACAATAAAAATAAAAACACGTAACTATTCATATTGTTTCAAATAAAACAATAACTTTAGTTTTCTTGTAATATAATAGGGTTCTAGCAATCTTTTGTTAGTAAGAAGAGCTCTGCCCGGTGTATGAAAATACGGAGACTTTTATAATGAAATAGGAAAAAAATTGTTTAATTTTTTCTTATTTTAATTTTTTTAGGGTGAATAAAAATCTTTCCTTTTTTTATTCTGATAGTTGAAGATATTTTTTATGGGGTTCCCAAGATTTTCTATAATTTTCTTTTATGAATTAGTGGGCTTAGTTAGCAGCAAAAAGATTATTAATACGACATATATGAAGACAACTAAAAGTCAAAGCTGGTTGTTAACAGAATTTTGAAAAATTTTAGCTAACTATGATGATTTTAATGTTATTATACTATTCTTTTGCAATGTTCTATATTTTGTAAGACTTATTTATATAAACTATTATAGTGTATTTTCGTGTGCTAGACAGCATTTTTTTTAAAAAAGAAAATGAAAAAAAACTAGGGTTTCATTCTATTTTCCGCTCCTTAATCTAAATAGTATATAAAGTTTAATCAGGATAAACAGAAAAATCTGAAGATCTTATTGCAAACCTAGAAAGGATGTAGAAAACTCATTTTACGTGCTTTCTTTTTCGTTCTTTTCAATTCAGCCCAAAAAAATTAATACAATATAATAAAAACAAAAAAGTACAATTAAATATTAGGAGGTCTTAAAACAGGGGAGACAAAAAATAATTGCATAAATATTACACAAATTTCATCGCTTGACACTTTTTGTTTGAGATAATAGCGTTCATAAAAAATAAACAATATGCTCTAAATATTGCTATTATTATCACAAAGAAACAAATGAATGAATAAATCGTCAAACTATTGAATTAATCAAAAAGAGAAATCCGTTAAATATCTAATGTTGATAATTTACCAATACAAGATAGTCTGATTAATAACCTAGCTTTAAATAAAGATGTAAGAAAGGTAGAAACACAAGAGCAAGAAACAAGTGTTAATCCATATTCGTACTGCCAAGAACGCGTAACAATATAAAAGACAATTTGCTTTACCGCGCCCAGCTCTTGAGCTAAATATCTTGCACATAACGGCCAAACAAACAGATCCGTACTATCCAGCATCTTGTAGTTTCTTTTTTTTAACTGATACCTATCCCCTCCAGTTATATACTCTTTCCCTATACTCATATTCACTTTTCTTATCTTCTTTATTTATAAGATACTTTTAATAGGATTTATTCAGCTCTCTCTCTTTCTTGTTCTTTCCCCCTCCTCTCTTAATGATTGAACTTTACAAGGATACTAACGATTTTCACAACTATCAATATTACAAGTAACTACGACTATTGTCAATCTAACATTTTGATAGTTATATCCATTCTCTAACTGTTGCAAAATTTAAACTAAAAATAAAAACACAAAAAAAAAAGAATAGAACACCTGTACAACACAACTATCCCTAAGCCATATATATATATATATATATATATATATATAACCCTCGTTTAAACACATTAGTGACAACGGACAATTTGATATTCGCAAGTAACGTAATACAAGCCAGATATTTAAAGATTTTCCTCTCTTTTGGTTTTCTACACTATCCTCTATTGTCCTTCTTTTGTTCAATTTTTGTTTTCTTTTTTTTTTTTCCTGCTTCTTCTGTTTATTTAGATAACAAAACACACACGTCTATCGAGAAAAAAACAAATAGGAAATTTTGTAAGATTCCCGATTAAAAATCATTCATATTTCTCGACCTATTTAATAAATTTTTCTGAAAAAAAAAACTACAAATATATATATATACATATATAAATATCTATACACGCAATTATGCTGGCAGCTACAAAACAACCTATTAGGCCATTAGGCGATAAACCCGTTTCCATTGACAAAACTGTCAACAACTTCGTCAATTTAAGTACAAACATAGCTGATAAGAATAGAAATAAGACTACTAATGCTACTAATATGAACCAACAAGCCGATCATATAAATATTACTTCTGCACCCACTTCCACGTTTAATAAAAATATTAATTCTCCAGATTATAGCTACTATTTAAATTATTCTGTCGAATCTCCCATGGCTACAGACTCCTCAACTACACCTTTTAGTAATAATGAAACTACTAGTGGTAATCTATATCCACCTTTTTCACAAAAATCAGATAATAATAACATATCAAGCCCTAAAACTAAAAACAACAATAACAACGACAGTAATAATAACAATAACAAACTAGATCCTGCTGCAACTATCCATTTCCCTATAGATAACCAAATGAATGATTTCTCAGGTTCAAAAGATAACTACCTTATTAACAATCCATCTAATAGATCATCTTCCTCTATCTCTTCTTCTATTACAAAATTAAACACTGCTAGTAATAGCACAGCAAATTTATCAAAATTAAATTTTAGATTGAATTATGGTACTTCTACTACAAGTTCTTCGGACAAGACTGTTTCAAATCCAAATAATGATCACAATTCAGTCTCTACTAATGAAAATAATAAAATCCATAGTTCTGCTCCTTCAACAAATAGTAATATAGATGGGTTAACATTAACTAATGATTCACCAATTAATAATTTGTCTGGTCCTTCTGCTATGAATGATTTATTAGAATTACTAGATGCAAAGGAAACCGAAAAACAACAAAATAATAGTATACTGGATACAACTACTGCAGAAATTGCTGATAGTAATGATAGTAACAACAATAATAATAAGCCATTTTCATTCCTTGATGATTCCTCCCCATTAACATTGCAATATAATACAGAAAATGATTTTCTTCAACTAGATGACGTATTTGGAAATGATACTTTACCTATTAATAGGAGAACAAGTATCGTGGTAAATAATAAATTCCCAAGTTTGACAAGTACAAGAAATTCTATATCTCATAATGTAGATTTTTGGAATATGAACCCAAAGAAATCTAACGAGATTGATTCTTCTTCTATGAATATTGATCCAACGAATACAGAGTTTTCTAATAACATTTTAAACATTGATAGCAATAATAATGTAAACACTAATTCTATTTCCACACAGCCAATTAATGATAATGTTACTCAGGTATTAAGTGGTTATAATATGGATTTTTCAAAGGATATTAGCAAATCTAACAGTACTATCCATAACACTTCCACTAATTCTACTGGAAATAATGACAGTAATACAATCTCTACAGATTTTAATAATTCCTTATATTCACCAAAGCAAAATACCTCACATAAACAAAGAACTTCTGTTCCTTTGATATCTGAGTCTCTAAATAGTTCATTTTATGCAAACAGTAACGATAATGATCAAATATTGACAGTAGATAATAATAGTATCGGTTTTAATCCCAAATTCAGTATTGATGATGATAATATACCATTACCAACTTTAAATAACGACGATTTCAATATGACTGCATTTAAGAACAATCTTTTTGATACTGATACTATTAATGAGAATAACTCTTCTACACTAAACAATAATGTTTTATCTACACCGGGAAGGCCGGAGATCGGCAATGAAACATTCATTAATAATAATATAAATGATTTTTTTAATCAATTGAACGACACATCGATGGAAAAGAAATTTATTAAACCATCAATGATGTTATCTGAAAAAGCTTCAATTGCAGCTAAATTGGCTATCAAAGGAATCCCTAAAGTTGAAACATTCCCTACAATAGATACACAACCATATACCCATCCAACAAGGATTACTAAAAGAAAATCGGTATCCTCAATGGCCTCAAGTGGGTCTACTATACATAAACATGCATACACTAATGCAAGAAGAAAATCAACCGTTGGTGTGGTAAGATCATCATCAGCAATGACACCAAATGTATCAATTTCAGCTGTAACAAACAATAAGAATGTTTTAGCTAGCCCTACATCTGGATCTCATTCCACAGACCATGAGAATATTGAAGAGAAGCCATTCCAATGTGCAGAATGCCCTAAGGCTTTTAAAAGAAGTGAACACCTTAAGAGACATATTAGATCTGTTCATTCAAATGAAAGACCATTTCCATGTACTCTTTGTGAGAAGAAGTTTAGTAGAAGTGATAATTTATCTCAACATCTAAAGACGCACAAGAAACACGGTGATTTCTAATCATAATGACTAGCCAATCAGGAAGACTTTCCCTTTGTGTTCATTATTTTTTAAGTAAGCAGTATAATAAATTTAACTAATGATTAGTTCTTTGTTTGTCTGTACACACTATTATCATGAGATTAGTCTTTTTTTGTAACGAATACAGGAATTTCAATCCATCAATATTATTATAAATACTACTGAATCTACACACATATACCTATACATATACACAAACATATATATATATATATATATGAATGACTTTATAAAATGATATAGACATACTAATGAAACACCTCTCACATCAACTTTGAAACATAGTTGTAGTATTTGCGGAAACTATTTCACTGTTTTATCAAGATCCTTGCACATTTCATCGAATTGAATAAATCCGTTATTGAAAAATATTAAATAAAAGAACAGCGATGAGATAAAAGTATACATACATATACTCATTACACACATACATACATGATTGTTTGTTTATGTTTGTGTTAAGTACCTAGTGTAAATACAACCTAATACTAATACTGTATTTTTACAACTCTATTAAAACAAAAAAATAAAAGAAAACATCTACGTGGAATAGCTTTTAAATCATTATAAAAACCAAATGTACCACCAAAGACAGTCAAAAGTACCGTCTCTATTACCAAACTCATCCTTACAATTAGGCCCTTTCAATAACATTGATCCAAGTCTTATCACAACATATAATGATTTAATTCAAATATTTTTACCTCAAATTAAAAAGACAACTAGTGAAGTGATTGTTGAAGGTGACCCTCGAACCACTTTCCAATTTATTTCAAAGATTGGAAGAGGTCAATATGGCACAGTTTATAAATGTAAGAGTTTAAATAACAACAACACCAACAATAAAATATATGCAGTGAAGCGATTATCAAAAAGTGGGTACAGTAACAATAATATTGCTATATACGGAATGAATCAAATACTAAGACAACAAGAACGTTGGAAACAAATGGGATGGTCTGAAAAATGGACCAGTGATGAAATTATTATGGTGTTAAATTTAATTAAAATTAGATGGGAAATTCTTGTCATGCAAAAGTTAACAAGAAATACATCTTTATCTCCTTATATAGTTAATTTTATTCAATGTGTAGATTATAATAATAGTTCCGATATTTGGTTAATATATGAATGCTGTGATTTGGGTGAATTACAGTGGCAAAGGAGTAGTAAAGAAGAAATTTTAAATCAGTGGAAATTAATATTATCTTCAAATGGAGAACACGAAAACAACCAATTATCGAAAAATAATATTACTGTGCATGATATTGTGATAAAAGTATTACATGATGTTGCACAGGGTTTATTCTTTTTGAAAAAATCCAAGATAATCCATAGAGATATAAAACCTGCTAATATTTTAATTGACAGCAGAACAGGAACTTTAAAGATATCTGATTATGGTTGTAGTTTAATAGAACCTGGTGATCAAGGTCTATTTGATTATGAAAATATGAACATACCGTTTTCGACTATCTTAAATTGTTTTCAACGTGAATTAAATAAAATTGTTGGCACCCCAGCATTTATACCGCCTGAATTATGTCATTTTGATATGTTATCAAAACAAAACAATCAAAAAGTTATTGATGGGTATAAGATTGATATATGGGCTCTTGGTATAATGCTATATTGTATCATGTTTAATGAGTTACCCTTTTCTGGAGATAATGAATTTGCTACATATCACCAAATAATATCAAAAAAACTTTTTTGTCCAATAACTAAAACAGACCAACTATCAGATTTAATTGTAAATAAACTATTGAATAAACAACCTGATGAGCGAATATGTATTGAGGAGTTGTTGAAGGAGATAAAAGTGTTGTCACCCAATCTAACAAAAAATACAAAGAAACAAGAAGGAAAAACTTCCACATTAAAAAACTTGATTAATAAAATATGGCACAAGAAAAATCGAAATAAAGTAAAAGTATCAATTAGTAATAAATCAAAGGATTTAGCAACAAAAAATGGAATGTTCAATAATAGTAACAATAGTAGAGATATGACAATTGACAATATTGAAAAACTTGAAAGTACTTCTGATATGACGTCATTGATATCTAATTTGGAAGAACCTGTATTAGTTACAGATCCATTAGATCTCTTTTCTGTTAAAAACAAGATAGATACATATGATGAAGATTATGAAGAAATCAAACAATTAAGAGATACACATTCTCTTTCAGAATTGGACCATCAATTATCTAGGTCACCACAAAGACAGTTGGAGAAAAGGGAAACAGTGGTATCCAGTACGTCTTTAGAAGTTATCACACCAATAAAAAAAATGATTCGTATCAACAATACACCAGAGAAGAAGAATTCTTCTTCAAATATTAGTGGAACTTCTGTGGGAGGACACCATAGTTCAACAAATAAATTAACTTTCACAAATAGAAGTATTCCAATCTCTAATAATATAATGAATTTCAAGGCTGTGTTAAACTCTGAAGAGCAGGACTCTGGAGAGACAATTGATGACATTAAAGAATACTTGAACTATGCCAAATAAGAAAGTCATTAAACAATAATATAGATAAAAATATAGACCATATACATCTTTAAAACAAACTAGCGAAAGGTGCGTGAATAAAAAGATATTTTTCAAAATGAAACTTTTCATAGATTTTATCATGAAGTTTTGAATTAAGAGTATATGTCACAACTAAAATATTCTAATGATTTATTTATATATTGGTATGGATATATAGATATATAAACAATATTGATTTATAATTGGATATCCCAGATACAGGAAGGACCAACTTCTTCATATCTCTCCCTAGTAATATATAATACATCTCTTGAATGAGTAAAAATTTGTTTAGCCACAATCTGAGCACCCAGGAATGGGATTTCAGCGTATCCATGTTTTTTCCAATTGGGGAAATACTCTGGATATTTGGCTAATTTAATAGAATTGGGTACTTGACTATATTCGACGTTTGGTACAAATGAAGAATCCATGAATTTATTTCTGTTTCTTTTATAGTTGGGTAAAGAATCGAGCAATTCTTTTTCTCTTTTATTTCTTTCCTCTTCAGGTTCAATGATTAGATGGTCCTTTATCAGCTGTGCCAACAGACCCTCTTTAAACCCTTCTATGGAGCTAGTTGCACCTGTGATGATGATATTATCCCATGCTAATTTGACTTTACTGATATCCTGAACATTTTGCATGACAAATCCGACCATTTCTGATATTTTTGAGATTAAATCGTCACAACCTTGAAATCTTTCTTTTCCGACCGGTAACTCGTTACCATTTTGGTCCCAAAAAGTATTAAATTCCAATTCAGTGTTTTTAACATTTTTATGCTTTTCATTCTTCAATTTTTCTCTTTCAGCCAAGATTTCTCTTGTATCACGATTTGAAGTGACAATATCGACCACGTTTAAGGATCCATCCAATAAATCATCACCTTCCGCACCAAAGCCACTGGAAGCATCATTTGGTGTGCTTAGGATACCGATGTTATGTAACCTTTTCATATCATCATTGACCACTTCGAAGATGTTAGATTTTTTCAAGATTTCAATAGTTTCATTATTGAATTGTGGTAACAGTTTTTGTAAAGTTTTATTAATATGGTTCCCACCGAACTTCAATTTATATGCAAGATGGTTCAAAGAGATATAATCGATAATAGGCACAATATCTGTATGATTAGCTCCGATATCTATCACTATTGAATTAGGTTGGGATATAAGTGCGTATGTCGTGGCTAAGGAATTGGAGAGTAAATATAGATTATTGAATTTCAAATGTTCAAAAGAAAATTGTATGATTTTTTCAATTTGAAAATTAGTCCATGAATAATTGGATATTATGAAAATTGGTATATTGGTTAAATCAGGTAATATTATATTATTATTACTATTATTACTATTATTATTATCATTATTCCTATTATCGTTTTTAATTTTGGATAAAATTGAACCATAGACCAATTTTAAGAATTGTAAAAAAGCATTTAGATTAACAATTGAACCATTTCTAATGGGAAAAATTTCATATGTTCTATATTCAGGAGTTGAGAAATATTGGTTATTGTTATCTATGGACTTGTAAATTTTAGTTGGGATTTCGAACTCAGGGACCGTAAAAGTTTCATCGTTTAGACCAAACTGGACCAAAGTGGTTTCAGATTTTGGATAAATAATTAAAATGTTATCTAATTTAAATGGAGCCATAATCAACAAAGAAAGTCACCTATGTGAATATCCCTATTTATCTATCAATATTACTTTAATTGATTCTTTTTCCTTTTTAATATGTATATGTATGTGGACACTCAATAAACAGGACATATATAACATATATGAAAGAAGTAGTAAAGTATGATAAGTTCGAATATACGACTATATCAATGTGAAAATTACATTACAGTTTGCTCTTGTTTTCTTGTTTTCTTGTTTTCTTGTTTTCTTGTTTTCTTGTTTTTATTTTTTATTTTTTATTTTTTATTTTTTATTTTTTATTTTTTATTTTAAATTTTTTTTTTTCAGTTTCGCATCCCATATACTCATCGTCTGAATCTATTATACAAAAAAAAAAAAAAAAAAAAATCACATGAAAAACAACAAAAAGCGACTACAAATAAAACATTTATAACTTTTTCAATCAGATGCAAAATAAATGAATTAATAAACGTATAAGAAGACAAAAAAAGACGAAGAGATCAAAGAGAATCGAGAAATATATACACATATATACACATATATTATTTGAACAGTACCGTTTTGAGTATTTCAAAGTATCAAATTTTAAGACCCTTTCAAAGTTCAAAATTTTGCCTCTTCTCATAGAAACTGTTATAGAAAGATGCAAAGCCAACGATATTACTCGCCAACCTCAACAAATAATAGTACCATTACATCATTATATCACAACAGCATATTTAACACTAATACTAATATTGGCAGGCCACTGCGACATCCAGAGAAAGAAGATCTGGCAGATGTAGAAGATGTAGAAGAGTGGAGAGACGACAATAACTTTGACAACGAATCTGTTTCATTAAGCACCATTAGGCCAAATTACATATCAAACCAAGATTTAATTAATGCGAGGGCAATAAATTTGTTGGAAAGAACGAGGAAGAATAAAAATCATAACGGAAATTTTCGTTATCGACTCACAGACAACAGTAGACGTTATGAAACAGAGCAACCGTCGCCACTGCATTTGAACAATGAAAAAAACATTGATAATAACCCCATTGACAATGATTACTATTATTTAGCGGAGGAAGAACAAGGGAATGACCGTAGATATGACAATGACTATTATCAAGAACAACAATCATTTTCATATGAAGACGAAGAGGCAGAGGAAGAAGCAGAAGACATTCACTATAATAGTCATTATGACAGCAGTATATATGACGATTATGAATACAACGATGAAGATTATGAAAATAGGGTCTTCACTAATAATAGATTAGACAAGTCGGCAAAAATAGGGGATTCCAGGGATTACAATAGAACAGATCTACGGCTAAGTGGAGAATTAAGGAAAAAGAATAGAGTTGGTAAAAATAGGGATGTAGAAGGGTCAAAGACAATAAGGTATAGACCTAGCGACCTGGCGTTATACGAGATTAGAAAATACCAACAGTCAACAGATTTGCTAATATCGAAGATACCGTTTGCCAAATTGGTCAAAGAGATAACAGACAATTTTGTCTATGAGAATCAACATTTGCACTGGCATTCTATGGCAATCTTAGCATTACAGGAGGCAAGTGAAGCCTATTTGGTCGGTTTATTAGAACATGCAAATTTATTGGCAATTCATGGCAAAAGGATAACTTTGATGAAAAAGGATATCCAATTAGCAAGACGTATTAGAGGGCAATTCATCTAACACTACATATTGCCCAAAACAATCAATATCTGCTACGTGTACCCTGACATTCCTCTTCTCTTCTCTTCCTACCCTTTATGTCTTTTGCTCACCCCTATATCCCTTTATTTCAAATAACTATAGCATTCAAACAACAACAATTAAAAGAAGAAAAGAAAAGAAAAGAACCAAACTGTTCAAGGGTTCAAATTAACGTGTCAACAATCGTTACTATTATTATTCATTATTCATTATGTATTGTCAGTATTTTCTTTTTGCTATTCTCTGTTTACTCTTCCCTTTTTTCATAATATTATATCGTATTGTATTGTTCGTTTGGTTCTTTTCTTTTCTTAATTCCAGCCCTTCTTTATCCCTTCTACTGACGATTCTTTGCTATATGCATCGCCTAACTTGATTCGTTCATTTATTTATAAACACGTATATTAATATGTACATCTTTTTCTTTTTCTTACTTCATCATTTTTGATCCAGCCATTTTTTTAATATCATTGAATAGGAACATTAATTGAATTAATAGAATCAATAATAAAAACCAAAAAAAAAAAAACCAAAGAAGGGTCTATACATATTGGTGCACATTCCACAACCATAACAACATCATGTCGTTGATATCTGCTCATTATAAAACTAAGCTAACAGACTATAATACCGATCAACATATCAATAATTTGGAATTTAAAAAAAAATATAAAATTACGCAAATCCACTACTTCTACCTATTCATTTCATCATCCCTACTATCATTATTACGACTCTATTGGTGAATTAAATGATCATTTAAGTAAAGAAGCTATTTATTACACCAACTTGAAGTATGGTCATTATAATTCTCCAGCTAATCAATATTCGTCTTTCAGTGATGAAGTTCCGGATATTGGAAAGAAAGCTGCCGTTTTTGTTCAATCCTCTAACACCCACCCAAATAATATTGACAATAAGTATGACTACTCTCATAATTTCACTTCTGCTTACGCCTTAAACGCTGCAACTAGAAGTTTACATGATTCTAATACTAGTCAACAATATAAATTGATTCATCCAACCGATTTAAACACTTCTCATACAGGTTATTCAAAAAAGTCGGCCTGTAAGGCTTACTCAGATTCTTTAAAATCAATTAATGTTCCTACAACATCTATAACCACAACCACAGCAAAATCACCCACTACTACTACTACTACTACTACTATCACCAGCACTGTCACCGTTGGCGCTGCTGCTGCTTCTCATCAGAACTTAAACTTATCTAAAGTTTTGAATAGTGCAGAAAATAAAGCACATATCAGGATTAATAAAAGGTTTAGGCCCGAATCTGAGAGCACTAAAACTTTACGAAACAAAAATGCATTAAATGCTGCATATAAAGTGAACTCAACATATTATCTACCCGATTCATTATTGCAAGAACGTAAACATGTGCATGATTTGGAAAAACAAAAAATAGAATTTTACAACTTTATGGTATCTCCAAAAGTTTGGAATCTAGCTTCAAGCAACACAACATCGAAATTGAATTCAATTGATAAGAACATTCGTTCATTGACTACTAAAGGTGTATTATTTAATAACATGGATTACAATATAAAAGCTGTTCAGTACGCGCGCAAACAAATGCAATTAAACAAAGAAAAGGAAAATCAAACGTTAGAAAAAACAAGGGGCAAGATATATACTGGTGGTGGACTTTGGATACCAAATAGAGATGTTGACGATATTTCGAGACATAATGTGAAACCACTAATTGAAAAAATTGATTTAAAAACAGAAATGGAAAGAAAATTGGATATTGAACTGGATCGTAGAGAATCTACATATAAACAAGAATATAAAAGATGGAAGCAATTGCAAATTATTAGAAATAAAAATGACGAGGATTTAGTCAATGAAACAAATTTGCAGATAAAGTCAGAAAGACAAGAAAATCAAAATTTAATAAATGAGGATATGCAAAATTTTTCTAAAGAAATGGAAAATAAACTGATTTTGAAACAAAAACAATTAAATGAACTTGTTGAAAAATCAAAAGAATTAGAAACTGAATTATTAAATAAAAAAATACATTTAGAAAAATTGCAGACTGACCAATTGACTATTTTACAGAAGAAACACTCTAAAGATCTTGATAAATTAGATAGAGATAAAATAGAATTGTTAAACCCTTACTTTGAAACTTTAGATGAAAATGAAGATATCAAAACAAAATTACAAAATGAATTAGAAGCAATAAAGATTGAAATACAAGATCTAGAAAATGAGATCCAAGTACATGATGAAAACATATCAGAAATGGATGATAGACTGAAATTGGAAAAGATACCTGCATCCTCCAAAAACATAGGGGAGAGAAATATTAATAAGACAGATCATGAGAAATTGACATCTATCATATCTATTAGTCATAAGGGGAAAACAAAATCAAAGAAGAAGCATGAATCTTTATTGATAAGTTTAGATAAAGAGAAACATGATCAGGAAAGATTGGTTGAATTGAAGAGAGAAAAACTAGAATCCTTGAAAAAAACGATCATTGAACGTGAACATAAATTAAAAACTAATGAAGCAAATTTATTGAAAAATAAGGAAAAAGTAGCTCTTTTAAAATCAATTAAAGAATCAGATGAAATTGATGATAATCAAAATACTGTCTCTTCTAAATTAAATGGAGTGTTTAAAAATGCTGATAACGACTTTAATAGTGATTATAGTCAGTATGAGATAATTAAAAGACAGAATGATATCGCGAAAGAAGGTGATGCTAATGTTATAAAAGGTGATGACTATAGTGACGATGACAGCGTAGTTGCTGGAGAAGGTAATGATATTACAAGGATTCAAAAAGCTGAAAGAGCAAAAAACAAAGGAAAGGCAACTATAATAACTACAGGTCCAAATTTGTATCAAAGTAAATATGATAATTCTAAACACAGTTTTGATAAGGAAAGTTCATATGGTGCTGAAGCATCTGCGTCTGTCAGATCAGTGACAGGTGTTAGTGGTGTTTTGAATACGCATCCTTCCATTAATAGTAATAGACAATCTTTTAGAAATCTAGGTAAAAATAAACCTAGAAAAGATAATGTCAATTTAGAATCAAAAATGAATTATGAGAAGAAAATATTCCAAAAATCCTATTATTACAGCTCAAGAAAACCGACTACTGCAGTCGTTGCACGCAAAACAGACACATCATCATTACCATCAGAGAAAAAAAATTACTGGGAAAATGAAAGTCATGCTAGTAATTCGAGTGATTTAAAAGATAATTCACCATCTTTTAGTGGATTTTCTCAAGGATCAATAAAAGATCATGATGATCAAAATAAATATATTAGATCATCTTCTAACGATGTAAATTCTTTAAATAAAAATGATGAAACTGCAAATGGAGAAAAGAGTCTTTTCAAAGAGGTATTTTAACTATAGCGATAGTACCACCCTTTCTTTTTCGCTCGCAACTCCATTCTTTTTCGCCTTTGTCACCCACCATATAACTACATATGTGCTTATATATATCTCTAGTTTACTTTCTTAGATAGCAAAAGGCAATATTATGTTCTTTACATACTACTATACAAATAACTGTTTATAATAATATATATATTATACTGGATTATCTCAGTTTGGATCATTAGTATATTTTTCAAACTTATAATAACTATTATAATAGTTAATCTGTGACCAGTATTTGGAAGTCTTCCACGTTGATCCTAAATAGAAGTCAATAGATATAATAATAAAGATCAAACCCAACCAAAATGCCAATAACCATTCAAAACAGGCAGATATAGAGTCATTACTGTCTTGAAAAGAGGCAAAGGAAATGGCCCATACAACTGAACAAATTAGCCAAACCAACTTGAAAAGACCGCTAATTGTAAACTTATTCCATTTGTACCCTTTCCATTGCCACCATTTTAAATCTCTACTATCCAAAACATTTGAATTTCCGGACTTATAATGGATTAGGGCGTAATGTCTACCCATTGACAAATATTGGGAAGTTAAACAAATAATTGATAAGAACATGAAAATTATAAAAATAGAGACCATTGTAATATGTACTTTATGAAGCAAAGCAGTCGACCAAATAGTACAGAACAACAGGCCTAATTGGCCCACTATACCAAGAAGAAGGGATGCAAGGATCAGATTTCTTTCATGGTATGTGAACCATGGGTTCATGAGGTACAAAAATCTTTGTGTAAATTCCATAAATACCACCAATACATAACCAATACCTTGCCAAGCAGAACATGCAATAAATAGAGGTCTCAGATTGGTAGCACCAATATCTGATATATAGACAGGAAATTGGTCAGTATGCATAAACCAATATATCGGATGTCCTTGTGCAGCCCAACATACCAGCATTGTAATTAGCATTCCATACCACGGAATAAATGCGATTAAAGGTAGTAAAAACCAATAATTACCAGGTTTAACAAAAAACATACAGGCTTAAAACGAGAAAACATCCAACAGGTCTCTAACTATACAATTATATCTATAAATATACTTTGTTGCATTTTTTTTAAGATAATAAAGGATGAACTATATTGATTCAACTAGAGAAACAAATAAGAAATCAGTTGATCATTTTATGATTGATGTGTTTTACATTTCAATGAGCCATATTTTGTGGAAGATATCCATACGTCCAGCAATATATATATATATATATATATAGCTAATTGTTGCTATTCGACAAAAACTTTTTTAAATATAAATAAGCCTTCAAATAGACAAAGATCAGTTAAAAAGAAAAGGGTTTAAGGTCATTATGGTGGATAGACATATCTATAATATACAGAAACAAACCTTATGTCCCCTATATATACTCTCATTCCCTTAATGCAAACAATCTATCTATTTATATATATATCTATGCAGTAAAGCATATTTATCTTTATTATTTGCTTTGTGTTGTATTTTTGCCAACTGCTCGTGCTGTACCTATCTAAATATAAAAATATGCATATAGATATAACATATGTTGTATACATAAATATATATACGTGCTATTCATATTATTCATATTTTTCTTCTGCCCTCCCCCACTTTTAAGCAAAGGTCGAATGATGCAGAGGATGGTACACAGAACAAAAGACGAAGACACTTTTACAAGAAAACAAAAGAGAATGTGAAAAGACAAAAGAAATCCATTTTTCCTTCCTCCTTTCTTTTGTGTTTCGGAAATTTTTTTTAATTTTTTTTGTCTTCAAAATAAAAGCGAAAAAGATTGCAATCTCCCTTAAAAGAAAACGTGTAAAGGATCATTTGATACGGGAGTTATGTATACACATACATATATATATATACTTGTTTTTATTTTTAGAATATATTATTAAAACCTATTTGTATATTTTAAAGGCTTATGCTCAAGGATAGCCTGTATTTCACGTAAGGGTGTGTGAGGTATCTCAGACAGAAAAATTCGTTTTTTTATACCTTATTATTAAAAGACAACAATAAATGACAAGCATTGAATCTGAAACAGAATGGGGGGGGTAAGTAGAGAGAAAGCGAAAGGTGGACAATTTAGTTATTGAGAAATATTGTTGGATAGACAAGAAACGACTTCTCTTCCAATACTCTTTGTAATTTGTAGATAAGCCTGATCTGTTACAAAAACTTAGTACACATAAGTAAGACTAAATACCTATTGTAATTTTCTAATTAATGTAGATTTTACGTGAAGAAGCAATTGATATCTTCATAAAAGTTTTGTATATTATACAACATTCTAAAAAGTGATTTAAAGCTTGTGACAACAATAGTTTAAGTAGGGCTAATTATGTTTTGAAGGTGGCGACACCTAAATTTCTCCATTTGTATTCAATGTTAATACAGATCCATTTTTAGAAAAAACTAAAAAAAAAAAAAAAAAAAAAAAAAAAAAAAGCAAAATAGGGTACAGTTTTTAAAAGAGATTTTTGCAATCTTCAAATTCACATAGTACGAATAACTCAACCTCAATTGCTATTAATTTCTTTCTTTCTTACCTTATTTATTTATTTATTTTTTAGCGTAGTGTGTATACCTATTTGTAACATTTTTTCATGTTAAAAACTACTACATTACTTACGGTCTCAAGAAGTCCTAGAAAGAAGGACAGGTATTTGTATGACCAATAGATAGTAGGTATTGTTAAAGAAAAATAAAAATAACGTGTATTACTATACTAAGCTACTCATTTTTACACCTAGGAAAAAAAAATAAGCAAAACATAAAAATAAGTACAGCACAAAAACAAGAACACAATACGAAAAGGATATTAGAAAACGTCTTTTTAACACGTTATGTATAAGTGTATGTGTATGTATCACTTTTGTTTATGTATGTTGTCGACCGTGTGATATGATGGTTTTCCATGTGTTCAGTAACCGGTAATTTGGCAATGGGTAAAATCCGTAAGCAGTAATTAGATTCTGAGATCATTTTTCCCATTCTTAGTTTTTGTTTATTTTTTTCTTTTCTTTTTTTCTTTTTGTTTTTTTTTTTTTGAGGAAAATAAACCCGAAAATAACAATACAAGATTTTCTCTAAAAAAAAAAAATAAGAAAAATTTTACGTCTTTTCTTTTTCTATTGTCTCATACGAGCACAGTTTTTGTTACCGCCATATTGTTTTGTTTTAATAAAAATTTCCCAATTTTCAAGAAGTTTTTTAATCTCTCCTATTGTTGGATCCAGTACAATAGATTGTAACAATATACTCAACATGAGACAAAAGACACAAGCTAAAGGAAAAGAAAAAGGAGACATTCTTTTTGTTTTATTGCGTTTTTTGTCTTTTGTCTTGTTCTTTTTTTTTCTTTTTTTCTTTTTTTCTTTTTCCTTTTCTTTTTTCTATTGTTATTGTTAACATAAACAACAAATAAAACAAACTAAAATTAATTTTGAGTTTGATTAGGTGGTTATATAAACAATATTTACATAAACCTGTTTACCTGTTTATATAAATACAAGAAAGTAAAAAAAAAAAAAAAAACAAAAATAAATTAATAAATAGACCTGTTATTTTTTCCTGTTGGTCTCTTGATTCAACGAGGATATACTTCTTTTCTTCACCCCAACGTCTCAATTTTCTTTCTCTTTGTCTTCCTTTTTTTCCTTTCCAATTAGTGTCCCTTTGCTTGTTATAAAGTCTCTTGGTGTTCCACTCGCTTGGCCAAACTCTTTAGTTACTATTTAAGTCGCTCTTAGGTTTTTCAATTGGTCTTTGTTTTCCCTCTAGCTAACGTTCTGTGAATTTCTTATATCGAATCGCATTCTACAAGTTAGTAACCAAGACTAATAATATAAAAAAAAAGTTATTTTGAAAATTAGTCTAATTAAGAAAATATTAAATAAATAGAAAAATAAATAAATAGATAGATATTTGTTTATTTACTATTATTATCATTATTAAGAGATAAAGGGAAAAAAGTCACATATATAAATTTTCCTAACCATCTATCCATACATATACTATAATATATTTCATGAATATATAGTATATTATTTAGAATTGGCAAATATCTCTATATACATATAAGTATACATATACGTATTATGACCACTAAAAATAGCAATAAGAGTAGTAAAAGGAATAATAGGAATAAAGTGGAAAAATTAAATACTAATCCTCAACATAATACTGATAAAGATATGAATAGTAACAGCAGTACTAAGACTAACTCTAATACCAATAATAAAAAAAAAAAAAATAACAACTCCAACAACAACATTAACAGCAGTAAAACTGATTCGAATGCTAGTGGTAAGGACTCAATCGAAAATGATCCATTGACCCAGTCGACAGCAGAGACTTGGTTATCCATTGCTTCTTTGGCTGAGACTGTTGGTGATACAGACCGTGCAGCTTTGGCATATGATGCCACGTTACAGTATAATCCAAATTCTACGAAGGCTTTGACTTCTCTAGCTCATTTATATAGATCGAGAGACATCTTTCAAAAAGCTGCAGAACTGTTTGAAAGAGCTTTGCAAATCAATCCTGAACTATCTGACGTCTGGGCAACTTTGGGTCATTGTTATTTAATGTTGGACGATTTACAACGTGCTTATAATGCTTATCAACAAGCTTTATACCATTTGTCTAATCCTAATGTTCCTAAGTTATGGCATGGGATTGGTATTCTTTATGACAGATATGGGTCTTTGGATTATGCAGAAGAAGCCTTTGCAAAAGTTCTGGAGTTAGATCCACATTTTGAAAAGGCCAATGAAATCTACTTTAGGTTAGGTATCATATACAAGCATCGTGGGAAATGGAATCAAGCTTTAGAATGTTTCAGATACATCTTACAACAGCCACCTGCACCTTTGCAAGAATGGGACATTTGGTTCCAACTTGGATCTGTTTTGGAAAGTATGGGTGAGTGGCAAGGTGCAAGAGAGGCTTATGAACACGTACTTTTACAAAATGAACATCATGCAAAAGTGTTACAACAGTTAGGTTGTCTATATGGCATGAACAATGTACAATTTTATGACCCACAAAAGGCTCTAAACTATCTTTTAAAATCCTTGGAAGTAGATCCATCTGATGCTACCACATGGTACCATTTAGGTCGTGTTCATATGGTTAGAAGTGATTATACTGCTGCATATGATGCTTTCCAACAAGCGGTTAACAGAGATTCAAGAAATCCAATCTTTTGGTGTTCAATTGGTGTTTTATATTACCAAATATCTCAATATAGAGATGCTCTGGATGCATACACGAGAGCTATTAGATTAAATCCATATATCAGTGAGGTATGGTATGATTTGGGTACATTGTATGAAACTTGTAATAACCAATTGACTGATGCCCTTGATGCTTATAAACAAGCAGCCAGATTGGATCCAGAAAATATTCATATAAGAAAGAGATTGGAGGCTTTGACACAACAATTATCTAATCCTAATGCGTCTCAAGCTATTCAGCAACAACAGCAACAACAATTACCTCCACCCCCACCTCCACAGGTAGCATTACAACAACAATTACAAGACCCACAACAACAACAACAGCAGCAGCAACAGCAGCCTGTTATGTTGCAACCAATACTACAACCGAATGATCAAACCAATCCATTAAACGTTAGACCACCTATAGCAACCATGTATCCATCAGGCCCATTGAGTCAGAATCAGCAAGGAGGTCAGCCATTGCAAGAATCACAACCCATCCAACACCAACCACACCAACTGTCAGTCGTCCCACAATTCCAACAGTATCCTCAACCATCTATAATTTCAGTCCCAATGCAACAGCAACAGCACCAAACACCTAGCACACAAAATGCCGCATCTCCACCAGCTAAGTTGGTTCCAATTGCTGGAAAACCTACACAACCAGTGTCACAAGTTACTACAGGACATATTCAAACTGATTTATTACCAACAACTGTAAATGCTCCTCTTCCTGTAGTACCTGTGAAGACACAAGAACAAACACAAGTAACTGCTTCTTCAGTAGTGGCTCCTGTAAGTGACACAAAATCACCAAAACAAGTTGTAAGTAACTTAGTTACATTACCTCAACAAAATGCATCATCCAATGTTTCCGAACCTACTTCTACTAAACATGATATAATGCCAGTGCCTAATCAAGGACAAGTAGTACCACAAAAGAGATCCATTGATGCTGTCCATGGCAGTAGTAATATCGACACTTTAGTCAATGCTGCGGTGTCTTCGTCGAATGAAGAAGAACATCCAACTTATCATCAAAACACAGTAAGTTCTTTAATGAATAACGATACTGCAAAGGAATCAGAACCTGAATTGAAGAGAATTAAACAAGCAGAATCTGATAAAGAGAATGACCAAGAGAGGGAGAAAAATGAAGAATCTCAAGTTGTTGCAGAACGGGATACAGCAACTACCACAGCTCCATCATCTTCTAACACTCAACTGGCTGCAGAGCAGCCAACATCAGTTGCCAATATGACAGAAAGTGTTAAAGTGACACCAAATGTCCCTGTTGAGGAAAATAAAATGGAAAAAACTCCTGTGTCAACAGTCGAAGCATCACAATCAACAGAGCATAAAGAGAATGATGTTCCAGATAAACCTGTTTCTTCAGAAAAGGAATCAGAGAAACCAACAGAAACAACTATAATAGAACAAAAAGTGGTACCTGTTGAAAATTCTGAAAGTGAGAATTCTATAGTAGCTACTTCTAAACAAAACCAGTCAGAAGAAAAAAAGGAAATTTCAGCTATAAGTGAAAATAAAGATGGAGTAGAGGAGAAGAAGGAAGAAGAGACGGTGATAAAACCAACAGCAGAGGCTATTGAAAAGTTACAAGAGGAAGCTAAGCTACGTGAAGAAGAAAAGCTTGAACAGGAGAATGGATCTTCAACCGATGGCATGGCAACATCTGAGAAAGATTTCAGTAAAGAATCAAATACAGCAAAGGAAAATGTAGTTAGACAAGTAGAAGAAGATGAAAATTATGATGAGTAAGAAAGATGAAAACATTTGGTTACGTTAGAATGATGTATAGTACTTGTATAGAGAGAATCACATTATTTGTAATTTTTACTAGGCTGTATTGTTATATTCTTTTACCTTTAGTTTAATTTCTATTCACGATATATAATTCTAAGATTGGTGAGCTTTATATGCAGTTTTTGTTATTAAATCTTGGACTACTGGTTAATCAGTTCTTTAAATACTGAACTTTTCGTATAATACTTTTTTATCGAATGTAACCCTTTTGGCCCAAAACATTTTCTTTAACACAAATGGAAATAGTTATTGAAAGTGATATTCTGGGAATTTGTAGTTTACATATCGCTTTTTTTAAAATATCTTGGTCTAGCATAAACCGCTTATACTTAAGATTGATTGTGTTGTTAAGAAATATAATAAATAAGTTTGAAAGAAAGAAAAAATATAAAGTTATTTATAGAATTAAATTTTGTTTCTTTTTATATATTCACAAATTATTGAAAGTAAAAAATAGGATATTTGTATAAAATTAATTATTTTAATTTTATTATTTTATCGAATAATTGTAACTTATATTGTTATTTGCAACAATAATTTTAGTCTATGTTGGCTTAATTAAAATTTGAAAGCAATTAAGTGGATATTAAAACCCTTTTTAACTAGATGGCCTAATCATTTAAAATAGAAAGTAATAAGTCTTATATGAAAGGTATAATAAGCGTGTGGATTTGTTAAAAAACACTCATATATAATCTTTGTAAATTTATTGAAAACTGTTTGTTAAACATATGATATTGTATATCTATTTTCGTCTCTGAATTTAGAAGAAATAATAATAAACTATATAAGTGTATATATATAAAGACCTTCTTTTAAACATATGATAGTTTATTAAAACAGCACGTATTATTTTGAGGCAATTACTCTATAAAATTTTTTATATCTCTCAAAAATATGTCCCAATTATTTCTGTCGTCATACAAACTACATCTCAGTTGATTATTAAATTCCATATTATCTTCAGATAGAATAAATTGGAGTGTACTTTGGTTTATCGAAGTATTATTGGAAGACATCATGCCATTATCATCAATTACCATTTTATCAGATTCATCGTCGTCAACAATTAATGCTTCCTCATTGTTGGGGTTAACTGACAAAGCTAATTCCGTTTCTTCTACAACAGGTTGTGATAGAATATCATGTAAATTAAATTGTTGTAATCCTTCTTCTTTAAGTATGGTAGATTCTGTCAAATTGGGTTTTTTGTTCTTAGATGATGATCTTCTATGTCTTATTGATGTGTGTGGGAGATTATTGGGGCCAACAATGATATTTGATAGCCTTCTTTTGTTGTGATTATGAAAATGGTGCAGACGATGCGAATTGAATGAGTTGTTTTGTTCATTTATATTCCTTGTGCCCTTGATAGTTGTTTCAAGCATATTAAACAATGGTATTAACACTTCATTATACCATTCTATCCATTTCAATATATCACTGAGTAAGTCTAAATTTTCGTTACTTATGTCAATTTTTTTGACATTGATTAATTTTGTTGTGAAATTATTTAAAAGAACGATTTCTTTTTCATTAGAAATCCTATCAGTAGTATTATTGGTATTTATAATAACGTTATTTAATAATTGTGAGATATATGTATTCTTTTCTTTGGTATTTTCAGGAGAATTATCATAGATCATGTCATCAGTAACAAAACTTTCAGGGAAATAAATATCCTCGTTATATATTTCTAAAATAAGACTAGCACCACAGATATTGTTGTTTGGTGTTTCATTCATCCAATTTTTGGTAGCGTCAGAATAAATATATTCAAATAACTGATGTTGAGGATTTTTAGATTTTTGTATAGTAATCTTAGCTAAAATATTTGAACCATTTTCTACATATTTTTTGTCAGTTGTAGTTTGGTCACTATTTGGTTTTATAATGTACACACCAATATTGTTACCTAAATTTGCTACGACGTTTAGATTTTTATTATAAGTTTGGACGTATTTGGTTGTATGTTCTCTTAATTCAGTGAAGTATTTGAATAAATCAAGTTTGCCATTTTTATTCGTCGCATTTTGATTTGTCAGAGTATTGGAATCATTCATTGTTCCAGTACTAAGAATATTATTATTAGAATTTCCATTATTTGTAGGATTAGTGGTGGTATTACTATTATCAAAGGAAAAACCAATGCTTCCTGCGTGATTATTAGTGTTGCTACTATGGTTCGCGCCATTAAAAATATTTCCCATTGTGGGACCTGCAGATGTGGAATTGTCTATATCCACTTGTGAGTAAGTATCTAAAAGATTCAAAAATTGCAAATTGTTATGGAACTGTTTCAAATCATTGTATAAGATTAAAGAATTCAAAAGGACGTTATTACTTTCACCTTTGCTCTGATCATAGTCGTCGATAAAATAATTGAAGTAATCAAAATTCGAGGCAAGAACCAACTTCACGTCTTTGACTTTATTGTTGATCTTATCAAAATCAATATCAATCACAATAATTTTTGAGGCGGTTGATAATCTTGCCAAATCGTTACTTATATCATCAACAAAAGATTCTAGTCCCATAGTTTGGCAGAGTCTAGTAATATTTTCCAAAGTCACAGATCCAGGTTTATATTCTTTAAACAATTGAACCATCTGGTTCAATGTTTCCATATAAGAATCCACTGCCATGTCTGTTTCCTTAGTCTTTTTAGAATATTTTTTTTTGGTGACCAACTGTTTATTGGGTCAATTATTATAACAGTAAACTGTATACGTGTTGAATTAGAAAAGTTATTATGGTAATATACCTACACACGTATATACACACGCATATATATATATGTATGTATATATTTGATGTTTGTATACTTGCTTTTGTTATTGATTTATTTAACGCAAGAGTTGTTCACAGAATGGCATTTATAAAATCAGTTGGCATAATCTCTGGTATTAAATTAAAGGTCCTGCTAACAAAAAAAAAATTATTACCAGCTTTTTTCTCTCGAGTAAAAAGAGACTTTGAGAAGAGAAAAAGTAAATTATATCCACTAATAAGATCAGTGATGCCACACACAGGGGATGTATCCAGCGTGCTGGATTGGAAAACAGCTGCTTTTAGTTGCATTACAGACTGGTTAATTGGCATTTGTATAGCAGGGTATGTACATATATATGCAGACATTGTAAAGCAAGAAAAAAAAAAAGATAATCTTTCTCTTGTAAATTGGATAGTATAAAATTGAGATGATATGATATGATATGATGTGAAAGGGAGAAAGAGTATTAGAAGAGTATATTGTATCATTAGATGAAACAAAAAGTGAAATTTGCAATATCTACATCTTTATTTCAATCGCAGGTGAGTGATTTGCTGCCTTGTAATAAAGGTTGCAAATCTCAATTAGTCTTTGGTCTATTAAAGGCATATGGTTTGTTGGATCATTTTGACTATATTATTAGTGAACCATACTGTTCGAAGAATGAGATATGTCAATTCCATGATTCTGCTTATGTGAATATTCTACTAAATGAAACATTGAATTGCTACACATGGGCTAATAAAACTGAGTATGAAGATCAATGGGTGCATATGGCACAATTGTCATATAATAAAAAAAATGCAGCAAACAAGGTTCAAGTTTGTATGAGACCTTCTGATCTTTTAAGGTATTATAATAATTATATAGATAAGGGAGATGGGAGTATAATTAGTGAGAGAGAATCTTTAAAAAGAAAAAGATCTCATGAGGACACAGATTTAGAAAATGATGAATATGAAAGAATTGCAACAAATTACAATGATTGGGAGTTTAAAAAGCTATATAATTTAGAAGGAGATTGTCCAATATTCCCATTTCTTTCCTTGTACTTAAAAGTGACAGTTGGTGCAACATTAAGATTACTAGATATTCCAGACATTAATTTAGAACCGGTTACAGACATTGTCACCCAGGATAGGTTTATTGGGATTAACTGGGATGGTGGACGGCATCATGCAATGAAACGTAAAGCTAGTGGTTTCTGTTATTTCAATGATATTGTGTTATTAATTCAAAGATTAAGAAAAAACGGGTTTCAAAAGATTACATACTTGGATTTTGATCTTCATCATGGAGATGGGGTAGAGAAAGCAATGTTGTATTCTAAAAATGTTCAAACTGTATCCTTACATCTATATGAGATTGGGTTTTTTCCATGTTCTGGATCTCTGAAGGATTCAAGAGGCAATACCACAGTAACTTTACCAGTGAATCATGGGTTTGATGATGAAAACCTGGATCAATTGACTGATAATGTTATTCATCCATGTATGGAGCTGTTTCAACCTGAATTTATTATTGTACAATGCGGTTCAGATGGAATTATTGGGGATAAATTCCATGAATGGCAGTTGACTATTAAGGGGTTAACTAGGAATATTATTAAGATTATGAAATGGTTTCCTCAGTGTCATGTCATTTTACTTGGTGGAGGTGGATATACTGTTACTTTGACTAGTCGGTTCTATTCGTATTTGACATGGACTTTATTGAATGAATTTGGTGATACATATTTAGATAATCCATTTCAAGAGGAAAGTATATCAAGAGAGAAGAGTAGGCAAACAGACACTGGCTATGAGTTAAAGAATGAATCTAACGAGAATATAGGATACGATATTTTGATCCCAGACCATGAGTTCAACGAATTTTATGGAGATAAAGAATGTTACAAATTTTGGATCTACGAACAAGAGGGAACATCATTATATAAACCATTGAAGAATGAAAATCCAGAGTCGATGATAACTATATTTAAAGATTATTATTGTTCTAATAAATAATACGTCGTTTTGGTCAAAATCCTAAATAAAACCGAAGAATGAAATAATGGAAGGAAGATAGTGATAAAGTATCTGGTGTATAAACAGTCTGCATGCATCTAATAACTGTTATACATACGTATCTGGATCATTTGATTCGTATTAATCAGTTAATACTCTTTTTTAATCTCCATTTGATATGGTGTATACAGTGATAAACCTGATGATGGTGGTAAGAGGGGGGAGTTATTAATCCTGCATTGTTTTGTTTACATCCAAACAGTGTGGAGGAAAAAAAATAAAAAAAAATTTTTTTTTACTGTAGAGGAAAGGGAGGGGGGGGATCAAAGCCACACAATTTTATGTAAATAAGAAATATAATAAACAGTGTGTACGTATATGTAGATATATATGTATATAAATATATATGGGTGTCTTTATCTCTGTTTGTTAGTGTGAATTTGACTAAAATGGGGGAATTGAACTTCGGCAAGTTTTTAGACATACAAGTATCTAAACTCCAATTCAAAACTATATCAACCGTATTCATATCTATATATATAAACTGACATAATTTTTCAAGGGGAAGTCCTCTTATACCTATTTTTTACAATTGTTATTACTATATTACTGTCACTATTATAATTAAGAATATTTACTATGAGTAGTTCATTGACACCAGAACAAATCGAAGAGTATAGGGAAGCGTTCAATCTTTTTGATAGAGATAATAGTGGGTCCATTTCCGCTAGTGAGTTAGCAACAGTGATGAAATCACTTGGATTGTCACCTAGTGAGACTGAAATCACGGACTTAATGAATGAGATAGATCAGGATGGAAACCATGAGATTGATTTTGAAGAATTTTTGACTCTAATGGCAAGACAATCGAATACTAGAGATTCTGCACAAGAGATCATCGAAGCATTCAAGGTATTTGATAAGAATGGAGATGGGTACATATCATTAAGTGAATTAAAACAAGTTTTCAATTCTATTGGTGAAAAATTGTCCGATGAAGAATTAGAGGCAATGTTTAATGAAGTCAGTAATGGATCTGGTAGAATCAGTGTAGCTGATTTCGCATCTTTACTATCTAAATAGATATTAAAAAAACAGAAGAAGATAAGGAAATAAACCAATAAATACATACATACATACATACACACACATATTGTAAAAAGACAAAAGTAAGAATAATAAGTTGTAGTTATTATTGTTTTGTATCTTTACTCTTTAAAAATTCAGATGATAAAAGTATCAAGAAACAGTTTATTCATTTACCATATAAAATATGAAAATTAACTTATATTGCGTAACTTAATTATTAAACAACATTTTTTATGCAAAGTGAGTAAGTAAGTAAATTTTCTAGTGATTAATTGATTAAATAACTTGAATTAGTTTTCATGATGTATAAGAAGAATAACGATAGTAATATTTAAGTTATCTATTATGTTTTTTTATTGAATATAGTATTGTATGTGTTTATCCATACTTTCATAAATAAATGACTAAGATAAGTATATAATTGATGGGGAAAAAAATATTGACAAGAATATAAAGTAGAATAAAAAAATTTTAAGTACCTATTTTCTTTATTTCTTTTTTTGTTTCTTCGTTGCAAATTAATAATAAGTAGTAGTTGTTGTTATTGATGTTATTATTGTTTCTTTCATTTGTAGTTTAAGATTAAAATTAATCTTCCAAATCAAAACTAGATCCACATCCACATTTACTTTTTAATTTACCATTAATTATTTTGAAACTTGATCCAATTAATTCAGTAGTATATATTAAGGTAGTTTTATTTAATATCTTTAAAGACATCTTGTTAATCAATATTTTACCTTTGTTATTCGGAAGTATATAAAGTACGTTTTTTTCCGGGCTCAATTCATCAAACTCATCAAACTCATCAAACTCATCATGTTGGTTTGAAGGATCCGCTTTGGTTTCACTATTAAGTTCTTTTTTCTCTAATTTTTCCCAAGGTGATATATCTTTAATATCTGGTATAAGTTTCAAACTGTATTGATAACCGTGGCAACCACCACTTTCCACACCGATTTGCAGAATTTCTTTCGAATTGATGTAAATCTCACTTAATCTGTGACTTGCTCTCTCTGAGATTGATAAAATAGTATCCTTTGGTTTGTTTAAGATCTTCTCAGGAGTAATTAAAATATCATTAGTTTTATTTTCAATAGTGTAAAATTTTTCTTGAATATTCCTAATATTGAATATACGGACATTGGCTGCTCTTTGGGAAATTAAACTTTTTGATAGTGTTTTTAGACCAATAGTTCTTAAAAATAAAACTGGTCTATGGTTTTGTGGAATTGATAATAAATGTGAAGATAATGACAACATCTTTCCTTTTCATGTCTTACCTTGTCTTGTCTTTTTTCCCTTTTGACTACTGCTTATCTTGTTTGCAGTTAAAAGGTATTTTATAAAAAATAAAAAGGATGAAGCAGATTTAACAAACAAATTAGACTCCTGCTAATGTGGTTCTGATCTTGGTAGTTCGCAAGTTCTCTTTTAACCATGAAATTTCACAGTAGACAATTACTAATCAATTCGGTACTGAGATTACAAAATCTTCTATCTTTTTCTGCAAGAGTTAACTTTTTGAAAATATTGGAAAAACACAGATTGTTGGGCAATTAGATAATTGAAAGAGAGATGGCATGTCAAAATGAGTCAGTGGGCTGATCCAGAATATTACAAAGTAATACAAAGTAATACGGAGTAACGCATGATTAGGTGCAGAGACGACCTTCAAGGTATAATATTACAAACTGGACATCTTGGGTCCCTTTGATAAGTGAATTTATAATAGAATTGACCTCTATTTCCATTCATCATTAAGAAGTTTTTTGGTTCACCTTCAAAATCTATTAAATCGTTGTATATCTTATACAATTCCATACAACATTCTGCTGCAATCATTGCATTTGTAGTACAGACATTTGGTATAATTCTTTTCATTATACCTAACATATGGTGTATTGTTAGTTGGTCCCTTGGAATATTATATCTGATTGCACGTTCTTCACATTCACGAAACAGTCTTTTAATTACATTATCATCTTGATCCCAATTTTCATGTAAATAGAAGTTTTGTTTGTCTTTATCTTTATTACTGTTCTCCAACGCTTTAATATACACATGTTCAATAACATGTTCAATCGATCTTGGATTCGTGGCAATGGTACATAATGGTACATTCCCGATCTTTGGTCCAGTTGAGTTTTCTGTCGTGCCCTGCGTAGGTAATGTAGAAATTGAGCATTCCCAACATGCAGTCACACCGGGGATAATCAACTTTACATGACCCTTAAGACTCTCTAGACCGCCATCAATCAACGGAATGATGCTATTAAATTGGCTCTCGTAGGCAATCTGGACACATATCTGGTTAACATATCTACGTGCTTCCACGGAATCCAAGCCAGATAATATTAACTGGAAATCTTGATAAAATTCTTTGTTTAAAAGAGTTAAATCTTGGACTATTGGGACCACATTAACCATTTTTTTAAATTTGTTCGATATATATTTAGCTGCTACTTCGGATTTATTCAGACCAATGTCTTCATCTGTAAACATAAATTGGCGGTTTAGATTTGTTAATTCTATGGTGTCCATGTCTATGATAGTGATTTTGTTTACTTGAATCTCTTGCCTGATCACCATCATAGAGACATTTTTCAACAGTTCACACCCTAAGCCACCAGCTCCTAGGATTAATATATTCATTGTTAACTGAATTTGTTATCTTATTGATGAGCAGAGACTAAGGTGCACACAATCAATCAAATTAGGCTCTGCATGTCTGTTTAAAATGAAATGAAATAAAACAAAACAGTTTTCTATCTTCTTTTTTTTTTCTCTTTTTATGCTGGACTTATTTTGTTGGTTAATGGTAATGAGATCATTTTCTTTATGTTAAGATCTGTTGTTTGAATATTTGTTGCAAGGTCATAACATGTTGTATGTTATAGTACAGGAGGACAAACTTTAGATATACGCACACGTAAAATTTATATGTATTTATTTATCATAGTTTTAAAGAAAACATAAAAGGATGGCTTATTGTATATAGAATGTTTACATAGATTAGGTTAATGATAATAGTATAGAAAATATTATTAAAAAACAGACCTTGTTAAAAAAAATTGTCAATGGAAGAGAAAAAGATAAGTTGTCCTACTGAATTTAATCACTTCGTTTCATGTACATATATATACTAATCTAATCATATTTGATACCACCGTTACCAGCCTTTTCAAAGGTTTCAATAGTCTTCTTGTCAGTTTTTATATCCCCATCGGATATCATATTCATCATTGAGTTTTTATTCTTGGACCTGTCACTACCAAACATTGGTTCAGTTTTAAATGGTCTCTTTAGATATCCAGTATCATTATGGTTGAAAAACATAATCTTAACAACTTTATTTTCTAAAGTGGATTTAATTGGTGATATGGATTGCATGAAAAGTGGGTTTGTGTAGCCGAGATAGAAATGCATAAATAACATGATCATTAAATTGTTAAACAGTGATTTCAAAGCAGAATTGATTTCTGTTAAATCATAGTCTTTGATCGTAATAACATGTAACCTTTCGCCGCTACCGCTGAATTCTGCAGAACCTTCCAATTCATAATTCGATGTCATGTCAAATAATGAATTGGAATCTTTTGATACGTATTTTAATACAGTTAAATTATTAGCCTTTTGAATCCTCCATTTAGTCAATTGTAATATTAAAAGACTCGAAAGAATGGACGTGAAATACATGAACCTGACAGAATTTAAGATCAATTTGTTTTCGAAATCTAAGAAACGAGAAATTATCATCATCCCTAACATGATAAGGATATTACTTAACTGACTGTTCATAGCTACAATTGCTTATTATTTTGGGTGGCTTCCTTCAGGTTGGTGACGGTATACAAACAATAATAATCTAATGGAATTAGATAGGTCAAAAAATAGAAAATAAAAAAAAAGAAGATAAACTATTCTTTTTCTTTATTGTCTTTTGTTCGATTGATATTAATTGTAATGCTGTTTTTCTGGGCATGTGTCTGTACCTAATGTTTATCCATCTCTTGTATTCTAGCATATTTGTATTGAAGAAATTGATTATAAAATTAAAATTAACAAAAAAAATTTTTTTTTTTCTTTTTCTTTGTTTTCTGTTTGATGTTAAGTGAACGAACGAAGAATAGATGTGACATCAAAGATAAAAACTGATAAACGTACATTTATTGAAAGAATAAGAACAGAAAATAAGACAAAGCCATAACTTACTTTGTTACCAGACTAAATTAAAATGTAGAACATATTAATATATTACATTTATTTAATATATACTTTCTAAGCAAATAGAGAAAAACATTACTAGTAAAGTAATAGCTTATAAATAAATATATATATAATAGAAGGAAAAATAAAAACAAAGATAAATTGTGTCGAATAACAGCAAAGTATGGCAATTATACTAATCATAAACTAACTGTTATTGTTATTACTGTTAGAACCGTTATTATGGATCATTGAGGTTAGTGGAGGTACCATGTTAGAGGTAGAAGAGGCACCAGCATTATAGCTATTAGCCATTGATCTACCGGATGAGTAATCACCTTGTGGTGGCAAAGGGTATTGTAGGGAGGATATATTGTTGCTATTGCCATTTGTTGTATTTGAAGAAGAACCAGAACCTTGATTATTTGTACCGGTAGTAGTAGATGTATTGTTACCACCGGATGTAGTACCAGTAGCAGTATTACTGTATAAAAAACCTTGATATCTTGAAGAATCGAAGTTGTTATGATCAGTGTTACTACCTGAAATACCTGTTGTGAAAAATGAAGGGTGTGGTGGTGAGATGGATCTATCATTTGGAATGTTAGAACCCGAGTTGATATTGTTACTTAAAGAAGGCAATTGGTTCATATAACTACCATACGAGTTGTTGTTATTGTTATTTTGGGAATTAGATGAGTTGGAAATACCGGCATTGGCGTTGTTGCTAGTGGAATTAGAATAATTTTGATAATTCATGTTGCCATAGCCATTTGTAGATTGGCTGGCTGAATTTTTTTGAATAAACTGTTGGTCTGCAGATAGATTAGAGTTTCTGTTGTTGTTGCGATTGGAATTATTTCTACTGTTACTGTTGTTATTATTGTTGTTACTATTATGGCTGTTACCACCAGTTAAATCAAAAGCATCCCCATTGCCTGATACTTGGAGGTTTGGTGGGGGGATAGAGGATGTCACATTATTATAATCTTGTTGCTGCTGGTATTGTTGTTGAGTGAAATAAGAAAAATCCTTGGCAGTGGTAGCGTTGTTATTACTATGACTATTACTGTTGTTATTATTCGAACGAGACAAAAACTTATCGTTTAATAAACTCAACGATGATTGAGAGAATGGAATAGTGTTACTGGTGCTGTTGTTGTTGTTACTATTGTTTGTACTGCCGTTACTATTATTACTGCTGTTATTGCTTTGTTGTTGAGCGTATGGGTTCATGAATTGATTAGATTGAATACCCAGTGTATTGAAAGAATATGGGTTATAGTATTGTTGTTGTTGCTGCTGTTGTTGCTGTTGCTGCTGTTGTTGCTGTTGTTGTTGCAGGTATAGTTGTTGTTGTATGTATGCAGTAGTAGCATTAGTATTCTGACTATTTTGTTGATATAGTTGATCGTTTTGTTGGTTGTACAAACCTTGTTGTTGTGCAAGTAATTTAGCATTTGTTGAATTAAGCATATTCATTAATGGTTGTTGACTACCAGCACCGCCACCACCACTGGCAGCTGCTGCCGCGGCGGCATTTCTTAAGGCTTGAGCGTTCAATAGATTACTTTGGGACATTTGCAACTGTGCTTGTACATTGTGATGTTGTTGGGCTTGTGCCTGTAATTGATACTGCTGTTGTTGCTGTTGTTGATGATGAGCTACAGCAGCGGCTTGGGCTTGGGCCTGGGCTTGGGCTTGGGCCTGGGCTTGTGCAGCAGCTTGTGCTTGTGCAGCATTGTGTAACATTTTCTTTTTATTCTTTCTGACAGGTTTATACTTATATAGAGGGTACTTTCTCTCATGATCCAATTTTTCCTGTCTTGCCATATCTTCCCAATGTAATTTCTCCTTTTCATCTATTTCTTTCCATTTGGTACCTAATATTTTGGATATTTTAGAATTATGTGGTATATCCATATTTTTCTTAGTCCAATCTTCAATTAAGATTTTATGATAGTGTTGACGAAATAATATGAAAGCATTTCTTGGTCTTGGAATCTTATTATTTTTGGGATTGTATTTAGTTGGTGGTACAGTAACAGGGGTTGTATTTGTACGTATACTACTGTTATTATTATTAGTAGTAGTACTGCTACTACTACCACTGTTCTTGTTGTTATTGGTATCACTGTTATTGTTACTATTGATACTATTAATACTATTATTGTTGGCAGTTGTGTTGTTACTAGTTGTATTGGTGTTATTGGAAGATGAGGGAGAAGAAGAAGAGTTGGCAGTGTTACCAGTAGAAGAAGAGTTGGTGGCTATACTAGAATTATTGTTATTGGTGTTGGTATTATTGGTGGTATTGATGTTGTTGTTAGCAGTAGTGTTAGTGACATTACCAAGCAGACTGCCATTAGGATTAGAGATATTAGAAGGGTTGTTTATATCACTGTTTGCAGCAGAGGAAGATAGGCCTTGCTGCTGTGGATGGTGATGTGGAAGAGATTGATGATGATGGTTATGATGTGGTGAAGGAGACTCTAGAGTTACAAGTGAAGAAGTGTTGATGTTGTTACCAGTTGTGTTTGTGCTTGAGGCAGCAATACCACCGGTACTATCGGAGAGATTTGTATTATGGATCATGGCAGAAGAAGAAGATGTAGAAGAAACATTGTGTGTATCGCCTAGAATAGAGGACATTGTTGTTGTTGAAGTGTAAATAAGTGTCTATATGTGTTTTTGTGTGTGTGTGTTGAAGATCTCTCTATGCAAGAGATGTCGATCGATATGTACAAATATATAGCAAAAGCGTTAGTAGGAAAAATAATACAATACACTGTATTGTCAGATGATTAGTAATTATGATTCCCTATTATCAGTTGTGATCTTGTAAGGGATACTTCTCTTTGTTTCTGTTTCTTTGTTTGTTTTAGAAAGTGAAGTAAAGTCAAATAAAACAAAAGGACACAACAAGAAGCAGATGTAGACAGAAAGACAAAGAATGTTATTGAATCTAACAAATGGAAAAACAGGAATAATAATAATATAATAAACAATTAATTTATTATGCGTGTGTGTGGAAGTAGAAGGAGGTTAACAATAAAGGCAACTGTTCCTTATTTTATATTTTATGTTTTGTTGTTTTGTTGTTTTGTTTTGTTTCGCTTTCAAAAGAAAAAAGAAAAAGAAATAAAAAGTAGAAAACAAAAAAGAGGGGAGGGGAGGAGAAGTGTAAACAGTATAAATTAAAGCTAAGATCCAAAAACCCCTATAAACAAATAAAAATAGACAGAGAAATACGAACCTCGAGGGAAGAAACAAATGAGAGAAAGAAATAAAAAAGTTGTTAAAGAACAAAACAAAACAAAACAAAACAAGAAAACGGGGCCAGAAAAGAAGGAAGAATTAAGTGCAACAGAAAATTGTTATAAACGCTTTTTTTATTATACTAAACAAAGGATGAGATAAAGAAGAAAGAAAATCGGACAAACAAACGAATGAAGAAACAAATAAAAAGATAGAATAAAGACTTTTTCAATTATTCATTTATCCATTCAATTAAAACAAAACAGAGGAAAAGGAGAGGAAAGAATAATAGAACCCAGAACAAAATAAAATTTTCTGTTGTATTTATATATTAATAAAAAATGGAATGTAAATAAAATAAATTTGTCGTTGTCTTCGCCTTTTTCTCTTTTTTCTTTTCTTTTTCTTTTCTTTTTTTTCGTTTCCTCTGTTTTTCTTTGTTTTGTTTTGTTTTGTTTATTTCGTTCTGTTTTTGTTTTTGTTTTTGTTTTTGTTTTTGTTTTTGTTTTTTGTTTTTGTTTTTGTTTTTTGTTTTTTGTTTTTCTATGGCGCGACAAAATAATGGGTTTTTTTCCTTTTTTTCTTTCAACAAAAACAAAAACAAATGAAAATAAAAAATAAAAACAATACCCATACTAAAGAGAAAAAAAATACGAATGACGCGAAACTGTGTCTCTATAAAATTGTAGGTTTGATGTATGGGTGTTGTAGAAGTGTGTCATCTTCTTCTTTTCTTTTTTTTTCTTGTTTTTTCCTTCCGTTTTTTCTTTCTTTCTTTCTCAGTTATGTTTTTATTTCTTTCATTTTCTAGAGTTCGATTCTTGTTACAGTACTTTCATAGTATATATCCTCTGGTTTTTTTTTTGTATTTTCATTGATAATTCTTCACAAAGAATAACATACACAAAAAAAAAAAGAAGTTTAACCTAAGTAGGCAGTACTTATTCGCACATCTATTGGTGTGTGCATTATACCATTCCTATAGAAAAAGATTGATTTCTATAGATTTACATTTATATATAAGACTCTCTAGTGTATTTCATGTTAAATTAGTATATTAAAGTACAGGTAAACACACATACACACGTATATACACATACAAAAAGATAAAAAGAGAAAAAATGCCAATCAATAACGTTAAAAGAAAAGATTTATGTTCAAAGTATGTATAAAAAGTTCTTTATTTTATTTTCATTTTTGAAAAATATATTCAAGTATCATTTCATATCAATATTTGATGAACATGTGATATTAACAAGTCCTGATCTCATTTTGCCCTTCTTTATATTTATTTTGTTTTTTTTTTCATTTTTTTTTTTGTTTAATAAATTAGATATAAACCAATTTTACCGCCAAAGGAATTATATCCATCAAAACCAAGTGTTTCAGGTATTGTAAACCAATCAATGCCAATGGCTGCAATGTTTTTAAGAAATAAATTTGTCGGATGGTTTTCTTTTATACAAAGTTTCCACTACATGTTAAATATATCCGATGAACAATTATCTGTTTTGAAAAATAATCTGGCTAATAATCCAAACAATTTTTTAGATCAGTCACCAATATTCAAAATTATTTTATGTTTCTTTGGTCTAGTTGTTTGTTATCTAAATCTAATATTCCCACAAGATCTTCAACAACAATCAAATAAATAATTAAAATTAAATGCATAGTATTCTTTCTCTTTTTTTCTCTTTTATTATTTTCTATTCCTCTATATATATATATGTATATGTATGTTTATATCTATCTATATGTATATTTGTATTTATATCTGTCACTTTGATTGGTTTGGTCCTTTTTTTGCTTTTTTTACTTTTTTGTTGTTCCACTTACTCACCAATATCTTCAAACCAATCTTGTGGTCTCTCCTTAATAAACTTTTGCATCAAATTAATGCATCTTTGGTCTCTTTCAAGAACGACCTCTGTGCCTCTCGTCTTCAAATATTCTTCACCTGGACTCTTAAAGGTTTCGTTTTCACTAATTACAACCCTAGGTATCCCATACATAATAATGGCACCAGTACACATATCACATGGTGACAGACTCGTATACAAAGTACATTCTTTATATACCTTACCAGGTAATCTGCCACAATTCTCTAATGTGGATATTTCACCATGTAAAGTAGCAGAATTCTTTTGGAATCTCATATTATGACCACGTCCAAGTACTTCTCCTGTCTTGTTATTGATCAAACATCCACCAATTGGCACACCACCTTCATCATAGCCCTTTTGAGCTTCTTCATAAGCAATCTGTAAACCTTTCAAATCCCATTGACCTGACATTCTTGCTCACTAATATCTCTTTGTCAATTTGTCTCTCTATAAATGTGTATCTGTTTTTGAATATAAGCGTCAATAAGATATTAATTGAACGACTCGCCAGTCAGAGATTCCTATATAGCTGTGCACATATGTATAAGTGTATTTGTAATTGAATTGAAATTTCTCGACTTGTCTTTTTTTTTTTTATTTTTTTATTTTTATTTTCTTCTTTCACTACCCGGCTTCAAAATGTGGATGTATGGGTGTTTTTTTTTTTCTTTGTTTCCTTCCTTTTGGTTCGTCGGAGTTAGCAGTGACGGAAATGGGATGTCCCCTCAACCTAATGCTATAGTTATAGTTAACATGCTTTATATCATCATAACCTCACACAACACTCAAAATCATACGAAGAAGCATTTTTTTTATTCTCTCTATATATCGATCATTAGTGATTTTGTTCTACTCTTTTACACTGCCCTCCGGCTTCTCCTTTTTCTTTTCCTTCTGCTAGTTTATACATATATATATTTATATACGTAAGTATAAATATAAATTATAGAGCATATATATATAATTGCTATGAACAAAATTAGATTCTATTCTACAACAAAAACACATATAGATCATCTTTGGCCATCAGGTAGTTTAAATCCAACCCCATATGAAATATTTCATTTAAAGGATTTTGAAATAAGAAATAATAATAATAATAATGATAATGATAATGATAATGATAATCGTGATCGTGATCGTGATCGTGGCGGTGGTAGTAGCAGTTCGCTGACAAGATCTAAATATTTGAAAAATATATACCATCAATACGTTAAATTGTATCATCCTGATATCTCTACAAATATTATTATATTTGACCAAAAAAACGATAACATTCTATCTCCACGTGAAAAATTAAAACGATTTAAATCTATAAGTGTTGCATACAAACAACTTCTAACTGGACAAAATGTTCATAACAATCCCATATACCCTTATTCCTCTTATTCCTCCCACCCGCACCCTCATTTCTATGCTCATGCATATTCACACAATTATCAACCATATCCAATCTATGAAAAGTGTGAATCTGATGTATCCGACATCAATCCACTACATATATTGTATATGGCAATAGGCACGTTAGTTGTATGGGGTGGTTCTATCTATTTAAATAATTTGCAAGACTCTATTCATCTGTCTAATCAATATACGGTGAATTCCCAGACGATTGAAAAACAGGATATCCAAAGAGTCTACTGGCAACAATTGTACGAGAAATATATTGGGTTCACTGGGTCCAAGATGGATCGAATCCATAGGTTCCTTTGGATAAGGTTGTGGAACAAAGAGAGTCCAAGGGACGAAACTGAGTTGGAAGCTTCTCTGAAAAATAATCATCTTTTCATCGAAAGGTTACTGGAGGAACTGTCGAGGAAAAATTGAAATAAAGGAAAAAGGAAAAAGAAAAAAAAAAAAAACAAAAGATCAGAAAAATTGATAAATATATTCAGTCAGCTAATATTTATATTCTAAATACAAACATATATACATACATACATACATACACATATATATATATATACATTTTCTAATATTATTCACTCTAACTAAAATAGAAATTAAAGTAACAGAGAGGAATTATATTTTTATACCTTTTCCTTTCATACACATATAGATAGGTACTGAAGAATTATGGATTTTACTAAACCTGAGACTGTGTTGAATTTACAAAATATTAGAGGTGAATTGATCAAGATGGAAGATTCTATTATCTTCAAATTTATCGAAAGATCACATTTTGCTACTTGCTATGGTGTCTATCAAATCGATAACCCAAACCTCACTCTTGGCTCGGATTTCCACGGCTCTTTCCTAGATTGGGCTTTGATGCATTTAGAGATCACGCATTCACAACTAAGAAGATTTGAGTCTCCAGATCAAACCCCATTTTTCCCTGATAAAATACTTAAATCGATCCTGCCAAGCATAAATTACCCTAAGATATTGGCAAACTATTCGAACGAAATCAATTATAATGATAAAATTAAAAAAATCTATATTGAAAAGATGGTCCCACTTATCTCCAAAGTAAATAAAGATGATCCAAACAACTATGGGTCAATTGCATCTTGTGATATTGAATGTTTACAGAGTCTAAGTAGAAGAATCCATTTTGGGAAATTTGTAGCTGAAGCTAAATACCAAGCTAATAAAGAATTGTATAATGATTTAATCATTAAGAAGGACGTTGATGGAATCATGCACAATATAACTAATACAGAAGTGGAAGCTAAGATCTTGGAAAGATTGACTAAAAAGGCAGAAGTCTATGGTGTTGATCCAACTAACGTTGAAGGGGAAAGAAGAATAACACCCAAGTATTTAGTCAAGATTTATAAAGAATTTGTTATTCCAATCACGAAAGAAGTCGAAGTAGAATACTTATTAAGAAGATTGGAAGATCCAAATTAATATATAACGAATATGATATATACATTTATGTATTTGTGTATAGAAGATGAGTAAAAAGAATACAGAAATATATTATACAATTACCCAAGCAATCTCATAGTCAATTCAAATGTGGCAAAAGTGGCACCATTTGCTGGAGCTGCCCTAACCATAGTAGGTCCAAACCCTTTTAAGAAACCTTTCCAACCATGGTTCTTATAAATGTATTTAGCAACTTCTTTTATAGAATTACCAGCCTTTGGTGATAACAGATTATCAGTTTGCATAACTGACTTAATAACATCAATTGGATAAACCATCATCCATAAAGCAGTACCGGATAGCGCACCAAACATGCATAACTTCCAAGCTGGAATCTCTGTCCTAGAACAACCTTTATTTATTTCATGAGCTACCAGGGCTTCATAAACCAAAAAATATGTACCACAACCATGTCCTTCCCTTAATAAAGTTGAAGTTAGCCCTCTCATTAAAACCCGTTGAAGCTTCAGTTTCTTTATACAATCAAGTGGCCCTTTGAACTCTGCATTTTTACTCGATCCGGTCTGGGTTTGCAACCTAATTCTTACATGCTCTATTGGAGATGCTAAAAATGAATTGACAACACCACCAGTCAAACCACACATATAATATTGTGGTAATGTTAGTAAGCCATTATTGTTGACACTATTATTATTATTATTCTTTGCATTTACTGAATGGAAAAATCTCTTCATCGCTTCATTGACACCAAATTGTAAAGATACACAAGCACCTACACCGATCAACGGAGTTAAGGTACCTTTGTAAAAACCTAAAGGACCTTCGTTTTTTAAAAGATTTTTAATGACAAATGTTGCATTAGTAGGTGTAGTAGAAGTTTGCAATCTAACTTTGGTAGTGTCAAATGGTTGTCCAACAAGAACTTGAGCAATACCGCCTGCTGTGCCTGCTAGTAAGTCCTTAAACACTCTGGTGTTGTCATGACTGGGGTGAGCATCTAAGTCATCAATCAATTGAGGGGTTGGGAACTCTTCAGACATGGTATAAGCAAATGAAATAAGTTAAGAATATTAGGAGTTAGATACTAGATATGTATATATATATATGTAATGCTTGGTGCTATTTTCTTTTTATTTAAATGTGTTCTTCGAATAAAAAAAGTCACAAATATTAAATGGATCAATTCACTTATATAAAAGCATCATTTAACTCAAGGATATAGTTAATTCTCACAATGTTGGTATATTATACGTCCACAGGTATTCTTTGTTTGTGGATTATCTTAACATCAAATTAACCAATTTAAAATGTCATCGAGAATTTTTTGATCAATGTTTTTTTAATGAAAAGATTAAAAAAATTGCAAGACCTGGCTTTTTTCATTGTTTTTTGTTGTTATGGAGAGATGGAAAAGAAAGAATAAAAGAAGCAAAGGGGGAAAATATGAAATTATTAAAACAAAGGGGACTGGAATTTCATATTAACCCTGATTTGTTTCTGTTCGATTAGAAATAGTTTGTGGAAAAATAAGCATAGCCCTTATTTTTCAGTAAAAAATATTAAAAATAACTTTTATGACTTATGGAAGTGTAAAAGGATATACTAATATATAATATGATAAATAGCCGGCTCTTCATCCTTGCATCAGTTTTATGGTGTCAGTCTCTTTTTCAGTAATTGTAGTTCTATGCTCCTGTCTAGTTATTACTTATTTAATTTCAAGTGATAGGAGTTGTTTATAAAGTGGGATATAATAGATTATAAGAAGATCTGAATTCTTGCTGAAATTGGATAATATAATCTTACAATATATTGAAAAAAACGTAACTTCATATCTATAATAACTGTTATCATTTATACTGTTATTGACTTCTTAATGTGGTATTATTTGAAAAAAATTCTTTCTATATTAGTTATGAATCCCATTGGATTAAATCCATTTGTCCATATTTTGTGGCAATGATATATATAGTCAATTCTAAGAGGGTAGTATCATTAGGAATTTCTTTAGAAGTAAATTGTTTAAACTCTAGTTGTATACTTTTTTGTAAGGGTACTAGAGGATTACTTGCTTTATGCTTGTTGATTTGTTCATCTATATTATCTAGAGGAAATGGCTGGTAATAATATGCCTGTATGATTTCTCTACATTTTTTACCTAAATCACGAAGTGTACTTGTATTATTTGCTACTGCTGAAGATGGTAAATAAATTAAAATATAAATTAGCCATAATTTTATGTTATGGTTTTGTTTTCCACTTATCTCTGTTATCCATGATTGGGCCATATACTTAACCAATAACCATATATTATTGCCATTTATCATAGTGTTAAACATATCCTTACATGGTTCATTATTTAATAGAAATTGATTCCATGCACGGTATCCATGTGGTTCAAAATCAAAATAATTTCCTGTGATCACACATTTTAAAAAATCAATATTTGGTATTCTAACACATTGTAATTTGACTAACAATTCTTGTATCCATTCTGTATCAACCGTATAATTGTTGTTTTTTATTTGTTTCATTGCTTCTGATGGAGCCCAATTTTCTAATAAGTTTGATAAATGTAATGACACACCATTATTTTGTTTCGTTGTCTCTTTATCATTTACTACTTTTTGAATATTAAATATTAATAACTCTAGTGTATTATGATCATAAGAATATCCTGAATTGCATGGTAAAGTAAAAATATCATCTTGTAAATCTCGAAACCAGTCCATAACAGCCTTCATTCTTTGATTAAAATTAATTAAATTTTTAGGCATCGAGGATTTCATTGATGTATCTTTATTCATTATTTTCCTTCTTTTGTTCATAATCAATACTCCTTCCTTCTTAGCTGAACTTTCATCTATTAAATTTTTTATTGCATAATTAGTGGTTTTGGTATTACTATTACTATTATTCTTTGAATTGTCGTTCATAGATATATCATTCTTGTCATCATATAGAGATGCATCATGTCGTATTGTATTTGATTTATTGACATAACTTCTTATATTACTCATAGAAATTGCACTAGTAGTAAGAGCCTCATTTCGAACATTTCTTAAATAATTTATTACATCAGGGTTAACATTTTCATCATCTATGGAGAATACCTTAGCTTGTCCAAATAATGGATCGACTTTTCCACTCATTTTCACCGTTATACTTTCCTTCCATAATTATTTTATTCAAGTATAAAAACATAAACGTATTAATGATATCTAGCCAAGACATTATAGTATGTAACTTTTATTCTAATTTCCTATATTCTTCTTCTAGTTTCTTTATTATCTTCTTCCCTATCTCATCTCCTTCATCATACCGCCATCTGAAAAAAGTTGACCTAAAACTTCAGAAAAAAATCTTTTTACATACGTCTGTTGTCAATTTATTTTGTATTTTAATATAGAAAAACAATCTTAGTTATTTATGCATAATATACATGTATATACAAATTTATATTTATGTGTGTGTATTAATGAGTATACATTTATCTGTGAGGAATCATAAGAAGGTACTTATTTTGATTTATTGACTCTTTTCTTAAGTTTGGGTACAACAGGTCTCTTTTTTAATTTAGCAATCACACGTTCATCGAATTCAGAATCACAAGCAGGACATTTGTTTCCAGGTGGAATTATGGATAAGACACATAAACACACAGAACAAATGTATCCTACAGCGACGACTTTACCCGTTAAATAACAAGATGTTCTGAAATCTACTGAACCTTGATTCGGTTTTACAATAATTTGTCTTAAAGATGGGTCAATAAACATTGCAGTAGTTAAATATTGGATTAACCCCTTTGTGGAATCCACATGTAAATATACACCGTTTGTAGCATCAGTCGTTTGTTGTAGGAACGTTGAGTCTTTTGAACCGCCTATTTTCACCACATCAATGGGGCATTTAATCTTTGTAGCCGAGAATATACAATTCATAATTGGTATATATTGGAAAATTTCCTCCTTTTGATCCGAGTTACCACATGTCACTACCATTACTCTACATTTCAACGATAATGTTTCGAACTCCTTTAGCAATCTGTTGGTATAAGCTAAAGCAGCTGACATAGCCCCTGGTAACGTGCTTTTTTGTATAGTTTTATCTACACGTTCTTTTTCTTCATTAAATAATTTTACGACTTCTTCAATTAGAGTTTCATCTACATTCCTAAATCTTCTATACATTCCAGGACTTATAATACATTGATCATTTGAATTAGACACAGTATCTATCTTAGTATCGTTATTATCTGTGGTAGTACTACCATTACCGCTATCAGTGTTATTTTTATTCTTTGGATATAAATATTTGATCCCATGTGAATGCGCTGCAATAACAGCGACCTGATTGGATGTATTGAAAGATAGATGAGCATTCAAAAATACAATTAATGCTTGCAAAACATGTAGAATATTATCCTTTTTATCGGTTTCCTCATCAAATTTGATCCATGATTTAGGTGATGTATCAAGAACTACAGTAAGTAAAGAGGGTAATTCTTCTGTATGTATCGATCTTGCCTTTGTTTGTTGGAATGTTGGGTCAGCAATAGCATCCATTGTTAAAATGTGTCTTATATTTAAAAATTTTGTGTTCTTTTTGTCCTTTCTTCCCCTAGTTAATTAGATATATAAGGGTTTCTTCTTCAATGTCTTAGAATAGCCTCTTTTTGATATTTCTCTGATGTTCTCCTTTTTTTGTGATATCTTAATTTCGTAATTATCTTCTTATGTAATAACTCGTACCGTTCGATACAGTGTTTAATGTTTCTAAGAAGAAATAAAAGTAAGTTTCTGTCTTCTCTTCTTATTTTTCTTTCTGGGCTCAAAGAAGTGATTAATTTGATATTATTAGTTTTAGTTACTGTAAAAATAAAAAAAAAATAAACAATAGAGAAAGAAAACCCATAGGAGATAAGGAGGTAAGACAAACGTCTTGAGGGTCAGATTTTCTTTTCATACTTCTATCTAGCAACTTTGAAGACATTCGTTTTTGAGTATATATGTGTGTATAATAAATCCTAAAAAATATGTATATGATATGTGTGCATTAGAAGATGGTGTAGACGTAAATAATTCTATTTAAAATTATAATAGACAAAAGCTGTGCTTGGTCATTTGAGGAGTGATTCAATGGTCTTTAATGCTGTATCGTATCTTCTATTTAATGGTTTCGCCATTGAAAGGGGTTTTCCCGCCATAGCACTAACCCTTTTATTCTGTTTGGCAAATTCTTCGCTGAATTGTAACCTTAAGATTGTCTTCACATCATCAGAAGAAAATACGGAGAGTTCACCTGCCTTCAACCTATTAATTAAATTATTTTCATTTGATCCAATTAAATAGTAGAAATCTAAGGCAGATGAATATGTGGTAATAGCATTGTTTTTGGGGCTTTTAACATTGTTTTTTTCATGATACATATTTCTAATTCCATGTTGTAAAATATCAATATTTCTTTCAACTTTCTTGAGACCGTTTTGATTTATGATAGAGATCAGCCTAGACCCTTTAATAAATGACATATCGATAATCACATCAATACCACTGAAAACGATATCTTTAACATCTTTTGTACTTTGCTTGTTTAATTTATCCTCTATTCTTCGTAGATCAGATAGTAAACTTGCTATATTCAAATCAATTTCATTATTACTGACTTCCAAATTCCAATCCTTATTACCATTAAATAATCTACCAATTTTATGAATGCATTTTGAGCGAATTTCTAATCTCATTAGTATGAGGGATTTGATGTTCAAATCTTGGAATCCATACAGGATTTCATTGAATTTGGTTAGACTTTCATCGTCTAAAAGAATATAAGCATTGATGTTTTTATTATCTAAAGTATTGACGTCTGAAAATTCAAAAAAGGACCATTTTTTCCTTAATTGATCTGCAGTTATTAATATAGCATTATCGAAGTTTTCAACCTTTGAAGAATTCATGGTTCTGCTTAGTTTAGGTAACCAGCTTTCAATCCAATTCAAAGTACTATTAAGATATATTAGAGAGTCAAACATATTTTCATTTAAATGATCATTATTAGTTAAATGGTTATTTTTTGAATAAAAATTCATAAAATGCTGGTATAATATATCATATTCTACACTAATGGGATCAGAGTTGCCTGCAACAATTAATTCTTCAGTTTTTATCAAATTGTGATCTGTAAACCATTTTTTAAGTATGTTTTTAGTTAAGTTTTTATCTGATCCATCTAATATAACATAAAAAGTATTTTTCATATATTGAAAGAATTTCGATAATATTTCTAATAATAAACTAACCATATTAGGTCTAAACGTATTTGAAGCATTTAGAATTGAAATTTGGTTATAAAATAGCTTTTGAAAGTCAAATGCGGACTTAAGAATTGCTTTTGTATCATTTATTGTTTCTATACTAAACTTATTGTTAGTTTCGACTTTAGATATGAAAAGATGATTTAATGTGTCTTTCAACCTAGGGTAAAAGGTTTCTTCCATTAATTTATTGAAAAATGTAAGGGGAGACACAGATTTTTTTGTTGATAGAGTTGGTGGAATTAAATTGGAAGATGCTTGAGAAAACAATAAAAATGGTTCCAAAATAACTTTCATGTTAAAAACAGAAGGTGGTATTAAAGGTTCTTCTTGTTCAAATGAATCATCTTCTAAATAAATATTATCTAGATCAATATTTGAATCAACTGTAAATCCAAGAAAGATATCTTTTAAAAGTGATTTTAAACCACTGACTTTTTGTTTTGAAAGAATATCCATTTCAATGTTATCTTGTAACGAAAATATTTTGTCAAAATGTTTTTTTTGAGATTCATTCTTTATATTTTTGTCTTCACTATTAATATTTTGGCTATTTGAAGCTAATTGTGTGTTGACCAAATATCTATGTAATAAAGTCTTGACTTCATCTAATATCTTTTCTAATATTTTATCAAATTTATAAACGCTATGAATAGACTGAGAATTCTGTAAAAAGGAAATAATTTCAAATATAGCTCTATGTCCTTGAACAGCAGTCAACAGTTTTAAAAAGATTTCCCAAAAGCATTCTCTCATTACTAAAGAAAATAGCTGATTCACTGAGGGACCAAAAATATCTTCCGTAACTGAATTATTAACAATTTTTACTAAAGCAGGATGTTTAATACGTACTTGTTCCATAGATTTCACTATGATATTGTGAATTTCCTCTTTAGTACGGTCTGTTAAAATACTTAAAGCAGCAGGCAATCGATTTGTTCCCTTAATAAGAGACAGTAAATCAAAAAGTCTATAATAATCAGATTGTTGGGAATTATTTTCTTTAATTAATTCGGTTTTTTGAAACCCATTATTTTCATCTAGTAATTTCATAAACTTTTCCAAGTTTTCATTTAATATTCCAGATTGTTTATTGATATCAATGTTAGCGATATTAAAAAGGTAATTCTCTAAACTTGTAAATCCATTTTGAGATATACTAATAGTTTTAAGTATATTGGAGTCTTTATCAGGTAAGCCTTTTTTGCAATAAATAATTGACTGGATTTCTTGGATAATATTTTCAAAAAGAATGTGCTCTTGTAATTCAATTTGCTGCCTAATAGGTGCCAGTTGTTTTAGAGATTTTAGATTTGGTGAATTTAATATAATGAAGCTTCTTTGAATCAATTTTTGAACAGTTCTGTACTCTTCTTTTCTAATACTATCCTCAATGTGTTCTGGAATCTTCATCAGTTCTTCGATTTGTGATAATGAAGAAAGCAAGTTTGTGTACTGAAGGTATTTTTGATCCAGTTCTTCTAATGAGCCTTTTTTCATGGTGATCATATCTGAAACTACTTTGAAATCTTTTTTTAATTGTGTAGTTCTCTCTTGTGCATCTGTTAAAGCAGAAACAGTTTTTGAATATGAAGCAACGTTTGAATTGAATGCTTGACAATGCTCATTTACAACATCCTTCAGGTGATTACCCAAAGTGCTCTCTAATTGATTAAATTCATTATATCTGTAACCTAATCCAACAGAAGTTGTATCCAAAAAAGCCAATGCAATTTCTAATGGATTTGTATCCTTCGTTAACACATTATGCCATTGACTTTTGACCAAATCCAAATCGTTTTGTAAATTGTCTATAGAAGAATTCATTGCAGATTTTTGATCCTCACTCAAGGAGGTTACAGTTAATTGCCTGCGCCTTGTTTTAACTTTAAGTCGGTCTTTTTGATTAAATCCATCCATGGTAGCTAAAAAGGCTTGTTCAAAAAGTTATGTCAATTGAATACAGTTAAAATGAGTTGATTGTGGGAGGAAGGCTCAAAAATCAACCATATATGTTGCAAGCACTTTTTATAACGTGTATGCTTGGTATATATGTTTTTGTGTGAAAATAATTTTGTTTGAAAAACTTTAAAGAACTTGTTTGATATCTAAAATAAAATGGTTTTTCACTCGGTTGTTATAAATTAAAAGGAAAATTGGAATAACGTTTAAGAAATTTATAATTAAAAGGATTATTTAGAAAAGTGTAATGGAGCGATTAAAACAAAGAATAATATGGAAGGGTATGAGCAATAGCTGCACCATATGTACCTATGTCTGAATATACGTATATAATATCACAAGTGAACATTTGGAGTAAGTAATAATAAAAATTTTTTTATCCAAGACTATATATAGTTTAAAAAGAAGGATGGCATACAATAGACTAGGTGAAATATAGAAATAGTATATATATAAACATACATATATGTATAAATGTTAATAAGTAAAAGAAAGAAAAAAAGAAAGAGGAGAAATGATATTAGCTGTATTATTCTATCCTGAATTTCTATTATTCCTGTACTGGATAACTTCACTGATCAAATATTCTCTTAATTTGGACATTGAATTTAATTCTAATTCATATTTAAACTCAAAAGAACCATGTGGACAGTTAGGTTCATCATTTTTACGTCTTACTGGACTTAAAAATGGATGTTCAAGGGCTTTTTCAGCTGTCAATCTTTCCACTGGATTCCAAATCAATAATTTAGATAATAGGTTCAATCCTAAATTACAGGCGAATGGGAAAACTTCTTTCCAATCATGTGCATATTTTCTTTGACCAGTATAATTTCTTGTTGTTGTGGTAATGTTATTTAATAAATTCCAGCTCCTAATTGATCCAAATTGTTTTAGAAGTTGTTCATTTGGTGTCCCCAAATATTTAATAATCTCTGATACTTGATGTATAGAATCTTTTCCCATAAATATGGGTCTTCTATGATAAAATTCTGCTAAGATACAACCAATAGCCCACATATCAATTGACATTGTATAAGGTTTATTGGACAACATTAATTCAGGTGCACGATACCATCTAGTAGCTACATAATTAGTGATATGTGGTACAACGTCTGGACCTATATTAATATCATTTCTTAAAGATTTTTGGACATTTCTCTGTGATTTACCAATTCCTCTTGCTAAACCAAAATCACATATTTTTAAAGTACCATAAATAGTACATAATATATTCCCTGGTTTCAGATCCCTATGTATAACATCAGCACTATGAATATATTTAATACCACATAGAATTTGATAAGTAAACCATTGAATATGGAATTCTGTAAATACTACATTAGAGTGGATAACTTTCGCTAAATCATAATCAATCAATTCTTGATAACAGTATAACCCATCAAAAGGGTGATTAAAGATAATTTCTACATTAACTAAATTAACAATATTTTTATGTCCTTGAAAATAAAACATAAATTTTAATTCTCTGATTGCTCTTTTTAATAATATTTCTTTATTAAAAATGTTTGTTATTTTTTTAATTGCTAATACATAATCACCATTTTTAATATTTTTATCCCTTGCAGAACATACTACTCCATAAGAACCTTTGCCTAACAATTTAATGATTTCGTATCTTTTGGGGACGGAGAATTTGATATCAACATAGTTTCTTCTTTGAACATTACTATCATTGTTGTTTTTATAAGTATTGTGAATATTAAAGTTTTTGTATTTTGGATTTGAAGTGTTAATTGGTTGGTTTGGAATATTTAATAATGAATTATGATCATTTAGTGAGTTACTATAATTGGAGGACATTAACAATGTTTGAATATCATAAAAAGAAAGAGAGAGGTAAAAGATTGGTTAACTTGGTCAAAGGATAGTTGATAGGAAGGTTACGAATATACTTATGTTTTTTAAAGGTCCAGAATAAAGTTTATATGAAATAATCGATATATATTCTATTATTTGTATTTGTCTTTTTTCTTTTTTTATTGATAAATAATTGATGTATAATTTGTGACACTAAATTAAATTTGTATTGTTTTTTTTCTTCTCTTTTTTATTCTTTTTTTTTTTTTTTTAGTATTTTGTAAAAGAAATGATTGTATAAATATCAAAACGGCTGCTATACGTACAAAACACTAAAACAAAATAAACAAACTCTTAGACACAAGACAGGAAAACTGATAAAAAATGAAAGAAATAGGCTACTATAATCGATATTTAAAATTATATTAAAAGAATAACTCCATATTAATGTTAAAAGATGATTAAAATGAAATGAGTTACACTATACATTACTGTGTCTTATATATTAGTTCTGTAAAATAAAAAAAAACCATGCAATGTAAATTAGATTTATTGTACTACTAACATTCTACTAAAAATAAACCAAAAAACTTATAATACTACAGATATTCTATTAGTAGTTTATACCATTTCAGCATATTAAATTTATAAGGAATTTTAATCAAATTTTCATTATTGAAGCTTTGCAATAACAGTTGAAGATTTTTATAAATTCTATTATATAAATAAAAAAAAATAAGATTTGATTATATATTTATGCATTTTTTAAGCATAAGATTTTGATTCATAAGTTACACTGTATTAAATATTTGATATTCTTGCATTTAACAATTATCAATTATGAAAGATTCCAGTTCAATGGCTATCCTATTATTTAATTCAAGAAAAAAAAAACTTTCTTTTTTATCAATTCAATTCATTTTTGGTGTTAGGCATTTTTGTTTCACATAAAATTACCATACATATACATACACACATATTAAAATAATTACATGCAATCAATTATGAAAAAAAAAAACATAAAAAATATATAAAAGACAATACTCTGTAACATGGTACATAACAAACATATCCCAAAATTTATTAATTTATGATTGTATTATATACATTTTTTTATCAATTGCCAACATTATCAAAAGAAAAAAATCATAGCAAGCCTATATCTAATTCAATATACTTCTTCTAAACCACAAATACCTAGTATTGTCGTAATATAAATATACGAAATTCGAAAATGAAATACAATGGTTACGTCCTAAGAGAAAGACTGATGCTTTTAAAAATATATATGGTTTATGACACATATACTATTACCAACACTTGAATCAAAAAAAAAAAAAAGAACCAGATAACCTAATGTCTGGATTAACACCCAGACACCAGACACCAACTGACAACGCGAAATGGATGGTCCAGGTGATTTCAACACTTACCATCCACACACACAAAAACTTTAAAAAAAGGAGGAGATAGGGGAGAATGAAAATGAAACGAACCAAAAAGAAGAAAACAGGGAAATTGATAAGGCACACCTCCTACCGCTTGCGGAAATAAAACAACAAGCCTTATCTCTTAATTTTGAGTTCGAGAAAAGCGACATGATTAAAAAAAGAAAGAAGACGAAAAAAACAAAAAAAAAAGATAAAAAAGAACAAAAGAAACGCCCAATAAACGCAAAGCCTATTGTATTGACGTCAACATATCACCAGCAACGACGCGTTTTCCCCTCACCGAATTTCGTGGGATTGTTTTCTTTGTTTCGTCGTCGAATCTCTTTCTCTATTTATTTTATTTATTCAGGGAGGCAGAGCAAAGAAAATTTTTCTTTTATTACTCGCCATTTCCAAACTATCCACAGAACCTTGTTTCACCACTTATCTACTACTATCTATCTACTGTATCTATGTACTACTATTATACACTATGTTTCTCTTAGTACCCATCTTAGTGTTTCTTCACATACTATTAGTATTCTACTATACTAGATTAAGTTTTTCGCACTATAAAGAGTTTTTTACTAGTGTTTAAGAAAGCGTCACAAATTATTTAATAAATATTTTACGTGTCGGTTTTGTTTATGTACCATCTATAATATACATAAAACACCAACAAACAAATAAACAAACAAACACATATCTATCTATTTATCTGTTGTAAACACAATTAGATATATATATTTTTACTTCTGTTTCACACATAACATTTACGAACAACAAGCTATAAACTAAAAATGGTCGAACAAAGAAAGAAATCTTCCAGAAGAAAGAAGGATCCAAATGCTCCAAAGAGAGCCTTATCTGCCTACATGTTCTTTGCCAACGAAAATAGAGATATTATTAAATCTGAAAACCCAGATGTCTCCTTTGGTCAAGTTGGTAAATTATTAGGTGAAAAATGGAAGGCTTTGTCTCCAGAGGAAAGAGAACCATATGAAGCCAAGGCTAAAGCTGACAAGAGAAGATATGAATCTGAAAAGGAATTATATCTTGCTACTAAACAAAGTTAATTTTTTCCATATTCTCATGGTAAATTAATTTACTGACTTTTATTTTTACTTTCACTTTTACTTTTACTTTTATTTTATTTTAATTCAATTTATCTCTCCTAAACTATCCACTTCTTTTTTATTAATTGTTTTAATATTTATATTTAAATTTCTGTATTAATTAAACAACCCATCAATTAGTCCCTCAGATTCATCTATATATAAATATAAATATAAATATAAATATAAATATAAATATAAATATAAATATAAATGTAAATATAAATATATATATATACTATACATACATACATATATATATTTATAGTCTGTTAAATTGTATTCTTATCGCTTTATAATATATACTACATGTATGTCCTTTTTATTGTCATTCTTTCCTATATACCGTATACTATTTTACTCATCAAAAAAGTAACTGGAATTCTTATGGATTGTTAATAACTACCCACTGTTTATACACATTGTTCATCATTATTTAATAAAAACGTAGATCGAACACATGACTTTTCTGTTATAGGTAATATTAATTTAAATGCATCCCCTTCATTCAAATAATATCTATACATTCTTTTTATCCTTAAGAATCCCATACCTTCATATAATCTTAGTGCAACTTTATTTTCAACTTCCGTCTCCAACATAATTTCATCACAACCGTTCTCAATCATCTTATCTATAGCTATCTCAACCAATTTTTTAGCTATCCCACGTCTTCTATACAGACTATCTACAGCAAGCATACCAATGTAACCTCTTAATCTAGCGTTTCGATGACTCTCACTCTTACATATTATACAACCAATTGGCATATCACTATCTTTTCCGTCACTATCAAATGCTAGAAATACCAATTCTGGCCATTGATTCAAAAAATATCTATATACCCATATTGAATAAGGTTCTGATAAATCGATATCAATCAATTCTTTTACCTTTTTGAAATGTTTTAAATTATTAATATCTAATGGTTTATATACAATAGTCATGTGGATCGCCTACCTTCCTAATACTTCTATTTGAGAAATTCAATTTACTAATATTCGAAATATAGTAATAATAATAGTAATAATAATACTATAATACTATAACAATAAAAACAATAACAATGAAGTTTGTTTATTGTTGAACTAGTAGATTTTGTTTCTGGTTAGAATTTTCATAATGTAATTCTTCATCATAAATATCCATATTTCATTCCATCTTACTACTCTATAATAGCATACAAAGTAACACTATGTCTACAAATCTCTCTCTCTATACACAGTTCCCCGGTATGTGGGTTCTGGTCGACATCGTCTTTTTTTTTTGTTTCTTTGTCTCTTTATTTTTTTTTTTTGATCTATCTAAAAATTCTCTTTAGGATGAAAGGGGGAGATGATGGCGGGAAAGAACAAAGAAGGGAAAATAGTGGAATCAGCACATCTGAACAAACCACTTTCTTCATATAATCTATATACATGTTTCTATCACTGTTAAAACTTCTATTATCCTATTAGTTGTTCAGTCAAGAAGTATGTAATATACATATCGACGCACACATACACACAAATATATATTACACATATATGAACCTGTCTGATGGTTTGACTGGAATTCCCGAAATAAATTTGTAATAAGGTTAGAATATATAAGTGTCAAACAACTGAAACGAAAAATTAATAAAGAGAGGAAGTGCAAAAAATAATTTTACTAATAATAATTGTAATAATTAAGAATAGGGAAGGTTATGGTCTCAGTTATACATCCATATCCTTCAAAGCATTCCAACATAAAATACAAAAAAAAAATAAGTCAATTTCTACACATCTAAATAAAAGACAATTTCTAATACTGTATTCTTTTACTTCTCTCTCTCTTCTTTTTTCTTCTTTTAAATATACAGGAAGGAGTGAAATTATGAATAAAGATCCTGCAGATTACACAGCTATACTAATTAATTCTCAGACTGGTGATTCCCAACGTATTAATTTACAATATTTTATTGTTTGGAATGAGTTATGTAATTTTATTAATGCCAAATGGTCAATGAAGGAGGATCATATCTGCTTACTCTTGAGTCCCATGGGTATTAAATTAGATAAATTCAATTATTTGAAAATATTAAATACCCTAAATAAATCAAATACACTAGAGATTTGGATATTCAGTAAAAATAATATTATAGAAGACTACAGGGGAAATAATTTAACTCTTATTAAACCTTTATCTTCACCTCTTTCAGACGTTATCATACTTGATTTGAATTATTCCAGTCTTCTTTCCCTACTAACAACAAACTTAGGTTGGCTAAGTGCTTTAGAAATCGATGGATATTATTTAAACGATGTAATTTCTTCAGTCTCAAATAAGTTGCCCATTTTAATACGCAGCTGTTTTATCTTTATCCAATATTTACAAAATTTAATTGATGATCTAACCAAATTGTTAAAGAAAAATGATAATTTTTTCAATGACCTATTAAATGATAGAGAAAATATGCAATGGGAAAAGATTTATATAGAAATTCTAAATAAATTGCCTCTCTATCAATTGAAAAATACGGACCAAGAGACTTTACAAGATTTAGTTGAATTTCATACCTTAAAAAATTATGATCTACAAATGAGTCGACTAAGAGTGATCATTGAGGAAAAATTCAATAAGATTAATTCTAATCTTAAACAAATTAAAAAGGATTTTGAGACACTTAAATCAGATCTTAATTCTTTAAAGAACCAAACTTTTAAATCAAAGAATAACGATGATATCTGTAAAGTGACAAATGACACAGAATTTTCTCAATTTAAAGACTCAATCAATTTTGCAAAAACTTTCAGTAGAAACATTATTAATGATCCTGCCTATAATAACACTAATATTAAAATTGATGAAGATATGATCCAAAAATTAAAGTCTTTAAAAGATAAGCATTTATTTCCATTATTTGAAACGTCTCAAGATTTATATTGCAAATCCTTAAAATTGTTAGATTACCAAAAACAGTTAAAAGAAGAAACCAAACCTATATCATCTAGACTATATCAAATCGAACAAAATATTACTGATCTAAAACAGTTCATATTAGACCATCTAAACCAAGATTTAAAACAATTTCAGTCATTAGATGTTGCCTTTGCACACATAGAAGACCTACCTATCGTCTATGGATTATATATGATTGAAACATGGAGAAAAATCAATTGGGCATTACTAATACTAATGAAACACTCAAAGTATCTTAAATCAATGAATATATATCTTGAAGAGGAATTATTGACAAGAAATAAGTGGATAAAAATATTTGGATCTATTTCTTCGATTTTTTTTAATTATGATTCGTCAAACCGAAAAAATTCTTCAAGAGAAATAATCAGCGATGATAATAATGGTAATAGTAATCCGTATTATTTGATTGATATAGAAAGTTTGAAATCGAAAATCCTTGGCACTATTGATTTTAATGATAATGAAACTACTATTAAAACGTTAGATGATACTTGTCTGAAACTTTTAAACTTTATTAAAAAGTACATTAGTTCTTTTGACAAATTAACAGATAATAAAGAGATTATTAATGTTTTAAAGAAGAGATTGCTTGAAGCACAAACAGATCATCTTAAAGATATTGAATACGAGACTTCAAAAAATATAAACTGTTCTAGTAATATTGAATTGGCAATACCAAGATCTAATAATCAACCTGAGAAAATAGTGACTGAAAAAAACGACGGATACTGTAATGATAGTAGAAAACATGCTAAATTTGATCAAGGACCGTTTGATTCAAATAAAATGCAATCAAAAAATCTTATTGAATCTTATAAGAGAAGAATACAAAAATTAGAATCATTATTACACGAGTCAAAATATTCAAATTTGACATCCTGGCCTACAACCCTCATCAATGATTCATTTTTAAAATATAGTGCAGAAAGCAAACAATTTTCAATAATGGACCTTGGACCACTTCAAATTCATCATAATACAAATCATGCAGATGAACCAGAGTTGAAACTTTATAAAGTAAGAGAATTGCAATTAATTGAAAATATTACAGATCTGAAGTCAAAAATTGAATCATTGAAAGTTAAAAATTCAGAAATAAAAGGAAACCTCAATGACAAAATTTCAAAAATATCAGATTTGAACCTTGAAAAGGCTGCATATAAAGAAACTATGGCAAATCTAAATATTGAACTTCTAAGACTGACGAATCTTGAAGAAGAATTAAAATTAGAGCTAGTAAACAACAAAATCCAATTTATAAATGACATAAACAATTTACTTAAAGTGAACAGAAACAATTTAGATAGTTTTAATAGGACTAATCAAGATATTCAAAATAGAATGAAACAAAAGATTAAAATATTAGAACACGAAAATAAACAACAAAATTTAAAATTCAACTCTAATAGGGGCGAATGGAGTAGACGTGAATCTGAGTATCAACATGAACTTGAAGAATTAAGCAATACCAATAAATCTTTAAAAAAATGCATGGAAGCTATAGAGAAAGAGAATGAAAGATTAAAAAAAGAAAATAAAAGTTTGATGAAAGATAATGAAAAAATAACTCAAGAGAATATAGATTTAAAGATAGAAAATAACACTTTAATTCAGAATAAGACAAATAGAAATAAAACATATGAATTTACTAATACTGAATCCTCCTCATTAGTGGTACAATATCAGAAAATTATACATGATGTTGAAAATAAGTTGTTTAGGATTTTTAAGATCAACACATTTATTTTAGAAAACATGGGATTATTATTGACTAACAACAGCGCTGACAACGATATTGCGTCCATAGAAATTAAAAGAGTTAAGGGATTGAGGAAAAATTCTAGCCAAACAAAATTAGATGAAAGTGTTAATAATATAATAACCTATGATGAACAAAAATATATTCAAAGTGATGTATACCATAAACTACAGGACATCTTTGCAATATATCTTGAAGATAGTACTAAAGACATAACTTCTTCTATACAAACCTTGACTGTTCAATTACAACCATACTGGGAAAAGATTTATGAAACAAAGTTATATGAACAGGCCATAATAAGAAGATTCAGCGATATGGAAATGCTTGCTAAGAAATTAACAAAGGAAAATAAATTATTTAAAAATTTATTAGACAAGTATAAGAAAGAAAAAATAACATTGACAGATTTCAAAATAGGAGACTTGGCATTGTTTCTCCCTACCAGAGAAAACATATACTCAATAAAAGATCCAAATCTGTCTATTTCTTCGTTGCTCACTTCATCCTTCTCTTCTGTGGACTTATCAACTCCTCCTATACCCAATATTACAATAATGAATAGAAGTGAACTACATAAAGATATATCAAAGAAAAAAGATTTATTACTTGAAAAGTCTTATCAAAATAACTCAGATAATTCTTCACCTCTATGGGCGATATTTACCGCTTTTAATGAAAGAACAAGGTATTTATTGAAAATGGATAACAACAATTTATCTATAAAAAATAGAGATTGGTTTATTGGAAAAATACTAACCATTAAGGAATTAAACACACAGGACATTAATCGATCTTCCTATAAAACACCAACACAATCTTTATGTTATCAAGTTACCGCAGAACTCGTTCCCGGACAATTGTAATTAAATAACAGAAGAAAAATATAAATAACCATGCTCATCATAATAATACTAATGGTTTTTTTGTGAATTCGTACATTCAAATATTGATTGTTCTAACTATTTTTTATTTATAGATTACATATACAATAATATTCATTATAAAGGAAATACAATTATATATTCTTATTCTCCTCTTTTACAGATGTATACACGTTGTAAAAGAACATAATAAGTCATATTATCTTGATCATTGAATTATTATTTACAAGCTTTATTTTATTGTATACCCACTACCTTAAAATTACATTATATCTACTAACAAGTTCCTTTTCAATTTTACGTTGCAATTCGTTAACTTCTGCATTAGTAATATTTCTATCCATCGATTGGTAATTTATACGATAACACATTGATTTTTGATTTGTCTTCGGATGTACAAAAGTGTCATATAACTTGACACTTTCTACCAATGTACCTGCAACATCTCTCACAATTTCCATTATATCGTTAGTATGCACTTCAATGTTCTGTACAACATTGCCTACATTTTTATTATCCTGTTTTGGTAACCAAAATGAAACATCTCTAATAGAACCTGGATATTTAGAATATGGTTTGAATTTATTAATATGTTCTGATTTAAATTGTTTATGGAATCTTTCATCTGATGTCCAAAGCAATCTAATATCTGGAATTTCAAATAATAACATAGCAATTCTGTCTAAGCCTAATCCAAATGCCCAACCTATTGTAGAATCTGTTTCAAAACCAGCATTGAGGAGCACTTGCTGTTGTACTAAACCACAACCACATACTTCTAACCAATCATTCTGCCACCAAACTTCGATTTCCCAAGATGGTGTAGTCCAAGGGAAATAAGCTTTGACCCATCTATATTTTAATTCTTTTGGAACCAATTTTTCGTCCTTCATGCTTTGTACTTTCCTATTAAACACTTCGGATATAATCAATTCAATAGATCTCTTCATATGTTTAGAACATAAAATGACCTCCTGATCACTCATGTACGTTTGTTTAGGATTCTCCACTGGATCAATCTCTGGATCGTCTCTAACACATTTTAGGACAATATTCTTTTGTGACTCAGTCAATACCTTTTCTAATTTGTTAAGATCATTTTGTAAAAGTTCAGAGTTATTACGTTTCCAAATCCTTGCACCTTCCATTTGATGGAACACAGGATAATGTGTTCTATCAATTTCATCTCTTCTATAAACATCTGCAGAGATTAAGTATCCCTTAGATTCTGCATCTAAACCTTCTTTGATCTGCTGAAAACATTCTGCTTCATGAGCAGAGGTGTGTGTTCTTAAAAGATAGTTTTCATTAATATAGTATGTATCAGATTTTGATCTACCTGGATGGTTTTCAGGAAAGCCAAGAGAATCAAAATTTTGAAATTTGGTGACCACAGGTTTAAAATTGTTGAAAGTGGTAAAAGACTTATCTACAGAATTTAATTTCTTTTCGATCAATTCCCTCAATATACCGATAGGATGATCCTTGTTAAGATGTAATTGTCTACTTAAGTGGGATGTTATGGTTGGAGTTACATTAGTAAAATCAGAATGTGTATTATATGTTTTACCATCAATCTCTAAAGTTTTAGGCAAAGGCCTTCTAATTGGAGTGAATGCAGTCAATTTATATCGTCTAATCAGATGAGTAAAACTTTGGTTTACTAGATCAACCTTGTTCAATTTCATTATGGATTATTATGGATTATTATGGATTATTTTTATCCCTTCTGCACTATTATTCTATTTTTTTTTCCTATATTTTGATAGTCCTCAGTTTAGTTCTAAAATTATTAATTTCACCTTTTCAAAATATCACTCAAAGGTTCTGAAGGCATTGTTTATCCACCTTACTTCTCTGTACATCAATATCAGTATTGCTCTGACTTCTTACTTTATTTCATCCATTGGTTTTAAAATAAGATCCCTCGAGGGAAAAGACAATAGGGGAGAAACCACTGGTTATCAGATCCCTCAAAGAAATAAAAGAACCGAAAAAGAAAATCTGAAAGTGAAAAAAAAAAAGAAGAATAAAATAGACTAAGAAAGGGAGAAAAAGAAGAAGAGGTTTTGTTTAACAGAAGTTTTACAGAATATAGAGTTGAGTTAAAAGCAGTATCATCTCCCAACTCACTTTCCTTCCAAGAGTATGTTTATGTCGTTAATGCATTAATCAAATTTAACAGAAAAGTAGACAGGAAAAAGTATTAAAGAGAAAGTGATTAAATTTTTAACAAAGATATACATACACCCACACATATCTGTAATAATATAAATAATGTTATTTGATTCTCAAAAAGTTCAATTAGGTAGAATATCTCTATCAATTAGAAATATTGCCCGTAGAAAGCACGAATATGCTCCAAGATTCAACTATCAAAGTAAGAAACAAAAAGGTAGAGTTCCAGTAAGGACAGGTGGATCTGTCAAAGGCTCCACTTTACAATTTGGTAAATATGGACTTCGATTAAAATCCGAAGGTGTGCGTTTGACTGCTATTCAGTTAAAAGAGGCTGATAATGCTATTATGAGATATGTTAGGCCTCTAAGTAACGGTCGGTTATGGAGACGCCTCGTGACAGATATTGCTGTCTGTATTAAAGGTAATGAGACTAGAATGGGCAAAGGTAAAGGTGCATTTGATCATTGGATGACAAGGGTTCCTACTGGTAAAATAATCTTTGAAATAGACGGTGACAATCTTCACGAAAGAGTTGCTAGAGAAGCATTCCGCAAAGCTGGTACTAAACTACCAGGTGTCTATGAGTTTGTTACAAGAGAAGCCCCAGTAAGAATCGGTTTACATACTTTTAAAGATTTAGAAACCGTAAAGAGGGAAAAAATAATAGTCCCAGGTTCTTTATCCCAAAGAACTAGAAAGAAATTAATAAGTATTGAAAAATCAAAAGAACCTGAATATCTTCTTTATAGAGGTCGTTAATATAGTATTTCGTTGCTTCATGTTCTTGACTTTCCTATATTTATTAATCTAGACATAAACGACGATATAATGATGATTAGAGATACTAAAAAAAAGATTTCTTTCAATAAAAACGCGCATAGACAAGACACAATGTAATATGCCAAATCATTAAGCAAATAAATAAAGAAAAAAATAGTCTATATATTCTATATAATAATAGCAAACCTCTTGTAGATATTTAATAAATACACGCATATAAACATTTGACTTCTCTATGTGTCACCCCTCTTCTTTTCCCTGACCTCTCCCTCTCAGTATAGATTTACAGTTTCATAAACATCCACTTTTTCTTGTATTTATTCTCATTCCAGTATATCTCTTCCTTTCTTCTTTGTTTATTTATATTCTTATTCTCACTCTTGTTACCTTAATCATTATTTAAAGAACACATAACTTTAGCGATGAACCCTTCCAAATGGAAGATAGCCTTATTACCCAGTGACAATCTCTCGTCAAATACACTAGCATGTTCAATTATCCTCCCCTTTTGTTTATCTGCGATTGCATTTGATTTTAATAATGCAAACGTTAATTCTTGCAATATTGTATTTGGAGGGATACAATGTGCCATCAATTCATATAAAATAGATCTACATTCCACAAGACAACCTACTGTTCTCTCCATTTGGATTTTTCTTGCCAATTTATTTATTACTACTATCCAATCTGGTTTAATTATATGAGTAGAAACTTTCAGTTGTAATTCGTTACTCAAAGCCATGGATTCCAACATTAATAAAGCCAATCTTAAATTTCCATTAGCTTCCTTCGAGATCTGGTTTAATATCGAGCCGGATTCTAGTTTAATATTTTCTTTAGACACGACATCAGACAAAATTTTCACCATCTCATCATTACCTGGGGATGGGCAACGAATCAAAAGACAACGGGACTTTATGGGTGCAATGATAGAAGACAGAGAATCACAGACCATAATCAATCTAATATTTCTAGAATATTTTTCCATTGTACGTCTTAATGCGGCCTGTGCATCTCTAGTCAATGAGTCTGCTTCATTGATAATAACACACTTATATCTGTGTGCCAATCCACCCTCTTTTGAATCAGAGAAATCGACTTGTTCCATTTGTGCCACTTCTTTCAATAATTCTTGAACCACAATTCTATCGTTGTTACCCATATCACTTGGAGTAATCTCCAGATGGTATGGAGAACTTACTACGTTCAATTCCAATTTTCTGTTTGATGGTGTCACAAATTGCCTAACATCGATCTTAAGTCGATATACACCTGAACCAAAGATAGATTCCAACAGAGACATACATCTAGTTTTCTTACCACTACCATTGGGCCCATATAAAAGAAGATGAGGCAAATCTCTTGGTTGTTTAGATAGTGATTCTAATAATTCAGTTAGCTCATCAGAATGTGACAGAGATTGTAGAGTCTTTGGTCTATATTTATCTACCCATAGAGACATATTGATTTTCCTTCTTTCTTTTTTTTTTTTTTTCTTTTGTTGATCCTGATCTTGTTGCTTTAACTCTCTAACAGCTCTCTTTAACCTGAGTTCAAAAAATCGTGCAGATCAAATATTAAAAAGCACAAAGCTATGTTGTGTTGGCTCATCAAAAGATTATCAAAAATTTTCACTAACTTACATTTCACTTATTTTCCTCGAGGAAATGTCTTTCCATTTTCCTTTCATTTTTTTCTTTTCTATTTTTCACAAAATTTACTTATAATAAGAATAAATGATAATAAGAATAACAATTATATAAATTATAACAGTAATAACAGTAATAACAACAGAGAAACACAGAAAGCACGCCAGAGAAATACAGGTGAAACAAGTAGTGTAAACAAGAGTAACCAATAATAGATAAACCGGTCTGTGGTGTATATATCACTTAGTTAATAATAGCATGTGTAATTGCATTTCTAAATATTACATCTAACGATATATATAAAAAGAGAGAAAGTGTTTATATCTTTTAACTTGCCACTTAAATCATTATTAACATTGCTTATGAATCGACTTTTATAATAAACCTATCTGTACACACCCACACCCACACCCACAAATATATATATTCATGTGGATAATAATAGTGGTGTCCCCTCTTTAAATGATCTCTCTGTATTTTCCAAATTAGGACGCCTGGGTGTCTGGGTCTGGATAAATCTGCTTTGTAGAACTTTGCTGATTTGAAAGTAATGAAGGAGCAACAAAGAAAGAGCACTGTGTATATGTGTATGCATGTGTATTTCTTACTTTCCATTGGATACAATGTGAAAGTGACCACAAAATACTTATCTGTCGAAATATCTTCCCAGAAAGAAAAGCTTAAATACTAGGCTATAATACCACTGGAATTGTTGTCTCTAACTAAGCAACTGCGTTAGTTACATGGGTTTATTGGATCCAAAATGAATATAGACAAAAAGAAGTCTTTTATGGAAAACCCAATTGGATCGACCAAGAATACAATTAAAGGTTTACAACTTTTCATAGCAGATCTCAGAACCACCCAACATTCACAGGATCACGAAAAAAGAATTAATTATGAATTAGTTAAAATAAAGAAACAATTCGAACCATATGCCAATCTATCAGATCCTTCTTCTTCTTCTCCTTCTAGCACCACCGCCACTGCCACTACTACTTCACTTAAATTAGACGGATACCAAAGAAAAAAATATGTAGCTAAGTTGGCTTATATCTATATCACCACAAATACTTCAAAATTAAATGAATTGTTGTTTGGATTAGACCAAATACTTAATCTTATAGATTCGAATCATTATTCTGAAAAATTCATGGGTTATCTAATACTATCACTTTTCTTCGAACATGAAAGGATAATCACACTAATCAACCACACAAGGTTCTTACAAAGACTACTCTCTGATCTCTCAGCAAATAAAGATGATTTCACCTCTTTGGCTTTAAATTTTATTGGGACTGTAGGTAATCTACACTCCAATCTAGCATCCAACGAAGAAATTGTAAATAGTGTGTTCCAAATCATTAGATCTCCAACCTCATCACAGTATTTGAAGAAAAAATCAACCTTAACGTTCTTATCTTTATTAAAAAATAATTTATCTATATTAACAGACAATTTCCAAAGGAAACAAATTTGGATCCAGAAGATCATTGCCTTGTTAGACGACACAGATAATTATAGGGTCACTCTAACTGCATTACCCTTAGTAGAGTATATCGCTTCAAATATCGACCCCTCATATTGTTTCAGGATTGTCCCTCAATTAACAGATATTTTATATACATGCGTTGTTTTGGGTACAAAAGACTCAGGGATATATAGATTCCCCATAGAATACAAATTTGCTAATATACCAAACCCTTGGCTAATAACTAAAGTAGTTTCCCTTTTAAGCAAATTGATAGCACCCCCATATCAAGAGATTGATCCTCCACGTAATATGAATAAGCAATGTTTACACCCTTCAGATCTAGACCCAGAAACTTTAAATAAATTAAGAAAATGTGTAGTAGATGCAATTTCTTTAGGCCACAGAAAAAGTAGTGATCCAATAGAAAGAATTGTACAAAATACTGTATTATTCTCCCTAATTAAATTTGCACCTAAATTGGATCCATCTAATGAAGCAATAATCAATTCAGTTAACACTCTTTGTTTATTGTTACGATCCTCTGAGATTAACATCAGATATTTGACTCTGGATTCATTGATCCAATTATGTTCAGATAGTGGAAGGGTAGCTGTTGATACTGTAAGTAATGAGAATTTAGATTTAATTGTCCACTTAATGAATAACGAAAGGGATATGTCCATATTGAGAAAAACCATCGATTTGTTATATATTTTAGCAAATGTAGATACTGTGAAAGTTATAGTAGCCCATTACTTGAATTTTATCTCAAATATGAAACAAAGTTCTGATCCACAAGTAAAATCGAATGTCTCGGTTAAAATAGCAGTATTGATAGAAAAATTTGCAACAGATCCAAATTGGTATATCGAAACCTCTTTGAAAATCTTATCATTAACTCCTGATAATTCATTTCATCATGACAACATCCATAATCATTTAAATGATAATAATGAGCTGTGGTATAGATTATGTCAGATTGTAGTAAATAATCCTCAATTAAGAAAGCTGACCTGTCATAATCTGCTTGGATATTTAGTCAAAAGACATACTTCAGAATATATCGTAAAGACGGCTGCCTTTTTGTTAGGCCAATATCCTTCCTTAATAGTAAAGCAGATATCAATAGACAATTTATTTTCAATCTTTGCTGAAAAATATTACAGTGTATTCAATATGACAAAAGCCATGATTTTGACCACTATGATACAACTATATAAATTTGAACCTAATTTAGTTGGATCCAAAGTAATCAAATTTTTTCAACTGGAATTAAATTCATTAGATATCGAATTACAAACAAGAGCATATGAATATTTAAAGATAATCCAAATTTCTAAAATGTCTGGTAATATGACTTTGATCAATACATTATTTGAAACCATGCCCTCATTCAATACTAAATCAAATCCATTATTGAAAAGATTGGGTGGATTACAACAGGACAATCATTCGAATGATAGTGATATAGAATTTTCAAAATTAACAATATCCAATAAAATATCTTCAGACGATTCTTCAAAAGATGCAGAAAATATAGGCCCATTTAACTCAGTTCCAAACAATATAAGCATGCAACAGCCACCATTAGTACCACTTTCAATAAAAAGTAGGACTGCAAAAAATAATAGACTACCACTTCCAATTCAAGAGAATAACAATAATACCAATGCTAAAGGATTAAATAATAGGTACATTCAACAAATGTTGACTTCCACTTGGAAAGAAGGATTTACTAGAATGCTTCAACATAAACAAGGTATTTTCTATTCTTCACCTTTAATAAAAATATTATATCGTATAACACATATCGAACCATATCAGATAAAGATAGGTTTCACATATATTAACCAAACTGAATGGGATATCACAGGTCTATCTACTGAATTCATTGCTGCTCATATCGAAAACAATCCTGAATATATCTTCCAAAATATAGAAGCTTTAACAAGTTCAAATATTAAGCCACACAAAAGAACAGAACAGAATGTTCAGGTTGTCATAAGAAAACCCTTTAATATAGAAAAATGTCCCTTAATGAACGTATATTTTAATTGCGGTAGTACTTCGAATCATACTACATTAAAATTAGGTATAGCAATAATCTCCACTATAAACAGTGAGAAATTAAACTCAAACACCATTACAAGTGTTACATTGCCCCAATTTATTACACGTTGGAGAACTTTAGGAACAGCTCTCGGAAAGGAGGCAGAGTGTCATGTGGCAAACATATTAATGGTCAATACAAATGAAACTCAAGAAAGACATAACTCCATAGAATCAATGCTTACAATCTTACAAACAAGATTGAAAAGAATTGGTATGAACATAATCGAACAAACCAATGTATCCAATACACTTTTTGTTGCTAGCATCGTTCATACCAAGACAGATGGCAATTTTGGTTGTTTAATGAAATTGCAGTGTCAACAAGATTATACAGTGAATATTACATGTAAGACGACTCTCGCAGGTCCTTTAGCCACCTATGTAGTAGATTGTTTAAGATGGATTATCTCAAACTAATTATATATAGTCTCTACATATGTTATAACAACATGTACATATATGCAATTGTATAGATTCTCATATACAAGTATTAATTGTATCTCATATTTTCATGATGACTGTAAACCAATGATTTTGTTAAAGGGTAACGGCCTCAATGAATATCAAGAGGAATTAGATCAGGGTATAAAATAGTGTTAAAGGTTCATTTAACCCTTACCGGACAATTTTCAATGAATGCCCCCCTTCTTTTAAATCTCGTACATATTCTTTGAAATAAAGGGCGAAAATAAAGGTCAATAACAGAAGCAATCTTTAATAATTAGATATATTATATAAGTGTAACATAACACGCTAATTATTATTGCCTACTACGATTTGTTAATTAAGCAAAAATGATATAGAATATGACTATACATACATATACATACAAACATATATGTATATATTCCATTTGTATTTAAATATTTTTTATTTACGTCATAAAATATCTGAAATTCCCAAACATACTATCATTTTTATTATTATTTACACCAGCAAATAATTATATCTGGGAACCAACCACATCAATATTATTTTTGTTAATCAAACTTTTTAAATAGACATCAGAATTCATTGTCATAGCATGTCACATAATAACAAAAGTTTAGACCACCTAGATCCCAATTATGTTATTATATTCAACTATTCAAAAGATAATTTAGCACAATTATTAGCAGAACTATCAATAAGAGGACTAGATGCAGTGACTAGACCGGGCCCTGATGCTAAGAGTGTTTTCGTCTTCACTAGAGTAGATGTAGAGAAAATCAAAAATGACTATATCTATTCACTCTCACAAGATTTACCTTTTATCATAACACATTTTCCTATATACGATAAGAGGACTTTGAAAAGGTTAGACAAACTGTATAAAAATTCCATGCAAAGGATACCCTTTAGTCTTCCTACAGAAAAGGAATTAGTAGAATTAGCTTTGCTTTCTGGAAATTCTAATCAATCTCTTTATTTTGCTTATTTTAAATATTATATTCATTGGTTGATACCTCTTTCAATAATTGGTATATTTGTTCGTATAGCATTCCGAAGTAAACCCTCTTGGGAATTCAATAAACTATACACATTTTTATTATTCTTTTGGTCCATCATGTTTATCTCTACTTGGATCTATAAGTCAAGAAAACATTACGTGTTTTTATTTGAAGGCATTTATAAGGTGACTCTATTTCAATCTGGCAATGGAAAAAAGAAACACGACGAACATTACAAAGTGATTTTAAAGAAATGCTGTTTTATTCCAATTGCCATAATATTTATAATTCTTTCAATTTTTATTCAGTTGCTGTGTTTAAAGGTTGAAGTTTTCATAACTCAATTATTTCCTGACTCCTTGACAATTAATTCACTTCTACTATTTCCATCTCTACTGAATTATCTTCTTACAACATTATTAACAAAAATATATAAAAAAGCCTTAATTGAGAAATTTGTCAAATGGGAGAATAGTTCTAACCCAAATGGATCAATAATCGAAAAAGACTTTGTTATCACCTTTTTTACTAGTTATGCCCCATTAATCATCACTCTATTCTTATACATACCTTATGGTTATGTTTTTACTACTGAGGTGACTCAAAATAAAACAACTTCCTACTTCAACATTTTTCGTATAGAGCCAACAGTATCAAATGAATTCTTTATGAATATTAAAAGGTCTAAAGATCAAATTCTATATTATACTGTCACTAACCAAATTATTTCTATTGCTATAGAAAATCTTCTTCCAATAGGAATCCATATCTTCAAAACTAACGCAAATAGAATATCTGCAGATACAGCTCAAGATACTTCTCATAATATATACCCAAAATTAAGACATTATATTGAAACTCATTTCAAGAAGGACCTTAAAACATGGGATTATATAAATTCCCTTCAACAAAACGATTGGGGGTCATTTGATTATAATGAAAATATGAAAAAGTTAGTACTTCAGTTTGGTTATATCTCTATGTTTTCTATTATTTGGCCACTGGTACCCTTTATCTTATTAACTTTCAATCTAATTACTTTTAAATTAGATTTGTGGAGATCAATAAAAAAATATAGTCCAGTCTCTTTTCCCAATATTACAGAAACTTCTGAATTAGAAGATGACTTCAAAGGATCTGCATCTACATCCGATTCTTGGAATATCATAATGGAAATAATTTTAATTATATCATCAGTTATTTCTCCTACTTTAACTCTGATATATTCTAATTCTGACTTGGCAAATACTAAGAAGAATAACATAAGATTGACAAAAGATGAATGGAATTGTTGGTACCCCTTCAAGTACAACTGGAGCACAATTTTGAGATTTAGTATATTTTTAGAACACCTTTCGTTGCTTGTTTATTACCTTTTTTACAAACTTTTAGTGTCATTGCAAGAAACTCCGAAAGTTGGGCATATTCCTATTATTAGCACATCACAACTACCGAAAAAAACTAATTTATTAGATATTGTAATGCAAACTAATAATTATATGCAAGAAATTACAAATGAAATGAAGAGCATGAAAATTAAGATCTTAAAAAAGAATGGAATAAATCACAAAAATAACACTTCATCAAATGAGAAAGAGGCAAATATCACAGAGGATATTTTTAAATTTACTGAATCGACGCCTCAGATATCGCCTAGAAAATACGTACAACATACTCCCAACAGCCATATACTGTCAGAAATTACACATAATAAAAAAACTCGATCATCACCAAAATTCACTAAAATAATAACTAGTCCGAGAATAATAAATACCTATCGTATTCCAAATAAAACACCAGACACACCTGAAAAAGATCTTTATGAGGGCGTTGTTAGTGCAACTCTACCTGATCAATTTTCAATATCAAATAATTATCATCTGAAAAGTAATAAGAGAGACAATGCAATAACAAGAACTATAAATAATGACACAAATACACTATCCATGACGATTAGTCTACCTCTTAGAGATCCTCACCATCAACAAACTAAGACTGCAATATACGATAAAAATATTTTTGAAAACGAGGAAGAAACCCTGAAAAATCCAGTGAAGGTATACCCAAAACAACATGATGTATCTGTTATCCATAACAATAAGGACCTTGCAACTAAAGCAGCAGCAACAGTTATTAAAGCAGAAAGAGAAGATGTACCAGTTACCCCATTACAACTATCTAACAAACGTGACGAGGAAAACAAAAACACAAAAGTTGAACCATTAGAAAATATTTCTAATATTAGAAGGTCACTTTCTCTCAGAAAAAGATCAATAGTTTCAAGGAAATCTTTTTTAACTCAACAATCAAGCGATGCCACAAACGACTCCTTCCCTCAAAGGATAGGAAATAGTAATACTAAAAATTTACATAGTTCTTCTCCAATCAAACAATTAGTTAAGAAAATTAAAATCAAGTTATAATTATATATTAAGATGCCCAAATCTTTTTTTCTCTATATATTATTATTTAAATAATTTGTTGTCTTTTTCTTTTGAATCATATACTTACGAACCCTTAACTGGTCACAATATCAACTCTTGAACGTTTCCATGCATTATGCAAATATAACATCTCATCTCCATCTAATCGAGTAAGGCTATCTCCTTCTGTCGAAGGGCATGATGTAGATATTTGAGCATAAGTGCCTTTTGCACCTCTAGCCTTGATGAACCTTCCAGGATTGATAAACAAAACATTCTTAATGATTCTAGCAAAAGGATTCATTTCACTTGGTATAATAACCACATCTGGTGCAGTATTACCAACAAATTCAGTTAAACCTAGATAGGATACTTCTAAATCTGCACCAGATATATGTCTATATACTTTTCTATCCTCCGAAGGTATAGTTATCTTTCGGATCGCACCTGGGAACAACGGATAAAATCTACGCTGTTGAAGTATGTGTTCAGCAATTCTATCAAATCTATTACGCATAGATGTATTCCCACCCTTAATTATCTCTTTCATATCTTTAAATATATCAACATTTGAACATCCAAAATATATTTCGTTTAATTGAAAAGTTGATGGATTAGTGAAACATTTAAAATTTTTAGGTAATTGCAATGACTTTCTATCAAAAGAATCCTGTGGATATGATGCATGATTAGAGATTACATCCCTTGTAGAAGGGATCAATATAACTTGAATTGCTGGATCAATCATTTTCAATATGGGTACAATAAGTTTTGTAAATAATTCATCTAAAGTTCTTGGCTGATTTTTCAATTCAGGAAATTCGGGGATGGTACCGTTCATCACCATGGCATTTGTAACATCAATAAATGGGCCAAACATTATTAGAACGTGTGGTCTCACATCGGTGTTTATCCTTTCAACAAAATTTATAAGGTGAGATAAATCAAAAGAGTTTTCCGCTATATATGGCCCTGAAGTAATAACAATTTTAGATGAATTGTTATCTAACAATTCTTTATAATTAATAATATCTTCTTCTATAGACACAGGAGCATCTGGGTAAGGAAGATTTAAGACTTCTTTGACTGAAAAAAGATCCCCATTAGCATTCTTTCCTTTAAATGCTACGAGTTGTCCAGCAAATAAAGATACTTCTTCTATATTATCAAAATTAAGCCTTATCCTTCTTCCCACACCGCCAATCCGAGATGTTTCTAGTGATAAAGACTGAATATTTAGAAATCCATCTGCTGTTGGAGAATCTGGAACAATTCTACCCACAGCATATACTTCATTTTGCGACTGAATTGTAGGATCACCAAAGCTTGTAGGTGAAATTTTATAATGGTCTTGTATTAATTTGGTTGCAATTTCAATTTGCTCATCTAGTACATCCGATACATCTACCAGTTTTTGTCTCATCGTTCTGAATTTATACTTTGATGGGTCGTAATAAGGTTGAATCTTTATGTGCTGTTTTGGATTCTCCCCTGGAATGAGCAACCCTTGGGAAATTTCCATATTTTGGGGATTTAATGAATCAAGAATACTTCCTGAAACAACATTAGACGATTTTGAATTTGACATAAAAGGTGTACTTGGTGTGGAAGATAGTTGAACCGAGGATTCACTTTTCACTTCTGTGTCGTAATTAAAAGAATTATCGCCTTCACTTTTAAAATCTAATTGGCTACTTTTATCATGTTCTATTTTTACTTCTACCTTACGTTTTTTAGTGACCATAGGCGATTTCTGTAAACTAAACCCAAACATTGAACCATTACTACTATTTGGTACTCTAACAGGCCTAATTTTTTTGTTTATAGAAGATGACACACTATCATTGTTTAAACCACCATTAAAAGAACGATCACCCACTGAGTTAGCATATTTTTCTATTTTAGCTTGCAAAAATTTTTTAAATTGATCAATATTGGCTACGGTCAGGGCAGTTTGATTTTCATGTCTCTCATTCTGGGAGAATTGTTCCCATTTTATAAATAATTCTTCAACTGTGATTGCATACAACCTAAGTAGATTATTTAGTGCAGAAGTTATTTCTGGTTTAGATACTTCTGGTCCAAAATATTGAATAAGTTCATCATTAGTAGTCATTGTGTTTTCTCTGGTTGATGGAGCACTTTCTACATCAGATCTGAAAAAAAAATAATAAAGGTAGATAAAAGTCTAAAAGGTTATGCATAAACCTTAGTCTTCAACTTATAGTTTATAGATCAATAAAGAATCCACCCAATTAGCAGCTAAAACACGTAGACTCCAATTCCATAATCAGCATATGTTCTAATTGTATGATATCCTTCGATCGAAAATTGGAAAAAGAAAAGATTTCCAAAAAAAAAAAAAAAGAAACGCCAAAAAAAAAGGGCGAATGTGTTATTTTTTTCCTTTTTTTTAGTTATGGAGTTCTTCCAGTATTGCCAAAAAGGGAAAATGGATAATATTTCACGAAATCTTTTTCTTTTCTTTTTTTCAGGTGATAAAGAGTGAGAAATAAATGAAAAAAAATGAATAGAATAAAACATACAATGCTATCATTTTATCTGTGTAGCTAACTAAATAAGTAAAAACAAACAAGCAACATCATCAACTGATACATTAATAGCCAATAGTTCTGGTCAACTTTTCAACTTCATACCTCTCTTCATTAATATTATCGATGAGATAGCTATCGATAATATTATTACTATCGAATGATTCGTTATCTACAGAAAAAGTATATAGTTATTGTAACCAACCACATTATTCTTGGGGACAAATAAAGCAATATATAAAAGGCAATTTTATTTTTTATATTTTTAAACAATATGTCTTTTTATTTTTCTCACTACATACTTTCTTTATATCTTTTGTGGGGAGAGAACAAAAAAAAATAAAGGAGAAAAGAGAGAACTTATTCATTTTAAGCTCCGTTTTATCTTAACCCAAAAGAGTAAAATAAAAGATATTACATAAAACTACATATAGAAAAAACTGAAGTGGTATTCAGAAATAGTGTTTTAAAATAATGTAGTCAAGTAAACTTCTCACCCAGAGAAGTTGTGTTGAACAAACAACATACGATTGAAAATGTTAATCACTGATATTATATGTGTTGTTTTTGTACTATGTCTTCTCAAAAAAATGTCTCAAACTATAGACTGTTTTCAGTGGGTTAGATATGCCATGCAAACTTTCCTGGTGTCCATTCCATAGAACCAATTTTACTTTAAAAAGAAGGAACCCAAAAACTGGGAAAAAATAGATTCTTGCCACGTCACACTAAACTTTTTTATTTTTTTTTTTTTTGCATTTTTTTAAAATGCCTGACAGTAATAGCGACCATCGACAAATTGACGTACAGAGAATATATGATTAATATTTATCATAATATAATAGTTGAATGCAGATCAATACACTTTATTTGTATGCCTCTTTTGTGTCACACACACATGTATATATATATATGTATATATGCTTATAATGATAAAGAGTTAAAACCTCGTATTTAGAAAATATTCTAAATACTTGATGCCATGGACTTAATCAATCTATAAGAAAATTTACTTAGTTGACCAAATAGACCTTCTATCTCTTCTTGACGTAATTTCTTAATAGTCTTTAGAATATAGTGGATGCTTGCAAGTATATTGCAACTCTCATATCTCCATTCAGTTATCTCAAATTCTGTAAATGATATTAATGATTGTATAATTTCAGAAAACTGGTTATTTTTAATAACAACAGTATTATTTGGATTCTTCTGTCTCCTATAATCTTTGAGTATATCTGATAATGTCCCTAATAGAAATGATACCACCATACCTTCCTTCTTCTTTGTTGAAACATATACTAATTGCTGTGGATTATAATTGTTGGAATTAGAAGGCACATTCTTTTCATATTCATATATCATAAACAATAATTTATTCAGAATGCTTGTTATTCTTTTAGAATCAAAATATTTTAAATGTATCATCAACTGCCTTGTCTCTATCAAAAGATTATAAATTTCATTATTATAATCAGATAATTTATCAACCAATATAATAAACTGATCCCATATCTCTGTAGCAAACCCAGATGATAATTGCATCTTATCTGAAAAATGTTCATTTATTAACAATAAACACTGTAGTAATATCAATGCTTTACTTGTCATGTTCGTTGGAATCAACATCGTTTCATCAGTAGACTGTAGTAACATTAAACAAATATCTTGTAACTTTGCAAATCCACCCTCTTGTTGTAACCATTTAAGCAATAAGGTATCATTCAGATCTAACTCAATTAAAGGTTCAATTAAATAAATCAAATGTTTCATGGTAAACATACCACTTTTTATCCTATTCACTGCCTCCAGAAGATGATCATATTGATTACGCTTCTTAATTGTGAAATCACGTGTCTGTCCATAATTACTTGCAATAATTACATTTAATTCAAATAAAATAAATGAATCTGCAGGCAACAAATGCATTAAATTATATTTATCTCCATGATGAACAGTTACATCCCTTGGTATCTCTAATTGTTCCTCTAATTTAATTCTCGGCTGTATTTTTTCTGAATTGTTAGACACTAAAACTAATTTTGAATTAACATCTGGTGATCTGACCTCTATCTCTGGGCTAGAAGTTAATGTACCGTCTTCGTTTTCCTTTCTCAAGGTCTTCATTTCATCATTGATCACTTTTGGTGGATCAGTACTAAATTTAACTGTATGTTCCTGCTCCGGTTTGAAATCCTCCTCATTACGTAAATTGATATTATCTAATTTATTATTTTCTACTTGATTGACTCCTCTGACCATCATATTCAACTCATTTACAGATTTTTTCTTTGAGAAAATATCACTTAGATCGATTTCTGATTTAATAGCATTTTTATCTCCATCCTCCTCTTCCTTAATATTATTTAGTGGTTTAGGATTAGACTTTGTGTAATCAATAGTCTGGTAAACACTAACAACTCTAGTCATCTGAGATAATTTATTTTCTGTACTATCTAACGTACTATGTGATGTACCATTCTCACTATCTTCAGGTTTTATTTTATTTCCAAGGTCATCATTTTGATTTACTTCTCCATTAAGGGAGTTATTTTGCTTAAATGGATTTACCATGGTCATATCCATGTACTTTCTTATGGTAATATCATCATTATGATTATCTATAGCCAAAACATCTTGAGATGAATTATCTTCCACTTCTGTAGTTATTTGTTTTTCTTTGACGGATTTTGATAGCCTGGTGCTTGTTAGTTCGAATGTCGGATCTCGCATTTGTAATTCATTTGAAATTTTAAGTTTCTTGGAAACCAGATTGAGAGTATTCAAATATTCTAAGAATACTTTTTTATTGTATATATAAAGTTGAAATATTAAATTGAAATAAATGGTATTATCAAACTCATCTCCATAAATATCAGATACCAACTTCAATAACCTTTTAAAATCAGGATCCTGGATATCAAAATGAATTTTATCTTCAAATAAGTAGATCAATACATTCATTGTAAAATTAAAAAATTTTTCTCTGTACTTCATATAATATAGAGAGACATTTTTATCAGAGTATTCAGATGTCATATCATTGAAAAGAGAACTTATTTCATTTATGAATTTATTCATATCACTTATATTCAATTTTAAAATTATGTCATCAATATTCATATTACAAATGGAACATAGTTCAATTATGAATTTTAATGGCATACACTGCACAAACACAGGAAATGAAAGTAGATTTTTCAACTCGATCGGAACCTTTAATAAGATTTGTCTCATATATGGCATAATTGTGGATAGAGTCGTCTCTATCAGGAGCTTACCAGATTTACGTAAAAGAAAATTTTGCAATAATTGCAAGGGATATTTGTAATTTTGAGGGTTCAGTATAAAATTTTGTAACGAATGAGATTTAAATGAAGCAATAATTTTTTTTGATTCTTCTTCTGATCCTATAAGGCCATATTTATTATCAAGAGGAGTTTTATTAATTGTAGAAGATGTATTTTGTTTAGAATTAGAATTCTCCAAATATTTTTGGATAAGTGGATTGGAATGTGGACTATTTATCTCATCAGTTATATCAAATTGACTCATGTTCTCAACGTCTAATATACTATTATTACTACCAGTATGCCTCACTGGCGCACTAACTTTTCTTTTTATCAATGAATTATTATCAATTCTACTCATTGTTGATGTGCTAGATTTAAATTTTTTGGAAACAAAGTCATTCGAATGACTAATATTATCACTAGTTGATCTATAGCCAAAATTTCCATTACTACTTCCATGAGTTACATTGTTGATTTTTTGCAAGATGGATGACGACTGTGTCGGTTGTGCATAACTTGGATATTTCCTCTTACTTCCGTTGTTTTGAAAATGTGCATTTAGCAAACTTGAGCGTCTTGAATTATTCGAAGAAGAGCTGTTTGATGGCCTTTCATAATCAATGGATAGATGCAAAGGTATAGATGATTCTAAAGATTTTTTCAATTGTGGGGAAAAGAAATTATGTAATAAAGATTTCCCATGTTCAGGGTATGCCTTATAAAAATACCAAAAAGTTAACTTCATCGAATCTCTGACAATTATTTGGGCATCTAATAAACCTTTTTTCAACCACTCTTCTACATATAATAAATTGTTCTCTAATTTCACAGTTTTACTAAACTTAATAATGAAAATTCTAAGAAAAATTGTCGAAGAATTTCTTGGAACAATGCTCTTTTCATTCATTAAAGTGAATGCACTTTGAAACAGTTTGTTGTGGAATTCATTAACACATATGAAAAAACACATCAAACAATGCAATGCCATCTGTGAAGATATTTTTTTTGTTGAAGATAAAAGCTGTTTTAATAATGTGAATATTTGATCCAGCAATACTAATGGCATAGAATCACCTAGTAATTCTAATAGTTCTTTTAATAATTGACACGAGTTTAAAGATAATGATGTTCTTAAAGATAAAATAGCTTTTGATAAATTATCAACGAAATTCATTTCTTTTAAAGCGGAAACCATTTCACTTTTATTATTTTTGAGCAGTTGTTCGTTAATTAATAGCTTCTCTCTTATCATAATAATATTCGTTTGTCTAACCTTCCAATTAGATTCAGTTTCCTTTCTTTCATGAAATGGAACCAATAACGTGTTTAAATCGTTCACTAAGGTTGTTAGGTTTTCATATTTAGATTTATATTTTAAATGGTTTTGGTTAAGTAAATTGGTCAACTGCGGCGCTTTATAATCATTTAGCAACATATTATACTCCATTTCCAAATCAAACAAACCAAGTGAAGGGATCGAAGTAGCATTATTATCGATCGATATTTTCTCATCATTATTATCAATGTTATTGTTATCTTTATTTTTTCCTGTATCTGAAGATTTATCTGTAGTTGTTTCTTTCATAAAATAGTTTCTTATGCTACTGTTATTCAATTTAGATTTGAATTCAGAAAATACCTTGTTATCTAGATATTTAGTTAGGATATCATTAATTAATTCCACAATCAATTTTTTGTTTGTATCTTCACGATATGTACCATTAAGATCAAAAAGTTTGTTATTATTCAATAGATGGATGAAATGAGGTAAAAAAATCTCTAAAAAAATTGTTGTATTACTACTAGTTTTATTACTTTGTAAATTTATCCTAGTTAAATCATCAATAATTAATAATAAATATTTCAAATGATTATTGTTTAACTGTTCTAATAAGTAATTATCAGATTCATTTAAATTGTTAAAAAGTTTCAATAAAGCATCCTCTACATATAATGGAACGGTTAAATAAAGGATTTCAATAGCCTTATTTGACAATAACCATATTTTTTTATTTAAATTAAATTTCGCTATGTTGATGCTTTGATTATTTACAGTATCTTGAATTTCAATAAAATAAGATAATAAATCATTAACTATAGTATTATTGATAGAATTTGGAGATTGATATGATACTCTTTTAACTAAATAAGATAATGCAGAGTGCGATGTCAGAAGAAGATTCTTTATGGTTTCCTCTTGATCATCTTTATAGGATTGTTTCTGATTCAACAATTTAATATAGTTAGGAATGTATAATAGTGTTTTAAAATACAATTGTATATAATCAGTGTTTACTAATTCTTTTTTAACATGACCTTTGAATCTTGTCAAAATATTTAGTTTATCTATTACGGTTAAATTCTCACTGGATATCTTTTCATAAATGTCAAAGAATTGATTTTTTGTTCTATTTATAGTGGAGTTATCGATATTATCATTAACTGTGGTGAAAATATTCCTACTGTCATTATTAATATTAGGATTATTACTTGAATGATTTAGATCTGACATCGAATATTTACTTTATGAAAGTCCACCACTCAAAAAAAAAAAAAAACGAAAAAGAAAAAGAGAATATAATGTTGTTTTGTTTTGCTTTGTTTTATATTTTAGTCAACCAAAATTGTAAACGTATCTTAATTCTTAATCCTGTGACGTACAAAAGGATATTGGTGACTATTAGATATTCATAAGAGTAGATTAAGCTTGTCTTAGTATTTTATTCTAAACAATATTTCCAGCTATCTCTTCTTCTTTTTTTTTTTGTGTACACTAGCTATAGTGTCTATTAAAAAAATAATATAGAAATGAAATACCGTAGGGTTATAATAGTTTCACAACTATAATTGCTTTATACAACTAGGGTTCACATTTTCTATTTTTATTAATGTGAAATTGTATTTAGGGTTTATATATTTTATAGGATAATAACTTGTTTTTCTTTTTTTTTTTTTCCAAAAAATTTAATAACCAATTTATTACTGCATTAGGGTGTGTAGCTTAGTAATCCACAGATATACAAAGAGAACCAAAAATTAAAAACAAAATGACTAACCAAAAAAAAAAAATTAAATAATCATTACCTAGTGAAATATTTTTTTTTTATTTGTTGGTGACACTAGTAATTACGAGAAGGCAGATGCATGTCACATCAATGGATTTTGTAATATAATTTAGTCTTGAGTATAGCTTTGCAAATTTGTCATCTTGAAACAATCTTTTTAAAAGGAGAAAAAAAGGTCTTCAGTTGAAGAATACAAAGATTTTATTAATTATTCAAAATGTCATCATTACAATGTTGTTTTACTACCCAATACTAGGAAACAAGGCCATAGAATAGATAGTAAAAATGACAATATAATAATGACTATAAACAAAGCTATAGAAAATTAATTTTCAGAACTTTCGTACTAAGAACAGTCAATGTATAACTATCTTCCTAAATCTTTACAGAATCTCTCTTTTAATTATCTATATGCTTTTTTTTTTCTTTCAGTTTCAGTGAATTTATAAGTACATAGTATTAAACAGAAAACATGTGATTTGTTTTTTTTTTTACATGACACATGCACTAATATTTTGAGATTTTTTATACATGAATGTTTAATGATATTATTTTTCTCCACCCTTTGCTCTCTATGAATTTAAAAAAAAAAAATAAGGAAAGAAATTGCTTTATTTTCATTAGTTTCCGTGGGGAGTATATATATATATTTGAATCAAACAATTAAATGCTATTGATACCGAAAACAAAGGGTGAGATGGGAAAGTATATAATGATAGTAAAAGACCATGAATATATATTTTTTTTGTTCATTTTTCATTAGTTCTAAAGAAATATATATATATATATATTTCGCTATACAATTGCGGTAGAGTCTCTTTTTGAAGTATTTGTATGTAAATGTAGAGGTTTTTGTAAAAGATGGCCCATTCTCTCGATCTTTGTCCTTAGATAACCTTCAATTTCCTTGGAATCAATACCTCTGGCTTCATCCTGCCAGTGGATTGGGACCATGGGTACTCTTTCCACACAATGAAGTAAGTCAGCATGCTCCACCTGTGCAATCTTATCTGGGTTATTAGTCAACAGTCTAACGTTCTTAAGGCCTAGATCCAATAGGATAGATTTACCTATAGAGAAGTCACGAGCATCAATAGGATGATTTAATAACACATTTGCCTGAACAGTGTCTGCACCTAGATCCTGTAAATTGTAAGCTTTCAACTTCTCGCCAAGACCAATCCCACGGCCTTCCTGTCTGAGATACACTATCACACCATGACCATTGCCACCGACTATTCCTGTTTCTGGTTCATGATCACAAGCTATCAATTTCCCGGCACGATCGAATTGTTCACCACAGTCGCAACGTGCCGACCATGCGTTTTCACCTGTGTAACATTCACTATGGATTCTGACCAGTGTGTCATTATGGGTCCCATCCCATGTCGTTTCTGAATCGAATATAAGGTCGCCTGTAACTGGGTCAAAATTTAATTCCAGGCCTAATTTATCATCCACATCTGCAGAGGCTCTGCCGGGATACAATTTCCCTATGTAGGCACCTCTAATCATTCTATCTTGTTGAGACTCATTAGGTGATCTTCTTTTGAAAAGGGAACGAGACCTTATATCTTCGCCGAATACGATGGCTAGATGTTCTTTATTGTCCTTATTATTTGAATATAAATGTAAGAAAATGTCTGGACCTTGTGTAGTTGGTATTCTTGCTCTTGCCACACAAAAGACTTCGGGTAGATCTATAGTAGTAGTCATTTCTAATTAATACAGGTAGATAAATATATATATATATATTGTGTGTGTGTATGTATGCGTGTGAGTGTCTATCAAGTTATTCTTAACAGTCTTATGCTATATCACACACTTATCTATTGTGCTTATTAATGTGTAGTGTTAAAGATAGGGGTATTGGGAATGAGGATTTTCGTTTGCTCTTGTTAGTTTGTTTGAGTGCTGCTAGTAAGGGATCAAACAAGTAAAATTTGGATCAATTAATTAGTGCTATTCCTTTGTATTGTACACATATATATATATATCAAAAGACAAGGCAATATATTAAAAAAAAACAAAAAGAAAGAAAGAAACACTATATGAAAAAAAAGAAATTGATAAGTTTGTAATGAATTTATTGAAATCTTAGTGATAAATTACTAAAAACAAAAAAAAAAAAGAAGAGAAAGAAAGGGAAAAAAAAAAAAGAAACAAGTTGAGTAAATATTATAAAGTAATAATGATTTGTCATCAGTCAAGAGTTAATAAATTAGTAATTAACGGAGCGATAAAGTGATAAATGGGCTACCATTATTATCATCGTTAATTATTATTATTATTAATATCATTGTTATTCTTATCAAGTAAGCATTCTTGCCTCGTCCATTTCTTTTTGTTTTTTTCCACTTTTTTTTTTCTCTCTCTCTCTCTTTCGATGTCATCTTTGACGGGTGAGTAAAATGCAAAACAAAATAAAAAAAAAAAAGAATCACAAGCAACAGTGGCGAGGATATTGTATTTGTTGTTTAATTACACTATGCTTGTTTATCTGTGTATGGGTGTATGGGTGTCCGTGGAAGAGTTTTTGTATTTTTCTTTTGTTTGTTTTTTGTTTTCTTGTTTGTATTTGATGAGTAAGCAAGAGGTTATACGTTCAAGGGGTTTTCTTTTCGATCAATCATATTATTAAAAGTAGAGAGAATCATATACTGTTGTCACTTCTTTCTTCCTTCCTCTCTATTACTTCCTTTCTATCATTTATTTTTTTTCTACATACAAGTAGTGTAGGTTGATTTTGACGTAGATCCATGCATTTGTTTGCAACCATCACTATTTTCCCTTTTCCCACCTCTCAAACTATACTGGTGTATGTGTGTATGAGACGATGAACGAAGGTAATGGTAATATATCTCTTTGAACATTTTAAAGTTGAAAGAGGGGAATTGTAACTTTGCTTCCTAGCCTTTTTCTTTGCTAGAATCCACTGTATCGTGAAATGAAAAGAAAAAAAAAATAAAGAAGAAGAAAAAGAAAAAGGTAGTTGAGTTGATAGAAATCATAAAAACATTTACTGATTTTTACTTGCCTATTTAACATAGGACTACTTTGTAAAAAAAGAAAAAAAAAATGGAGAGGGTAATATATATAATGAAATAATTCGTTCATTTTATTTTTATTTTTTATTTTTAACCTCAGATCCTACCATAGTATTCTATTTATTTTTCTATTTGTTCTTCCTCTTTCTCTTGATTCTTGATATACTTGACGAGAGAAGGAAAGACTAAACTGCATTTTTTTTTCTTTATTCAACCCGTCTTTCTTTCTTTCTTTTTTTTTTTTTAGATTTTTCTCGCTTGCTTGTTTTTTGTTTTTCTGTCTTTCTGGAGTTGAATTTTTTGGTGGGGAGAGACGTGAAGAAAAAGAGAAAAAAAAAATTTTGTTTTTGTTTTTGTTTTGCATTTAACCAAAAAAATAAAAGGCGTTTCTCTGTAATACTCAATTCCGTTTATTTTGTATGTTGTTTTTCGTTTTTCTTTTTTCTTTTTTATTCTCCTCCTCTCCCCTTCTTTTTTTCTTTTTTGTTTACCTCGAATTCTTCTTTAATTCTTGTCTTGTCTTGTCTTGTCCAATTCCATCTACTAATACTTTGTTTAGATCTTTTTCTTTTCTTTAGCAACTTTTAGTAATCTAGAGAATTGATAAAAATAAAGAAAAAAGCAGAGAAAGTGTTTATTGAGTGTGTGTATGTGTGTTTGTTAAAAAAGAGAGAGATAGGAAGATGAAGAAAGAAAGAAAAAACAAAAAAAAAAGAAGTCCTAGAGCAAAAGGAGAAGCCCAAGAAAAATTAATAGAACTAGTATCCATCTTAACAACAACAACAGCAGCAGCGGCAGCAGAATTAACATTAATAAAAAAAATTAAAAAAAAAAAAATAAAGAAATATAGAAATGAGTACATTCATAAACAACGGCACAGCACCAAATGATTCCTTAATTGCTATGCAATCTGCAGTGAACCATAGAGTCCTTTTATCTCTACCTGAAGCTGCCAAAATTATCGGTACAAAAGGTTCCACCATAGATAAGATCCGTACTGATAATAGTGTCAAAATCGGTATATCTGAAAAGATCCAAGGTTGTTCAGATAGAATTCTATCTTGTGCAGGTACTGTGGTCAATGTAGCCAACGCATTAGCCGACGTCATGACTTTGATCAACGAGGATCCTGATTTGAATAACAAAAAATATCCCTTCCACTATTTAAATCACATTTTACCTCCTCCTTCAATCAATGAAATCTGTGAAAACGATCAATCCGATTTAAACAAGATTGGTACCCTCAGATTGATAATGTTGAATTCCCATCTGTCCTCCATCATTGGTAAGAACGGTCACACCATAAAGGGATTGATCGATAAGCATGGTGTCAAAATCGTGGCTTCAAGAGATTTCCTACCTGACTCAAGTGAACGTATTTTGGAAATCCAAGGGTTTCCCGGTTCTGTCGCCAACACATTGATTGAAATTAGCGAAATTTTAATCAAAGACATCGATATTACCTTTTCCTCTGATAAACGTTACTTCCCACACTTAAGAAACCATCTTAACAATAACAACGATATTCGCAGTAGTAATGGCGGTATTATCCATAGTGGTAGCGGTATAGACATTTCGGAACTAGAAGTTCTTATCCCTGAAGCTTACGTCGGTGCAGTGGTAGGTCGTCAAGGTAATAGAATCGCTAATTTGAGAAAATTCACAAAAACAAGAATCATAATCGAAAAACATGAATCAGAATCTGCACACCACTCACAAAAATTCAATGAAAATGGTGAACCATGTAGATCCTTCACTATCATCGGTAATTCTATGAAACAAATCAAATTGGCTGAGACCATGTTACTAAAGAATTTACAAACTGAAATTGAAAGACGTAATGAAAGAGAAAGTAACTCAAATAACTCAAATGAAGATGCAGATATGACATACTGAACATAACATCCCACTGTCTTGAGCTTTCTCGTTGTTGTGGTTGTTTTTTTTTTTATTTTTCATTTTTTTTATTTTACTCTATTCATTCTGAACCTATCTCTTTTCTACTATTTTTATAACTCGTTTCTTTTTCTTATCTCATCTGCTACTATTCCTTTCCAAATCCATCTATAAAATAGAGATCTTTTATATAAGTAGTATATATATATATATTTGTAGATATAATAAAAATTGTACCAAACAAAACAAAATAAAATAAAATAAAACAAGATATATATATGGTTTATGCTCTTTTCTTCTACTACTTTCGTTACTAATCAGTTGATTTACAATTAAGAGGAAAAAGTTAAGATTTAGTGAACACCCATACAGCACAGTCAAAAATCTAATAAAAATAAAATAAAAAAAAATAGAAAACAAAGAAAAAGAAAAAGAAAATGTGATATTCGAAGACTTGATCAAAGATAGGCGTAGATTAACATATGTATGTTCTTACATATATTTTACTTGGAATACAAATTGGTCATATCTATGGGGAGGTGTTAATGGAAATCAAAGAAATAATTAGTTTAATGGATGGATCAACAAGAATTATTTAATGGTACTAATAACAAGGATGATATACAAGAATTGTCGAAACATTCAAATTTAGAATTAAAGAAGAACTCTGGCAATGTATACATTAATGGCAATCCACACGACCATTTAATTAATACTTTGGGGGTATCTAAAAAATTGGGATCCTCAGTGTTAAACGAATTGGATTCTAGAACAAATGCTAAATTTGAGCAGTTATTCGTGTCTAATGATGACCATACTGAATCATTAATGGATCTTACATTTAGTGAACGTTTCAATATTGCTCATAATTCACAGTTCAAGACTATGGAATCTTTAAATAGTCATTATTGTGTTAAATTTTTAAATCCTAATAATAACGATGATAATGTTATTGATGGCAATATATATAAGACGCCTTTGAAAAAAAATTTACAAACCGAACAATTACAATCCAATTCAATTAAAAGATTGAAGACCACACAAAATTTATTGAGTACACCACCACCCATCTTGGATATAACAAGGAGAATCCGTAGATTAAGGTTAAGAAATTCGTTATCCAACAACAACAACAATAATAATAATAGTACTGTTAATACTAGTAGTAACGGTGGTAATAGTAGAAGTGGTTATGGATTACGTAGTAACCATGATTCAAGAAGCATAGTTAATAGCAAGATTAAGAATACGCCAATAACGAAACCACAAAAACCCTTAGAACCTCCAAGTTTTTTGAGACCTACTATCACATCATTGAATAAAATGAAAAGATCGGATAAAATGAATGATATAAATTCTAAAATTAGACCACAAAAAATAAGAATGCAAATTGTATCTAATAATACAACTGCTACTATGTACTCTTCATTTCAAAATAAAGATAAAAAAATATTTGGTGAAGAAAAAAGTGGTAGAAGGGTAAAGAGCACAGGAAACACTATTTCAAATTCAAGCGAATCTCTATCTGTATTTGAAAGATTATATAAACAAAGCACGGTTTCTAGATCAGTATCCATGAATAATGTAACAAGTAATAAGACTATTAAAAAGCATGAAGATATGGATGAAAACAATAACAAAATCATAGGGAAAAATTCTAATGGTAGTAATTCATCGACAATTCAATTTGGTAGATCTAAAACAACATCTGGATTATCTGATCATATAACGACTAATAAAAATTGTAATATTTCATTAAAAACAAGACCAGCATGGAGATAAAATACTATACATTATATACATACATACATACATACATATATATAAGAAAGAAAAGATAACTATTCAAATTGTATTGTGCTTATATTAGTTATCATTATATTTAAGAATATATAAAAAAAAATAGAAAAAAAATAGGATGAATGAATGGATGTAACAAACCTAGGTTATATATATATATGTCAATATTGAGGTGAAGTATATATTGGATTGTTCCTATAATATTTTTGTTCATCTACCACTCTTTGTAAATCAGATTCAGATCTGAAATCTTGTCTCCAATTACAAATTGAACAACGCAATTGTTTTCCCCAATGTATTGGTATTAAAGGGATGAAATAAAAGGAAAAAAATTCTCTTCTTTTCACAGGTACCACACTAAAATTATGACATTTGGGGCAATATAATCCTTGATGTTTAGGATTACTATCATAATTTGAATCATAATTTTGCATCCCACATATTAAAGGTATGAACAAAAACATTCTTTTATTATTATATATATATATGGTGTGTGTGTGTGATTGTGTGTATGGTATCTTTATGTTTATATACTACGTTTTAATGTTCTTGTTTTTTTGATTTTGCAATTAATAGTTAAATGATTATAGATTTATAGGCTGTAGGTCGTAATTTCCAAATACCTGGTATTTTTGTTATTAGCTTTTTGATATGTGACTGACCAGAAATTCCAGATGAGCACATGCGATTGTTTGTATCAAAAGAGCGTTTAATGATTAAATGAAAGTCTTAAAAATATTTACTTCTACGCCTCCTTTTCCCTCTCCCCCCCCCCCTTATTTTTTTTCTTTTTCTTGGCCTTATTTTTCTACTTGAATGGCGGAGTTTAATTTCATGGATTCGAAAATATTCTTTTGTTTTTGTTTTTGTTTTTGTTTTTGTTTTTGTCTTTGTCTTTGTCTTTGTCTTTGTCTTTGTTTTTGTTTTTTTATTTTATTTTCTTTTATTTCATTTATATTGTATTGTATGTCTGGGCGGGCCGATGGAAGCAAAAAAAAATTTAATATATTTTCTTCGGTTATTGTTATCGCCCACTCCTCTTTTCTTTGTTTTTTTTATATAGAAGGGTGGCGGATTATATATATAAAGAAAACTATATAATCAATAATAAGAATAACTGAGTCAATTTTTTGAAGACATAATAAAGTTTTGCTTAGAACAAAAGAGGGAAAAAACTTTTTTAATATAAACTTACGTATATGAAAACTAAAGACAATAACAGAAAAAGAAAAACTATATGCCTAATAAAAGAACAAAAAAAAGTTATTAATGCTCCGATTGTTAAGCTTTTTTTTGTATATTGTAAGAGAAGTGCCATAAAGAGAAAAAGATGCTAATAAAATTATAATCGGAGGAATTCTTTTCACTTTCAACGATGTTAGTGCTTGTGTTTCTTATGAAGAATAATATTTTGTAAATTATGAAGAAAAAAATATGAATCCTTTTTTCTTTACTTTTAAAAAATTTATTTGATACGGTTAGTTCCATCTCTATTTCATTGTTGAAAAAAATCTAAAACTGGTATTTAGATAAATATGGTATGTTATGATGTTGGTCTTGTTATAGTGTATTTTTAACATTATCAAAAAGTTATAAATTAATAATGCATTTTCCTGTGTGTCTTCTTATTGTCTAAAGTGGAGAGAGGGTGGGTAGATGACCTTTTAAGAAAAAAGTAAGGGAAAATAGAAGTGTAAGAAAGAAAAAAGAAAAAAAGAAAAGATATCCGTGCTTATACGAATAATATAATTATTGAAAATTAATTCCCCGCTCATAATAGACGTTCTTAGCATAATTGTTTTTTTTTTCTTGCTTTGTTTTTCTTATTATAGAAATAGTTTCCTGCGTGGTTTCCTATTTCAGTAAAATGTAGATCTAGTGTCAAGAAAAAAATATAGGACCTTTTTTCATTACAAGAATGTTAACTATGATGTTGTCATTGCGGCAGTAATAAGAAAATAAAACACCTATTCTTTACTGGGAAAACATTACGATATCCCACGCAATATAATCCTTCTTTTTTTTTTCTTCTTTTCTTTTTTCTCCTTCTTTTGTAGATAATGAATAGCATCCACCGTGTGGAGAATGTTAAGATAAGAACGACGAGCACTATTACTAGTAAGAAGCTTTAATAGCTTCCTTTAAACAGTGTCTAACCGTTTCACTTGAAGCGTAATATTTGTGGGACTGTTTTCATTAACAATAGGTAGAAGAAAGGATATGTGTTTTTTGTTATTCGGATGGAGAACCTATCTTCTAGTATCTGTATAATCACAAAACATACATACAATTGAGGAGATATGTGTCATTACGTCAAACCTGTTTACTCCACAATATTGTAGTTAAGTGTGTTGGGTGTATCTTTTTTTTGTTTTTCTTCTTTCATTCATAAGGAGGTTAATTCACGAGCAAACAATAGAACAAAAAGAAAAACAATATATCTATTTGTGGATAGGTTTATCGCTACGTGCAAATATGGGTTGATGGGTCAATGGGTATTTAAAGAGTTTGATATCTTCCAAGATATATATATACGTATGTATGTGTGGGTGTGTACTACCTTATTTTCTTGTATATATATATATGTATGTATATATAAAACATGAGATCTAATATAGATTTTAAGATTTATATAAAAACACCATATATCAAATATACAACAATATTCTTCATCACATTCATATACATAATCACACCATACCATACCATTTAAAATATCTATAAATAGAAAATGTTTTTTTTCGAGAACACTCAACAATCAAATCTTTACTACAATAACAACTACGCTAGCTGTAAAGATTATTTCGAAGACCTGCAAGAAGATCCACTTTTAGAATCAGATAACTATTTCTTAAATGCTAATTCAGTACAATCTTTTAATAACATTGCTGCTAATTCTAACACTAAGATGAGCAATAATAACGATAATAATGATCGTATAGATGGCTACTCTAACTGTAATTATAATTACTCCTATGACCAAACCCCAAATTTGTTGGGAGATGATATTTTTGATAGCATTAACTACATGTTTAATGACCTAAATTCAGATAATACTTTAAACTCGCCCTCAGGCTATTCAGAGAGAATCTCTTCTGATTTATCTAATGGTTCTATTTTTTCTAATGATTCTATGTTGACTTTATCTCTACCCTTAACATTTAACAAAAATATAAAAGCTAACTCTACTACCGTTAACAGGGCTAGTGACAAAAATAGTGATGTGAATACCATTTCACCATTTTCTTCAGTAGTGTCTACCCCTGAATTAGTACAGAAAGTTAATGATTTATATAAAAATATCAATGAAAATTTATTATTTAATAATGATCCTAGTACCACCACCAGTTCTATATCTATAACCACTTCTAGCATCGCTAACAACGATAGTGTTAATAATACAGACATAACAAAAGAAGAAAATAAATCAGCTGGTCTTAATGTTATCAACGAAAACACCAAAAAGAATCATTGGGCTAAAGTGGATAGGGTTAAAAGAATAAGAAGACATAACTACAATAATAATAATAACCATGTTTCAAAGCTTCAAAATCCAAAGACAGGTAAGAAAATTGCTGATTCAAGGTTATCAGTGGCTGCCTTAGCTGAGGTCCTTAAAGTTGATTCATTGGATGAAGCATTAGCGACAGAAAGGTATATACTTGATATCTTTGAAAATGAGTTGCAATATCCGTTAGGTCACAAAACATGGATTAGAGATACACCAAAGTGTGAAAGAGAAAGACTGATTAATCAATTATATGAAAGAACTAGACATAAATATCCATACTATGATAAATCTATCCTAGAAACAATAATTAGACGTTCAACTTATTCTATGATGCAAAGTAGATTAAGGAAAGAAAGGAAAAGAAACAGAAAATTGTCCCAAAGTTCGGACTCTAATACAAATGCTGTTAGTAATATTAATATTCCTCTTCCAGTTATTTCAAACAATAATAATACTTGTTCAACTAATATTAATAAAGTTAATGTATGATAACGGATTTGTCACAAACAAAAAAAATAATAATAATAATTAATGATCACTGCTTACACATCATAAATATCCAATATATACATGTATAATTAAATGAATATAACATATGAGTATTTAAATCTATGTTTGCTTTTGTAAATGTTCAATTGATTTGATATATTCTAGATACTTATGTATATGTGTTAATACTTGTCTACAATGTGGCATATTTATTAAGTAAAAAATTGGGGACATTTGTATATATGATACATAATAATTTATTGTGAATTCTAGGGTGATATGCTATTATTAAGGCTATATGAAAAAAGAAAGAAAAAAAGCGATATGAATAATCAGATAATAGTAATTATGTTTTTATCATTTATATTTTAAAATCTTGTGAATGAACCTTTCTTTTTATTTTTTTTCATCTTTTTTGCTCTCTTATAATTAAGATGTCTTGCATCTCTCCAACCAGAAGTACTGATCTTTTGAGTCTTCGTTTCCTCTTTCTTTTCTAAACTAGCTAAATCATCTATCTCCATGGCTGGTTCATTACTTTCTCCATCTGTGCCATTTTTTGATTTTAATTCTTTTAACTTTTGATTTATCAAGTCTTGCTTCAATTTCTCTGATATCCTTAGTTCACGTGCATTAACAGCATTTTGGAATTCATCTTTACGTTTCACGGACTTAGCTTTTAGACAACTCTTTGCACGTAATGATTTAGCCATTATTTATAACAACGAAAATATTTTGTATATAGGTATATTGAATATAAATGTAGTGAGATTAGAAGAAGATAATTAAAAGAGAAAATGTAGTTGGAATTGAATAATGATAATAAGTTTATAGAAATGTGATTTTTTAGGCACCTGAAGAACAACGTATTGACAGACAGCAGTTTTCTAAATTTTCTCTGTTGTTTTATTCAATTTCAAATTGTAAAGAAACAAACAAATTCACTATTTTCTTACCTTTAACTTATTTAAAAACTTCTGTTCTTTAACAACTTTTGTTAGATCGATGCAGTTGATGACAAAAGGTCATCGCAATTTCTCAAATCCTCAAAAAAATTTTCTTTACAGGAGGGAAAAAAAAAAAAAGGAAAAAAAAAAAGAGAGAAACAAAATTACATTACTATATATGTAACATCCTTACATTCTATATGAATTCCTTTAAAATGCTGAAGTTTCTCATTGTGTTATGATAGTAAATGGGCGGGGGAGGCAGAATCAAGAAAGATAGTATGAAAGGGCTTAAGTAAAAAGACAAAGAATATATAAAAATATTATGAATGTGTTTATATATTAGAATTTATTCGTTACAGCGGCAAAAGAGAAAATTGAATTGACTTTTCTAATTAATAGAATTGCATTTGCATTGTCTTCGGTAGTTCCTGATATATGTGAAGTATACCTTTTTATTAATAATGATAATAAATTATTTTACTGCTTTTATGACAAAAAAAAATAGTATATTATTTTATATTATCATGCACTACTGGTATGAATTGCTTTGTTCCTGGAATAAACTGTTCCTTATTGATGGGTGGGAATAATGTGCAAGATACAATTTTATGCATATGCTTATTCTCATTTTTATTATTGTTTGTGAAATAACCGTTTGTAGTAATATTGCAATTATCAGTGTAAACATAATTATAAAACTGACTATCCATATTGTTATTGTTTCCATTTGAATTCATTTTTGCAGATTTATAATTTGATTTTTCTGTGTCATTTTGATGTTCCCTTAACATAATATGTATACTATTTTAATCATTACCCAATGGAATAAGATCTGTATAGTTAAATAGATTTAGTAAATATTTTTATTAATTGTTTTACTTTGATTTGATTTGAGTTTTTTTTTTTTGGTTTTCAGTTTATATAAACTCAAAGAAGGTATACCCACCTTTTAATAATACAGAATGATACTTAGGTGTTAACACAATTAATATTATGTATTCAGTGATTATTTTCTTGATTGGTATTTTTTCGTTTTTTAATACTAAATATAGCACTCCTTTAAAAATAAAGAAGGAAATGGCAAATGACAAAGCTGAACTGAGGGTATGATTGAATGACTAAATCACATTTCTTGAAATAACATAGAAGAGAAGCATTCACCATAATTGTAAAATAGTAATGTTAGCAATGTGTATATATCTATGTATGCTAATTTTTTCGATTCCCATAGATGTCTAAGTAAATATGTATAGATAAGAACATTATACTTTTATGATCCACATAGTTTTTACTGCATACTCCATATTATTATTGTGTATCTCAGAGAATCATCATGATTTATTGCCGAATATGTTCGACGTCATTAAGAAAAAGAAGAGGTCATCCATCTATTTTGCCGTTTTTTTAAACTTATGCCTTTCTCCCTCATACACACTTTTCATTTTTTTTTTAATTGGGAGAAAAATAAAAATAGAAACATTAAAATATAAAGTGGAAAACAAAGTAGATAAGGTTCTACTTTGTTAAGATAAGAGGAATATGTTATTGATATTCAAGCATAATAGAATAAAATCGAATATAAAACGGTTTTAAAATTGTTATATAAATGTGACTGGTAGAGAAAAACTATCAATAATAATAAGTATCGCTATCACTGATAATTTTATGATAATAAAGATAGTTTAATGTTTTTTAGTATATTTGTTTGGTGCGTAGTCGGTTGTACTTATCACATAAAACTTTCTCATCTTTATTATTCCTAGTTATGAAAGATTTGTTATTTGATGTTGTCTAAAAGATAGACCAAGCAATTCTAACAAAACATCTTAATTTGATGTTTTTTTTGGGGTATATAGATATATCATTATTTGTGATTTAAAGTGTTGATAATTTTAATATGTTTTTGAGTAGGGGTAATGATATAAAAAAAATTTGCAATGATTTGTATTTCTTTAAGATGCTTTAAACTTAAGTCTTTAGTAAATTTTTTTCATTATTTTACAAGTATGTTCAAGGGTTATTCTTAAAAAGATAACTAATAATCGTCCATGAGAGATTTTGAAAATCCAAAACAAAATATATATTGAACTAGTCGAAAATTTATTCGAGTAATGGGAATTTTTATCTTAAAATAATGAAAACATCATTCTTTAAAACCTTGATTAAATCCGGTAACAAACTTAATAGCTCTTGGAGCGCATGCATGAAGTTTAGAATTATTTTGGACTGTGTAACATGGAGTAGTGTAGTGGAATAATTTATGAAGAATTATTATTTAAATTGTGTAAATATGAATTAATTGATAATAATAAGCCTACTTGCAAAAAATATAATGTTAAAAGAAATAGAAAAGTTTAATAAATGGGTTAGAAGTAAATATTTTAAAAGAGGAAGATAAAATAAAGGTTGATTTAACTTTACAGTTGTTCTTGTAAAATGTACAAATAGAGTTCATGTTTCCCTAGTGCAAGTGTTTAGTAAAATCTTATTTTATTTTATTTGGTACAGATGAGTATTACTATATTGCTTTGTTAAGTGCTTGAAAAACGTCCACCGCAGTAGTCGTTAATAACGTAGTTAACTTTGGGAATAATATTGGTTTAAATATACATTCATCCCAGAAATAGGAAGCTGTTAGTACAACGCTATGGTTTGATGATATAGTTCATGAAAATATTTTATAAGTGCAAAAAACTTCGTTAGTTTGTTTTTTTTAAAGAAGATGATGTGTAAACATGCTGGTAAAGAAGAAGAATTTGAGAAAAAAAAAATACTTAATCAAGTATCAAATGTTATTCAGTAATTACCAGAATAAACAGAAATTGTCCCTGTGATATTTTTCATTTATTTGTAATATATTATTAATTATTTTTTAGTCTTCTAGTTTACTAGGATTTATTTTTATTGGCCTATTTGTTTATTTTGATGTTAATTTCGATTATTTTAAGAAAATGGGTCTCTGAAAGATATCATTTTAGAAAAACCGGATAATTCTAAAATTTTTAAAATCAAAAACAATAGAATTACACATTAAAAGTTTTAATATCACGCTATTTTTTGAAATTTTTTAACTCCACCTAAAAGTCTTTTTTTTTCTAAAAACCGCAGAAATTTTTGTTTCCTTTCTCTGTTTTTCTTTTCTGTTTTTTTTTTGGGAAAAAAAAAGAGACGGCAAAAGTAAAATTAGAGTTTAATGATGAAAGATTTACATAAAAGTGTTCCTTGATAGTTGCAGATTGCGGAGTCCGATTGCTTAAGCTGTGGGGTTAGTAAATATAATAATTCCACAATTATAACTAGTTACTTTATTTTTTTTGGATGATGATTAAGAATAGAAACATCAGTTTGAAATTGTTTTAATTATACTCTATATGCGTATATTCTTACGTGTATATATCATGTGGTAATCTAATGCGAAGGTGTATTCTATACATACATACATATATATATATATATATATATATGTGTGTGTGTGTGTGTGCTTATATGCATCTATGCATTTATGTGGCAATCTTGAATCAAGTAAATGTTTAAGTGACGCTGGTTAAATTTAATGAAAATGATAACATCAAATAACTGGGATAAAAAATGACTTGGCATTAAAAAAGGAAGAAAAATAGTAGTAAAAAAGAACTGCATATCTATAATATGAAATTTAAAGTTTTCAATAATTATACATATGAAGTTTTTGTTGTTTCTTCTTTTCAATATCTTCGATTTGTTTTAATACTAACGAATTTTCTCCATTATTGGTTGTATAGTTACTCGTTATTATTCTCTGCGTATCTATATGTAGAAAGTGGAGGAAGTATCGTTACATTATTTTCGTTTGTAGAGAAACGTCTATTAATGTTGTTAGGAATATCATGTGGGGAGGAATATGATTCCTTTTGAATAGGATTATTGGTCATAGTAAGACTATCTCTTCTTATATCTTTAGTTGCAGAAGATATACTAGATCTTGATATTGGATAGTTATTAAAATTATCAGGTTCATTATTATTTTCATTATTGGAACTATTATTGATATTACTATTATTAAACATAGGATAGGAAGAATATGGAATAGATGGCAAAACTGTTGATTTTAACATGTTATCATTTGCTTTAAAGAATTGATTTTCTGTTACTGGTGGTAGCTTAACTTTTTCATGGTTAAGATGATAATGATTACTCATATTATTAATAATTGGAGAATAATTATTAGTAGAAGTAAGTGGATTTTGAATATTGTCTGGATCATTTAAATCAGCGATTGATAGTGATCTTTTGTCATTTTTGGATCTCATTGGCGTTAATGAATTATTTGCTGTAGAAAATAAGTCATGCGTTTTTGATAACGTTGTTGATGAGGCTGTTTTATCACTATTGCTGATAGATAAGGACGGTGCACCCCATTGTGGATAAGATATGGCAGATCCAGATGATGATAAAGATGAAGCTGATGATATTATGTTATTGGCTGGTATAGTCCAAGGTTTTTCCACGTAATTATATGGATATGTCTGATATTGCCCGGATAATTTAGTCTCATTTCCAAAATTGTTTCCAAAAACATTTTTGGTCGTATCGTTGGAATTGATATTATAAGCGCCACTATTGGTGGTATTAGAATAAGTACTATTGTTGTTGTCATTGTTGTTTCCCCATACCCGTCGTTGTTGTGTTTGAGGTGGTGGTGGTGATCCATTTGCTATGACAAGTGAACCATCACTATAGGTGACAGGTCTTAGAATATTAGGCTGTAAATTATCCTGTACAAACATAACAGGGACACTTTGTAAAATGGAGTAAGTAGGAGGATTATTGATAGTCTGATTCTGCACCAGAACTGGTTGTCCGGATACTTGTAACATTTGTTGTTGTTGTGGACTTTGTTTGTAATATATGGTGTTACTATTGATACCATTAGGATTATTCATATTTAAGTTGTTATAATCGGATCTGCCAGTATTGTTATTGTTACTTCTCAACGGTCTCATTATTGTGTCTTTATATTTTTGATAATTTTTATCATTATTCATGGCGTCAATAATTTCATTAAAAACTGTATAAAATAAATTTAACGATCTTTCATTTTGTTCAGCTCCATTTTCAATTAAATTTAACACTTCACTGTCTAATGGAGTCAGAGTAATATTACCTGAAAGTTTATTTAAAATAGATTTTTTCCAAACTTGAATATGTGAAGATATTTGTTTTTTAGTTCTAATTTCCCCTGTATGAAACCTAATATACAACGATATTAATTCATTACGACCATAATTCCTATTTCTTATCTTTGTTTTAGAAGTTCCACTCTTAATAATTAGACGTAAAGCTGAGATAAATGCTCTCTCAACATTAGCTGGCCATTTGTCATGGCTATATAAAAATTGTAGATATATTGAATTTGATTGGCATGCTCCATCTTTGTAATGTAATGAATGTGATGGAGAAAATTTTGTTGCTATATCATCTAGATTAGATGTATTATCGCTGTTATCGGTGTCGACGTGAGTTATGTTAAAGCCTTGTAAATGCACTTCTCGCTTTGAAATTGATTGATTATCTTTTGTGTCACTTGAATTTACATTTGTCATATCTTGGCTATTTATCATTTTATCAAATATTCTATTGTGATATTATTCTTGTATGTTGTGTATGGGTTTTGTCTGTTTCTTTGATAAAAATAACTATTTTTGAAAGATTAAATTAAGTATGAAAGTATGGTGGAATGAAATCTCATGTACATGTGTGTTTTAGAAAGAAGAATTTTAAACAAAAAAAATAAAATGAAAAGCCAGGAAGCTATCGAGATAATGAATAGATATTTAAATAAATTTGTTTTATTATTAAAGTTATTTATATTGAATATATATTAATATTTATTTTTGATATCTTATAAAATGTTCAAACCAAATGCACTTGAAGTGAAAGATTTAACGAACTAAGATGCTTGTAACTCCTATATTAGAAATTGTAAAAAAATATAGAAGAGAAAACAGAGAGGAAAGAAATTTTTGACGAAATCTATAACGTGTGCAGATTCTTATGGCATGAATTTGACTTCAAAGAAGGATTTGTAGTGTCGAAATTTAACAATATAAACTATCTAAGCAAGTTTTTACGCATACTTATTTGAAGGAATCATATACATATTCCGTTGCAGAAACAGAATTGAATTTAATTTGTGGGTTGATATATATCTACAGTTAATACCATCTATCATTTTTTGATTGAGATCTCATATGGAGCAAGATTGAATAAAACAAATGTAAAAAAAAAAAAAAAAACGAAAATTTTGTCATGCAGATAATAATTGACAAAATTTTTTTTGAATAACATTAAAAAAAACTTTAAATTTAGCCAGCTATTGTATTATACAATATACCATAAGAGTACAATAGAAAAAAGCATAGGAAATACAATAGTACCCAACATAGTGCTGTTAAAAAAAGAGTCAGAAAAAATAAAAGAAAAAAAACTAAGAGAGGTGGAAAAAAAAAAAAGCAATAAAATTTAAAAAATTCAAAATAGAAAAATTAAAAAAATGAAAATATGAATTTTCCGAAGAATTTGAAGAAAAAATTTTCTTGGAGGGAAATGTCGTTGAAAGAGTGTTTCGGATATTATACTACTATCAGCAATGTCCCCCTAAAAATTTTCACATAAAAAGTATTGTAAAAACTTGAATCTTTAAAAAAATTGTTTTTGAAAAATCAATATAACCCTAGTGTTTTTTTACCATATTTCAAGCATTGTTCGTGACTAGACCCTAAAAATATTATTTTAATCGAAATAATGTAATCTATCAATAGTTGTACAAAGATTATTTAGTATACAAAGATAAACAATGAGGAATTAACTACCAATTATCCTCTTGTGATTGTATGTGAATTTTTAGAAAATACTTTCTTTTTATTCACTTGGTGGGTATTTAATACCATTAGTTTCTAAGAAAAAGATATAAACTTACTAGTTGTAGACAGGTATTCAAAACAAATTTCTCCTTGATTTGTAGATTTACAGAAAAAAAAAGTACATAACGAAAACGAATAACTATTGAGTTATTTTAATACATTGTTGTTAGTCTGGTCTATAATATATCGATCTCATGCAAGTGGATGGTTCTAAGATGTTCTTTTATAAGCCCTAATTCCAAATGATTGCGGTAGTTGGGGAAAATCAAAATACTGTTTCCTGCCCGATCTTTTTTGTGTCGGTGTTATGTCTGCGTTTTTTTTTTAATTTTTAATTTTTTGTCCTTAATTTTTTTTAAGGTGCCGTAGGTTTTCCAACATTACCTTGACATACAAAAGTTACTTGTTGGAGTAACAATAAACAAAAATGAAAAAGAAATTTGCAATTCAGAGGGCTTTGTATGACAAGAACTATTTATGGACATAACTAAATTAGAAAAAAAAAAATACATATTGAGGAAGAAAACGAAATTGTGATCGCAATATGGCTAATAAAAGAATATTGAATACTCAAAAGTATAATTTTTTTCTTGAATTGGATGAAATTGTTTGTACCTTTTTTGGTAATGGAGAATTTTTTTACGAAATTTTAAAACAGGCAAAAAAAAATAGATATCTTAGCCCATGAGGGGCTACCAAAGAAAATTTTAGAAAATTGTGGAAAAAAGTAATTATCGGAAAACAAATGAAAAATAACAATAGCTATTGTACTGAAAGAGATGGGAAACAATACATTTTGAAAGATTAGAATAATTCAAAACTTTAAAAAACCTTATTTTTAGTATCAAAAAAATACAAGAAATTGAGAATTTAATATCACCTTGTATGGAAACTACAGATATAGTCTAACATACGAGAAAAAGGTTGTTAGTTATGTTATCCCCGGACAATCTTTCACACAAAAAATCTTGTGACAAAAAGTGCCCCTGAAAAAGGGTTTTAAAAAAATTCTTAAAATTCTTCATAAGTCTAAGTTTTCTTGGTTGAATCCTGATAAGAATTTTGCTAAGTTTTTTAAGAAAACATAGTAGTAGTTTGATAAAGATTGAATATATTTATTGGAAGCGTTACAAATAACACAGGAGGGTACAAGTACATACTATGCTTCATTTTATCCTTTACTAGTACTACATAAGGCGCTAATTGTGACAACAGCGTAGAGTTCTTTTATCATTATTTTATACATGTGACATTCAGGCATACAGTATTTATGTTTTATTATGGTTAGAATGTATATTTTTTTAGGCTATTTGCTATATGTTCGGTTTTATCATTTTTCCAGAAGAAGTTAGAAGGTTTCTAGTTACAGTGCTGTATTCTAAATAATGTCATTATGGATTTACAGGAGAAAAAAGACTGCTTAAAGACAACCCATGGATATTTTGTTATTATGTCATTTATCCAATCTATACTATATGAAATATGTGGAGGTAGGTTGTATTAGTTTCAAGTGGCTAGAGTAATTGGAAGGATTCAAACTACTTTTTCCTACTTAGGATTTTATATATTGGCATTATACAAGCTTCCTTTTTTCAATTTGTAAACTTCTACCTTTAGGATGTTTTAGGGGGCATAGTTTTTCGAACTTGATCATACGCTGAAAAATCTTGATAATGGCAAGTTAAAAGGTTTTTATGTACTAAGATTATTCAATAGTCTTGTATGTCTGTAGTCGTTCTAGTTAGCAAAACTCTTAAGAGATATTTCGCTACTTATCAGAGTAGCTTGCTAGTGTAATAATCTTAAAGGGGTTTATGCTGAAACAGTTATTCATAGATTTTATTCCTTCGAATATTTTATAAGATTATAGGTTTCTTGAGTCTCAAATTTTTAATGTAGGTAGGTGTGATGTTTGTAAAGTTACTCTGACTACATACAGTGGCACGCGTAATAAAAAATGTACAATACTAGCTTTCAAATCACAAAAGATATCCTTTGTTTATTTGTATATTTATAGTTATTTACAATTCTCAGACAAATATTCAAAAGATAATATTAACAGGAAAATACTGAAAAAGGAAAAGATATCATTGTTGTGTAATAGATAACAATAGAATAATAGCTTTTGAAGATTAGTGATATCCATTCTCAAGTTCAACAAATTGTTTTTGGTTGGTAATAAATGTCATTGTTTTGGGGGCGAGCCTTTTCAGATTGTGGATTTGTTATGTCCGTTTTTAATGAAGTTTTTTGTTGTTATTATTTTTTATTATACATTACAAATTTGGAAAATTTTCTTTTTTTTCAGTTTTTCTGTATTCTTTTTTATTTTTTTAAATTTCCTCTAGGTCTAAACAACATACTTTCACTCTTATTTAGAGTAGTTTAGTCAATAGTTTAGGGTTAATACCTTGTATCTTTACAAGAGATTTGTTTTTAACATAACAATAACTTTTATTAGAATGACACTAACCTTTTTAACTTCAACCCTTTTAACTTTAAGCTTTGTAAGTTATATAATATTTAAAAACGTTATTTTAATTATATGAACAATTTTTTTGTTTTTATTTTGTATGGTATGTAGATGAGTTTCCATCATTCCTTTTAGTTAGGGTTGAATTTTTATTTTTTTACTACTATAAATAGTCCAGATTACTATTTTAGGATAAAGAAATTTTTATGGAAACATTAATAGCATTTTTTTTTTTTGGGAACGTTTCATTGTCTCGCCTTGGAAATATAAAATATTTTAGAAATTGTTTCAGGTCTTTTCTTTCCACAAGATAATGGAAAATTGAAGGAAATAATAACGATAATAATAGAAAAGTGAAACAATAAATATATATAATTTTTGTAAAAAGAAAAAATAATATTGCCATAATAAGGTCAAATAAAACACACTTTCTTTTCTATTGCATATAATAGAAACAAAAAAATCTATTATTTAAAATATTAAACTTTTTTAAAGTTTGTGAAAATTTTTAGGAATCACTAATTCTCGAAACTTACTCTGATTATTCATTATTTTTGTAATATATCTCTTGAAAATAATAATTATAGTTAATTTTCTATTCCATCCTTAGATATATTTGGAAAGAATGCAATAATCAATAAATATTTTGATAAAAAGCTTATTCTTAAAGAACCAATTTATTACAACTAATATAGAAATTTCTAAGTATATTGGATATTCAATTCAAATAAAAAATATTTTAATAACTAAGTATTTACTGGGAGAAAAGAAGTGAAAAAGTAATTTGATTAAAATATGCAACATTTCATGTTACAAACACTTTATCTATCGTCTTACATTTTTAAATATATCCTAAACACTAAATTGAAAAAAGAAATAATAGTTTAAATAGGGAATTACTGTTTTTTACTCCTCCCGTGTGTGATCATTGGTTTTTATTTAGTGATAGATTATTGCATTGAGTCTACTTTAATATAAATCATCTTAACTTACCTTTTTCAACTTCTAAACAATTTTTGTAAAAATTAAGGGTATGGCAAAGATTCAATAAGTTAAATAATAGGTAAGAAGTAAAGAAAATTTTGAGGTTGATTTGGGGATTTTAATGTCCTTCTTTACTTTTAAAAATATTCATATTCGAAACAAGAGAAGTCTTTATTATTTTGTTGAAGAAATAGTCAGTTTTGCACAACTGCTAATTGTAGTTTGTAAGTACTTCTTCTTCAAAGTTAAAAAGATAAAAAAAATTAGTTTGCTCATTATTTGAAAGTTGTGATTAATGTAATAAAATTGTTATTTAAGCTAGCAAGATAAAATTACTGTGTAATGTTATATCAAAATAATAATGGATATTAAATAAATTTGTGGTTTATAGAGTAAAAACATTGAGAGCATTCTCTATTTCATAACCACATACAATAGCAGCTTTTGTCAGTGCTTATTGTTTTTATTTTTCTTTTGGAGGGGGGCGTGTTAGAACTTAAAAATTGTATGTTATATTATAATCGAAGAGTCTAGTGAATACACTTTTTCTATTATGTAATTAACATGATGATTTAAACAGTTTTTTTCAAATAGATTATTTTTTCTATCTTTTAAGTGAAATATTTCTTTCAAGTCACAACTTTATCAGTTGTAGTAGGGTTATACCAACAACAGTTATTTTAAAGTATTTTTTAAGAACGTTAATTAAAAGTGAATGTATAGTTTAGATATTATCTTCTTTATTTAACTTTAAAAACAAATAAATATTTTAATAAAGATATACTAAAACTTTTTTGGAAAGGAATAAGCTTTCATGGCTTTATTTTCCAGGCATCCATTACAACAAATTGGGTTTTTTTCTAGGTTTTTCAATGCATTATAATAATTAAAAATATATCATTATGATTTGTATAGTAGCTCATTGAGAAATAATGGAAAACTCTGAACTATAGGTTATTGGTTGTTTAAACAGATAATCGAAAGTTTTCAAAATATAGAACTTATATTGTATGATAGATGTGATAATTTAATAGAAGACAATATATTTGTACTTCAAATTAATTGATAGTATTTATTTTTTTGAAATGTTGATTGAATGGATATATATCAAAACTTTGACTGATGGTTAGAAATAAACCAATAATTATTATTTAAAACAATTTTATAAAGTTTTTCTAAATATTACAAATAATTATTTTTGTACTTTATATTTCTATTTATTCTTATATAATGCATAAAAAGATTGAAAACTTTAATTTGTAATAAGTACATTAACAACACTATCAAAAAGCATAATCTGTAGTTAAAAGAACATTTTATATTAATTTTTTTATGGCTATTATTTGTAGTGTATAATAATTATTTATTTATTGAAAAAAACCATTAAAAAATTAATGTTTCTGTAAAACAACTATTTTAAAAATTTGAATGAGAGAACACTTCTTAAAAATATAAACAATTATTTACACAAAAACAAGGTCAAGAATATTTTTTATCTTGTTCATAAAGAATTGAATTCCTAATTTAATAATATTATAAATCATAACTATTGGTATTTACTAGACAAATCTAAATACTTAACTATCTTTTCTATTTCATGTTGCATTAAGAAAAATTTTACAAAATTTTAAATTAACATACTATTGTTACAACGTTTTATTCATATTAAAACTTTTCAATATATAGACAATTGATCAACATATATATATATATTTTAATATTATATATGTATTTTAATAAATATTTCCTTAATGAATAAAACTGTTGATTTGAACACTATTATTTTTTTTATTTCTGTCATATCAATTATCTACATCTATGTAACCTGTGTATTTCGACAAATTATACACTTTACATTTTTAGTTTTGAAGGATTTTATTAGTCTTTCTATTTTCTATTCAAAAATTTTGACTAATAAATTTAAAAACAAAACTTTTCTTGAGTAATTTATTACAATGTTCCAAGGTTTTAGTATTTAACATGTAACTGCTTGTATGTAAAAAATTCTAAATATAAACCCTGAAATACATATTTTCTTAATAACGTTTAATATCAAGGCCAAAGACTTAAAAGAGACAAAACTCAAAATTTAAACCGTATGTACATTTGAACGATCATCAGATCGACATAGGTAATAAATTACTGACAAAAGTTATTTAAGAGACCTCTGATTATTGAGATAAATGACAGAAATAATTAAAAACACCACCAAATTTACGGCCTCTGCTAGGTTTTTACCAAAAAAAATAATGATAAAAAAAAAACAAAACAAGATTTTTTAAATATTAACTTGATTAGAATTAACAACTGCTTAGTTTGTAAGCGTTTATACAATTAATATATATATTGTAATATATTAGTTGAGATAACCCCTTATAAATCACGTTTGAAATACCGTCTAATAACGAATGATCTCTTAAACTAGATTGATGTGGCTATTACCTTCCAAAATCCTTCAACCTGATCCGTTACTCAATAAATAACCATTGTACATGTAGTAGTACCAATCCTCCACCTTGAGACTCAGGGATTACCCACTGTACTACATATGCATGTCTGTATATGTGTGTATCTTTGTTTAATTCATGTATACAGCATGGTCTATGTACTTTACATACAGAATAACCAAGAAACATCTATCTAACTTTATGTTACAGAAAAGAATATATTTTTCGTAACAGGTCTTCCTCCATTATAAATATGATACTTCAGCAAGGACAATCACTTTCTTCGTAAGCGATATATGAACAATAAAACTTGTAATATCCGTGATATTACTGTTTAGGGCTTTGTTTAGAAAAAATGAGAGTTGACGATATTTTTCTAAACTTTCCTTTTTGCAAAATTTTACAAACATAGATAAAAGCAGGAGTAACCAACATAAGTACAAGAGAGCGACCAAGAAGCAAGGAAGGGACAAGGAACCAAGGATTAATTAAGTAGAGATATATCGTACATAAATGTATACTATTACGCTATCTTAGATTAGGGATATAGATATATAGATATATAGGAATATTACATCTAGAGATATAGAAAGAGTCTGTATCTTATATCTATCCAAGTGAAATATTATTGAGATTTCAACAAGATTAACTGTTATCAGAAACACATAACCTCAGGGTTATTACAAAATCAAGCTATATCTATCTATTTTAGCGTCTAGAAGAGTATATCTCTCGTAATCGGATTTTCATCTATTACATTTTCTAAACAAAAACCCTAAACAGTAATATCGGGGATATTACATTATTACAAAACTTTAAAAAAAGAACTCCGCGACGGGGAATTGAACCCCGATCTGACACGCGACAAGCGTCCATTCTAACCATTAAACTATCACGGACTAGAGAAAGGAAGATAGCACTCACGCTGGGGGTCGAACCCAGAATCTTCTGATTAGAAGTCAGACGCGTTGCCATTACGCCACGCGAGCTCAAATTCCTGACGGCTGCTGCGAAATAGAATAGTTATGACCATCAAGATTACAAAAGATCCTGAATGAATCTAGAACTATTTGTTGTCTTAATAAGCCATACACGTGCTACAACATTAGATGCTGCATAATAAAGAGATTAAATTACATAAGATTTTGACAAATCTAGAATTTACCTATTGTTTCAATAAGTCCCACGTGTATTACTAATTACCATGATTGGAGAATTGGGGTGCAGTTCTAATTCACTAGTGTACCTGAAATAGTGTAATAAATTTTAGGGTTTGGATCACTAAGCTTATTAATGTACAAATCTGAATAATTGATCGAGCTCCAGAAAACGTATAAAAGGACAACGTTTTCTGAAGATAAAAGATGATCTTCCATAACCTTTTCTTGTAAATAATTTATATATTATATATAAACATAAATAGATCAACAAGCAAGTAACAAGAAGTAACTTCGAATAAATCTATTAGCTCGATAAAAGCTACTCAAATTATAAGACCGTTTTAGTAATTATATTATCGACTATAGTTGATTACTGTCTCGATTATTTGAATAACTATTAATATTATTTGCGCTTCCCCGAAATATACAAAAGAATCTGACCATTTCATATTATAACAACGGCTACTGTATAATAAGAAGGTCAACAAAACCGAGATTATGTAAGATTTTAGTTGAATCCAGAATTACCTATTGTATTTTAGGTACAATGTGTCCATTTTCCACCTGTCTGTACAGCGTGTTCACATATTTCTGTTTCTGCACCACCATAACTGATTGTCTTAAATGTTCTATGATCTTCGATTATGTTATTGTAACTAATAATAATGATACGGATTACTGATTCATTAATATATCAAGTTGAATAGTTGATCGAGTTCCAGAAAACATATAAAAGAATAACGTTTTCTGAAGATGAAAACTATCTTCTGTAACTTCTCTTTTATACATAATTACATATTGGATATATAACAAGCAAGTAACAAGTAAAGTAACTTCGAATAATTATATAAGCTCGATATAGCCGTTAATATATAAAGACCTTATTAATAATGTTGGAATTTGGAACCTTCAGCGTCCATGGTAATGGTAGACATCATTAAGTTATAGATGCTTGTCCTGTTTTGTACTAAATACATGTATATACCTATTATATAGTGTATACAGTATACATTCTTGTATTTACTTTTACTCTTCTTTTAAGATTTTCATTTCTCTTCAAAATCTGTGAAAAACATATTTGGTGACAAATAAAATGTCTTCCCGATATTATGGTACATCTGTACACCACATAATATACAGAAAAACTAATTAAAAATAATTCTTATGGAAATAACAGTAATCAATTCTCATTTTCCAACAGAAATCAATAACTTTACAATGAATACTAGTTATAATTTGCTTTTATTAATTATATATATCTATCTGTGACTATATATCTATGTATTGTTCTAGTCTTAATGTATATTATATAAAATATTTGTAAAAAAGGAATTACAAAGGATAGTTTATTTTATCAAGAGGTTGTTCTTTTATATATATCTGAAACATTACCAACCATATAATACGATGTATTTGTAAATCAGTTATTCAGACCCTATTTGTTAATTGTGTTATCCTGCAGAATCTCAAAGAACATCTTGAATAATAATTAGCGGTAGCAAACAGTAAACATAGCTTTTTAACCAACGCAATAACAGTAAATGGTTCTAGCCCTAAATAAAACATTTCCTAATATTATTCAATTTAATATTTCAACATGTAATCTTCAGGAATTCCCAATTAAATTTAACTTTAAAATATAATTAATTCATGACACAATAAACTATTCGAAGTTTTTACAATAACCTGAATAAATACCCATTTCCTCAGATCTCTTCACAACACTGTTAGTGCAAAATAAAATGTTTTCCACATATTATAATGCGTTAGTGTATCACATACCATTATGAGAAGCCCTAACTGGAAATTTTAAAGTATGCAACACTCGGGTAACACCAAATTTCTAGGTGAAGGACTTAGAATAGCCGAAAATCTTGATCCAAGTTGTGAGTGTATTTGAACAAACGATAGTCAAATTAACATTGGTAGCAAATTACTTAAAGACTTATTTAAGATATCTTTAACTATTGAGAAAATTTATCAGAAATAATTATCACCATTAACACTCATATGTTTTCTTATTGGTTTCACCTAGAAGATTAGAATAATCCAGATCAAATAAGACCACTAAAGAGAAATTGATGTATTATTTGGAATCAACGATTATATAATCTGTAAGTGTGCACATATAATAATTAACATCCGCATTTTAGTATATTACTTTAGAAGACCCTTACAAACATAAAGAAGAATCAAATTAAAAATAATTCTATTGAACACAACAGTAATAAAACTCTTATTTTCCAATATAAGTTTTTTCTCACATTTAAATGCAGAAGTACTTATTGTTAGTTTAATATATATTAGTTAAACCTGACACAACAACTTATGTTATCTATATGAAACCGTTCATCCATTTAAGTGTAACATGACGAATAGTATTCAAAATGTAGTCTATGTATTCTGTTAACTTCTATCAGAAGGACATATATCATTAGAAATATTCATAAGTGTCAATATTTATTATACTTAAGCCATAAAGTGATTCCATAATAATAATCCGGTATCGAAAAACATACTTATACTATCAACCTATTCTTTAAGATCCAACAGATGTATTTATTTAAAATATATACTGTCGTCTGCGTTGAAAATTTGTAAAATTATTCCACTAACAAAAGGTTTTTTATATACCATTCAAGATTTTCTAGTTTCTCTGTACGAGTTATCACAGGTAGTATACTAAAATATGGAAATTAATTATATATATAAGCACTTACAAATTATATGATTAGTTGATTTTAACTAATAAATAGATTAGTCCTAGTTATTCGTGTTATTCTTCCTTAGATTAAACCTATTAGATAGAATACAAGTATTATTGCTAATAATTACCTCTGGCACCATTTCTCAATAATCAACGATCTCTCTTAAATAGGCTTCCCATTAATTTACCACCAATGTCCATTTGAAGATCGTTCATTTCATTCAAATACACTCACAACTTTGGGCCCAGAGTTTCGGTTATTCCAAGTCCTTCACCTCGACATTCGGCGTTATCCACAGACTAGTATTTCAGGATTTACAGCGAAGCCTTCTTCTATCTTCTTTTTACAAAAAAGAACTGATAGTTTAGTTTTAAAAAAACTACTGTTACACAATACTTACTCATTAAATATCCAAACAATCCATATTCAAACTAAATAAGTAAAAACCAATATATTATTGTGTTGTATTTACTCTATTATAAATCCAGTGGAGTAGGAATTATTGATTCTCAGAATTATGTTATTCAATGCTATCTATGATGGCTGTTTTTATAGAAGTAGGAAAAGTTAAAGTACTAGTCTCATCGGATATTCTCTCACCATCTAAAATCTCTTTCAATATAGAAGTAAAATCAAGTTCATAATCAGTCGTATCTTCAGTACAAGAAGATGCAGTCGAAATATTTTGAACTTCTTGTATATCATCTGATTGATTATCATAAACAGAATCATGTTTGGTAGCTATCTCAATAAATTCGACACTTTGACTACCCAAGCCCTTTGTAGTAACTTTAGTCTCTAATTTATCAATATTCTGTTGTTTGTTGGTGTCAATAACTTGCTCTTCTTCCAATGATGTCACAACTTTAATATTGTTTTTGATTTGTCGTTCATCCTCCGCAATTTCAGAAACATTTTCTTCTATTGGTGGAATATTCTCATTAGTATTATGATAGTTGTCTTCTACATCCTCTAAAATCTCGTCAGATCTAATATTTTCAAAAGAAACGACTTTTTCATTCCTTTCAGACACATCAATGAAGCCCTTATCTTCTGATTTTTGTTGGTACACCCCAGAATTAGTTATATGGAAATTGCTTTGCTTTTCGATTTGAGGGGAAATAAACTCAATCTTTCCTTTTTCATTATTAATATTATTATTGACCATATCAGGGTCTTCCAGTTGTTCAAGCACTGACCCCATACCATAATTTTCAAATAAATCCACGAGTAATTCATCTGTGGCCTCATTACTTATAGAAATAGGTTCACCATTTTCATCCAGGATATGAAAGAGAAAAATATAGTGATCTTCTGCTTCTTGTATTCTTTGTATTGATACGACTTCACCCTTACTGTTTTTCAAAAATAAAGTAGCCTTATTACCATCAATTTTAACACGTGATTCCGGTTCTTTAATTACCATATTCTCCTCTATCTTTTCTTGAAGTTGTGAGTCCTGGTTTGCTATATTTATTTCATTGTCATCCCGAGCACTAAAATTAACAACATTTACCGTCTTCATAGGAAAATAAATATTTTTTTTTGATGTTAAGTATAATTCAGCTTTACCTTTTGACAACATTTTTAGGGTAACAGTAAATAATAACTCACCATCTGAATTAATTACTGGGGCCCACCATTCTAAAATATCATTCAATGTTATTATCTCATTGTTAGGTCCTTTTAACAATTTTCCACCAATCATTGTACTGAATGCATTTTTAAATTTATTAAATAATGCCGCTTCCATAACATCAGTATCTGTCATTTCCCCAGTATATAATAAATATATCAATCGTTGATTTATATCCACAGGATTTAACAAGAAAATTTCATTATTTAAAAAAGTAGGATCAAAATCTGCTACAATATCAACAATGCCACCTTCAATGTTATAAATGTGTGAAACATTACCATTATTTTGCTTACCTGATCTTTGACATACAATTTGAGTAGCTGATAATTTATCCTCATTTTTGGCAAATAATTCTAAACTGCATAAACCAGGGAGCATAACTCTTGCCTCATATATACATGTACCAACTTCTTTTATCCATTGTAATGTTGGAGAATCCTTATTTAATCCACAGACATATTGGACTTCAACTTCTCTTTTTTTGCCAGTTAAATCACATATATCTCCAGGCTCTAAAAATTCGCTTATATAATAGCCAATCTCATTGTCGAAAATTAGTGTCACTTCACTGGAGTTACTTATTCCTAAGTATGAACCCAATTTGTTAACAAATTTAGTATCACTAGGTGAGTTGTGATATTGTAAAATGTCATTATCATAACAAAGTTGATATTTCCAAAACCCATTCCCTTGAGACAAACATTTTGAATGCATAGTTGAATCAATGATATCCAAACCTTTACTTAAGGACTCTTCAAGCAATTGATTCCATATGGTAACATTATTATTAATTTGCTGTAAAAATGACATTTTAGTCTCATTCGGTATAAGACATTTCATATCATCTCCAAGTGTCAGAAGTGTACCATTACCATGGGATTGTACCAAAGAATCTAGAGTTTCATCCAAGGATGAAACATATATAATATTGAATTTCTGTGAAGATAATGGATCTTCTAAAGGAGTTGACAAACCATAGCTCAAATATGGTAAATATATTAATAAACACAAAAAAGGTGAAAATAAATTCTTTCTGAGCATATTATCCCTTTATCAATAATTTATTTATAGCGTTTCTAGTTTGTTCAACTTCTTAAAAGTTAGATCAGAATCATGTTAAATCTATAAATTTACTACAATTATGATCTAACCAAAGCACTACGAACACTCTCTTTAACGTAACTCCAGGGGCTCAAGTTAGAACCAACTGCCTGTCCTTTTAATATTTTAAAATTCCATTTTCTGTCCTTATTTTGGAATCTTCTAAAAAAAAACAAGGAACTGAAAAATATCAAAGGATTTACAAGAACAGTATTAAATAAATACGTACATACACACACACACACACACACACACATATATATATATATATATATAGATAGATACATGCAAGTTTGAAAAAGAGCTGTAGAATAAAAAAAAAATAAAATAATACTTTGTGGATAGGACAATAAAAAAAATATTGCAAAAGACAGGGTAGAAAAAAATGAGATTAAGTTTTACAATATATCAGTCTATTTTCTGGCTACATTTGAGCGCAGTGTTTGGTTATAATGAAACATTCAACTTACACGCAAAATCAATCGTAGATTCTAATGAAATAGTACCGTTGGCAGATTTGATTATAGATAAAGAAACCAACTCCTTAATCATAAAACACATTCTTGATTCTTCCTTAAATCATAATATTAATTCTGATACGTTATATTGTATTGGTATTGAAGATCACGACTGTTTTACTTTATTACAATTGACAACCCCACTATCATACGAATTAATTTGGGATTATGAAATCAATCATCTTTCCTTAGTTTATAATGATTCATTAATAGACAATCCTATATATAATAACAATTATAAGAATGTGATATTACCTTTAGTAAGACCATCTACGAAAAGTTCCCTTGGTGATGTGATCAAATTGAAAAAAGTTACAAAGACTTATGCAGATAAAAAGAAAGAACTAGGTAATGTCATATTAGATAAAGAAGATGGTGATGATTCCACTAATGCTAACAGAAATATAAATCAAAAGGATGATAATGAAGAGGACAAGTCCTGGTTAGAGAAGAACTGGAAAAGAATAATAGTTGGTATTGTGTTATACAATCTTGTAGCACTTGGATTTAAAAAACAACCTGCTGAAGAACAAACAACTTCATAAATATCGATAAACCGCTTATTATTATCTTTCTACATGTAAACATTATATATATATATATATATATATATATGTATGTATTTCATTTAACACTAATTTATTATTAATAATGAATTTTTAACAAGATAATTCAAATATATGTAAACATATATACATTATAAACTAATTTACAGTTTCCTATATAACTTATAATAAAGCTGCCATGACAGCACCAACAATACCGAAGACAGAGGTGCTTTCGATGTAGTTAACTGGAGCCAAACCTTTAGACTTAGAAGATGAAGATTTAGAAGAAGAGGAGTCAGAAGAGGAAGAAGTAGTAGTAGCAGCAGAAGAAGTGGAAGATACAGCTTTCTTGGTAGAAGTGACGGAGGAGACGGAGCTGGACCTTGAAGAAACAGCACCATTCTTACAAACGAACTTGTCACCTTGAATAGCACCCTTCTTTTGTAAAGTTTTTAGAGGATTACAAGAGAAGTTGGAAGCAGTAGTTTGGACATCAGCAGCACCACGAACGGATTTTAAGGAAGTTAAGTCCAAGGTGTGGAATCTACCTAAGACGTTTAAGGCACCACCAACGGTTTGTAAATTAGAGAAAGCATTAATATTAACTAAGTTGGTGTTGTTAGTGACAACTAAACCACCACCAACAGTAGTCAACTTATCGAATTTCAAATCGGTTAATTCATCGTTGTAAGAAATGGTGAAAGTTTGACCGACAGAAGTCAAGTTGTTCAATTCAATAGTTTGCAAAGAGTTGTTCAAGAAACCTAAGGAGGCGTTGACAGCCTTTAAGTTCTTGAAGGAGGCGAAAGAAACATCAGACAAAGTGATATTGTTAGCCCAAACCAAGTTATCTAATTCGATAGAGGCATTGTTACCATTGAACTGGAAGGATAATGCATCAGAAACGGTCTTCAAGGAAGATTGCATGGAAGTCAAGTATTTGTTGTTGTTGATGTTGAAGCTGCTAACTTTACTTAAAACAGAGAAACCTTCAATAGATTCCAAACTGGTATCAGAGATGTAAATGTTATCAGCAGAGGATAGTTTGGAGTTGAAAGTGGAAATAGCCGGTAAAGTGATCATGTTAATGGTATCGACCTTTTCTAAGGAACCGAAAGAAGCTGTAGTTAAGATAGTCAAATCAGTCAATTCTAAAGAACCAGTGATCTCTGAGATAGAATCAGCAGAAAAAGCGACTAATTGGGTAGCATTCTTAATAATCAAAGAACCGTCGATCTTTTGGACATTAGCAATAGCAGCAGAACCTAGGTTACCAGTGATAGTCAAATTACCAGTGATAGTCTTACAAGAAGCCAATTTATCTAAATCAGTCTGAGCAGTAGCAGTAGCTTTGGAACCAATGGAACATGGATTTGCACTAGTAGTAGAGCTGGTAGTACTAGATGCAGCATAAGCTGAAGAGGCTGATAAAGCTAATAGAGATAATACAGTAGATTTGAATTGCATTATGAGTTAACCAAAACAAAAAAATTATAAAAAAAAAATTAAGTGTATGCTGTGTATGTATATGCGTGTAAATGGATCACTTATTCAATAATAATAAATGATTATAATATTATTCCTTATTTCTCTCACTTTCTTACTTCGAAGTATAGTAAATATTTATAACAAATAAGGTATAAAAACAGAAAAAAACCAGTAGAGTTGTGATTAAAGAAAGAGAACAGAAAAAAGAAAAAGACGAACTTTATAAATAACTATACGTAATCAAAAAGAAAGAAAATAAATTAATTAATGGAAAGCAAAGGATAATTCAGGAAGAATATTGTATCACTCACTTTGTAGTATATTTCTTGACAACCTTCTTAAGGTGATGAATCCACAAAAAGTAAAGTAAACGAGTTCGAGGATAGAGCTATAAAGAATAACAAAAGAAAAAAAATAGCAAAGAATGTGTATTAGATATGCATATGTGAAAATAGAAAAGAGTGCCAAGAACGCAACAGAAAGACAAGCGTGGAGAGAAAATAGTGGGCATGTACAAGGGACAAAAAATAAAAAACAAGCATAGGTATATATAGTATTTATATACCAGTTACTATAAAAAGAAATCAAAAGGAGGACACACTACAGTGAAGACGTTGCAAAAAACCTGCTCAACCAGAATTTTCCACCATCAAAAACCAGCAAAGAAACAAAATTAGCAGCATAATCGATTCAATGATTGATTGATTGATCCAATTTTGTCGAAATTTCAAATCACAAAAAAAATTTTCTTTTTTTTTTTTTTTTCCTTGAAGAGAAAACAAAAAACAGAAAACAGAAAAATAACACGAACCAAACAATTACACAGTCACCTAATTAGGAAATAGAAAAACATGAAACGTAAGTGATTCAAGTATACACAAACATAAACAGAAAATAGAAAACATAAACTATAAACATATCAAAATTCATAACATCTCAAGTCGCATGAAATCTTACTGCCGCTACTAAGAAAAAGTCAACAAAAGCAATTAACAAGAAATAAAATGGACAGAAAGAAAAGAAAATAAAAAAAAAAAAAAGATGGAGAAGAAAATGCTATTACTTCTTTAGGGAAGGAGAACAAAAGAAAGTGGGAAAAAATTGTTTTGTAATTTCCTCTTTGGGTAATAGTATATCATATGTATATATGTATATATACGTCTTGTAAAAAGAAGAGGAGAAGAAAAAGGGTGAGAGGTGTATAATTGCAGGGATGTATGAATGTTATGTTGCTTTTTTGCATTTTTGAAGATGTTTCTATGTGCTGTAAACTATTGGAAACAGCTAAAAAAGAAAAAAAAACAAATCTGGAAGATACCCGGATTGAGATACTAAGGAAACAGATCGGAAATAGAATCCGTACTCTTCTTCTTTTTCTTCCCCTACCAAGAAGAGGCGGGTTTCACCTCGTATATACATAATTAAGATTAGTAAGTAAAATTACTCATCGTTATATCTCTCTGGAACATAAATAACCGTATTGTAACAGAATACATATATACATACATACGTACGTACATATCATCCAACTATATCTTAATTCACTTCCTATGAATATAATCACTGATAAAACAATCTTATCAAATCAAAAAGATCACAAGTAAATAAATAAGCGGGTACACAACAGGGCTAAGTATCCTTTAACAAATATTTTATGTAACGCTTCATTTATGTACGTTTATTATATAGTTGGAAGCACAAGGAACTCTTCAAAATAAATGAAGCAGTCTAATAAACACATGTCACAACACTTTGTGAACCCACATTATTTATTTTCTTGCAGATTTGACACAGTTTGATAATCATCAAATGTAACCGCCACAGCTTACCAATTCTTCCCTTCTCCACTTCCCAAGTGAGAGAAAATAAAACTACCAAAAACAAAAAAAAAGTAAGAAAAAGGTAAGAAAATGAAAATAAAAATAAAAAAAGGAACGTTTTATAGTGGCAAAAACGAAACAAAAAATATGACCAAACAAATAAAAAAAAAATAAAAAAAAAAAAAACAGAAAGAAAAGAAAGAAAAAAACAAAATTTGTCAATGTTCAACGGCTCGATATTATAAAAAGCAGTAAAAAATAAGAACCGAAAATAAACAGCTCAAAGGCTGCTCTTATTTTTATTTTTATTTTTGTCTTTATTTTCGTTTTCATTTTCATTCCTCTTTTTCTCTTTTGACAATCCATTTCACCTCTGTTTCTTTTTTGTTCAGTATCAAAGGATAAAGAAAAAAAAAAAAAGACCTTTCTTCTTTGTCTCTCCTCCTTCCTTTTCCTTGATAACCCTTCTCTCTATGTAACCTATTTTCATTCTTTTAAATACATTTTATATTAGTCTCTTATTCTTAACAAAAGATAAAGTATAAATATATAATATCACTTATTCATTTATTCGTTTATCTATTTATTTGTGCAACACAGATATCCACACGAACATATACACTTTTCCCAGTTGTGAACTGATATTATTAACGCAGAAAAGATAAAAGAGAAAGAAAACAAAAAAGCAAAAAAAAAAAAAACAAGATAAATCATTAACCAACCATTACTAACCATGAGTTCACGTAAGAACACTGCTGCAAGTATTTTACTGAGACAATATAGAGAATTAACTGACCCCAAAAAGGCTATCCCATCCTTCAATATCGAACTAGAAGATGATTCCAACATATTTGTTTGGAATATCGGTGTAATGGTATTAAACGAGGATTCCATATATCATGGTGGTTATTTCAAAGCACAAATGAGGTTTCCCAACGATTTTCCATTCTCCCCACCACAGTTCAGGTTTACCCCCGCCATCTATCATCCAAATGTCTATAGAGATGGTAGACTTTGTATCTCTATTTTGCACCAAAGTGGCGATCCAATGACTGATGAACCAGATGCAGAGACCTGGTCCCCCGTACAAACCGTAGAATCTGTTTTGATCTCCATAGTATCCCTACTAGAGGATCCAAACATTTCTTCTCCAGCTAACGTGGATGCCGCTGTAGATTATAGAAAGAACCCAGAACAATACAAACAACGTGTTAGAATGGAAGTCGAAAGATCGAAACAAGATATTCCCGCTGGGTTTGTGATGCCAACATCGGAATCCGCCTATATTTCCTCTTCTGCAAGAAAATCCATGTCTCAATCAACAGTTAATTTGTCGAGTTCAAATAATACCAATAGCTACAATTCCATAGGAGATGGTAGTAGTAATAATAACAATAATAACAGAAATGGCAGTAGTAATGATATTAGTCGGAACGGTGATAATAACATTCTAAGTAAAAGCATGACAGAAAATTTTTGGTACGATTCAGATATGGATGATAATGACTACCAAGAAGACTTTTTGAATGATGACGTTTATAACTATACGGGCGGCTTTGCCGACGACGACGATGAAAACGAAGAACAAGATATCGAATTTGAAGAAGATGACGACGACGATGACGATAGTATAGACAACGATTCTGTAATGGATAGAAAACAACCAAATAAAGCGGATGATGAAAGTGAAGATGTAGAAGAGATGGAAAGAATAGATAAGAAATAATCTTTTGATAAGCTACCTTATTTTACCTATTCGCTCACTCCTTTCTCTTAACCTCTTCTTATTCCGTCTAATTTAAAACATGCTTGGTCATCGTCTCTTTCCCACTTTTTATGCCTATTTAACGCTACCCCAATCTTTCTTTGAAATGTCCCCTTAGCATATGTATTTAAAAGATTATTTCAACCATACATTATTCCTTTCGGTATATACATATACGTACATATAAATATACACATAAATATACATATACATGTATATATATATATATATGTATATATACAATAATACCATTAATTTGCATGTGTAAATTGTCATTAATTCAAACAAGTCCTTCTTTGAATATAAAGTCCCGGGTCTTTCTTTAGGGTTGTTACATTAATTGCATTTTACTTTAGGGCTTCCTTTAACAGTTTCCTAAATAGGAAATAACGCGACACCAAATGCGACGCGCCTCCAAATCAAAAGAAAAAGGAAAAAACCAGAAGGTGCCAGACATCCACACATCACACAGTTAAGAGGACTTCAGTAAGGCAAAACAAACAAGCGAAAATAACAAAATCCACTAAATGAGAAAAAAAAAAAATAGAAAAATAAAAAAAACAAAAACAAAAAATACAGAAATCAAAAGACACGAATTTCTTCTTTTCTCAATAAATGATAATTAACTATTTGATAAAATGGATGCACAAAATAAATATCTACAGAGATTTTGATTTTTTGATTTTTTTTTTTTTTTTAGAGTAAAATTTACTGCATAACCATCAGCGTTTAAGTATACGTTAAAGACAGCTAACATAGAAACATAAACCAATTGAAGATATAATATAAACAAGATACATTATAATCAAAGATCAAGTATCCGGTTACTTTTTTACTCTCTCTCTTTCTCTATTTTTTTTATTTTCTTTCAAAACCTAGTACAGTGACACGTTTCTTCAATCAAAATACCTGATATTTTATTGAGAATTGATCGAATACTGTGGATATAACAAACTACTACTGATTCTTTTTTTTTCATTATTTTTTAGAATCTCAATAACCTGTTTTTTTTTTTTTTTTTTTTTTTTTTGAAGAATACTGGACAATTTATTATATACGTATATCCTTCTACTTCTCTTTTGATATATTGTATACCCATACAAAAGATAACTGCTAAAAAATGGTGTTGTCCCCAATCAAAGCTATCAATAGATCCCCACTCAAAGAAACAGATGCGAATCTCCGAGGAGTACCATTAAATGAAAACGGAAAGGAAATTCAACTTGTTCCAAGTCAAGAAAAAAACGATAGTATTAAATATAGTCATAATTATAACAATAAGAATGATGTTGATCACAGCAAATCTTACAGTGGTTCAAATGATCAGAATAATAATACTTTGCTTGTGAGGAAAAGAATAATAGAAAGATCAGAACCACAACAAAAAAAGAAACCAAGAGTGGAGAGAGCCAGGTCTATTGAAGGTGCAGTACTTGTATCTAAACCAGCAGCTTTGAAAAATGTACAAAATAAAGTGACTCCAAAAGAATTATTAGATTGGCAAAACAATTGGAAGAAAATTCTGAGACGTGACTCAAGAATATATTTCGATACAACTGAAGATAGTATAGACAATATAAAGACCAAAAAAGCACTTGATAAAAAAAGAGACTTGTTGAAAAGGGGATTTTTATCACTTGGTGCCGAGATAACTCAATTTTTTGACACTAGTGTCACTATTGTTGTCACTGCCAGACTTACGGAAAATATACATTTGCTTAACGATAAGGATATATTATCTCGAGCTAAAAAAAATTTTATGAAAGTCTGGGGTTATGAAAAAGCTTTCAGGTTCTTGACAAATTTGGATGTAGATTTCAATGCTCTAATAAAAAATAAATCACCAATTTTAGCTACTCCTACCCTATCACATCTACTAGAAAATGAGAAACTGTATGGTCCTACTGATAGAGACCCAAGAACTAAAAGAGACGATATACATTATTTCAAACACTCCTACGTTTATATGTATGATATATGGCAAACTTGGGCTCCAATAATCACATTAGAATGGAGGCAACAAGACTTGGCTGACGAGAATAATTTACCATATCCAACTTTAAAAATGGGCACTTTTGGTAGATGTCCATTTATTGGTGATAGATATTGTATAGAGAATTCTGCTAAAAGAATTCTTAAAAGATATAAAAGAGATCAAATTAATTTACCGTATGCGTTGAAACTACGTCAATTATATCAATATCATGCAATTCCAAGCAAATCAGATTGTGATGCTGTTGCAAAAGGTCTAATATTTTTACCACATGCCTGCCAAGATTCGTCGTTAATGTATCAGAAATTAATTAAGGGAAGTGAACATAACCATCAATCAACTAATACACAAACGGTAGCAGAGGTAAAAACAAATGTTAATCAAGCATCAAAATCTAACTCAATAAATAACGATAAATTCAACATAAATGGTGATATTAACGCCAAGGTTACTCAAACCGTCGAAAGGAATGATAAAGTAGAAGATACACAAGTATCTATTATGGAAATATCTAACCCTAATGATGCAGAAAACAATGTATTTGCACTACAGGTAAATGAAAATAAGAGGAAGAATGATAATAATACCAATGGGAAAAAGAAACTTGTAGAAAAAACGTGGAAAGAACCAGTTTCGATACCATCTTTGAAAAATATACCATTAATTCCATTAAGCAGACAAGAGACCGAAGATTTACCAGACGACCTATGTGCTACATCAAAAAGACAATCAAGGGTACCCTTTGAGATCAAAGCAAGTGGAGCTCATCAATCTAATGATGTTGCCACGTCCTTCGGTAATGGATTAGGTCCAACTAAATCCACTGTTATGAGTAAAAATATTAGAACTTTGAATAAATTAGTTGATAGAAAGTTAGATGGTCCAGCAAAAAGATATTCAAATTCTAATGCAGAGGTACCATATTCCAGAAACTCTAGAAGCACTATCAATGGAGGTGCACCATTATTAAGTAGAGGTGGTTCAAACTTAAAACATTCTTTTGGAAGAGAATCCATTTCCAAGGACGACATCAATAATAACAATCAACAACAGAAGAAAATATCTGACCAGGTAGGAGATAAAGATAACAAACCTGTAATTAGAAAACAACCGGTAAAAAATTCAGGTTACTGTGAAAATTGCAGAGTCAAGTACGAGTCATTGGGCGAACATATTTTATCTGAGAAACATCTAAGTTTTGCTAATAACGATTTAAATTTTGAAGCTATTGACTGTTTAATAGATAAACTAGGCTTTCAATTTTAGAGGTTACAAAAATATTGCAGTCTCAGTGAGATTTTTTATTTTAGCATTTTTTTATTTTAGATTAAATTCACTGATAACAACTGTAAAAATGTATACTTGTAGCAACCTAAAAACTAGTTGATAATATTAATATCTATATGATGAACAAATAAAGTGTCTGCTTTCATGAGACCATTTTGGAGTTTCATGTATCTATATTCATCTTCTTACACATTCATAATAGTATGTATTGTTAAGCTATCATTAGGCTAAATTAATCTATATAATATTACTGCATTATTAATGAAACAAAACATAAGATTTTTTTTGTTTTCTAAAAGGCAAGAGTAGTTAGATATAGTTCTTTCAAAACATATAACCAAAAATATGTAGCATTTTTGACATTTAAGTGGATATAAAACTCCCAGTTTCTTTATATATAATCTTTATGGCCCATTGAAAGGATTATCATTAAATTTAAAGGTAACTTAATAGGTATATAATATTATTGACATGGCTTAGATCTAATTATATTTAGTAAGTTAATATCAATAGTTCGAAGAGTATTAATTTTGTTCAATACATCACTTTTACTATCTTAGAATCATTATTACTATTCCTATTATTTTACAAATAATCAGAATCACCAGGTATTATTTCAACATAATCATAAATATTTTATATATTTAAGAGTTGTTATAAGCAAATGAATGAACCATGGCAATTAGTGTAAATATGAGTACTGTTACTTGGACTCTAACTAAAAACGAATAATAGCCCTGGAATAATACTGGTGGTACTATTGTTGCTTATTGTTGGTCTTGTATGATACTAGGATATATTTAAATAGGATAATTATACGTAGCATATCTTTCAACAACCAGAGATCTCTTAAGCAAGACTTAATGTAATTATCATACCCTGGAAATCCACTGATCCAATTTAGTATCCTATTTTAATAACGATGTGCCTGATCGTATCAATGCTTTAGCTAGACGCTTAGATATTACCCATAGAATTACGTATATACTGGAGTCTGATCAAGTTTCTTACAGTATTTTTTTTAAAAAAAACCACAAAGGTTAACATATACTTATTGTTACAAATTATTTAAGAACTAATCAAAATACAAGAAAAAAAATAAGTTAGTTTTAGAAAATAAAAATAGAAAAAACGAAAATGAGAATAAAAACATGCTTGTCCCAGTAGCATGAGTATTTACGAAAAAATTATGGTAGGTTGGTGTATAGGAGAAATATAATTCTCCGTCTCAAAACAATTGTTCTCCCAAGCCTAAATAAACAAAAAAAAACCTTTATAGAGTAGCTTTTGTAGAGCAATGCATAAATAAAATGTAACTTAACTAACACAATATAAAAAAAATAAAAGCAAAACTTTATTTTAAGGTTAATACCAAAAAAAAACACAATTTTTTTTGTTATAACACCAATTATGGAACTTTCCGTATTAATAAAGTTTATTAGTCAATCCTTTAGAGAAAAACAAAGGAAATTTATTAAGATTTCAGAATCTCTAAAATTTTTTACGAAGAGTACGAAAGGGAATGTACAAATCACTAAAAACGAAGAATATTATTGAAAAGAGGTAAAAGAGATGCGAAATTTTTTTTTGAGTAAAAATAACCTCACCAAAAATAGAAAAAACGGTTCTTTCAACTAATAATGCCTTTTTCTATAGTTTTTAAATAATACCACATTCTTTTTTATTTTTTTGTTATGTTCTAGGAATGTTGACGTCAACATTCTTAAGGGAGAAACTGTATGAATAGTTCATTACAACAACTTGATCAAACCTTTTAGAGATTTTTCCGGACTGTTATTGTTATTTTCCTCTATTCAATCACTTAATTTTCAATTAATTACATACCCCTTTCCACGTGGAAATAGGCACTGACTAGTAACAAAAGTGAATAAAGAAATGCCTCATTCAATAATAAATAGTATAATTGTTAACTTTTAATACTGAAAAGTGTCTATAACATTATAAAATTTACAAGAATTATATAGTCTTCATATCATCGGTAGTCAGTTGTTTTAAAGATGGTCTCTTATGTACTATTTTTCCTGAAGGCAGGAGATACCCACCAGAGGAAACCCTAAAATGTAATTTGTAATGTCTTGTCATGTTAGACCTCGCATTGAATTCCTTGTTACAATCTTGGTATGGACAAATAAATGGTTTATCTCCTGTGTGTGTATTTACATGAGTACTTAGGGCCGATGGCCTTGAAAAGAGCTTCCCACAAAATTTACAACCATACTTATTCTTTTTCCCATAATTATATAAGGTATTTCTTAACCATTTCTTCTTAATATTTGACACAAAATTAGTGTTATTTCTGATAAATAATGTTTCTAACGGAGAAGATGGGGATGAGTGAGATGATACCAATGAATACTCTGAATCTGAAAATATTTGACCCATGATATCAGAAGCTGTACTCATATCTTCACAGTCAGAAGTATTATCATTTATATTAAGATTATCTACTTTATTTTTGAACAATTCACGCATAATATTATTTCGTGCAACTATATTATTATTGCTTGTGACTGCTTGCTGTTCATTTTCTTCAGATAATTTGAAACTTGGACAATAAAATGCTTTATATATATTAGCAAAATATTCAGTCACTGAATTCTTTACAAATAATTCTGACCTAAACTGAATATGTCTATCATATATATATCTATCAAATGATTGTGAAAAAACAGGGAATTGACTGCCATTAATTATATCTTGAGAACTCGAAAAATAATTTGAGGTATTGAGACGTTCGCTGCCTAAAAAACTTGAAATAATAGATTCAGAAAATGAAGATATCATTATGTTTGTTTATTCCAAGCTTTGGCTTGTTGAACTACTTAAATAGAACACATCAATTAGATATAAGTAAACTTTCTTAATTTAGCGGAATGGAATAATCCTGCTTCCCTTGTAAATTAATAAAATTGGAAATATATTTATTGATTGTATTTCCCTTGGTGATAGTGAGAAATAGTTTATCAAACATTGTTAAACAGACCTATCTTTGTTTATATATAAAAGAAAACTTTTACACATCTTCTCAATAAAAGCTGAAATAGTTCATTATCATCCTTTCTAATCATTTCAAGAAATATGCGTAAAGACTATTATTGTTTATTATCTTAATATCAAGGGGAAATTTCATTGGAAAATAATCACTGATATGGAAATAAAATGTAATTGAGATAAAGATCTGAAAATTTGACAATTCCAAAACAACAATACATGACAATAGATAACAAGGGATAAAAGAACTATTTATTATTGAAAACAATAAAAAAGGAAAAAAATTTTCCTAAAAGGAATTCTTCGACAGGTTAGTCAAAACAACCTTGCAAGATTTAAAAATATATTATATGTAGATATGCAAAAATAAAAAAAACAATAAGAACAATAATTACGTAATTGTTTGGGAAGGTATAATCAATTGTTGTAAGCGGGGTAAAAAAGCAATAAAAAACCTTTTTTAGGAACTTCTTTGTTTTTTCTTTTCTTTTCTTTTCTTCCTTTTTATTTTTCATTTTTCACAGTTGTTTTTTGAATCCTAGAGGGCCAGCTTAGGGTTTTTTAAAAAATACAATAGCAAATTTATTTTACACTATGCAGAGTGTGTTGTCGAGAGCGTAATCTCCTCTGAAAATTGTGATTTATTTTCAATACAGAATTAAGTTCAGCTTAAGTCACTACTGTTTAAAATTTTTAAAAATACTTTTAAGAGAAATACATTATACAGAATTTCTTAAAACACCAGCTTGTAAAATAAAATCCAGCTCTAGATGCTAGCACTTGAAACAAACGACACAGTTGCATTATTCTCTAACTTAAAAAGAGTTTTTTTTTGACTCAAAAAAGTGCCTCAATATTGTGAGGTCTTCTAAATAATTTTTGGAGGAATAGCAAGATCTAGTTTGTTTTACTTAGATATATTTTTAAACTGTTGTTGTTGTTCTATTCAAGCTCAAATTTCACTACTAAATATGATAAATTGATAAACTATTTTGAAATTTCCTACCCTGCTATAGAATATTATTTAGCTTATTTTTTAAATTATTTTTGCTATTAATTAACAATCTTACTATTTCATTACTTAATTTTTCCAAGAAGTACAAAAGTTAAAATAACATACCTTGATATAAAATTTAAGATGAATTAACATAAGAAGGCTGGTTTGTAATTTCTTGTCACAAATATGTACTGAACAAAGATGATATAACCCAAAATGACAGAGCATGTTTTTTTTATTCTTTTGGCGATATATAAATTAGATGACAACAAATGTCATGAGTATTACATGATATACACAGTTGGGCTTTCAAGAACAGGGTAAGATTGGTTATCTTGCTTTTGAAGAAATTTCGTCAGGATTTTTTGACTCTTAGCCTAGTTGAGGCAAAAAGGTTTTGCTAGTTTTCAAAAAAAAAAAAGACCATGAATTTCTTTCCTATAATAAGAAAATAAAAATATAATACATGATAAAAAATGAGCATATAGCGTTGGTTGAGAAAGTTGTACATAAAATCTTACTTTGTTTGACGTTAAAACAAAAATTTATGAATCTATTTATTATCAAACCTGAAAAGTGTAAAACAATATATGGTAAAAATATTGCAAGAAAAAGAACAACAAAAATTATCAACTTCATCACAAGACATTCTTTACATTTTTTACTTATAGATATGAAAGAACAGAATAAATTCTTGCTTTATCATATTCCAAAATTGAACAAGAAATATATGAAGAACACCTTAAAAAGATGTATCATTGGGTCTTAGTTGAAAATAAGGAACTTGTCTATTTCCAATACTTATGTTGTCACTACGCAGGTTCTGATAAACTTAAATTATGGAGTTGTGTTCTTAACTATTATATCATAATAACTTCAAATACGATAAATAAGTTTTTTTAAGGTTCTTAAACATTCTTTTTTACAAATGGTCAAAGCATTCATACTAAACACATTTTTTTTATTTCGAATTAAACTATAGGCTGTAAATTTCATTCTAAAATTTATAGACAAGCTAAAAATTATATTATAATGCTTCAAATAATAGCACATTTCTTTTGTTGGTAATTGTATACTGAAAAGTAAATTAATTGACTAACATGTTATATTTTACTTTATTAGAAAACAAAATGGACCAAAACAATCATAAATAAATAATAATTAATTTATTAACATTGTATTCAATATAACATTGTTCAAGATTTTTGGAAAATTTTCAAAATGAAAGTTCAGACGTTGTTTAGATTAGAATTAATTTGTTTTACTATTTTTTTGAGTATTATATTAAAAAGAAACATTTTTTTTGATATTACACATACATAGGTTATTTACTAATTAATAAGTATTGAATGTTTTTATACTAGTATTCTTTAAGTCACTGTTTTAAAATATTTGAATATAAGAAAATTCTGAAGAGGTTTGCAATTGTATTCGCTGCACCAATTAATAAAGTAAGTAGAAATTTTTCATTAAAAAAAGACATCGAATTGTAATGCAAATCCTCCCCCTTGGGGTGTGTTTCACTAGTACTTTCATGGGAGTGTGCAGTTTTGAATATCTGATATTGTAAATATAATTCTTAAAATGTTACATTAGTTTCAATGTTGGGTAAATAGTTTTAGGCATCTTGTTCAACAACTTCCTGAGTGTTTCAGTTTATTCAGTACTATAAGTTTGTGAAAGATAGATGCTTCTCATATGTATATATAGAAATACTTTAGATTTCAATGCATGTACCACATATAACATATCTATTAACTTTGCAAGTGTTTAGAGCAAAAAAAGACTTAAAAAAAAGGTTGTTTTATTATTAAGCATTAGGACATGGATCGAACTTACTTATTTTCCGTAACCTTTTTTTTTACAACATAATTAATGTTGGTGCACTGAATGGATTTCTATTCTGGTATCTTCTTCTCTGATTGATTTTCTTTCAAGGGTCTTTTTCTCTTTTGAATATGCGCAAAATAAAAAAAACAAAAAGGAAGGCAATTTCTCTGATCGGGAATGTTAACTGATTTGTAATTATAATTAGAAATTTTGACTCGATGATAGCAGAAGGAAGGTACACCAAAATAAGCACCATCTAAGTAATATTTTAAAGGCGTGTGAATTAGCTAATGATTCAGAGATTCAAACTAGACAAATAAAAATGTCTAAAGAAGAAATTAACAGCACGGCAACTCCAAGAAGTAGGCATAAACCAAGATTAGTAATATTGATTAGGCATGGAGAAAGTGAATCTAATATTAACAAGTTAGTAAATGAATATCTTCCAAATCATGCGATTCCATTAACAGAAAAGGGTTGGAAGCAGGCACATAATGCAGGTGTTCAATTACTAAGGTTGCTGAATGTTGATGATGAAAAAATAGTAGATGAGCTAGCTAGTAAGTATGAAATTAAAGACGAAAATATATGTAAAAGCTTACCATTGGAAGGTTATAAACCCTTAAATAAAGAAAAAGACTATAATATTGTTTTTTATACTTCTCCGTATAGAAGGACTAGAGAAACTTTAAAGGGGATTTTAAATGTTGTTGATGAGTACAATCTAAAATATAGCAATGTAAGGAGTTGTCCTGATGGTTCCTATCAACCAACAGGGAAGCAGAAATATGCTGTTTGGCCTATTGGCTCTGAGACAAGCGGTGAATATACAAATAGTGAAACCACACATAATTTGTCTGAAAAATATCCAACAAAAAATTATATCAAATATAGAGTAAAGGATGAACCCAGGTTGAGAGAACAAGATTTTGGTAATTTCCAAGAAATAAATAGTATGAAGGACGTTCTCGAAAAGAGGAAAATATATGGACATTTCTTTTTCAGATTTCCACAAGGTGAAAGTGCAGCAGATGTCTATGATCGTGTAGCTAGTTTCCAGGAAACATTATTTAGACACTTTGAAGAAAGACGTTCTAAAAGAATAAGAGATGCCATTGTCCTTGTTACTCATGGTATTTATTCCCGTGTTTTTCTTATGAAATGGTTCCGGTGGACCTATGAAGAATTTGAATCTTTCACGAATGTGCCAAATGGTTGCGTCATAGTTATGGAGCTAGATGAAATTACTGATCGTTATATATTAAGAACAAGGCTTCCTAAATGGGATTAAGGGGAAAATGGAAGTTAAGTATCTTCTGTCTCACTTATTTATTTACTACAATAAAAAAGTAATTAGTTATGTATTTTTAAGACTATAAGAATATTTGGAGTTTCGAATATTTAGGTTAATTATTTACACATGGGCTTATAAGTTCTAGTAAGGTATTTGGACTTGTATGTAAATATTATACTAATACTATTTGCAGGATATGGTTTGCATTTAACTATTATTATTTTTTGATTTAATCATTAATAGCACTTATTACAATTTTTATTTCTATTTTCTCGTTCAAGTTTTTCAGTCCATATATATACACTCTTTATTAGTATTGATACATTTCAATAGAAAAAGAAGTTAGAATAGACCTTTGATAATTGGGTACTATATGACATGCAACTTTAACAAATTATATTCTCTAGATAATAGTTTATTTATACCCAACTACTAGAGTCATTAAAATATAAAGTCTTATTGTGACCTGAAAAAGAGATATACCTTTTTTTCAGACTATCAATTTATCTTTTGCATTTGATAATATCTTACTTATTTAGTTAAAACTTTTGTTGTTCTTGTTACTTTTTTTAATTAATTTTTAATAATAATATTTCAGTTGAGAAATACGGCCTTGGAAGTTCAATAATTTTGAATACTTTTTTTATTTGATACAAGTTGTATTTGGGTTAATAGATTGAATTAATAAACTTTTCTGATAAGAGCCTTTAAAAATAATCAAGTGATAATTTTTAAATCTTATTAAATTAAATTGTATACTTATTTTTGTTCTATTTTTAGACAAGTAATACATAACAATTATTACGTATTTCCAAACATTTGATGTGAATTTCTTTATATTCCATAGATTTGTAATATGCTTCTATTTTTAGTTTAAAGCAGACCCTTTCTCAAAATAAAAATTTACCCATTTAGGAAAATTGGTATTTGTAGATGGCATTATTTTTCCGAAAACAGAAGTATATTCAGATCAATTAATGTTTCTAATTTTCCCTTTTTGTAATAATTTATCTCAATTGGGTAAAACTTTTTTAAATCTTATTTGAGTGTGTGCAGATATGTGTATAAATTTTGATGCCTTATTTCATTAGTTTTATTAAATTTCTGTTGTTTGAATTTTCCTTGTCCAATAACAAGATTTTTTATATAAAAGAGACAGAAATGTTTGAAGAGAAAGTATTTGATTATTCTTTCGTTATCCTCTAAGAATTGCTTTTGCCAACAAAAAAGCCTACCAAAATAGTAAACTATAAGACACAATTCCAAATTAAGAAATTAGAAAACCACTCATATTTTTCAATAATAAAAAACAAGTTACAATGAAGTTCACTGCTGTTTCTACTTTAGTCTCTTTAGCCGCTTTACTGCAAAATGTTTTAGCTGATTCTGAACCATTTGGTGTCCTTTCCTCCCATTCTGCCTCGAACATTCACCTTTTGCCATTCTACGATTCTGGTAGCGGTTTATTTTTGGGTGCTGTTTCTTCATCATCTGACGTTCTTGGTTTTACTATTACTGACGCTGGTAAGTTGAAGTTCTCAAATGGTAAATATGCTGTTGTCGATTCTAACGGTGAAATGTCCGAAGGTGATGAAAACAACGCTGCTACTGGTTGGGCTATTGAAAAGGGTCTTGTTACTTTGAACGGTAACAAGTTGTTTTATGGTGTTCCAACTACTGATTCAGCATACCCATCTAACTACAAAGTTTATGTCAAGGATGTACCAAATTCTAACTACTTCTACATGGTTGGTACTACTGCAGACAACAACCAACAATACACATTTATTCCTCCAGACGCTTCCTCCTCTTCAAGCACATTAGCTCAAACCACGGAATCTGTCTCTTCCGCTGCTAAAACAACAGCTATTATTGGTTCCATTAAACAAAGTTCAACTTCTGCTTCGCCTTTAATTACTATTCCTCAACAATCTGAAAATGGTGCTGCTGGTTTACGCTTAGGTGCTACCCTTGGTTTAGCAGGGATTGCAGCCTTATTATTATAAGACGAGCTTGAAAAAATTTTTTTTTGCTTTCTTTTCTACTATTTAAGCTTGAAATTCTGATTCGTATGGAGAAGTTTATTATAAGAAACTACTTGGACGCTGCTTTTTACAACAATATTATGATCTTAGTGAGTTTTTCTTAATAGTTGCATTGCATTTTTTTTGTCATTTAATATATTAATATCCCAATCTTTAATACTGCAATATCTTAGACTGTATAAAATGTATAATTTGTATGTAGTAAGTTCGGAATGTAAATTCAATTATTGTTACATATAATATTTCTGTTTTCGTTATTTATTGGAGTGAGGGGGGATAGAAGAAGAAGAGTTGTTTTTTAAAATAAGACAAAATCCTTAAGTTCTAGCAATAATCTGAAAGAACAAAGATGAAAGACGAGCTTCTTGTTTTCAATTAACCCACACACCACATTGTATATAATTCCTCGGTTAGCTTCCACAAATTCATTGTCTTGAAATGGGAACAGTACCACCGTATAAAGAGATATAAATCACATGTTAGTAGAAAAACAATTATATATCTGTTGGAAATTTCCTGATTGGAAGAGTACAATTTGTGTAATGTTGTTCATTTCAACAGTCATTTTTTACTAAAAAAATAGAAGGAAAGAAAAAGAAAGAAACAAAGAGTCAAAAGGAATCAATTGATCGTGAATTGATGAAAATGGGTTTGTTCCTACTAGCCGGTGAAAAAATTCAGTAAAATATTTATATATATAGGTCTGTATTTACTAGATCTTCTGTTTCAGTGAGCTTGCGTATATGGTAACAATTTCTACGCGTATAACGCTCAGTCTTTACATACAGTGTATTCGTCCTTTTTCCTGTATGCGCACACTCTTTGTTCTTGTTTCGATTCTTAAGTCTCGACTACTTTCCTTGACAGTTAAAACCCTGTAGCGTAGATAAAACGTTTCATCTATATATTACACTAATAAAATATACAAAAAATGGCTAGAACTTTCTTCGTTGGTGGTAACTTCAAATTAAACGGTTCCAAGGCTTCCATTAAGGAAATTATTGACAGATTGAACACTGCTTCTATCCCAGAAAATGTCGAAGTTGTTATCTGTCCACCAGCTGCTTACTTAGACTTCGCTGTCTCTCAAGTTACAAAGCCACAAGTTAGTGTTGGTGCCCAAAATGCTTACTTAAAGGCTTCTGGTGCTTACACTGGTGAAAACTCTGTTGACCAAATCAAGGACTTAGGTGCTAAGTGGGTTATCTTAGGTCACTCCGAAAGAAGAACTTACTTCGGTGAAGACGACAAGATGGTTGCTGAAAAGACCAAGTTCGCTTTGGACAACGGTGTTGGTGTCATCTTGTGTATTGGTGAAACCTTCGAAGAAAAGAACGCCGGTGTCACCTTAGACGTTGTTGAAAGACAATTAAATGCTGTTATTGCTGAAGTTAAGGACTGGACCAACGTTGTTATTGCTTACGAACCAGTCTGGGCTATTGGTACCGGTTTAGCTGCTACTGCTGACGATGCCCAAGCTATCCACGCTTCTATTAGAAAGTTCTTAGCTGGTAAGTTAGGTGAGAAGGCTGCTTCTGAAATCAGAATCTTATACGGTGGTTCTGCTAACGGTTCTAACGTTGCTTCTTTCAAGGACAAGGCTGATGTTGATGGTTTCTTAGTCGGTGGTGCTTCCTTGAAGCCAGAATTTGTTGATATCATCAACTCCAGAAACTAAGAAAAATAAAGTGAGTTTCGTTCTTTTTTCTTTTTTTTCTTTTCGTTTATTTTAAATAATACTTTATTCCATTAATGAAATAGTTATGATTCGGATTAGGTGACCAGTGGTGTTCTTTTGAAATATGTATCTGCTTTTATAAACATATATAATTATATACATATGAATGCATTCCATTTTACTTAATGAATATTTAATACGGAACATTATAAATTAATGGGGGTGCCAGGTTAGGCGTCGGCTAATCTTTCCAGTTTTTTTTTTATAAAGAAAGATGTATACGTACGTAAATGTTATGGTAGTTATCTCATTATTTGTTATTATCAGACAAGTATGCCGAAGTATTTTGCTTTTGGATATTTAGCTTGTAATTCAGGCCATTGAACAATCAGTTCATCTACTATCCAATATAGTAATTTCCCAGTTAAACTAAAAGTATTAATTCTGGCTAAAGATTCAATATATACAATATTCGAACTTGTTGCTAATAAAATTAAATCCAATAATTTAAACCACACAGTAATTATAAAACATGTGCCTGGTCCATTTAAAAGAACCAAATGCGGATTGTTTAACATTTGATACTTAATCTTCGCTATATGAAGAAAAGAAGTTAACATTGTTATAAAGATGGTCTTAAAACTCGAGGTGAAATTCGCGTTTACTTCTCTTGCTTTTTGAAATCGATAATAGTTAATTTTACAATTAAACGAACCAGATAGATGTTTTATCTTATTCAGGGATTCAATATCAGAATAACCGACATGTAATATAGTATCTTTATTAAGTAAAATATCTTTATACTGTAGGAGTAATCTTAACATTTCACCAGTATGTCCACCGGATCCTAAAAATATAAATAAGTGTAAATTTTTCATACCTTTATTTTGGATTTCATTTATTATATTTTTTTTTCTACCTGTCGTCTTGTTGGCATTGTTTACCTTATCATAGTCATAGTTAAAATCATGGCAACAGGGTAAAATGATTATTAATCTGAATATGTAGATAGTAATAATGAAGAGCAGCAACGACACAGCTGCAGTACTATCCATACTTAATACTTTATGTATATAGTCCAAAAGCTGCAGATGTATCTCCGGGCATATTTTTCATATGTTAAAAAATTCAAATATGAATACAATCGAAGGTTTCACTATGAAATACCGAGAGATATGTAAATTGGTTTAAAATTGGTGGTTTTTGTTTTTTATTTGTTTTTTCTCCTTAGTTGTTTTTGTTTATTTTTTTTTCTTTGTTTGTAGTTTTTTTCTTTCTTACAAAAACACAAATAAAGAAAATAAAAACAAATGTTCTATCCACAAGAAGTTGGGAGAGGTATTATATTATTATCTAAAACTGTTCAAGGTTCAATCATAAGTAACAGAGTTATTTAGGTCAAGGAGGAGGAGAACTAGTTATTTTAGTGTGTAAACATAAATACTTTATTCAGAGTGTACAGAGTGGAGTAAGTTTTAGAGAAAAAAAGTAAAGCGACCGTTGTTATTGGTTCCCTTTGCATTTATATTCCAAAGATAATAATAGACTAACTTTTTCGGTATATCATAGGCAATAATGATCTTTACTTGAGTATTATAGATTAAGGAGGTTCTAAGTATTTGAGTTGATAAACTATTTCTTGTCCAAATTAATTTATAGTTTCTCTGTTTTATTCTATTTTTATTCATTTAACAAACTAATCTCTCTAGCCAGAAAATTTCCTAAAATAGTAATTATCTCCTTTTTATCCTGAAAAGGTAAAAAGACTAAAATAGAATAGAATAGAATAGAAAACAACAGAAAATAAAGGAAAAAGTCCGGACGTGTTCACATCAAAACAACAATAAACAAGAATAATATGCCTCGAGAAAAGCTAGCATGTATTGTTCTAGAAAAAAGGTTGAAGAATATCAGAACAATACTATTATATCTTTTTGTCTCCTCTACTGTGATCTCCCCCCCCCCTTTTTTTTTCTTTTTTTTTTTGATCTTTACCAAAAACTTCAACAATAATAAGAAAAAGATATTGTGATGCCTTCATAAGAACGTTGTGGATCCTTTTTTATGCGGTTTTTTCTATCTGGTTTGTGTTCCTTGTCACTTTGGTAGTGAGTTACTTGTTTAGTTTAGTTTTTGTGTGAAGGGAAGGGGAGTTTAAAGGATTTAATAGAAGAAGAAATAGAAGAAAGGGGTAATAATGCAATGGTTCTAGTAATTTCCAGAAATGGTCTGGGCATAATTAGCTGTCACAATTAGTATAAACCAACTAAATATCCCTCAAAGTGTCTTTCTTATGTAATCAAAATCTGTCTTGACAGTAATCCCTTTTAATTGATATTTTTGAATTCATATAAATAGAGTTGTAATTTTAATGAAGGTATTTCGGTTTTGTTTCTTGACTCATTTCCTATGTAATTCTTCCACTCCTTGTGGAAAGGACCAAGACAAACAAAATATATCATAGATATATTGCTTATATACACTTTTTTACTCCACTTAATACCTAAATAAAAGATTTTAAAAGCTACATATAAATTATTATAAACCCATATATAAATAATAACATGTCCTTTAATAATACATTTTTTGATTTTTTTGATGCTATCAATGATGAAGTTGACAATTTTAACAGATTTTTAGGCTCCAGAGGTTATCCACAAAGACGTCCTAGATTGGCCGATCGTCCAGCTGGTTCAGAGAATCAAATTGTTAAAAGAAGACCAAGACAACCAGCTGCTTTAACGTTTCCTAGTAATAGGTTCTTCTCTGACCTAGATAATTGGTTTGATGATGATTTCTCTTTAGTCCCATCTGCTTTTTATAATGGTAACAAGGGTGCTGTGGGTGTGCCTGTCGATATCCTGGATCATGATGACAATTATGAATTGAAGATAACTGTTCCTGGTGTTAAATCCAAGAAAGACATTGATTTAGAGTATCACAAGGAAAAGAATCAAATTGTTGTGAAAGGTGAAATTCCTTCTGCTGTTACTGAAGAAAACAAGGACAAAGTTAAGGTCCAAGAAAATGTGGCTGGTAAGTTTAACCGTGTGATTTCGTTACCCGATTATCCCGGCATTGATGCCGATAACATTAAGGCAGATTATTCTAGTGGTGTTTTGACTTTGAAGATACCAAAATTGAAACCAGAAAAGAAAGATAAGAACGGTCATGTGCAAAAGATTGAGATATCTTCTGAAGAATCCTGGGGTAACTAGTAGTTATTTTGGTTTTTATATAGACATGTGAAATAAATATGTCATTTATATATATGTATTTTTTTATGTTATATGTCTTTCATATAGTTTTTTTATATATATGTGTTATTTCCTAATGATGAATGCGTTCTATGATTAATTCGTTTTGTTTTTTTATTATGAATAGAAAAACAAGAAGAAAGAATAAAACAACTATAATGTGTGTGTGAATGTCTTTATTTTTTTTTTAACTTCCATATTTGTCAAATGAGTATAAGTGATATAAATTAACTTGCTGTATAACGTGTAATCTTACATATACTTCATAGAAGTTATAAATGTTTCGTTGTTAAACAAAATATTTGACTCTTGCTCTTTTTGTTGAATTATTGATTACGGGCCATCCTTGCCTCGGCAGCTCTAGCCCGTTGCTCTCTCATTAATCTTCTTTTCTGCTCTTCCGTTAAAGAATTTAAATTGTATTCTAATGATATCCCATTAGAAGAACTTCCTAAAGTGTTGCCTTTACTGGATTTTGGTTTATTTGTTTTTATTTTTTGATTAGCCTTTGCTGCCTCAGATTCTCTTTTTATAATTTCCTCGGTTTCTTTTCTTTTTAATTCTTCAAATTGCTTATTCTTTTCTTCCACTTGTTCTCTACTCAACGGTTCATCAATATGTGATTTACTCCAATCAACAAAATCTTCACCTAAATTGTACCTTGCAATCTGGAATGCTTGTTTAATCAATAAACTTTTATTTAAATCTGCTGCAGTCTTCCCGACATTATTTTGAATTGTGGGATCAGCTTTCATATTAGATAATAATATAATAACCATTTGTTTTATACCGTGTTGTGATGCATAATGTAACAAAGTTGGTGTGGATCCATATTTGGATTCTGGTTTTAATCTAAAATTAATATCTAATTTATTCTTTTTTAAGAAGGAACTTAGTAAAGGTGCTCTAGCCTTTTTGACTAATCGTATCAGTTCTTCTGAATATTTTTCCTCTTCAGTTAAGGATGCAATTTTAGTATCTTGAGGAAGTTCTGTTGATTTATCCTTTACAATGGATTGAGTTTTTTGTTTAGAGGCTATCATTGGTTTGGGTTTTTCTATAGATTTTAAATATGTTAATTCGCACCAAGCTCTCTTTAATTCATGTATGGTCGGTCTTCCTGTAGTGAATGGGAAGGTTTTCAATCTAGGATCATATTTATTAATAAAATGGGTATTATTTTTTTTACCAGCATTGTGGCTACTGTTATTGCTTTCGAAAAAAATTGCTTTATCAAAGACACTTCTGGCCCTGATAAAAATGTTGTCACACTTATCTAAATAGGGTTTCCAGTCTAACAACAAATTCTGGATATCTTGTTTCAAAGCGTTTTCATTATATCTACGTAAAGTAGACCCAGCTGAATTAGCCTTACCTTTTGCGTTATCCATGACAGATTGAGATCCACCTTGTTTTCTTCTTGTTGTGTATCTATGGAATGTTTTATGTTCTAACATAATAACAGATTGTTCTTGAAATGTTTCTTTTTGTTTCTTTAAATTACCTTTTATATTTCTTCTTTGATGAGATATGATGGCACCAGCAAAGTGACCACCTCCAACCATAAATAAGGCAGACATTTTAGAAGACTTATCAAGGATTTCATTCCAGCTTTTTAAAGCCAATATTGGATTTGATAGCTCTTTAATATTGAATAGCACTTTATAGACACCAATTACTTTATTTTTCTCTGATGGTAAATAACTAGATTTGAAATAAATATGTGGTGATTTCGTATTCAGAAAAGAGTTTAATGTAGATTCATTTTGGGAACTAGATAGGTGTTCCTCTAAGTATGTTGAAATCTCTTCAGTATCACTATCACTATCTTCTCCGCTTTCACTTGCTATTTCATTTTCGCTATCATTGTTGTCTATACTTTCATTTTCATTTTCTTCTTCAGATGAATTAGAAATGGTTTTTTCTAGTAAAAAATTTGCAAAATCATCCTTCTCTGTCGTGGTCCCACTGGCTGGTGAAGACATTGGAGGAAGTCCCTTTATATTCCTCTTTATATTGATATGATGTAGGTCTGACCGGTAATGTTTTCTTTGGTCAATCTGATTATCAAACTTCAATTTACATACATTGCAGTGTAATACATTAGAAACAGCTTTATTTCTCAATTGTAATAGTTCTTCTTTGGTTAATTGTTCTTCCTTTGTTTTGTTCAATTTATCATAATCAGGTAGCTTTGAAACAGCAACATCTATTTCATTTAGATATTCATCAAAACCTATTAAATTTAATGAACTTATCAATTGTTCAGACAATTCATAAACATATAACTCAGCTTTTTTAGGTAATAAATTAGCCATAAGTGATTCAGTTAGATGTGTGAATAATATTTATGTATGATTAATCTAGATCGACTTATTTGGTTACAAATCTACTGTTTTACCGTAGTGGACTCTTTGAATTGAGTACTATTTTGTCTTGCCCATTGATAGATGTTTATTACAAAAGCTTTAGCTTAAAATAATATTATTAATAGTAGTGATGATAAAGATTTTTTTTCAAAGTAAAATAACCTGTAAAAAAAAAATAAAAAAAAGATTGAAACTATCAGAACAATGGACATCATACAAAATAAATGTAAACTTTTTTTAATAGTGATTAAATTGTATTAAATGTATATATACATATATATGAAGTAGACATATGAAAAAAATACAAATAAATAAATTTATAAAATACAGTAATATTTTGCTTTTCAAAGCTTATGTAGATCCTATTCTGTGACACTCTTCTAGGAAAAACCTAATTTTTTCAGGGTCCATATGAGGATGAGTTCCATGACCAAAATTGACAATATATTTAGATTTACCACCACCAAAAGATTGTATCATATACTTAACTTTTTCGGTGATCACTTCATTGCTACCATAAATCACACCTGGGTCTAGATTCCCTTGTAATGTGACTCTCCCGTTATTGATTTTAACTGCATCTTTTGGATTCCACAACCAATCTAAGGAAACAGCATCATAACCAGAGTCACATAATTTGTCCAATGCATACCAAGAACCTTTAGAAAAAACAATCATTGGAACTTTATCCTTACCAAGGATCTGTTTTACTCTTTCATTAATTTGGATCAAATAAGGTAATGAAAATTCATCAAAATCTCTTGATGACAATTCACCACCCCAACTTTCAAAGACTTGCAAAGCTTGTGCACCTGCTTGGACCTGCTTAACACAAAACTCTACTGCCACATCAGTAATTTTCTGTAATAATTTATGTGCCCATTCTGGATGTTCATTGATCAACTGTTTGATGAATCTAAACAAACGGGATCCACCACCTTCAACCATATAAGTTAATAAGGTGTAAGGGCCACCAACAAACCCAAATAACGGGACTTCACCGTTCAGTTTTAATCTAGTCAATGTAATAGCTTTAAAAGCCCAATGTAAACTTTTCTCGACATCTACCTTATAATTCAATACAGTCTCATACTCAGAGATTGTCCTTAGTGGATTTGGAAAAGATGGGCCCACACCATCTATCATTTTGACATCCATACCCATGGCTTGAGGGATAACCAATATATCACTGAAGATAATTGCGGCATCAATAAGGTTTTTATAGTGTCTAATTGGTTGTATTGTAATTTCAGAGGCTAATTCTGCGTCTCTACAGACTTCAAAAAAATTCTTGTCCTTTTTCACTGTATGATATTCAGGCAAGTATCTTCCAGCTTGTCTCATTATCCAGCATGGTGGTCTTTCGACGTCTTCTCCGTTTAAAGTTCTTAACAAAAGATTGTTTTTTAATAAAGGAAACTTTTGTGACATTTTTGATTTGAAGTCAAGTAAAATATATATATTTATCTTATGGTTTCACTCGAGAAATTTTAATTTTTTTTTTCGTTACTTCAGTGTGAATATAATTTAAATAAAACTTATTTAAATCATTCCATCTTATAAAAATTGTATAAAAAGATATAATTTCTTTTGTTTTCTACATTATATTTATTGTGAGGTTGATTTTTTTGTTATTTGCTATTTTCTTTCCCTTTAGTTGCTTTTCGCACGTCAAAGTTCCAGAGGGCTAGGGGGGTGCAGGGATTTCTTGCGGAATGTCTCTACAGATATCTCGAATTTTATCTGTGAAATCCAAAATTCCGTCGAGAAACCTGAGATTTTTTCGTGATGTTCAACAAAGAGAAAAATAGAATCTGCGAAAACCCGATAGAGGAATAGAAAAATCAATTTTAAAAAAAAAAGACTAAAATTCTGGAGAATGATAGAAGAACTTAGCAATTGTGTTCTCATTTTTTTCTCTTTCTTTTATTAAGCAAGTAGTTGGTAGGTCAAGGATTAATTTTTCCAGACAAGAAGAAGCGGAAAAAAGGAAATACAAAAGAGAAAGAGAAAGAGAGCGAGAAAATGTTCCAGGGACCAAAACTGAAGAAATAATCATGGAAATCTGAAAGGTAAAACGTGGTCAAAAGAAAAGAAATTTGGATCAATGGAAAGGGTCTTTTTTATTACTTTTTTTTTTTCTTTTTTTAATATCTTGTCTTCTAGGGTTGAAATAAACAAACAAAAAAAAATGGGACATTCCTAGTATATTTGGAGGAAGAGTATTCTATAAATTTTTTTCTATCCCAACTTTTAACATTTGTTGTTTTTCAGGACTAAAACAATCGCAAGTTATATGAGCATATTCATAACTCAACCCTATGCAGTATTGTGGAATTAGATATTTTTTGTAAGAGAAAGAATCTGATCTTTTTCATGCATTTAGTTGATTTTATCTTCACATAGAAAATATGCATTTTTAAATTTATCATAGGGGGGGAAGGGAAGCATAATCAATATATATATATTAATATTATTTATCAAATATCAATAAATTTTAGTGTTCTGTTATGTATTCCTTTTAGGATGGTTCTTGTCTTATTTTTTTGTCTTTTATATGAATAAATAATATGTAGATTATTAGAAGAAGGTGTACCTATTTAGTTATATATTCAACTTTGATTACTTTCTCAACTGTTAAATAAAACTTAGGGTTCCAAAAAAACAATTTTTTTAATATATAGCTCTATAATCAAAACACTGAGGTTTTTTAAATTTTTGACAAGAATTTTAGTTATGTCTGTGATTGGGTTAGTCATCGGAAAAATTCTTCTGTTTTTTTTATTGCCTTCCCTTTATTAAAAATTTAGAGCCGTTTGAAGTTCAAAATTATTCTTCTCCCTTCCCCATCCCCCCCCCCTAGAAAAAAAAAAAAAAAAAAAAGAGGGCAGTTTTCAATGATCCTTTTTGAACAACCCTCGCTAAAATAAAAGTACTTGTGTATCATCTCCACTTAAACATTCGATTGTAATATAATGTATAGATGGATTTCCTGGTGGGTCGAGGTGTTCAAAAAAAAAATTAGTAATAAACGTACGGCTCTTACTATGATTTGAACAAAGAATACTGGTGCGTGCACTATTAATTTTTCTTAGCTTTCTTTTCAATCGGTCCCCCTCTTCCAAACTCCAAGGCACTTGTTTTTTCAAGAAGTCTACACCCAGTTGAGTTTGTCAGAAAGACATGCCTGAGAAGAGATACTAATGTAATTTAATAAGGTCCAAGCAAGAGAAGAAGAAACAAAAAGAAAAAAAAATAAAAAGAAGATAATGACTCTTCATTACTCAAGCAATAAAACGTAAAGTAATTGTTTTCACTAATTTTTATCTAAATTTCTATAACAGTAAGACTTTGTCTGTTTGTTCTGATGGAATGTCTAAGATTATATTAACAGTTTTTTAATTCTTTTTTTTTCGTGTGGTCCTCTGGGTTCTGTATATTTCAATGCTTCGTCGGAGGAATCTTGTATATAATTTAAGAACCTTCTTCCTTCTTGTTTCTTCCTTACTTTGTGGTTTTGTCTTTTGCAGAATTTCTTGATGAGCTCTTTGAAACTTGCTATAGAAGAATATTTTCGTGATGTTCTTCCCTCTCTAATCGTATTTTTTAGATTCATTTTCATCTTCTTTTTTTTTTTTTGAAAACAGAAGTGTTAGCCGCTTTCATTGAAGAAAAAAAAAAAAGAAACGTAAAAAAAAAAAAAAAAAAAGAAAAAAAGAAAAAAAGAAATTCTTTTATATTTTGAGAGGGTTCTTGATGGTTTTGCATTGCACTTAATTGAAATAACTTAAGCATAAATACATTTATTAATTTATTTCATCGGCATATTAATTTCCACTCCATATATAGCTATACGCAACTTTAAAAGAGAAAGATAGCTGGATTAAAATTACGAACAATATACAGTTACGTGCATTCATATCCTTATACATCTGCATATAATTCACTCATAACACATATTGTTTCAAGATGCCTCCCACTGAGAAGGATTTTGAAGTAAAAGAAGAGTATGTGGTCACTACAACAGATAGAAATCTAAACAACGGAGAAGCATCAAATGATGATTCTATAGAAAGGCTGTCAGGTAAATTTCAGAATTATACAGGTGATTTTGAAGAGACTTCTGAACATTTTCAACGTAGGCAGACTTTATTTCATAGATTTATTGATTCTTTTAAAAGAGCAGAAGAAACACATGCAAAGAGTAATGATTTGGAAGACGGTGCTGAATCCATTGGATCAGACACTAAGTTAAAGAAAAAAATGAAGTCACGTCATGTTGTTATGATGACTTTAGGTACAGGTATCGGTACTGGTCTGCTTGTGGCCAACGCAGCAGGTTTGAGTAAAGGTGGACCTGCAGCCTTAGTTATTGCATATGGTTTAGTCTCCTTTGTCACCTATTTCATGATTCAAGCGGCTGGTGAAATGGCTGTTACTTACCCAACTTTACCCGGTAATTATAATACTTATATGTCGATTTTTATTTCGAAACCATACGGTTTTTCCACTGTCTGGTTATGTTCTATCCAATGGTTAACTGTTTTGCCTTTAGAATTGATCACTACTAGTTTGATTATAAAGTATTGGACTGAGTCAGTAAATGGGGACATCTTTGTGCTTATCTTTTATGTATTTTTATTATTTATTCATTTCTTCGGTGTCAAGGCATATGGTGAAACCGAATTTATATTTAATTCATGCAAAATTCTTATGATTGCTGGTTTTATTATTTTCTCGATTGTTGTCAATTGTGGTGGAGCTGGGGTCGACGGCTACATTGGTGGTAAATATTGGCATACACCAGGGGCATTTGCTTCAGATTCAAACATTGGTAGATTTAAAGGTATTTGTTACATATTAGTAACAGGTTATTTCTCGTATGGTGGTACTGAATTATTCGTTCTTTCAGTTAATGAGCAAGAAAACCCACGTAAATCTACACCAATTGCTGCAAAACAATCAATTTATCGTATTGTGGTTATTTACTTGCTGACGATGATTTTAATTGGCTTCAATGTGCCATATAATGATGATCAATTAATGGGTGCTGGAGGTTCTGCCACTCATGCATCTCCATATGTTTTGGCAGCATCGATTCACGGTGTTAAGGTGGTTCCTCATATAATTAATGCTGTTATTCTTATCTCTGTGGTTTCTGTGGGTAACTCTGCATTATATGCAGCTCCAAGAATGATTTGTTCATTAGCTCAACAAGGTTATGCTCCAAAGATTTTGTCATACATTGATAGAGAAGGGAGACCATTAGTTGCTTTACTAACCTGTGCTGTATTTGGTGTCATTGGGTTTGCAGCTGCATCATCTCAAGAAGAACAAGTGTTTATATGGTTAGCTGCCATTGCTGGTTTAAGTGAATTGTTTACATGGTCTGGTATCTTTTTGTCCCATATTAGATTTAGAAAAGCCATGGAAATACAAGGTAAAGATTTGAGGGAATTAGGTTATCTATCTACAACAGGTGTTTGGGGATCTGTATATGGTGTTTTCTTTAATATTTTAGTCTTTATAGCACAATTCTGGGTGGCGTTATTTCCTATTGGGGAGGGTAAAGCAGATGCTGAATCATTTTTTGAAAGTTATTTGGCATTTCCTATATTTATTGTATTTTACTTCGGTTATATGATTTATAACAAAGATTATACTCTTCTAACTAACTTAGAAGAGATTGACCTAGATTATCATAGACGTATCTATGATCCAGAATTTATTAAACAAGAGGAGGAAGAAAATAGAATTAAATTGAAAAATTCATCTATTTGGGTTAGATTGTATCACTGGTGGTGTTAAGACACGATATTATATTATTTTCTTTTATTTTTTTTCTTATGTCATTTTTGTTAACATCAAGTTGTAACTTTGAACCTGGATTTTCAATTATTTTTCTAGTATCATAATCATCATGTTTAATTTTTGTAATCAAATATATTCATTTTTTTTTCTTCTTTATCCTTTTATGTTATTAGTTTAACTTGCAATGTATAATACTATAATATTAATATAAAATGTACACTCGTATATGGATTGTATATATTAATATATCTGTTTCAATAGGTAATATTTTGTAACTTTATGACCTTAGTTTGATTGTGTATGTTATTGATATATGATAGATGTAACAACTGCAAATATGTATTCTTTCTCCAAAAAAAAAAAAAAAAAAAGAAACAAAAAAAAAAAATAAAAAAATGAAAATGTTTGAAATTACAAGTCATCGGATAATTTTTATATAACATTAACAGAATGAAATCATTTGAAATCTGCACAGTAGGGGATACAGTTATTAGGTCGTGGAACATTAGCAATATCAAGTCAAGTTTATACTTTTTTTCGTACATTGGTTCATTGATTTTTATTATTGTTCAGATTAGATAGTGGTAGAGCTTTACAGAAAGTTTGGGGTTAAGCAAATTATAGAAGAAATCAACAACATCAAATATGTTATCATTTTGTCCGGCATGTAATAATATGTTATTGGTTAAATTAGCAGACAGTGGTATATATACTTTATCCTGTCCTTCATGTCCATATGAATTCCCTATAGAGGGTATAGAGATATATGATAGAAAGAAATTGGAAAGAAAGGAAGTCGATGATGTTCTTGGTGGTGGATGGGATAACGTTGATCAAACAAAAGTTCAGTGTCCTAATTATGATAAATGTGGTGGTGAAAGTGCATATTTCTTCCAACTACAGATTAGATCGGCTGATGAGCCTATGACTACGTTCTATAAGTGTGTTAATTGTGGCCATAGATGGAAAGAAAACTGATATGTTGTTTATTTTACATTATTCTCTTTTTGTTTTTTTTGTGGATATTATTTATATGGGAGAGGTATTTGGTATTGTATTATATAATACTATATGAAACAAAGGAAGCAACTATCAGCTATTTAGATATATATATATATATATATATCATAGGTTGATAAAATATACATCTTGTAATATTAGATATAGATAAAGTAAATTTGGATGATATTAAATTAAATATTTTTACATTACTTCCGCACAGAAGGGTAAAAATGAGCGTTGGTATAGCTATTTAACAGCACACATTTTTAATTTAATACCATTAAACACATGTATTTGGTGTTTTGTGTAGTTTATTTACTCTTAATGATGTTGTTTTCTTATTCAAAGATAAGAAAAGAAATTTTTATCAAATAAAATATCGTAAAAATATGGTATAGTAACGTGTTCAATACTACCGCACTTTTAATAAGTTTGGCTTGTAGAATTCAAATTTAAGAAAGATATTGTATTCGATCTGAAACAAGGGTTCGAATTGTTATATTTATTTTATTGAGTTAATTGTTACTTCAAAAGATATCTTTGGCTAGATACTGTTAATTTGTATGTGTCAAAATTGTAGATTGATTTCTTGCCATTGATTATATTTAACATTATTTTATTGTATGTATTCACTGTTGATTGTGAATCATTGAAGTTTGGATAAATTTTTATTGATTCATCTTTATTTTTCCCAAAATGTTTTTTTCTAGGGAAATGAGAAGTAGAGAAGTTATTTTCACAGTAGAAAAGAACATTGAGGCTGACTCAACATACAGAAAAATAAACAAAATATTAAAAAACACAGCCACATTTCCACTAAAACTTTTAGACGAAAAAGCATATCTATACAACAATATTGCTGCTTTATACAATGAAATACCGAACAATACATAGAAAATAATGACAAATCAAGAGTTATTGTTCTTTTTCTATTTATTTTTGATTTTTTGTTATTTGTAACAGTTGTAAAAAAAAGAAAAAAGAAAAAAAAACCAACAGAAGAAATTTAAGAAAATAACGACCCTTATTTTGTTCTTTGGTTTAATTTTTTTTTTATAGTTTCTACTGCGTTACGCTTTTGAATAATAACAGATCATAATGGTGTATTGTTTTGTAGCATGAAACAAAACATCAGTCTTCCCCTTTTTAGTTTTTATTTTTAAAGGGTGCATTACTATTAATAATAAATAGCATTAATAATTTCAACAAAAAACTCAAGAATCTTTCAGAAAGATTAGACAAAACCCTTAAATTTAAACATTATTGGTACAAACATATCAATATACATTAATATACATATACATATACATATATATATATATATATAATTTTAAACTTTATATGTCATTTTTATTTTTTGCTGATAATATACTGTCTATCTGTCAGTTTTTATTTACTGTCCTTCTTCATAATTGAAAAAAAAAAAAAAAAGAAAAAACATAAAGAAAAAGAAAATGGTTAAATTCTGGGATTCATTTCAAGTTTACAATAGACATAAACATGACGATCCGACCCTATATGGAGGAACCAACACCAATATAGGATCAAATAATACCCAATATTTGTATGCAAGAGAAGTGTACGATACAGGAGTGAAAACAAGTCCTTCTACAGTCGATGAGTCTAATGTGACTCAGATACCAAAAAGAAAATCTTCTGTGTCATCCAGTGATTCAACACCAACAACGACAACAACAACTTTATCTTCTCCAAATATGACTGAAGATAATGGAAATAAAATTAATAATACAGATACCATGACTGAAAAATTTGGAAGTATCACAAATAAAAGTTTTTCAATAAGAAACCCCTTAGAGGGGTTAGATGAAATAACAAAAAAACAGATATCTGACATGTCACAAGGAGAGTTTCAGAGTATTTATAATACTTTAAAGAAAGGTGGACCGAATAACAATGTTAATTTTTAAAACCAAGAAAAAAAAAAAACGAAAACAAAATTAAAATCAAAATCAAAAAAAAAATTGAATTATATAAATAAATACAAATGATTGAAACAAAAAAAAACCACAGTACTCAAATTTAAGAAGTAAAAAAGCACATATATAATATAAATAAATATCTTTCAAATATATATCGTTATATTACATTATATTAAGATTCTGTTTTTCTTCTTTATTTATTATTATTATTATTATCCTACACGTATTATTTTTTCCCCTTAAAAACTACTCACAAGTCTACTTTCCGATAATATATATGCAACTTTAGAGGCTTTACCTTTCTTTCCTCTCAAGAATAACTACGGTGGTTCATAACAGTGGTAACAATTGGAAGATCAACAAGCAAAAACAATACGGACTGTTAAAAAAACCAAAAAATGAGTCGACCACGACTAACAAAAACAAAAATGTACAAAACAAAACAAGAAACAAATATGTCATAAACTGTCAACAACACAATAACATTGACATATCACTAACATAGATTAATATAAGAGTTTTTCTCTGGGTAGTTGAAATACAATGAGCCTAGTCTATTCAACTCATCTCCATCCCTTTCTTGAAAAAAAAAAAGGAAAAAAAAAAGAAATAAATAAAAACAAAAGTAGTTCCGCCTTTTCATATTTCATCTCACGCTTTGTTTCTTATTCTTGTTCTTTTTTTTTTTTTTGATTTCTTTGATCATTCCGTTACCGGACAAAATGGAAGAAAAGAAATATAATTTCCTGTCTTTAGTCCGGGGAAAAAAGAAAAGGAGGAATCGATCAGAAAGGAAAACCGAACAAAACAAAAGAAAAAATAGAACCGGTAATTGAATAGCGACACTTTTGTTTCGACTTTATTTTTTTTTTTTTTTTAACTTCTTTTCTCTCTTCTTCTTCCTTTTTGTTGTTTGATTCTGCTGTTTGAGTCACAAAGATTTGAGAAGATTACCATACATACGTACATGTGGGGCGAGGGAAGAAAGAGGAGCCCAGGGACACGAGAAGGTGTGTTAGAGATTTTATAACATCTACTTGACCAGATTTGATTTAGTTTGGTACAGTAGCGTGGTGATTATCAACTAGCATCTAACCTTGACGGGATTACACTGAGTTATCTGGCTTCTCATCGCTTTTCTCCTGTTCTATATCTTTTTATTCTCCTCTTCCTCCTCCTCAATTATACACTATAGTAAATATGACAAGATGACAAAAAATAGAAAAAAATAAGAAAAGAAATAGAAAAAAAAAAGAAAAAAAAAAGACAAAAAACGATGATTCATTTATTCATATAACTTTACTCATTTCCGTTGCATCTCCTCGTGTATTATACTTACAAATAAATAATCAGCCTGCCTGTATATATATATAATGTAATATTGACATGCTTGATCCTTCTTTTTCTCTCTCTTTTTTTTTTCTTGTACAATAGTATGAACCCTATTCTTCTTGTTCGTATTGGAAAGTTTGCTTACGATCGTTGAAATTTTTTTGCCAGTTTTCCAAAACTAATTGCTTTTCTTTTTTTTTTTCCTCACTTTCATATTTATTTTCATTGTTTGCTTTAGCATACCTAGCCTTATCTGCATAGATCTATCCTCCCATCCCATCTACATACATATATACAACTGTGCCTGTGACTGAAATAAATAAAATAAAGAATTTATTCCAAATCTCATTGCATACTATATTATCCTGTCACTTTTTATTGACTAATCAATCCTCACAGGAAATACATATACACACATATCTATTTCTGATTCTTTTTTTTATTTTTTCTTTTCCTTATTCATATCATCTAACCATATTTGATCTTTAATTACTACCATTATATCACGACTACTATTATTATCCTGCATTACAGGGCATTATATTTTTAATAACAAAAATTGTCGGATAAAATAAACATACATTATTACATATATTTACAAAACCGAGTGAATTGAAAAAGAAATTAACCAAAAACTAAATATCAAAATGTTGAGACAATCTGTTTGCAAAAGTGTACTAAGTAAACGTTATTTACAATCCATCACATCTAAAACTTTAAATAATAATGTCATAGCGTTCAGCTCCAGTACTTTATTACGTAACTACTCTTCTAACACTAAAGTTTTAAATAATCAATTTTCTGCTAGACCTGAACCTGCCCCAAGTTTTAATGTTGATCCAGCTACTGCTACCGCAACTAACACTACTACTTCCTATTCCTCTAATACAAAAGATTTCACTAAGAGTAAGATTGCAGAAAAATTACGCCAAAATCAACATTTAGACAACTCTTTTGTTGGTTTAACCGGTGGTCAAATATTTAATGAAATGATGGCAAGACATAACGTTGATACCATCTTTGGTTACCCTGGTGGTGCCATTTTACCCGTCTATGATGCTATCTTCAATAGTGAAAATTTTAAATTTGTTTTGCCAAAACATGAACAAGGTGCTGGTCATATGGCTGAAGGTTATGCTCGTGCATCTGGGAAACCTGGTGTCGTCTTAGTCACTTCTGGCCCCGGTGCCACTAATGTCGTCACTCCAATGGCTGATGCCCTTGCGGATGGTATTCCAATGGTCGTCTTTACCGGTCAAGTACCAACTTCTGCCATTGGTACTGATGCTTTCCAAGAAGCCGATGTTGTAGGTATCTCTAGATCTTGTACTAAATGGAACGTCATGGTTAAAAATGTCGCCGAATTACCAACTAGAATCAATGAAGCCTTCGAAATCGCCATGTCTGGTAGACCAGGCCCTGTCTTAGTCGATTTGCCAAAGGATGTCACCGCCGCAATCCTAAGAGAGGCCATCCCAACAGCTAGTACTTTACCACCATTGAATACAAACAAAATTAATGTCCATGACGAATTTTTGGAAGACGCTCTAAATAAATCCGCTGACTTGATCAACATGGCTAAGAAGCCTGTTCTTTATGTCGGTGGTGGTATCCTAAATAATCCAGATGGCCCAAGATTATTAAAGGAATTAAGTGACAGAGCTCAAATCCCTGTCACTACCTCATTACAAGGTCTTGGTGCATTTGACCAAGAAGATCCAAAGTCTCTAGATATGTTAGGTATGCATGGTTCTGCTGTTGCAAACATCGCTGTTCAAAACGGTGATTTGATTATTGCTATCGGGGCAAGATTTGATGACCGTGTCACTTGTAATATCTCCAAATTTGCTCCTGAAGCAAGAAGAGCAGCCCTAGAAAATAGAGGTGGTATTATCCATTTCGAAATCTCTCCAAAAAATATCAACAAAGTTGTTGAAGCCCAAGTAGCTGTGGAAGGTGATGCTGGTAGCAACTTGGAGGCGTTATTACCAAGAATTTTCCCTGTCAAGCACAGATCTGAGTGGTTTAAACAAATCGAAGAATGGAAGAACAAATATCCATATGACTATATGAAAGAGACTCCAGGTTCCAAAATTAAACCACAAACTGTTATTGCCAAACTATCCAAGATTGCTAACTCTACAGGTAAAGAAGTCATCGTCACCACCGGTGTCGGTCAACATCAGATGTGGACTGCTCAGCATTGGACATGGAGAAAACCAAGAACCTTCATCACTTCTGGTGGGTTAGGTACCATGGGCTATGGTGTTCCATCGGCTATTGGTGCTCAAGTTGCTAAGCCAGATGCTTTGGTTATTGATATCGATGGTGATGCCTCCTTCAACATGACTCTAACCGAATTAAGTTCTGCAGTCCAAGCTGGTGCACCAATAAAAGTCTTATTATTAAACAATGAAGAACAAGGTATGGTTACTCAATGGCAGTCATTATTCTATGAGCATCGTTACTCTCACACTCATCAGTTAAACCCAGATTTCCAAAAATTAGCTGAAGCCATGGGTTTCAAAAGTATAAAGGTCACCGAACAAAAGCAATTAGATAAAGCTTTAAAAGAATTCGTTAACACTGAAGGCCCAGTCTTATTAGAAGTCGAAGTAGAAAAGAAGGTTCCTGTTTTACCAATGGTCCCAGCAGGTAAGGGATTAGATGAATTCATTAGTTTTGACCCAGAGATGGAAAGAGAACAAAACGAATTACGTCACAAACGTACTAATGGTAAGCATTAATTAACATAGAGAAATTGTCATATTTATTTTATTATTTATTTTTGTTTTAATTGTTCTAACCATTCCTATGTATATTATAATTAACAATAAACAATCCACGTACTATTCCTCCATCACGTATATATATATACTATTTATCATGAAGTATAAATATCTATTTTTCCTATTTTATAATTAGTAAATCAATCACTATGATTCTATTTGTATAAGATTCTTATGTATCATTAAAGAAAATACGAAAAGATTTAAAAATAATTTGTAATTTAGAATACATATGATGATATATTTACAAGTAAATATAAATCAACAGGACATAATAAAAATAAAACATACAAAACACTAACTGTTATCAACTAGACGCTTTCCCCTTTGACAATCAAATAATTGAAATCATCTTTGCTCAAATAATTTTTTATAAAAATAATAACCAGCTAAACCAGTCAATACACCCATTAAATAACGAAGCTTTTCAGCTAAATCAAATTTTCTTCTACCATTTCTATCAAATGAAGGTTGCTGTTCATTAGCCATTTGAATCAATTTAGATTTCTTATTAGAGTATGGGAAATATCTCATAGATAAAGCAAAATCCATCCAAAATGGTTGTTTAAAGATAGTTCTTTCGTGAGTGAAAGCATCAAACCCGTGTTGACCTCCGTAATTACCATACCCTGAGTAACCAATTCCACCAAATGGTGCTTCTTGAATTCCTACATGGATGATAGTGTCATTAATTACACAATCACCGGATCTAATACGTGATAAGATATGATCTATATCAGCCTGTGAGCTGGAAAAAATATATTGAACTAATGGTGTATCATGATATTGAATAACTTTGTCAATAACTTCATCTAAATCATTATACTTTACAATTGGAATCACTGGAGCAAAATTCTCTTCTTTCATTATCGGATCATCCCAATCTACGCCATAAATTAATGTTGGTGGTAGAAATAAATTATTTCCATTATCTACTTCACTTTTCTTTTGTTCACTTAAATATGATTCTGGCACATATGATTGACCCTTTGTATCATTCAACTTTTGAGAGATTCTCTCATATGCAACTTCAGAAATCATATGTGTAAATTCAGTGTCTTTATTTAATTTAGGAAATAATTCATTTAAGATTTTTTTAGATTCTTTAACAAATGCATCATAGTGTGCTTCATGAATCAATATATAATCTGGTCTTACACATATCTGACCAGAGTTACTGAACCCACCAAAAAACAATCTTCTTAAAGCCACTTTCAAGTTCGACATTTGGAAATTTCTGGTTATAAATACAGGTGATTTACCACCTAATTCTAAGACACATGGAATCAAATGCTTACCTGCAGCAGTGGCTATGATAGACCCAACCTTAGGGGAACCTGTATAAAAGATCATATCTATATTTTTATCTTCTAATAACTTAGTAGTCTCTGGAATAGACCCCTGAACAAAACTGACTAGTCCATCTGGAAAATCTGCATCCCTAACAATAGTTTCCATCAATTGGGCAACCTGTGGAGTCATTTCGCTGGGTTTAATAATAACTGAGTTCCCCCCAGCAATAGCATTAGCTACTGGTGTCAAAGCCAACAATAATGGGAAGTTGAATGGTGAAATAACTAAAGCCAATCCTCTTGCAATTTTTTCTACCTGAATACTACCAAACATATATGGTGCAGACCTGTCTTTCACTTTAGAAGGTTTAATCCATTTAGGTAATTGTTTGATAATAAGTAAGACATCATTTAACAATGGGGTCAATTCCAAAGCTATAGTCTCTTGTGGAGCTCGATGGAAATCCATGAGCATAGCATTGATAATATCATCTTGATGGTCTTTTATAGAGTAATACAATTTCTGTAACTGTCTAATTCTAAATTCCAAATCGATTTTCCTTGCATTTCTTTCATGTGACAAATTTAATTGTCTATCTCTATAGAATTGCTTTCCTTTAGCCACAATAGATGGGATATCTGCAATTGGAGTAAAGGTTAAGGGTGTAGACATAATAGTATTATTAATTTAAATATTATTACAGAAATTTCTTTTCAATTCTCTTTAGAAAATTACTATTATATTTAATAATCAAATGAGCAAAAAAGTGTCTTCAACTTCAATAATCTGTTTATTTAAGGGAATATCTTGATAATATATATCTATTTCTATGTATACTTATGGATATACAACTCAGTTTTTTTATATATCTGTCGATATGTATAGAGGCTGAGACCAACTATCCTTAAAAAATTCATTCCTTTTGTTTAAATTTTTCATCATACCTCCTTCTCCTGAAAAACCAGTATTGTACTACAAAGAAGCTTAATCTAGTGATTCAGATTCAATCTTCTTTAAGGACAAACACAAAATTCAGCAATTCTTTACCTACCAATTTAATAAATTGAAATTTACTTGTGGAACCTGCAACTAAATATACACCAAAACTATACAAAATTAAATAAAATAACATATATAATAGAATACTTACCTACACCATTATAAATTAAAAAAAACATCCGAAAGACTCAATTACTTGGATTTTCATCTGAATGAGCTTTAAGTAACTGATCTAAAATTTTTATCTGTTCTTTTAGTTTATCATCATCTTGGTGTATAGCTCTTTTATTTACATTATTAATAGGCAGCAGTCTTTTCCCAACATTTTCATTCAAATATTTAATCTCTTGTCTTAACTCTTTTGATACGTATCCTAGATCATTATACAACTGTGTGACATGTCTAGCAAATTGAGGTCTTAATTGTTGATTTCCTTTCTTAATCTTACTGTATGTGGATACCACTTGTGATGCTTCTTGAAGGATAGAACAAAGTTTCAAATCCACAATTTCTAAAGCTTGTAGTCTTTCTTGTACGTATGGAGATTGCATTGGGCCATCCAGATTAAATATCCATCAATTCTTCACACATACGCAAACATATACATACATATGCATGTATGTGTAAATTTCTTTCTTCAAAATTGATCAAAGACTACGTACTTCTTCACAGTATTCTCTTTTAAATATATCTTTATTTGACTAATGAAATATTTTCAATTTTCACACATTAGAGAAAGGTAAAATCTATCAAAACATGAAAACATAGCAATACACATTAGCCAATATAAACGTATACACACATACACACACATATGTATATATATGTAGTTAAAGATGCAAATAAATGATCCAATCAATATATTTTTAATCTAAAAACTTGAATATATAAAAATAGTACTTAGAATATATTAATGTTATTAGAATACAGCGTAAATAAAGAAATATAGAAATGTCCCCCTCCCCTTCATTTTCAGTACATATTCCTCTTCCTGACTCTACAATATCGTTTTCTCTTTCAAACACTGGTGATTTTGTCATCAAAATATCAATGTTATTTAAATATGATCAATTATCAAACTTTTTTCTTTTTTCCCCTGTGTAATAATTCGATAACATTAAGTTTCCGTTTTCTTTTAAAAGGCATATTAGAGTTATCTTTCTTGTCCTCCTCTTCTTCTTCCTTGACGATAATAGAACTTGTTATATCTTCTAATTTTGTTGAATCTTTTACATCTTCCTCCCTTTTTAATATATTACATTCATCATTTTCCTCTTTGCTTGATGGAAAAACAATTTTTTCATCTTTCTTTTGGTTTGCAATATAAGAATCTATTTTATTTTCTTTCTTTACTATATTACTTGATAAATGTACTGGTTCTACCAAATAAGATCTGTTATTAGATACTTTTCCAACGTCTTTACTAACTTCATAACATATATAATAATCTTCATCAAAGGATGGTCTCAACAGTTTTGCCAATTCTTCTTGATTCAAATCAATGTTTTCTGAATTCTCTAGCCATATATTCCATGCTTTTGTTTTTGGCTCTAACACACATGGCATCCTTGAATGAAGCCATTCTAAATTCTTTGGTGCTTGTCCAGTAATAATACTAAATGTATATAGATCCAGGGTTTTATTATAATCATATACCGCGGCAAGGTACATCAATTCATCACTATTTCTTCTAGTCACATAATATGGAATTTTACCATTTCTTTTATTAATCTTTGGATTTGTGTTTCTCCATTCATAATAACCACTGATGGGTACAACACATCGTTTTGTTGATAATGATTGTCCATACAACTTGTTCGTCTTCAATGACTCTAATCTGGCATTAATTGTGGCATACCCCTTAAATTGATTTTCATCTGTTGCCCAATATGGGATAAATCCCCATCTCATAATACCTATATGACACTTATCCTTATTATTAATATTATCTGCCGATTGGTTTGATTCTTTAGGGTTATCACCTTTATCCAAATGTGCACTAAAAGAAAAATAAACAGGCATATGCTTTGTTGGGGCTACATTATATGACCTTTCATAACTATCTTTAGATGGACTGACTACCTGATTTAACTGATTTGACATATATCTTGCCAATTCATCTCCATCATATACTAATGCGTATCTTCCACACATAGTAATTCAAAAAGGAAGAAAAAGGAGTATTATAATGATAAAAATAACAAAGTGATTTGGAGATCTCGAAAAGAATCTTATTTGAATATATTCTACCCTACTCTATTTGTTGAGTCCTAATTTCTACTTTTAGTCATTTAGATAGTCCAAAATTGAGAATGTAGTATAAATATTCTAAAGACTGTTCTCTATGGAAATCTTTCTAAGCATTTCAAGAATTCAAAGATTTCTATAAAAACGGCAAAAGTAGGTCAAATCTTTATTTTTCCTTAAATTTTTCTTGTAGGTTATTATTTTGTTAGGGTCTTCCTTTTTTTTAATGTTTTTTTCGCTTTTCTTCCGAGTCTTAATCTTCTTTTAAAATTTGGTGTGAGTTGATGATTATTAAATTTAAAAAAATAATATCTGAACACCCTCAAACCTTTCACCTAATATAGATAAACATATTAAAAGACAGGAAAGATATCCCATCTGTCAATTAGATCATTGTAGCTCAATTCGAAAGGAAACCTAAACTGTGAAAACGAAAAAAAAATAATTTTTTGACAATTAAGAAAAAAATGATTATAGCCCACAGAAGACTATTATTACAAGGTAGACGACTCATTATTAATAACAATCTTATTCCCTCAATAAATACCAAAATAAAACATTTCTCTACCCATTCACAACAATGGAATTCTTTTCAACAAATATCAAAACCTCCAAACCAACTACTTCAACATTTTTCCAATCCATCAAAAAAAGATCCCTCTAAATGGTATTTGATTATAGGAATGGCTGCGTTACTCACGATTGGTTCTGGTTTTTATTTTGATACATTTAATGAAGACAAGACAGGTATTTTGAAAGATTATAAATATAATCCTGAAGTATCCAAATATCTAAAAGAAGCAGTTTGGATGGAAAGTAATAAAGGAAATTACAATTATTCAGAGGCATTGAAATACTATGCTATGGCTTTGAATGAAATGCCAAACCACATAAGTAAATTATCTGATGCCTATACCAGAATTGAATTAAAGATTGCAGAAATGTTAGAACGCTTAAATATGTTTGATAGAAGTAAAGATGTATATAATGAAATTTTGAACCGTTTCTATCTTGCATTAAGTGATAGAAGTGATATTTCTACTAAAATCAGTGTTAATGAAAGGGCAGAATTAATCCGTAAAGACTTACGAATTCTAATAAAATCATTAGAATTGAATCAGGATATCCAATTTGGTAAAAAAAATCTATTAGCTCATCTGTTATTAGTTCAAGAAGAGATTTTGTTGAAATCTCCAGAGTTGAAGGAATTTTTTGACAGAAAAAGAGAGAGAACCAGCAAATTACTAAAGGGCCAGTCTCTAACTGTAGATGACTTTCAAGTATTTGTCAATGAAGAAAATATTAAATTAGACAAAGAGGATAACGGACTTATGATTCTAGATATGAATAAGAATTCAAGTGCTTGGGAACCCTTCAAAGAAGAATTATTTGTTGCAAGGGATTTATATACAGCGTATTGCCTTTCAAGTAAAGATATTGCTTCTGCATTAACCTGCAAAATGACAACTGTGGAATGGATGGTAATGGCTGATATGCCACCTGGCCAAATCTTATTGGCACAAGCCAATTTAGGATCATTATTCTACTTACAAATGGAAAAACTAGATGCTGATATTGAACAAATTAATTCAAAAATACAGGAAAATCCAGATTTATTAAAGGATGATACAATAATTAAGGCTCTAAGAACATTAAATAAGAATAAGCGAAACTGTTTGAAAATGACAGAAAGATGTTATGATTCTATACTTAATTTTTTTAATAAAAATAAAAGATTACGTTATCATATAAAAGATCAATTAGACACCTCAATCCTACAAGCCATTGCCCTATCTACATACGGAAAAGGTGTATTAGTTCTTAATGATGGATTACTAGCACAAGCAGAACGTTTACTTAAAGATGCAATAACATTAGCCAAAGAAGAAGATTTCAAAGAATTAGTCAATGAAGCAAGCAAAGAATTAGAACAGGTCCAAACACTAAGACTTGAGCAACAACATATTAGTGAGCCGCAAAAAACAATTAGTTAGGTTTTACAATATACAAAAAGGTGCAAGTATAATTAAACTTACATACTACTCTCGTTTTTTTAGCAGAGGGTAGTGACAGCATTTCATACAAGATACTAAATATAATATTTTTCTAAAAAAACGATAATAAACCGCCATTAAACTATTGTCAAAATAGCTATCAACTACAATTTGTTTATATTTTAAACATTATCATATTGATTATCGTTTAGTATCATTATATAGTTTGAATATTATACAGTATGCTGCAGATTAAGCAAAGTTAAGAATGATATTATTGATTAAAACATAATATAATAAGTTATATTATATGATGTAAGTTATATGAAGACCACAATACCTAAACGGAAATTAAAAAATAAAAACACAAAGTTAATATTAATTAATTAACTTAGTTAGCGGTCATAACTTGCCAGACTCTGATAACATTGTCAGTGTAACCAGCAAATAAGTTTTGACCATCAGCAGACCAAGCTAAAGAGATAGCGTGTGGGTCGTTAGCCTTGGTGTAACCAGCGAATTCTGGTCTTAAGTCATCAATTAAAGCTTGTGGGTCTAAGGAGAAGATCTTAATACCAGAAGCAGTAGCAGCAGCTAACCAGTATCTGTTTGGAGAGAAAGCTAAAGCGAAAACTTCGTCTTGAGCGTTTAAGGTGTACATAGAAGACTTGTTAGCTAAGTTCCATAACATGATTTCACCGTCCTTACCAGCAGAGGCAATCAAAGTACCATCTGGAGAAGCAGTAACAGTGTTGACATTACCGTTGTGACCAATGAAGTCAGCTTCAATTTGGAATTGGTTTAAGTTCCAGGCCTAATTAAAACAAAAAAATCGACATTAAATAATGTAAAATAATAGTAATTTGTTAGTAACAATATCTTGAATAGTTTCCTATTATCGGTATCCTTCATATCTATCGAAGTACCATGAATGTAACAAATTCGCAAGCTTACACATATAAATGACGCATCAGAGATCTTGGTGATAATTGAAATATCTCATTGGAAACAAATAGCCTCCTCTGAAGTAGCAAATATATTCATACATCATTTGCAATCATTAATTGCTGTGTAAACTTAAAAAATAATACCACATTCATGGAATCAATAAAATAGAAGTATATCATCATGAAATAGTAAAATAAAAGAATTATTAACATACCTTAACCATCTTGTCATTACCAGCAGAGATAACAGTGACAGTGTCATCGTCTTCTTTGTCAGTTGGAGCAACTCTAACTTGAGAAACCCAGTCGTTGTGACCTAATAAGGTGGCTAAACATTGACCCTTAATAGTCCAGACCTTAATGGACTTGTCTCTGGAACCAGAGATGATCATGGAAGCCTTTCTGTCGATGGCGACAGACATGACATCACCCTTGTGGCCAACGAATCTTTGGAAGGTTTCACCAGTAGCAACATCCCATAATCTTAAAGTTCTATCCCAAGAAGCAGATAAAGCATAAGCACCATCTGGAGTTAAAGTAACATCTTGGACGATGTGAGAGTGACCCTTGAAAGATCTAACTGGGACACCAAACTTTTGGTCATCACCAGTTAATTTCCAAGAAATTAAGGTTTTATCACGAGAAGCCGAAACTAATAAGTTTGGTTGACCGGCAGAAGTGGCCAAGGAAGTGACCCAACCGTTGTGACCTTCTAAGGTACCTCTTAAAACTAAAACTTCGTTAGTAGCCATTTTTTTCGTGTTGCTGTTGCTTACTTTCAGTCAATTGAAATTGATTAACGATAAAAAGAAACACCTACGAAAGAGCCAGGACAGATCATAAAGTAGATAAACTTTCTTTTTTTATATTCTTCAGATACATTAATAAAAAAAATTTCTTATGACGTCGAAACTCAAAAATTTCTTTGCGTCGCTACCTCTCTTTCATAATTTTTTTTTTTGCGACAAACGTGCCATTGGTTTCACCGAATTTACATAATTAAGAGGCGAAACGTGGAGTCCTTTCTAAAAATTTTAAAAAATTACAGGACTGTACATACATCAATACACCACAAATAGAAACATATTAATGGAGGTTATCTCGTTGTACCATGTCATATGTTAAGATACACCAATTATTATTAATAATAAGTATGAACAAGTAACAAACAAAACATAAGGATCCATGATCTACAACAAATAAAATGTATCATATACAATCTTTGATAATAACTTCTAATCATTCTTTGCTTAATCTTTCCCACACGAATTTGTTATTGAAAAAATCATTTCTACTTTCTTCTAAAGATAGTACATCAACCTTACCATCTTGTCGAGATATAAAGACTTCACTTGTTTCAGGATCTACTACAATGTCCATTGATTTGAAAATTTCCAATTTATAATAATCAGGATCCTTTTCATCATCAGAATAATCCGATTCTAAATCATCCTCTTCGTCAACCGTTATATCATCAAATGATGTAATTTCTTTACCTTTCTTCAAATATTCATAGTCATAGATGCTTTCATTACCCTTATTAAGTTGACTATTGGACATATTTTGATCAATTGTTCGATTTGTCTGTAAAGTTGCCAATTCATCAGTTACCATATCAATTTTTTTCTTTAGTTCTTCTTGTTTATTTTTAGTATCATTTAGTTTATGAGTATACTCTCTTAATATTTCATTTTCATTAGCATATTTCTTTGCTTCATTCCTGGACAAATCTAAATCCGCAGATATAGAGTTATTCCTCTCGTTATTCTTATCAACTTTTCCACGCAATACATTTATTTCTTTTGTTTTAGATTGCAAAAAGGTAACAGTAAGTTGTTTAATTTGTTTGATGTTGTTATTAATTGATGTTATAGCATCCAAATCTTCCTGAATAATAAACCCTTGTCTTGTAGTTTTAATCAACTCAATTAAATCCGATAAACTACTATTGTTGTGGACTGCATTTGTAGAAGAATTATTTGACATAATAGTAAGTTGAAGTATATGGTAGTTAGCAATGTAGTTCTTGTTTCGTTTTAGTTACCTATAGCTTCTTAAAACATATGTGTCATTGAAGATTTTTATTTCTATTTTTATATTTTTTTGTTTTTTTTTTTCAAAAATACTAGAATCAATGAACTTATCACACATTCATTGAAATTAGATGCTCATAAACAACAAAAGAAAAAACATATGTATGTAAATTAAGTTAGAGTTAAGGTACCACTTCATCAAAAAATAAACTCCAAACAAAAATAAAATATAATTTTAGAGCTTTAAATTGTCTATTTCTAAAAAGAATTGTTATAAAAATAAAATTAAATATTAGGTAAAAAATTTGTAAAATTTATAACCAATTAGTTTAAGATATTACACATCTATTTTTCAAATGCCAATATATATTTTCATAAAACACCAATAAAAGCAAATTAACATGATTACAGCTATTTTGGTATTTTTTATTGTCATTTTTCACTTTTCTGTAATCCGTCTTTTTGTATGGAATTGTCTTACTACAACTATATGTATCTAGTGAATGAAATTCATTGGCCTTTGAACTGATGTGTTTAAAAACTGGCTAAGATAACCAAGTAACATATTTTTTTTATAATTAACAATATCAAATACCTTAAAACAGTTATTCATAATATTTTCACTTTTTTGACAACTTTATTATATAAAAATTATAAATGTAAGCTGAAATCTCCATTCTAAGTTTAATTTACCATCACTTTTACACCTTGAATAGTTCGACTTAACGAATACTTCCATATTATTATACTATCCTTATCAACTTGTTACTTATTTTTCACCACAAACCAATCCTATCTTTCAGGTATAATTAAAATTTATAATTAAATAGGATATTTATCATCTAGTAAGATGTAGAATGTAAAAAATAACAAATTTTAGTAGGTGATAGATTCAAAAGTATCTTGTATAAGCTTCCCTGGAGTATAATCAAGTGTATCTTCTAATAATAAATCTATTAACTAGCACCTGATATAGGTCAAATTCAGAAGTTTTTGATGCTTCTTTTTTTGTGGACAAATAGTAAGTAGGATATATATAATTAAAAATTTAAACTTTACTAAATTTTAAATATGATCAAACAAAAGTTTTATTAGTCAGTATCAACTTAAAAGAAGAAATATTACTTTTTTTTTCAACAAATTCTAGATAATAATGCAATTTATTAGAAAGTAAAAATTTAGAAATCCTTTCTTATATCAATAACTTGAAAAAGAAAAGATAAATAATGGAATTAAAAAAAAAATTCAAAGAACTGTCTTTCTAACAGGTAAAATATGTTAATCTGAATAATTTATTAAAGTTGGTTTGACTTATTCCCAATTCTAAAAAATAATTCTACTTTTATTAATGTTTATATCTGCTAAAAACAACATTATCTAAAATACTTTCTCCAAACTTTTTCATTTTATCAAAGTTTTTCAAAAAGTGTTTTTGCCATTTATATACACGTATTCAATATTAACTAAATCATATAAAAAGTTATAGAAAAAATGATTGCCCTTATGTATCTACAATGATTTCTTTGAATAAGATATATTTTGTAATATAATAGATCCCAGTTGTTTCCTTTTTTTGGGATATTATTTATAATAATTTATCACTGTTTATTATTTATAAAAGGACAATATTATTTATTCTGTATTATTTTTTGAATATTCTTATTTTATAAGTTAAAATAGATGTACTTTATTCATATTCAACATTTATTAATTTATTTTATAGCTTTTTAAAATGTTATAAAAATATTAGATTAAATACTTACTTCATAAAGTACATTGAATAAAAAGAGAAGTATTGTGATATGATGTGGTCAGAGTTTTGTATTATTCAGGGAAGCGCCAGAAATATCAAACGAATAATCTATTAATAATCGAGACAATAATTAATACAATCGGTAATGCAATTATTAATACGGTCTTATATATTAACGACTATATCGAGCTTATATAATTATACTATTTGCTTATTGTATTCTGCGTTCAATGTTGTTCGTTGGTTGCTTGTTGTTTTTTTTTTGTTCTATATATAATATATATAAATTATGTGTAAGAGAGGAGTGACAGAAGATAGTTCCATCTACAGAAAAAGTTGTCCTTTTATATGTTTTCTGGAATTTGATCAACTATTCCACTTGATATATTAATGAATTAGTAATCCATATCTTATTATTAGTTACAATAATATAATCGAAGATCATAGAACATTTAGGACAATAGGCTATGGTGGCGCAGTAACGAAGATATGTGAACACGCTGTACACTAGGTGGCAAATGGACACATTATACTTAAAACACAATAGATCACTTTAGATTCAGATAAAATCTTACGTAATCTCGGTAATGTTACCTCTTTATATTACGACAAGAAATGTTATAGTTTGGACTTAGGACCAATTTTCTTAACAGTACTATTGAACGAATAGTAAGGGCAATAACAAATATATAAGAACGTTATATATATCTAGGAAAATTAAACGATTATTGCTTGTTCTTTTTTGTATTATACAATGTGCTACATATTTATAAATCAACCAAACATATAAATTTAGATACCAAGATACTGGTCCTTTATATATGAACTATGGGTTGATAGTTTCTTATTTGAGGTTCTGTAACGACTGTCACCGTAGATACATTTCTCCTTAATTAGCTATTTAATGTTTCATGAATGTTTCATTTTGTTACATAGTATTCAACAATCATGTGGGATTTATCAACAAACCCTAAGTCCTATAATTCCAAACTAGAACTTTTCTTGACAATCATCACAAAACCCTAACAATATTTTTCAACCCTAATCGTTTTTTACAATCATAATATCAAGGTTGATCTACAACAAGAAACAAGAGCAGCTGGTTGTTTGGCCGAGCGGTCTAAGGCGCCTGATTCAAGAATCTCCAGGTTCTTAACCATTAAAATAATGGGAACACTCAGGTATCGAAAGATGCAAGAGTTCGAATCTCTTAGCAACCATTTATTTTTTACGACACATCTGTGACATATATTATTTTTATATCACTGTAGACGATATTACTGAATCATGAGTCGATCCACTGCGTTTTATACCTTTTTTTTCTTGTTGTAATAACCCTGAGGTTATGTGTTTCTGGTAACAGTAATTCTTGTTGAAATCTCAATAATATTTCACTTGGATAGATATAAGATATAGACTCTTTCTATATCTCTAGATGTAATATTCCTATATGTCTATATATCTATATCCCTAATCTCAGATAGCCTAATAGTTATACACTTATGTACTATATCTAAACCTAGGTAGTCCTTGGTTCCTTGTTCCTTCTTCTTGGTTGCTCTCTTGTACTTATGTTGGTTACTCCTGCTTTCATGTATGTTTGTAAAATTTTGTAAAAAGGAAAGTTTAGAAAAATATCGTCAACCCTCATTTTTCTAAACAAAACCCTAAACAATAATATCAGGGATATTACACTTGTTTATAAATGTTTTATGTGTCTGTGTATCTGTATATGTTGACTTGCTCCTTGCAGACAGTGTAGTTTACGTATTGAAAATAGAAAACAACCAGGAATCATTTATCTAATTTTGTCCTCTAGAAGAGTATTTCTCTCGTAATAAATCTTCATCTGTTACAACATTGTTTTGTGTAATTGCGATGTCTCTTAATATAACATTTATAGAATTTAATGTGCTTTTTTAGTTTATTTTATTCAGTTTTTTTTTGCAACATGTTGTTATCCAAGAAGAATTTCTTTATGGCATATAAACTTGCGTGATATAATAATATTTTAACAGGGTATTGTAAAAAGGACTAAAAAAATGTTTTAGAAGAAAGAGAAAGAAATAGAATATATGTACTTATTATTTTTTGAAATCAACTGATAACAACTTTGCTGTGAGATTTGTAACTAGAAAAGACCTAGTGTATTTGACAATTAATTATTTCTGGTGATCTGGATTGAAAAAAATTATCTTCTATTTCATTATTGGTCATGAACGGTATTCAAGACCTTCTTTTAACACTGTAATAACCGTTAATAATAAATTTTAGGAGCTATCTAGTTTAATGTTAAGACAGAAAAACCAAGATAAATTTGTTACATAATTGTTAATATTATATATATAAATTTTCTATAATAAAAATATAGCCATGGACTATATTGTTGAATAACAGCAAACTTTACAGTAACCTCACAAAACTAGTTGATGATGTGTTGGCTTATAAATTGAAATATTTCATTAGTAGCAACAACACAAATAAACCACTTATAAACTTCTTTATCTTTTTTTAAGAAATATCTTGTAAAATAGACAGTATAAAGTATATTGCAATAAAACAATATAACAATAAGTGAAACATTCGTCTTTCTTCTTTCCCCTTGAACATTCATGTTAAGTTGAAATCAGTATCAATATAACCATATCCATAAGACTAATTTGCTGCACTGCTGTGTTATCATTTCCCTCAGCAAGTAAGCCTGTACTTTTTTCGTATGTACTTACATTAATAAGTTTATCTAAAGTAATTTCAACATTTTCATCTTAGGAAGGGAAAGGAAGAGAAAAAAAAAGGTATATTCAGATAAACTTCTTCCTTAACATATATACATACAAATTTTTTCCAATTGATGTTAACGAAACTAAGTGTTAATGTTTTGCCTTAAACCTTTCAAAACCATACCATGTAAATAACAAGAAATGACTAGAATAACTCTGGAAGGAATGCGTATTATACATTCGTATTTAGATCAAACGGATCATTTTATTATTGATCCTTCATGGAGATATTCATCTTTGATTAATTATCCTTATCAATTCATTAGATCTATAATATGTGCAGTTAAGGAACAAAGAGAAGAAGCATATCGGCAACACAATAAACTTTTTGATATTGCATTGACTTTTGTTTTCAGTAAATACGCCATAATATGCTTATTAACAGCATTAATATTGAATGAATTTATTATATCTAGATCACCACTATATAACACAAGATTGAGGAATTCAAGAAGAAAACACCTAATAAAGTTATCTACTAGAACACAACGTGCTATTCAACTGAGTAATATTTTCATATTAATATATGCCCTATGTCTCCCATTTTTTGAAAATGATCTAATAAAATGTCTTTTTAAAAGATATATGGCTTTTGTAATAGGCTATACATTTTCTACCACTATTAGTATAGTAAACCATAGATTACCGTTAGAAAGTTCTGAATATTCGTTGTTTGAATTAACTGTACAATATTATTTTTTGGAAAGAAGGCTTCTAAATCCGTCTTTTTCAGTTAAGGAACAGTTAGCAAGATTCAAATGGTATTTTATTCCAGATTCTAGTATGGCCTTGATTAATTTACTAATTATTCATATGGTGGAGCTTTTCAATATCAAGAAATACCGTTTGCATATTACATGCGTTGGTGAATTTATCAATATGTCATACATTACTACACTATGCTTTTTATACGGTATTGAAAATATCCCATTTATTATTCAATACAGAAATTTCCCAAAAATATTTTGTACTTTAGTGACTGTGTTATCTCTTTCATGCTTTTTATTAGCAGTATTAGTAAGATGGGACCCTAGAAATCCTAGAGACGTTCGTATCTCTGATTTGCAATATTATTCGTTTATGAAAAATTGGTGGAGTCAACTTAATCTAACTGGGGAAGAAGATTATTCATTAATGATTAAAAAATTTGTTCAGTTAATATATTCAAGAAAGAATACTCAGTTGCGTTATTACCATAGAGAATTACCACATATTGTCATTAGAACAGATAATAAACTAATTCCAGACAATATTAAAATGTCTTCATCGACCAATTCGAAAGCTGAAATCGATTCTAATATATCCATTAGTTTGTGGAACAGATGTATCAATGACACTAGTGGAACCGGTCATCACAACTTTAATCAGTATCATTTTTTCACACTCCCATTAAGTTGGAATATATGTAAAATAATATGGAGATATACCATTTCTAGATTTTCTAATAGACAAGACGATGAAGAATTGGGTTCCAACCAACCAGAAAGATTTAGCAACACCGTTCTAGAATATAACACTGGCTTAAATGAGCATGGGAATCAATTAGTCGCTTCTCTTAATGAAGAGTGTGCAGTATATGTTGAGGAAGAAGATGATGATTATGTATTAGAAGAAGTATTATCTGATCAAGAGGATGAAATAATAGAACACAATAATTTCGATGATCAAGTAGAAGATGACATGGATCTGCTGAATTTAATGTTGACTGCTGATATAGGTGCTATGAAAGACGGTAGACAAGAAGAGGAGGATAAAGAACAATATTGGTTAAGGGAAGTGACTCCTATTATTGGAGCCCATTTAATGGAAGATCAAAGAATGACTAGATCTCAATATATGAAAGCACGAAACAATTCTATTTTTAGCATTGGAAATCTTACAGATGGTAATTCACATATGTTTCATAATAAGACTTTAGATTTACCATGTGCTGTTTGCAAAACTAATGAAAGGTGTATAATTTTATGGCCGTGTAGATGTTTTGCATTATGCGAGAATTGTCGGGTTTCCTTGGCGTTAAGAGGTTATGAAAGATGTGTATATTGTCGACAAAGTGTTTCTGGTTACAGTAAAGTTGAAATACAATAAATTAGAATATCAATGCCGATACAGAAATACACTGTATTGCGTTTACCTTAATCATTTTTCTGTTTGATATCACCATCACCATCTATTATACTTTAACATCTATTTATCTTAAATTATATAAATACATAACGAATATCTGCATTGATAGATTTACATTATCTATATTTAATAAATGAGATTATTACTTAATAATGCGTTGAAAAACATGGAAAAGAAGAAAGGAAGGAAATAAAAACGTCTATGAAATTATTCAATGATGGAATAAACGGAAAGCATTTTCAACATAAACTAGATTATTGGCATCAGCAGCAGCTAAAACAGCTTTGTCCATCACAGAACCAGATGGAGCAGCGATATACTTAACTCCAGATCTTACAGCTCTATAAACATTATCTGGGAATGGGAAAAATGCATCTGATGATAAAGAGACGTTAGTCAACTTAGATAACCATTCCTTTTTTTCTGCAGCAGTTAATGGAGTTGGAACTTCAGCGAATTTGGATTCATATTCAGACTTTTCTGGTTCTTCAGTTGGAATTTGACCAGTTACATATAAATCAATAGCATTAGATTTTTCCGGTCTCTTGACACCTTTAGCCCATTTGAAAGCTAGGACTCTTGGGTGTTGTCTGAACCACCAATTGTCGGCTTTATCACCAGCTAATCTTGTACAGTGGATTCTTGATTGTTGGCCAGCACCTAACCCAATAACCATACCGTTCTTTGCATAGCAAACAGAATTAGATTGTGTATATTTCAAAGCGATTGTAGCAACAGTTAAATCAATTGTAGCTTGTTCAGTTAAATTTTTATTCTGTGATATAATGTCTCTGAATGATGCTTGGTTGATAATAGCATCGTTTCTCTTTTGTTGTAATGTGACACCAAAAACTTGTCTAGATTCAATGTTATCTGGTGTATAGTTTGGATCAATTTGTAAAACACAATATTTACCACCTTTTTTCTTTTTTAAGATTTCAAGAGCTTCTGGTTCATAACCTGGAGCAATGATACCATCAGAAACCTCCTTAGAAATGATTTTGGCAGTTGGAACATCAACAATATTAGATAAGGCGATCCAATCACCAAATGATGACATTCTATCAGCACCTCTGGCTCTAGCGTAAGCAGCAGCTAATGGGGACATATTTTCAATATCGTTAACAAAATATACTTGTTTCTCGACATCAGTTAATGGAATACCTACAGCAACACCAGCTGGAGAAACATGTTTAAAAGAGGCGGCAGCTGGTAAGTTCAAAGAAGCAGATAACTCTTTAACTAATGGCCAAGAGTTTAAAGCGTCCAATAGGTTAATATAACCTGGAGAACCACTTAAGACTTTAAATGGCAATTGTTCTTGTTCGGTGACAAAAGCTTGAGCAGGTTTTTGATGTGGATTGGCACCATAACGTAATGGTAACATTTCTTTACCCTCAGAATATTGTTTTCTAAAGAAATCAGAGATAGCAGCATCGTAGCTAGCAGTATGTTCAAAAGCTTTTAAGGCAAAAGTGTTTCTAGATTCAGTAGATATCTCACCCTTTTCCTTTAATTCATTTAAGAATTTAGAGTAATCATTTGGGTCAGACAATATAGTGACTCTAGCATGGTTCTTAGCGGCGGCTCTCAATAAAGTGACACCACCGATATCAATTTCTTCAACGGCTTCTGGAACAGTGATACCAATCTTGGCAACGGTTTCCTTGAATGGATATAAGTTACAGACCACAAAGTCGATCATCTTAATATCTTGCTCTTCCAGGTCTTTGAGATCAGATGGGATATCTCTAGCTAAAATACCACCATGGACAGCTGGATGTAATGTCTTAACTCTACCACCCAACATCTCTGGGGCATGTGTAATAGTAGAAACATCTTCAACAGGGAAACCAGCTTCACGGATCATGTTTGCTGTACCACCAGAAGCTAAAATACGAACGTTACATTCAGTTAAACCCCTAGCTAAGTCCAATAAGCCGGTTTTATCATAGACAGAGAGAATAGCAGTTTTAACTTCGTTAGACATGGCTAAAATTCTTAATTGCTGCTTTGAATATATTGTAATGAGTGGGTATACCTGTATAAACAAGTTTTACACAGTAAAAGAAGATGTATGTTTTATATTGATAGGGGATGTGAGAACACAGAGAAAAGAAAAATAAGGGCTATCTTTAAGCTAACTATGGCCAAAGAAGAGCAAAACAATTCACAAACGCAAGCAAGTTTGGAAGATCAAAATAAACACCGAGGGGAAAGTAGGGAACAACTACCGTTTACTGGTGCATGTTCTCAAAATAGACCTGTTACTTAAATATTTATGGGCAAACTAAAATATTCGCCTGAGTGACTGAGTAGGTGAAATAATGACTTCTCGAGAAGCTGCTTAATTTTTTCCTTTTTCTTCGAGGATGAATCTTCAAATAAATTTCCACAGCTTATTCTTATTCATCAATGTCCGCAAAGGGAAATCAACTGACAGGGGAAAAAGAGAAAAACATAGGCCAAAAAAAGAAACAGAAAAAAAAAAAAGAAAACAGAGGATTAAAAATAAAAGATCGGAGACGGGAGAAGTCAATAAAGCAAGAGTCTAGGAACGAGTCAACTAATTTATCCCATGTTACAAATTTTTTACTATGGGATTTTTGTAAAAAAAAATATCCAAGAAGTAAATGAACAAGCTAAGATTGTGTAGAATAATGCTTTTTTCTGTAAGATTAATTAACCTAGATTATCGAAGTATTAGAAATAAAGACAAATACCAATTATAATGCGAAAAAATGAGGTAACATCTTGGCTAGTTGGTAATTCATTGCATATAAGGATACGCAACTACTTGATTTGTATTTCTTCTTATGTTGGGTTATTTTGTTCCTTGAAAAAAGCTTCAACTACAAGAAGTCATTGCATCCTCTATACTAAGTATTTAACGTATATACACAAAGAAGGTTGAACGAAACAAGAGAATATATTTTAAATTGAGTATTTCTTTCATTTTATTCAAAGAAGATCAGTTCATAAATAATTATTTATGTGAATACTTATAACCATGAATAAAAAAATAAACATATAAATATATAAATAAATAATAATAGGTAAAGATCAGATATTAGTTGTCATTATCATTAAACAAAATAAAAAAAGGAACGAAGATTATAAAAGGTTGTTACCTCATTCAGCCCATTCTCTTGGATGAGCAGTAACTTCCAACAATTTAGCTTCTCTAGAACCTGGTGCAGGATGATGGTCATAAACCCAGGAAGCGTATTCTGGCAAACTCATCAAGATAGATTCAACTCTAGAACCTGGGGTTCTTAAACCAAATTGAGTACCTCTATCATAGATTAAATTGTATTCAACGTATCTACCACGTCTAATCAATTGCCATTTCTTTTCTTCCTCAGTGAATGGCATGTCTTTTCTTCTTTTGACAATTGTCAAATAGGATGGCAAGAAAGCGTCAAAGCTGTCTTCAACAATCTTCAAGATTTCTTCAGGATCCTTTTCATTGTAGTCATCGAAGAAAGTACCACCAATACCACGAGTTTCATTACGGTGTTTGATCAAGTAATATTCATCTGCCCACTTCTTGAATCTTGGATATAAAGCAGGGTCATACTTATCAAGTGCTTTCTTGTGTAAAGTGTGGAATAGGACAGCATCTTCTTCATATAAATAGAATGGAGTCAAATCGGCACCACCACCAAACCACCAACTTTGTGGGGTTCCATCTGGATTCCAAGTTTCAAAATATCTATAGTTCAAATGGGTAGTTGGACAATGTGGATTTTTTGGATGGATAACCATACTTAAACCACATGCAAAAAATTTGACACCTTCAGCTACAGGTAAACCAGTCTCTGGATCAATTGGCAATTTCAAGTCAGCATGATCATTCTTCATAGCTAAGATAGCAGTTGGGGTTAAATTACCATAGACAACAGAGACGTTGACACCACCTTTCTCGAAGGTGGAACCGTTGGAAATAACCATAGAGGTACCACCACCACCGTCATTACCACGTTCCCATGTATCAGCATGGAATTTAACAGTATCGACAGATTCTAAACCTTCAGTAATTTCCTTTTGTTTACGACGGATTAAAGCTTCCATCTTCTCCCTGATGGAAGCATGTGTGGAATCAGTTGGAGCAGGCATGATAGTGATATGCAATTGAGATTTGACGATTGGTTTACTTCCTTTCGAGAGAGACTATAAATTAGGTGAAAAGTAAGAACAATATAGACTTATCAAATGCAACGCACACGCAAAAAAGTTGTGTGTTAACAGTTAATGATAAATTTGGGTAGAAAAAAGGGGTTAGACAAGAAATGGGAAAGTTCCCCAAACCTAACGCTTATATAGGTAACAGATATAATCACCCAAAAATTTACTTAATATTAATTCGACACAGTTAGTTTTGTTCTTTTTTTTCTTACTTTTGTTTATCATCTTTGTGTTTGTCGACCTTGTTTTTTTTTTTCGTTATTGTTTCCTACTTATTCTTGGTTTTTGATGAATACCAAACGTTAAAAAAAAAAAAAGACAAGATTATAGTTGAATATTGCCTTAAGAGATCTCGCAGAAGAAAATAGAGACAAAGAATTGGGAAAGGGGGGGATGAAAGAAAAAAAAATAAAAAAAAGTATGTAAAGTCAAAATAGAGGGCTGTGTGGAAACAGCATGTTTTCAATTCCTTTAACGGTGTAAACTTGTTGTTAAAGATAGAAAAAAAAATCTAACCCTATATAATGTGTTATTTAAAGTTGACGGTGAGACGAGTTTTCTTGGATAATTCGTCTCAAATCTAGATATAATATGAGAGAAACCATAAGGATTGTTGTGCTGTTAATGGTGTAGTTTTTCTTTAACGTTTTGAAAACCCTATCTTTTCAATTCTGAAAACAAGAGGTAAGGAGAGAGAGAAGAGAGAGAAAAAAAAAAAGTACAAAGACATTTTTTTAGTAGTATTTGTTTACCGAAGTGTTTACAATACAAGAATTTCTTATTCTCGTTTAAAATAAAATATCAAAGAGTGTATTCTTGAAATTGCTTAAATTAGCATCTTATTGTCATATGGATTCAACTCTTAGTTAACAATTACAACCATTGTAATAATACAATTTTATCTTGGCTATTATATCTGACATTTGCATTTAACGTTTATCAAAACACATAATATTACCATATAGTGAAAAAATGACAATCTCTATTGTACAAAATAAGGTATCCGCCTCCATATATAACACTAATAAACCCTTTTTATTTCTTTCTTTCTCATTTTTTTATTTTTAACGGCCTGTGGTTTCCTCGAACACAAGCGACTTCCATAGTTTCTTTTCTTTTTCCCCGTACTTCAAACAAAATATTTTTCGTTCTTGGATAAATTAAAATTAAACGAGAAAATGCATTTCGTTCAAAACTATAACAATAGAATGAAAGGTAGATAAACAGTTAATTAATCGAGTAGTTTAACAAGAGAGCGAAAAATACACATGAAATGATAGGAATTAGTGAAGATTTTGTTGAGATTTGCTAAAGTTCATTACAACAATTGTTTATTTAACAAGAATATCTCTTCTCTATAAGATTATTAGTCGTTTCTTGTTACTTTATTTTGCGGGTTGTTATTGATGATAACTAAAAAATTTTTGTGGACATTCTGTAATTTCCCACTGGTTACCGTGTAAATGCATATGAATATACGTGTATGTATAATATAGAATGGTGTTCGCGTAGATATGTGAATAGAATCACGTATACTATGTATATCTTATAAAACGCTTTTGGAATTTATGTTTGATGTTTTTAGTGCTGTACAATTGTGGTGAATAGATTCATCTTAGTTTGATTTCTGATTTTTTTTTAATCCTACGTACATTAGTAATATAGGTATTTTCCCCATAGAATAATCATCAACTATTCGCAGATTGAGGGAGATTCATTTACTATAATGTTTTAATCAAAGGGAATTAAAAAGAAAAAAAGGATCTACATACAAGTATTTCTTACTAGTAATACATATAGGAAAGTATAGATCCAAAGTAAATGAAAAGACAAGTAATAAGGTTTCAACATAAATTATTATGCAGAATGAATAGTTTAATATTCAATTGAACGGATTTAATATATGCTTTACAGTGATTTTCTAAACTTTATCAATCAGTTACTTTCTATCTAATCATGTGTCACTTGTTCCTTATTTGTGTATTTTACATTATAAGCCTTTTTTGATTTTTATTTTGGCTAATCGTTTATATTACATGCTTCATTTTTACAGTCATTAATTCTCTTGTGTTTTACTGTTTTTTACAGAGGTAAAATGCACATTAATATGTCACCAGTAGGTACTTATTCATTACGAAAGATCATTTAACAATAATTTTTTACTTTATTGATCATAAATGGGATAAATATTTCCCCTAGATTAAATAAAGTAGTATTAATAGATGCCCCAGGTTTGGTAATGCACTAATACTATCTGTATTTAATGTTTATTTGATAAAAAAAGAGTTGAATTTCTCTCTCATGAAAATATAACTATATGGCTTAATCAACACATTATTCTTTTATATTCCTCCATCATCAGAGTGTTCTGGTTATTTGGATGACTAGATTTTTTTTTGGTATTATTTTATCTGTCCAAATATATAGAATCATGTGACTTCATCACAACAAACATTCTTGTTACTAGTTTTTCTATCACCACGGTCTGCAATAAACAACTCAAAAAAATTTTTTTTTTGAAAACACGATGTAAACATTTAAGGAGATGTCGATAATTCCATCATGGGTAGGCGTGAGCCTATTAATAAATGTTACTTGTATTTTATGACTTTTATTAAGTGTATATAATATGTACATCTAGATTTACTGAGAAACTAAACCTTTTTTTTGTTTTTGTTTTTTTTTTCAATATAGTGTATACTTTTTTGATATCACCAACTAACATTAATTTGTCATATTGATTACATTATCACCTTTCTGTGATATATGAACAGTTTCTTTAAATATAGAGAGATGTTAAACATTGATATACCATCATTAGACAAATATTTTCTTTTTATATTTCATTTTTCTGTTATTTTTGTGAAGTCTCACACCGTACGTATTCAAAAAAAAAAACAAATAATACATGTAAACTTGTAAGATAAATCAATCATTTTTGTTCTTATCTTATGACATTTTGTTATACATTACAGATAAGAGAGCTTGCCATTGGGAAACGATATTTGATAATACAGACAGAGTAGTACAATATAGTAAAATTACTTCACCAATCTTAAGAGCAATCTTTAATTTTGCTTTCCAAGATAGAAGTACAATACAAAATAAAATGTTCTTTTTGTTAATCAAAGTTCGCTTGGATCATCCACCTAATATATAAAACAATATTATGTGCACACTACATTTGCAGACACAGATATTTATAATAGTAGTAGATAATATTGTTTATGGTAAATTTTACAAAAACACTTATGCCCTAAAGAAAAAAAAATAAAAAAAAAACACGAAAAATAAAATTATCTCCTTTGTGACGAAAATATTTTTTTTTTCTTTTCTTATTTTCATCAAAGCGAAAAGAAAGAAGACGAAATAAATAAGCATATATATATAGAGAGAGGCAGAGATTAAGAAGGAACTGGTAGATTTCCTCAATTTTTCTTTCCGCTCTGTCGCGATGCTTAACTTTCATAGGGTGACTACTTTTTTCGTTTCATCCATGGAGTTTTAAGTAAGAGTAGTTTTTTTGCTAACACGGTGTCCTTCTGCGTAGACATTTGTACCATAAGAAGGTTAACTGATAAAAATTGTGTGTGTACATTTTCATATTTTCTATAAATTCATTGGATTAATTTTGGAATTTTGAATGATGATAAAATCTAACAACAACAACTTGAATTTCTTCAACCGAATCCAAACAATTTAACAGGTGGAAATTTTATTAACTTTGACATAGCTTTTTAACCCTGATCCAGAATTCCAGTAGTTGATCCAATCTATTTATACGAATCTTGGATGAGAATGTATCTCGTTTTCCTTGTTAAGTGAATATCATGATCTTTTCTTTTCTCTCTTTTGTTGATGAAATATATACATATATACAGGTGGGGTAAAAATTTATCTATATGTTGCTCTACATAGATTGTTTGTCTTTTCTTGTTTGTTTTATTTGTCTTCAATCTTTATTCGATTTTGGAGGAATTTAATAATTCTAATATCTTTGAATCAACCACGCTGTTAGATTGATTCCCTTGTAATTCGACGCCAGTTTCGGCGTTGGTCTGAAGATTGACTTGAATAGTATCTAATTCTTCCAGCACATGATCTTCATCCCAATTTTTAATGGTGATTGGTTCTTTTTTGAATAAATTACATTTTACACCGACGCCAGCGATTGAATATTTAGAGATATAAGCCAACAGAAGTTCCAAAACTGCATCGTTTGTATCCCAACATCTCAATAACCTCTTATATGTGAATCTTTCGAAATTTTCCTTTGATTTGGCATGAACGAAAGGGGACCTAATCACGGTCCATGTTTCGTGTCTCTTCGGTAAAGGTTTGGGACCAGTCATTGGGATGCCTAAATAGAAAGCGACTCTTTGAATGAAGTCTGCAAAGAATTCCAAGGAACTGACTTCATACGAGCGAAGTTGGATATCTAATTTCAAGTGACCGTATTTGACGGGCAGTTTTATTGGAGGAAAATAAAGAGCTTTTAGATTGATTGGTAAATCTTCATGGGCTGACACATCTGACGAATTGATAGATAATTTAGGGGCTGATGCTATACTAGTGAGGTTTGAAGTGGTTATAGGAGCAGTGCTGTTGCCTGTGGAAACATCTTTAGCTAAGTTGGATTGATACCGTATCAAAGGTCTGAAGAATAGCGAATAGGAGGAAGCATAGTATGAGGGAATTTTGAATTTTAACATATGTGAATAATAATAATAATGAAGAGTAAGAGACACACGAAAAAAGAAAATAAATTAAATAAACAAAAAGAAAATTAGTTTGACTTGTTATGTAGAGCTGGAGGTATAAGTATATTTATGTATTGGTGTATCTATGTTGTTCTTTATGGTTCCCTTATCATTAATCCTTTTTGTAGTAATATTTTCAAATCTTTTCATTATTGAGGATTTTTCATTACAAAAAAAAAAAATAAAATGTCCTGTTTTTAAAAAATGAAACTTGCCAGGATCGAACTGAGGAAACAGTCATAAAAGTAGAGTAAATTTTCTTGGGAAGAAGAAAAGAGAGAGCAAGGGTTTTTACTCTTCCCCCCCCCCCTGCAATAAAAACCTAAGCAGTAGACACGGGTCAGCCAGAAAACAATAACTAAAGATTTTCTCCTCTTTTTATTTATTTTTTTTTTTTCTTTTTCCATTTATTCCGACAAAACAATCTCTAAGACATCCTACAAAATAAAAAATAACAAAAAAAAAAGAAAATAAGCAAATAAACAAATTCGAACGGCCCACGTGATTCCAGAACGGCTAGATGTATCAACAATACAAACAATAAAAATTAATATACAAAACAAAAACAAACCCTATTTCTCCGCATTTACGGCTAAAACTTACCGTCAGACACATACGCACACAAACCCTCAAAACAATAGCATCATGTTGATGATTTATTAATTTCTATTGTGATATTTTACAATAACCCAGTGTGTATTTTTATTGTATTTGGATATTAGACTCCACATTAAGGCTGAAAAAAAGAAAAAAGAAAATAAAAAATAAAAAATAGCAAGAGATCGAGCAGGCGTCAATAAGTGATGCAGTATCCCAAATCCTTGAATTAAAGCCACTTTTTTGCTTTGTTTTATTGTTTTTTTTTTTGTTTTTTCATTTATTCTTCTTGTTGACTGAATTAATAATTTTCTTTATCGCAAGATTTTGAAGGGGATGACGTCACCCTTTACTTTATCAATGTTTAGTTAGTGTCTTGGTGTCAAATATTGCACAAGAGAAGTATATATAAGGCCCATCGATTTCTGAGTTTGTTCGGAGTTTTGAGTTTATTCTTCACCCTTTACTACTTCCCCTTTTCTTCTGCTGACTAATCTTTCTTGTTCTCCTCTTTGAATTGTTCTAGATTTGTTCTTATTCGTCTGTTTGTTTAGATCGGGTAAGTCTGGTTATATACATATATACATATACATATATATACATATACACAAACATAAGTGTTTTATTTCTATCGTATAACGTGAAAATATCACAAGTCTTAACTTATTTATTTCACAATATATATAGCTAACTACTTAAGTTTATCTTAAAACTACTATTATTGCTACTGCTACTACTACGACTACGACTACTACAGGAAACAAATCAAAGTTTATTAATTTAACAGAAAACAAATATAAATAGAAAATATATATTATTGAGTGTGGTATGAACACTTTTGATGCAAACTTCAATGATTTCCATACTTTATCGGTCGATGAAACAGCCAGTTTTTTAGGTACAGATGCTCATAAAGGTTTGAAAGAAGATGTGGTTAGAGAAAGACTACATCACTTCGGTGATAATTCTCTTGGTGATGATACAAAGATTGACTACACAGCTATGGTGATTCACCAAATATGTAATGCCATGATCCTGGTTTTGGTCATCTCAATGATTATTTCCTTTGCAATACATGACTGGATCACAGGTGGAGTTATCACTTTCGTTATTGCAATCAACGTCATTATAGGTATTTTCCAGGAATATAAAGCCTCAAAGACTATGAATTCTTTGAAACAATTAAGTTCTCCTAACGCCCATGTTATTAGAGATAATGGGAAATCTACAATTGTTCCTTCCAAAGATGTGGTCCCTGGTGACATAGTCACTGTTAAGGTAGGTGACACTGTGCCTGCAGATTTAAGGTTATTTAATACTCACAATTTTGAGACTGATGAGGCCTTATTGACCGGTGAGTCCTTACCTGTTAGCAAAGACTCTAACATAGTTTATGAAAAGGATAAATATACCTCTGTTGGTGATAGATTGAATTTGGCTTACGCTTCATCTATCGTGGTTAAAGGCCGTGCTCATGGGATTGTTATTCGTACCGGTTTGAACACTGAGATTGGTAAGATTGCCAAATCTTTAAAAGGTGAAGAAAGCTTAATCTCCAAGGACCCATCGAAGACTTGGTGGTTGAATGGTTGGATCTCTTTGAAACAAACTTCTGGTGCTTTCTTGGGTACCACTGTTGGCACACCTTTACATCGTAAATTATCTAAATTAGCCATTTTATTGTTTGGTGTCGCTGTAATCTTTGCAATTGTGGTTATGGCATCACAGAAGTTTAAGGTTGATCGGGGTATTGCCATTTATGCTATCTGTGTCGCTTTGTCTATGATTCCTTCCTCATTGGTTGTCGTTTTAACAATCACTATGTCTGTTGGTGCTGCTGTCATGGCTTCAAGGCATGTTATTATCAGAAAATTGGATTCTTTAGAAGCATTGGGTGCAGTTAATGATATTTGCTCAGATAAGACGGGTACTTTAACTCAAGGTAAAATGATTACTAAACGTGTATGGGTCCCCGGATTCGGCACAGTTATGGTGGAAAATTCAAAGGAACCATTTAATCCAACCGTCGGTGATATAAATTTCATACCAAGAATCTCTCCACAAGAATTCAAAAATGATGATTCACAGGATGTCGGTATCTTAACAGACTTTAAAAATAAATACTATAATAATCAATTGCCTAGTGATATTGATAATAGACTGTTTACAAAATGGGTCCATGCGGCTACTTTGGCTAATATTGCTAACGTCTTTAAAGATCATGAAACTGGAGAATGGATAGCTCATGGGGATCCTACTGAGATTGCTATTCAGGTCTTTGCCACTAAATTAGATTTACCAAGAAGAAAATTGACTGGTGAAAAGGTTTCTGATGGAACCCACCATCTCCAGGAAGAAAATGTCCAAGAAAAGAATGATGAGGCTTATAATAAAAAATTTCCATTTAAACATCTTGCTGAATTCCCATTTGATTCCACTATTAAGAGAATGTCTGCCGTATATGAATCATATGAGACAAACGATATTGTAGTCTACACAAAGGGGGCTTTTGAAAGTGTTATTGGTTGTTGTAAGTACTGGTACGGTGATTCCTGTGATGATCTACTACAATTGACAGATACTGACAAAAAATTCATCTCTAAGAATATCGACACATTATCTCAAGAAGGTTTAAGAGTTCTTGTGTTTGCCACAAAATCATTCAATAAAGACAATGTGACTGAAGATGAGAAGCATTCTTTATTAACTGATCGTCCAGCTGTTGAAAATGGATTGACTTTCATTGGATTGATTGGTATCTATGACCCACCAAGACCTGAAACTGCAGGCGCCGTGAAAATGTTTCACCAAGCTGGTATTAATGTTCATATGTTAACTGGTGACTTCCCCGGTACTGCAAAAGCTATCGCTCAAGAAGTCGGTATCTTGCCTGTCAACTTATACCACTATCCAGAGGAAGTTCTTGATGTAATGGTCATGACTGGTTCACAATTTGATGGGTTGAGTGATGAGGAAATCGATTCTATGCCTGTATTGCCATTAGTCATTGCTCGTTGTTCTCCACAGACTAAGGTTAGAATGATAGAAGCTTTACACAGAAGGAGTAAATTCTGTGCAATGACTGGTGATGGTGTTAATGATTCTCCATCTTTAAAATTGGCTAATGTCGGTATTGCAATGGGTATTAATGGTTCAGATGTTGCTAAGGATGCATCAGATATCGTCTTGAGTGATGATAATTTCGCTTCTATTTTGAATGCTGTCGAAGAAGGTAGAAGAATGAGTGATAATATTCAAAAGTTTGTGCTACAATTGTTAGCTGAAAATGTAGCACAGGCCCTATATTTAATAGTTGGGTTAGCTTTCCAGGATGAAGAAGGAAAATCTGTGTTTCCACTGTCACCAGTTGAAGTGCTATGGGTCATTGTGGTGACTTCATGTTTCCCTGCCATGGGATTGGGTTTAGAAAAAGCAGCACCGGATCTAATGGAAAGACCACCAAACAGTTCAAAGGATGGCATTTTCACATGGGAAATTATTATAGATATGTTTAGTTACGGTATTTTCATGGCTGGTGTCTGTATGGGGACTTTCACCACAATTATTTATGGTCACGATGGTGGTAAATTGGGCTATCAATGTAACAAGTCATACAATGAATCATGCCGTTATGTTTTTAGAGCTCGTTCTGGTGCCTTTGCAACAATGACTTGGTGTGCATTGATCCTTGCTTGGGAGGTTGTTGATTTACGTAGATCCTTTTTCCGTATGCAACCAGAAACAGATGAACCAGTTAGACAATTTTTTAGAGATATTTTGGGAAACAAATTTTTATTTTGGTCTATTGTTTTCGGTTTTGCATCAGCATTCCCTGTAGTTTATATCCCAGTTATTAATGATAAGGTGTTTTTGCATAAAGGTATCGGTTATGAATGGGGTGTTGCCATCGCATTTACTGTGGTCTTCTGGATTTTCTGTGAATTTTACAAATGGGGTAAAAGATTATATTTCAAAAATAAATCAAAAGCAGAAAATCCAGAACATGATTTGGAAAAGAGTGTTCGTAGAGATCCATTCCATGCATACAGTAGTTCCACTACTTTAGAAACAACTGTTATTATTCAACCAAAATGTTAAAAAAATCAGCGGCATTTATAACTAATATTCATTAAATTCATATTAAAACTATTATAGAAATTTGAAAAAGAATAAAATAAGAAGCAGCTATTATCGATTTTACAATTTTTCTATAGGAATATCATAATGGTCTAATAACAACCACTGTACAATAGTATATATATATATAACTATAAAATAATAATAATAACAATATCCAATAATATATTAATTGAAGTACTTAATTTGTTCTCCTCCATACTTTAACAATATATTTCAGACATCAAGTTGTTATCAATTTTTTTGTCATAAATGTATCTAATTGTTGTTATTACTGTTGTTATTATAACTTACTTCTAAAAATTACATTATATACTTATATACCTATTTATAGTTATATATCTACAATTTTATATCTAAATTAAAAAGATAATGAAATACAAGGAAAAAAAATAAAAGTGTTATAAAGTTGCAAAAACCATTTACTAATTAAGAGATATAATGGTAGTTCATTTGGCTTCAGCCTTCTTTTCAGCTTCGTCTCTTAAGATATCTGGCTTCAAAGTTGGGAATAATAAGACTTCTCTAATGGTGTTAGAGTCGGTCAAGAACATGGCTAATCTATCAATACCACAACCCCAACCACCAGTTGGTGGTAAACCATATTCTAAGGCATTACAGAAGGTTTCATCAATTAATTGAGCTTCATCATCACCTTGACTCTTTTGGTTGGCTTGTTCTTCGAAACGAGCTCTTTGATCAAATGGATCGTTTAATTCAGTGTAAGCGTTACAAATTTCTTTAGTAGCAACAAAAACTTCAAAACGTTCACATAAACCTGGCATGTCACGAGAGTACTTGGCTAATGGAGACATCATTTGTGGATGACCAAAGATAAATGTTGGGTTAATACAGGAGTCTTCTAGTTCACCGACCAATTTGTCTAACATACGAGCATTAGTTAGAGGTGGTGGACAGTCTAATTTATGTTTAATTAATAGAGATTTTAAGAATTCACCAGTTTCTTTGGTGTGTAATTGATCACCAGGTGGGAATTTGACATCAAAGACCTTTTCTAATTCTTCAATCATGTTGATTCTCTTCCATGGTCTTGCAAAGTTTAATTCTAATTCCTTAGTTGGATCATGAGGATCTGGGTGATATTTAACGACATAACTACCAGTGATTTCTTTAACCATTTCGGAGAATAACAATTCGGTCATATCCATTAAATCATAAACATCTGCATAAGCTTGATAGAATTCACAGGTAGTAAATTCAGGATTATGGGTCATATCGATACCTTCATTTCTGAATTGTCTACCAATTTCATAAACACGATCCATACCACCAACAACTAATTCCTTTAAGAATAATTCTGGAGCAATTCTCATATACATATCCATATCTAGATCATTATGGTGGGTGATGAATGGTTTAGCGGTGGCACCACCAGCAATAACATTCATCATTGGAGTTTCAACTTCAATGAAATCTCTGTCATCCAAGAACTTTCTAATGTAACGGATGATTTTGGAACGGGTAATGAATCTGCCTCTTGCATCTTTGTTCATAATCAAATCTAAGTATCTCTTTCTGTAACGGGTTTCTTGGTCCTTGAAACCAAAATGGTCAGCTGGTAGCATATGTAAGCATGGAGTCAACAATTGGATACGAGTAACAAAGACAGAGATCTCACCTTCACCACCTTTTTTTGGTTGAGTTCTACCAACGTAACCTTCTACACCGACGATATCACCACGTTTAATCAAGTCATGGTCTTGTTCATATTGATCCTGGTTTGCATAATCTTGTAATTGAGACATAACTTGAACTTCAACACCATCACCATGTAAAACATAGAACTTCAATTTAGAACCAGATTCTCTCTTTGCGTGGATTCTACCAGCGATAGAAACTTTTTCGTCTGGTAAGGTTTCACCCCTTTTCAAATAGGAATATTTCTTCAAGAAGTCTGGATTGGAGATGGAAACATTAAATTTGTGTGGATATGGGTTTGGTTGATGGGTCTTTTTTAACTCTAAGATTTGTCTAGATCTGGCTTCAAAATATTGGGATGGATCTAAATCAGCGAACAAATCGTTCTTCTTCTTCTTTGGAGCAGGTTTTGGTTGGGTAGTGGCCTTCTTTGCAGCTTTTTTGGCTTCAATCTGTCTTAATTTGATACGTTTCTTCAATTCAGATTTAGAAACCATTTCACCGGTGACTTCATCTAAATGCAAGTTAGCTACGGACTGGGTAGCTGATGCAACTTCTTCTTGAGACATGATTGTTATGTTTGATAGTGGGGAATGGTTTAATGAAGTAGAACAAAGGTTGTAAGACCTCTTTTTGGTTTATCTTTTTGTTTTTTTACTTCTTCCTAGACTCGAAGAATGCACAAGAATAAATCAAAAAGGAAATATATATATATATCAAGAAAGAAAAGATGGAAGAGGAATCCAGGTCTGTTAACCCAAATGAAAAACAGAAACAAAAAAAAAAAAGAAAAAGAAGCACCGGAGAAAATAATTAATCTCCAACACATGTTATAATATTAAGTTTGGAGCTAAGAGGGCAATGAGGTAAAGGTTTATATATATGAGATATAATCATCAAGAATGATGATAGTTTAATGTTTTCAATGTTTTTTTTTTTCCATTGGATTCATCGCAGAATTTTTTCACTTTGTCTTCGAGGATTTTTTCAGCACATAAAAAAAAATTAAAAAAAAAAAAGAAATGACAAAAGGAAAAAGAAAAAAATTTTTTTCATATTGTTCACTTTGCACGAAACCAAGATCATAAAGGAAAAAAAGTAAAGTTTAAAAATCTGAAAAAAAGAAAAAGCAGAAAATGAAAATAAAAAAAGAAATATTTCCAGAAAACACATTCATTTTTTTTGTTCAAACCCTTCTTTTATAATTCGGCGATTTGATGATATCCCCCCAGTAAAAAATTTGTTTACCAGAACAAATTTCTTGGAACCCTAATTCTCTTGTACACATGAAAATTGTGTTTTCCTTGTTATTGTCACCAAAAGAATGCGATGCTGGAATAATAAATCTGGAAATAATAAGCGCCTTTTAATATCACTTACAAAGTAGTAATAATAGTTCAATATTTTACAAGATATTCATTTTTTTTGGTCTTACTAATGAGTGTAATGAGTGCTTCCAAATAACTTATTTATATGTCAAAAAAAAAAAAAAAAAAGAAAACTGGTGCTATATAGTTTAAGAAATGTAACAAAATATTTTCACATCATATGAGTGTGTGTACATGTAATACCTTTTTAAAGGTTATTAAATATCAGATTGAATACTAAACACTGGTAAACTTTATCCGAACTATTAACAATATATCTATTTTTACCTTTCAAGTGAATAAGGGGTTTTTTTGTGTTTTCCAAATAAATATACAATAAATTATCGTAAATAAATTATATTTAACATGTTTAATTATCAGTTGCGTATTTGAACATTAAACATGAACCACAATATAAAGATATATAAAACGATAATATTTAAATCGTCTTGTAAAAATTCTAACATTACTGTTGGAAAAGTTAAGTGTTGGATTTAAATATCAACATCTTGGCTGTATCAATGTAATATATATTTGGTAAAAATTTTAGAATGTTAAATCGTTATTACAGTTACACACGTATGTATGTTGTGGTTTATTATAGTTTTCCTAGAAATTTTCATAAAGTGCGGATGAAATGACCAAAAACATATATGTCTCATTTTATTCCCTTGCATTTCATTTAAGACTATGTGTGTATCTTTTTCAAGAAATGTAGTGTAATTTTTTTTTCCCATTATATGGAAGAAGTAATTCAACATCCGATGTGAGACATCTAAAAGAAAGAAAAGACGAAAAAGATACAAAGAAATTTTATATAAACAATTTCTATTTGTCAAAGGTGGTTAGGAATCAAATGTCTTTCCTCATGTTGAATACGTTTTATATTGGAGATGGTTTCTAGTAAAGAAATAAAAAAGAAAGTTTAAACGGATGAGACCTTTTGTTGAAGAAGCTTTTTGATGAGGAGTCAAAATTATAGCAACTTAGAAGATTCGGACACACGTAATTTGTAGCCATTAGTGTTAAGCCAGGCAGGTAGGTGTTCGAGCACCGTCGGAGGCGTTTTTTGTTCATTTAAATGTTTATTTCAACTATTTTGATTCCGAATTTTTTTTTTCATTTTACCTGCGTTTATAACTATAATAAAATGACAAAGAGAATATGAAAAGCATTTAATAGAGTTTTAAATGATATAATAAAAAGTCATTTATTCACAATTGTGAAATATATAGTAATATATTAAATCTCATATAATACAATTAAAAAGTTAACAGTATTAACATTTAGTGAAAATCAAATAAGAGAAGGAAAAATAAAAAAAAAGTGTCTAAAGGAGAAAGAGGGAGGATAGTTTGATTTTCTACTTTTTGATTTGATTTGAATTTTTTTTTTTTCATTATCGAAGATATACTCAACATATACTAACCAAAAGGGTATTTTTTTTCTTTTATAGAGGATAAGTATAATATTCAATAATAATCAATAACTGTATTATACTTTTTCCATAATGTCATTAATAAGTGGTAATCCAACCATAACAAGTCCTCAGGTTGAAAAACTCTCAAATGGTACTATTGTTTCAGTGGGGAAACATCAGGTGGAAATTGTTGATTATATAGCAGAAGGTGGATTTTCCCAAATTTATAAAGTAAAATTTATTGATTTGATTAATGTCAATTTGATGGAAAATAATAGTAAAAATAAGGAAAATACCGTTGAGGATGGTAACACTATCGAGAACAAAGATTTATATAAAGACACTTTTCTTCAGCCAGGTGAATTGGCATGTTTAAAAAGGGTTATAGTACAAGACAACAATGGTTTAAATGAACTAAGAAATGAAGTAAATGTCATGCAACAGCTAAAATATAAACCAAATATTATTCAATTATTTGATTCAAATGCACAAAGATATACAAAATATTCACCAAATGGGTTTGAAATTCTTTTATTGATGGAATTATGTCCCAATAAATCTTTATTGGATTATATGAATCAACGGTTGGCAACAAAATTGTCAGAAAAGGAAATTTTGAAGATTATGTATGATACAACTTTAGCAATATCACAGATGCATTATTTAGATATACCTTTAATCCATAGAGATATTAAAATAGAAAATGTTTTGGTTGATAAACAAAATAATTTTAAATTATGTGATTTTGGTTCTACCTCAACTACTTTCCCCGTAGTGACAACACACCACGATATAGCCATTTTATCTCATGATATCTATGTCCACACAACACCTCAATATAGGTCTCCAGAGATGATTGATTTATATAAATGTCTTCCAATTGATGAAAAATCGGATATTTGGGCATTAGGTGTCTTCCTTTACAAATTGTTGTTTTTTATTACTCCATTTGAAAGAACTGGACAGTTTGCAATCTTACATTCAAAATTTGAATTTCCAAATAATAAATATTCATCAAAATTGATTAATTTGATTATCATTATGTTATCGGAAAATCCAAATTTAAGACCTAACATCTATCAAGTAATGTATCAGCTATGCGAAATTCTTCAATGTCCGGTTCCTATACCTGATAAATATGGTATTGGATCATATAGTTATGATCAATATATGTGGTTTCAAAAAAATTCACAGAATCTTCAATTACAAATTTTTAATTTACAAAATAAATTGAGACAACAAAGTGGGGTATTATCTGAAGAGGATAACTATATCCTGAATCAATTATATGTTAATTCTTTCAATGTGTTACCATCAATTCCCGTGCCACAAAGAGCCTCTGCTATAAAGACAACGACAGATTTTACAAATGTGAAAGCTAATCCAGTGGAATATGAAGAGAATCTTGAACAACCAAATGAAACAGTAACAACAACAGTGAAAGAATCTGAATTAAAAGATATGAATACTAGAACCATCAATAGTCCAATATACAATAACACTGCAGAGAAAGGATTGGAAGAATTACAAAAAATGAATAACCAAGAGACCGATATAGGTGAAAGGTATTTTCCTTCTGTGGATGAACTTAATGATTATATTGATAAAAAACATGAAGACAAAATAAAACAACAATTGCAGCAGCAGCAGCATAAATCTGAGGAGGTGGGTCAACAACAGTATGTCAGTGTAGAATATATTAATCCACCTACTACTACCTCTCCATCTTCTGCTCCACAATCTAATACCGCTACATTAAAACAGCATAAATCAAATAATCCATTCCCTAAAATGAATTATGATGTTGTAGATGGAAGCAGTGCACAGCAAGTTCTTTATCAGTATCGGCAGCCGCAACCACAATTGCAATTGCAGCAGCAGCAGCAGCAACAACAACAACAACAAGTATTAATTAATTCACAGATGCCAGTAGTTACTCCTATTCAACCCATACATCAAAATAAATACCTTACCATGGTGAATAATGCACAACAGGCAATAGATATGCAATCTGCGTTAGCACCACATAATGAACAAGACATAGCGAAACAATACAAAAATTCTTTCTCTCCAGCATCATCAATAACTTCAGTTTCTTCAGCTTTATCATTCTCATCACCACCACCTGTACCACCACATCCGTACAAGGAGCAATATAATCAAAATCCCAATAAAGATGTAGGTATATTGGATGAAGATACTAAATCATTACCAGAGGTACCACCACGTCCAGTGAAGAAATCATTAGACAATTCTCTAATTGATTTATCAGCTACAACATCAACTTTATCATCACCATATTTGGAAAATAATCCACATGAGTATCAAGATTCAGCAACTCAAAATAGAAAGTTAGAAAAGGATGAAGCAAATTCAACTGAAAATAAGAAATTGATTAATCCACCTACCACAGAGAGCATTGAATTTGATTTGGAAAGTGTTAAAAGGAAATCCTTAGACATGAAATTGCAGAGGTTAGCTATTGAATCCAGGGCATTACAAGATGGAGCCTCAGAGGATAGAAAACAATACAAAGATAGACATAGAACATCGGACGAGGAGTCCATTACAGAGATGAAGAAGTCATTTGATCAGCAGCGATCATTGCTCGATCTGGAAAGATTTAATAATGAGATCCAAAGAGATCAAAAGAAGAAACACAAGCTTTTCTCGATGTTGAGAAGTGATAAAAGGATATAATGCATTTTTTGTTTCATTTCATTGATAAATTTTCTTTTCAATTCTTTTTTAATGTATAAAGAATATAAATTACATTTAAGAATCTTTTAACGATAGTCAATCTTGTTGCTTGTTATCTATAATTGTCATTAATTACTACTTTAATTGTCGAATCTATATCTTGTGTTAACCTTATTATGAATCCTAATATAACATTGGTGGGAAGAATAGAGGAGAGACGTTGAGTAGCAAAAAATAACTATTTTTCTTTTTTCTGTTATATTTTTTTACTTTCTTTTATTTTTTTTAGAATGAAAAAACGAATAATCCCTGAAAGTTTTGTTTAAGATATGGAAGAATTCTCTATCGGTTTTCCAACGATTATAATGTTAAGATTGTCTATTTCACAGTTGTAATTCTGTTGGAGAAGCTTTTTGCACAACCGACCAGTGTGTGACGTGTTTACAGGTCTTTGACATTTTTAAAGATTCCCTTTTTGAGAGGTATATTAGGTAGAGTTTGTTAAGGGATACGCAAAAATAAATTTACAAGAAACACAAATAGGTGTATATATATATATAGATATAAATATTTATATATATGGAGTATATTATCCAAAGTATTAAGAACTGAGTATGTGGAGATCAACAATTAGAAAATTACCACATTATAGATCATCCATTTCGCAACCTCTAAAAAAACAGGTTAGTATGTCTACAGCCACAAACATTAACATGAAGACAGCAAATGAACCTTTAGTAATTTACCAAGTGAAGGATACAGCACGTTTAGTTGTTTTAAATAGACCGGAGAAATTAAATGCTTTGAATACACCGATGTGTAAATCAATGTTTGATACTTTGAATGAATATTCAAAATCAGATTTGATTAACTTGATTATAGTTAAATCTTCTAATTTTCCGAGGGCTTTGTGTGCAGGTGGAGATGTGGCACAAGTAGCACAAAATAATTTGGTTGGTAAATTTAAAGATAGTACAGATGTATTTACTGCTGAATATTCATTAAATTATCTTTTAGCTACCTTCAATAAACCAATTGTGTCCATCATGGATGGTATTACCATGGGTGGGGGTGTTGGTATTTCAATCCATTCTCCATTTAGAATATCCAGTGAATACACAAAATGGGCCATGCCAGAAATGGATATTGGATTTTTTCCAGATGTTGGAACCTCATTTGCCTTACCAAGAGTTATAACTCTAGCAAATTCTAATTGTCAAATGGCTTTATACTTATGTCTTACTGGTGATGTTATTGGTGGTGAAGATGCCTATATTCTTGGGTTAGCTTCTCATTACGTTTCGCATGATAATTTAACTAAATTGGAGAATAGATTAGGTGAAATTGATGTCTTTCAAAGAGGTAAGAATGTTGATGACGGTTATTCTAAAGATCATAATGAAATGATTTATAATATGATCAATAATACTATAGAAGAGTACTCTGAAAATCGTTTTCCTGATGGTTATAAATTTAAATTTAATGATGATCAACTAGATGTCATTGAACAATGTTTTAATATCGATAATATAACAAGTGTTGAAAACATTTTTCATAACTTAAAAACTTTTGAAAATGGTTCAATCGAGTCTAGAAGATTTGCCACTGAAGTCGAGGCAAAACTAAGAAAGAAATCGTTAACATCAATGGATATTGCTATTAAATTGATTCAAGAAAATTCTAAAGATCATATTGAATCAGCTTTGAGAAGAGATTTATATGTGGCTGGTAACATGTGTTATGATCAATCCGGTGTCTCAGAATTTTCAAATGCGACAAAATATAAATTGTTGGATAAAGCCAAGACACCATATCCATGGAAACAAACTAATCCATTGACTAAACTTCAATTGAATTCATTCTTCTCAACCAAACCATCAATTCCGTTGAACCTTTGGTCTAATAACATAAATGTTACTTGGAAGAATTATCCATATCATTTAAAGTATCAATTACCTACTGAAAAGTTTATTGAAGAATATATTGAGAAGAATCTAAAAGAGTCTAATAATTTGGAACAGGATACTATAAACTATTTTCTTAACTATAATAGATTTACTAAGGATAAATTAGGTATCAAATTATTGTGTCAAAATGTGATAAGAAGAAAATTCAGAAATTGATCTAAAATTGGGCTTTAACAGGTAATGATTATTTATATATTCACCTTGTAAATAAATAATACTTTATATTAATAACTCGTAATAGAAGTACATGAAGAAAATGTTTTGTAGGTATGAGTACTTATTTATTGGAGCATTCCTTTTTTATTATAATTAGTTATTGTTTGTTTATATATTTTTTCATATATTTTCTTTGGCAAGTAAATAAGTAGTCGAAAATAAAACTGACTTAAAATATAACTAATGGGGGATATATATTGAATAAATAAATAAATAAATATTGTTGTTATTTTTAACACATGTGTATATATGCAGATTTAAATAAGACATGAAAGAGAAGAGGCGAGAAGAAGAGGGAAAAAAAAACAAAATAAAACATATTCTTCTACTAAAAACCCTCTTTTAAATTATTTTTTGTTTTTTACTTTTTATTTTTGTAAAGCTTCTCTTCTCTTTCTTACACCTTCAGCTAATAATTCCAATACTTCTTCGGTAGTATCCCAACCAATACAAGCATCGGTGATAGAGCAGCCATATTTAAGACCAGCACGGCCACCTTCTGGTGGGATATCTTGTCTACCTTCTACCAAATTGGATTCAATCATAACACCACATAAGCCGTTTTCACCAGCTACTAATTGGTCATAGATAACTTTAGCTACTTTTGGTTGATTTCTAAAATCTTTACTACTGTTACCGTGGGAACAATCAATCATGATTCTTCTTTTCTTACCTTCAGTGTCTAAAAGTTTTGCCTTTATTAGTTGTTCTTTTGCAGACTGAACAGATTGGGAATCAAAATTAGTACCGGTCTTACCACCTCTTAGAATAATAAAGGTGTCTTCGTTACCTTCAGTACCTACAATGGCTGTAACACCAGGTTTAGTAACAGATAAGAAGTAATGTTCGTGCTGGGCAGCTCTCATTGCATCGATTGCAACTTGGAACCCACCATCCGTTCCATTCTTGAAACCAATAGGGAAGGAAAGACCAGAGGCCAATTCTCTGTGTAACTGGGACTCAGTAGTCCTGGCACCGATGGCACCTAGAGAGAAACAGTCACTTAAAAACTGTGGAGAGATGGTGTCTAACATTTCACCGGCAATAGGTAATTTCTCCACAAGTTTTGTGAACATTTCTCTTGATATCCGTAACCCTTTGTTGATTTGGAAAGAATTGTTGATGTCTGGATCATTAATCAAACCTTTCCAACCGACAGTAGTTCTTGGTTTTTCCAAATATGCTCTCATGATGATCAAAAGATCCTTTGACAATCTCTGAGACACTTTTTGTAATTTATCACAATATTCGTAGGCAGCCTTTGGATCATGGATGGAACATGGACCAATAACGATGATCAAACGATCGTCTTTACCATTTAAAATGCTGCAGACGCCTTCTCTAGCTTCTAAAATATTCTTTTCACCTTGTTTGGAGATTGGGAATTCGTGTTGTAAAAGATCTGGTGGGGTCAAGGGGTCATAACCTTTGATCCTCCAGTCTTCCAATCTCTTTCTATCACCTGCGTGTTCGTTTTTGATAAACATAGTTAATGACAGATACTTTTATTAAAAGCAGTTGTAGTCGCTGTGATAGTTGTAGTAGTACAATTGTTATGTATAGAACGAGATGAAATAGATAGACAAGCCAAAGCAAAGAGAAAATACTCGACTTGTATTGTTTAGCTAGGCTGGGCTTATGTGTGATGGTAACATTAGTGAAGAAAGTGAAGAAAAAAAAAAAGACAAGAAAAATAGAAGAAGAAAGAGAACTAGAGAGGTGGTAACGCGTTAAAATGGGATGTTTAAATTCAAAGATGGTGTATTAAAAAAACATGTCTGAGTGATCATACCATACATATATAAGCATATATATATATATATATATATATATTGGGTAAAAAGGCTGGATTGTTAAAGGAATCCTTTACCTTCGTGTAACAAGGTTTAATCCGTTACCGGACTTCTTTTTTTGCTGTGCAGATCAAACTGTCTAAAATCTTCAAAGAAAAATCTTGGTTGGTTTTCCCTTCTGTCTAGTGGAATTCAACTTAGTCAGAGGAAGAGGGGCTGGCGCGGGGGACGCGGACTGGCTATTCTGAGTCAAAGAGACACAACTGGCGCCAAAGGTAAAAAAAGAAATAAGAACAAAGAAAAAAGAAAAAAGAAAAAAGAAAAAAAAAGGAAAAAAGAATTATGAGTCATCAAATCGTTTGGTTTCTGTGACGATGCTCTTGTTTGGTGTGTGATTGTTTTCTTCGAAGAAGAGGAGGAGAAAAGGTGCAAGACGAAAAATTATAGAAATGTAGAGAACATTCATTGGATAGAGGTAGGAATAAAGAAAAAAAAAGAAAAAAGAACAGTGATATCGATGTATAGTTTAGCTATACTTTTGTATAGAATGAAGATCGTTTCACTTTACTCTTCCTTGAAAACATCCTCTTTTACAGAGAGCCACTTTGAACAGCTCAACTTTATACTCCTTTGTTTTCTTTTTTTCTGTTTTATCTTTATTGATGTTGATTGAAGTGATTACTTTTATTACAATTGCTATATATATATCTCTATATACACATGTATATCATTTACTCTAGTTTCCTTTTTCTTTTCTTTTTTTTTTGTAAATTATTGTAATGCAGAAAATATTAAGTCGTTTATATCATCTACATCAAAGTATAAGTTCATATCCTATAAGATTATTATTATGTATTACAGTAAATAATATTAATTCTTAGATAGTATATAAGGTATGTCGAACAGTATTACTTGAGATATAAACAATTTGGATTTTTATAGGGTGGAGTTTGCAACATCAACATATAGTAACCACTAATGAAAATTTTTGGTGTATTAGTTTTGTTGATATTAATAAAGCAGAGAAAAGCAGTATTATTTTATCTTTACACAATTGCAACAATTTTTGAAATATTGCAATAGATTATGAGTATTGGGGTTTAGGAAGGTTGGAAATATTAAACAAACACATTTGAATAATTTAAATGATACTTAGAGATGAATGAATAAACATTGTCCTAAAATCTCAATACTGTTAATATTGCTAAAATAAATAGTCGTTAAAAGATAAGTGAGAATGATTTTCTTTATCGTAAAAATAAAACTGCACATATTAGAACAAAGAAAAAAAGGTAGGGGAATATCTTTTTTTTTCCTACTTTTTTTTTTCTCTGTGCATTTCATGTATTTATATTTTATATTTTATTATTATATATATTTATTTTTCTACTGTATATACAAAGGAAAAAAGAATTTTAATAATAATATGCCTACTAATACTTTTATTAATTAATCATGATTATTAGTTGTATTAATATCGTAAAAATATCTTGTTACAAGGATGAATTCTTGTTGTTTCTAGAAAATTTTATCTCAGAAAATATTTTAATGTAAACTGTTTATTTTTTACTTTCTATTGCCACGAAAAAGAATTAAAATTTGTTTTTTTTTCTTATGCAAAAAACGAAAGTTTTACAAATATATCATTTTTTTTATAATAAATATATAAATATATAAATATATCCAAAAACCTTTATACAATTTCATTTTTAAAAAATTGAGTATTCTTAATCTTGCCTTCCTAGTGTGTGAAACTAAAAATAGATATGTATTTAAATAAAATAAACACATTTTCTCATTAAATACCACTTATCTTGAATTTGTTTCCTATTCCTTCTTCTACCTCATTTATATATAAGAGATTTTTTTTCGCTCCTAATAAAAACACGTATTTATATACATCGCACTGTATATATTATAAACTATGAAAGAATAACAACAGATCCAGCAGATATATAGATTAAGATAAATCTTTTAAATGTAACAAAACAAGAACGTCTATAAAAAAAAATAAAAATAGTATATATTCACATCAAGTAAAAAAATATCAGCCCTGTAGGGGGCTCGAACCCCTAACCTTATGATTAAGAGTCATACGCGCTACCGATTGCGCCAACAAGGCCTAACTCATTATTTTCTGTTGTATTATGAGGTGGTGAAATTCTTTGTGTATTCCAGGGAAGCGCAAATAATATTAATAGTCATTCAAGTAATCGAGACAGTAATCAATTATAGGTGATAATATAATTACTAAAAGGTCTTATATATTGAGCGGCTTATATCGAGCTAATATATTTATTCAAAGCTACTTAACTTGTTACTTGCTTGTTTTTTCTATTTTTGTTCATATATAATATATAAATTATTTACAAGAAACGGTTATGGAAGATGATCTTTTATCTCCAGAAAACGTTGTCCTTTTATATGTTTTCTGGAGCTCGATCGATTATTCAGATTAGTACATTAATGACTTGACTGATTCAAACCCTAAAATTTATTACATTAATTTAGGTGCACTAGTGGATTAGAACTGCACCCCAATTCTCTAATTATGGTGATTAGTAATACACGTGGGACTTATTAAAACAATAGGTAAATTCTAGATTTGCCAAAATCTTATGTAATCCAATCTCTTTATTATGCAGCATCTAATGTTGTAGCATGTGTATAGCTTATTAATACAATAATTGGTTCTAGATTCATTCAGGATCTTATGTAATCTTGATGCTTATAACTATTCTATTCCACAACATTTTCTAGAAAAAATAGTACTATATTTATTGTTTCAATTAACTGGGAAAACAAGAAGTGATGCGTTTATATTTGAGGGATTTTATGTATAATTTGATGTTAGTGAATGACACAGATGGTAAATCAATATATTATAATATCTTGTTAAATTTAAAATAATCTCATGAAACATTTTGAACAACCAGTGGCAGTGACAAACAATTAGCCTTTAATGTTAAGAGACACAATAATAGTAAATGATTTTGCTAGAGTTATTGTCATAGTTACTCTATATTAAAGGAGTTTTTTGATTAATCAAAGTTTTTATTATGACTACAATATTATATATAGTGTTTGGATATACAAAAAAAAGGGGACAAGTTTTCAAAAAAGAGAAAAGATTAAAACATAAGAAGATCATTTACTTATATACAGCATATATGTCTATATCTATATACTATATACGATGAAAGAAAACGAAGAGAAATATAATACTATAAATCTAATGAGTTCATCTATCAAGGCTACATACATCCAATAATATATATTTCTACAATTAGCTTAACGATATTAATAATCTTTTCCTTATTGTATTGCTTCATATTATTCTTTTTGTTTTATATAAATTTAAAAATGCACAACGCAAATACAAAACCAGAGCCAAATATATACCGCCGTTAGTTTTTTATAAAATTTTCTAATGATAAGACTCAATCATTTTGTTACATTCACTCTTTTTTTCTATAAAAACAAAAAAATTAACAATATATCACAGTATAAACTGCTGATGCATGTAAATTACGTGGATCTTATAGCATTAACCATATTTTTCCACAATTCATTATCTGTTCACTTTATCGCATCTTCCATTGAATAATACAAAAGTCAGCCATAATTATAACTTGTTATTTCATCTTATTGTAGAACTGCCTATTGTTCACAAACCATATCAATCTTTCCAGTATTGGAACATTCTATTCTACCACCGTTTTTACCTAACTTTAAAATATTGATATTATTTCATTCCATTTTTATCTATTATACTAAGTTTATTATGAAGTTCTGCTGGAACCATAATTCTAACTATAATATTTCCAACGAAGTTATTTTTTAATTCAAAGCTTTATTACGCTAAGAAGATTATAAATAGTATTTGGATAATGTGCAGAGGAAATTTATGGAGGGATATTATTTAAGAATGAAATTTTTAAAAAAACAAAGAAATTAAAAAATAAAAAAGACATATATTTATTCATATACTCTCTATATTTATATTTCTGGGTATTAGTTAAAAATAAAGAAAACAAGGACACCAGTTATAAACTATTGGATCTAATAAACTCAATTCATAATGTCACAAGCATCCAGTAAAATGAGGTTCCTATAAAAATGTTCCTAACTTAACTAAATATTTGTAAATTAAGTAATTTTATGAATATTTAAGGACAATCTCCATCCTTTTCTTGAAATTCGATACAAACTAATACATCACTGTTTCAATTTTACGAACTTAGGGTGAAAAGATATACCTTTTTTTCAAGTTATAAAGAAAAAAAAATAAACATGCATATGACATATTTATAACTACACATAATAGTAACAATACTTTCTTCTCTTTTCTAGCGATACAATTTTTTTGGTTACCAAAGTTACTTTATATCTAACTTTAAGATAATTTTACAAATACCTACCTAAACAGTAAAGTTATAGATATATTGTTAACATTATTATCTATTGATTAAAAGATGTCTGGCAAGTAAAACCTATTTCCTCTTTTTTTTTTGATGTTTTAGGTATAATATTTAAAGTAAATAAATTACAAATGTTTTATAACTTAAGAATTTATTCAAAATTATTGCTCACATAATTTATACCACTTCCAAAAATATTTGAAAAGACTCTCCTTATCATATGAAGTTACTTCAAAAATAAGTATTAGAACAGTAAATAATGCATTGAAATCAGGAATATATATCCAAAAAAAAATCGATGGTTCTAAATTTATCTAATTAAAACTTGCATATGTAAACCAAAAATTGCCAATGGATTAAATTGTTTTGAAAGTTTTATTAGCATTTTTGTTTTGTTCATATAACATTGTACTTGTAACATCTTTGTGGATAATATACTGTAACCTATAATTTTGTAAAATTATTATATTTGTTGAATTAAACCTAACTGTTAAAATCGAAAAGAATATAAAAATATATTAATTTTTCATTTACAAAGCTTATAGTACAAGTATTTTTTTTATTGTTGAACATACAACCTTAACCAAACTTAAATATCACTAAACAATGTTTTTAATTCATTTTTGTACAGTCCAAAACTAAAACCTTTTCATGAACTTAAACGACAAAAATAAGTATAATCTAAAATAGTGATAAGAGTCCTCTATTTAGATCTGTGGAAACTAATTACTATTAAATAATATTAATAGTTCTCCCTCTGTGGGAAGTATTAACATAATCTTGAAGTGTACTTTTGATTAAATATATAATACTATCTTGCAAGAGAATACCAATAATAACAGATCACACTGTTTAATGTAATCTTATCGAAAAACTCTTATAGGACCCTACATTTCACCGAAGTATTCCGCATATATTCCGCACAACGTCAAAAAAAAATATTGTACTTCAAAATTCAATATATAATTAAAGATATAGATGAGCAGAAAAAGATTTTTCTATGTGTATACTTTATATGTTACTAATATACACACTAATATCATTTGTTATCTTCATTGAATGGTATTAACAACTGAAATTCTATATAGTTATTATGACCTATTTCAAAAATAACTCTAAAAGTTTTCAAAATAAAATTGTATAATTGAATTTTATGCAATTCCTTTATTAAACTTAAGAACAAGTTTATTTCACAAAGCACAATCAATAACATGAAGAGACCTGCATTTTTAGACCAAAAACCACCTCCAGGGTATATTGCAGGTTTAGGTAGAGGTGCAACTGGGTTTTCTACTAGAGGAAGTAAAAATAAACAAATACCGAAAAGATTACAGTCAGTTCAATTATCTGATACAATTAGAAATGAAAATGGTAATCTAAAAGATAAAGAAGACATAGAAGCAGAAAGAATATTCTCCAATATTGATTCTAAAAGAAATGGGAGAAATAAAACTGATTTGAAGAAAAAAAGAGAAATTACAATTCAAGAATTTTCAAATTTAAAAAGAAACCTTAAACAAGTTACTGAAAATGAATGGTTAAATATTCCTGAAGCTAGTGATTTAACAAGACGAAATAAAAGGAATAGATTACAGGAACAATTAAATAGAAAGATGTATTCAGCACCTGATACCCTATTAACTAGAAGTGTTGATTTAACAACGTTAACTGAGGAAAGGGAAAAATTACTTAGTAAAAAGATAGACAAAAGTTTTTTAAATAAATCATTAAATGGAGACAGTACTTTATTGGAAAACAACGAAACATCAACTAATAAATTAGATAATACCAAAGAATATCTACAACAATTAGAGTCTATGAATAATACGTCGAATAATATATCCCAATCTGAAGAAGTCAAAAAGATGAGGATAATCTTTCAATCCTATAGAAGGTCAATGCCAAAAGAACCACAAAGTTGGATTGCATCAGCGCGGCTAGAAGAAAAATGTAATCGATTTCAGGCTGCTAAAAATATTATTAGTGAAGGGTGTCAAGAATGTCCTAGAAGTGATGATATTTGGCTTGAAAATATTAGATTACATAGAAATGACATTCACAAGTGCAAAATTTTAGTTGCTACAGCTATTAAATTTGTGCCATCATCACAAAAACTTTGGACTAAGGCTATAGAATTAGAATCAGAAGACATAAATAAATTAAGGGTTGTTAGAAAAGCTTTAGTCGAGCTACCAGCTGTTGAAAAATTTTGGAAATTGGCTGTATTGTACGAAAAGGAAAAAACAGAATCAATAAAAATTTTGAAGAAAGCTTTAGAGTTTTTACCTAATAACATTGATCTGTGGAAAGCTTTAATTAAAATGCAAGATTATGAAAATGCTAAAGATACATTACAATTAATGCAAAATATCTTGCCTGATAATATAGATACATGGATCAATACAGCTCAATTGGAAGAGTATCATTCCTCATCACTCAGTAAAAGCTCAAATATATTTATTAATGGATTTAAGAAATTGGTTAAACTTAATATTAAATTTGACTATTTTGAATTAATAAAAAAAGCTCTCTATATCGAAAACGACATTGATTCAAAATTAACACATGAACTATTTATCTCTAGTCTCTTTAAATTCCAATCCATCGATTCTAATACGTTACAAGAATTAACTAAAACTATGGAAACCATGGAAAATAGCACTACTAAAATACTTTGTTTAAGAGAATTATTAATCATCAAACCCACAAAATATAGTCTTTGGCAATTATTGCAAACTACTTGTGTTACTATGTCAAAAATTTCAGAATTATATAAAACTTATGAAATAATTTTATTTGATGATAAAACTAATTATTCTACGTTAAGAAAAGTACCAACATTATCGTTGCTATATGCAAAAGATATATGGAAATACAGTTCCAATCCAGATAAGGCCCTAAATTCAATTAATCGAGCACTAAAAATTATCCCCACTTCATCAGATGTGTGGTTTGCCAAATTAAAAATATTATGTCAATTAAAAAGAATCAAACAAATTGAAGAGTTATTTAATGTTATGTTTGATTTCTTTAATAAAAAGAACACTATAGATAAAGAGAGACTTTACGTTAAATATGTTTCATTTCTCAGATATATGGGTAAATATGATGATGCAATAGAATATATCCAAAACAAATGTATTGTAGAATATCCTCAATTTTATAAATTTTATTTACAAATTGGACAAATTTATGAACTTGAGATAAAAGATGGTGAACAAAGTATATTTTGGTATGACATAGGATTTAAGAGGTTTCCTAAAAACAGCATATTTGCAATATCATTATCTAGAGTTCATATTAACCTACTTAATAATGTTTCTAAGGCACGCTCTATTTTGGAAGTCGCATTGGCTTTATCTCCTAATGATGAAAGATTGTACCAATCATTGATAAGATTAGAAAAAGGACAACATCAGTTAGATCAAGTTAATCTTCTGATTGAAAGAGCATTGAAGTTACTACCAACAAGTCCAATTATCTGGACAGAAAAACTTATATCTCTATCAGATCGTAAATCATCAACAAAAAAAATAGTATTCAAAGACGCACTTTCTAAAACCAAAAATCACTACTTGGTACTTCTTCAAATAGCAATCTCATTTTTTAATGATGGCCAATATAAATATGCCGAAAAATGGTTACAGAGATCCATTAAAAGCAACCCAAATTATGGAGATACTTGGGTCTGGTTGGTAAGAACTTATCAAAAACTGGGCTTAGACTGTAAAGATATATTTCATAAAGTAAATCTTTATGAACCAAAATATGGTAATGAATGGATTGAAATCACGAAGGGAAGCAAAACTCAGTATTTGGGTCCCACTGAAGTATTAACACTACTCTCACAACAATCAATATGAATCATCCAATCCGTGAATGAATCTAACCATATCAAATCTTTTATATCATACGCTGTGATGTACGGATGTTTACCATTCACCACAATTATATTTCCTCACTTTTTCTTTTTGGACAAAAATTCCTCTGGAAAATTTTTTCCATTCCCAATCGAGAACAAAAAATTTTGTCATTGGAAATTTTTCAAACACGTAACTGACTAGAACGTATTCCCCACCATAGTATTCTTTAAAGAGACAATTTGATAATATAGGAAATCCTTTAGAGAGCAAAGTGTCATACTTTGATAATTGATCGTGTAAACTGCCATCAATCTATACGGAATTGTGTTTTCTATTTTCACTACCTTTTGTTATTTTTATTTTCATTATTCTATCCTTATTTTTCCTCTCAACCTAATCTAAGAATCAATTAGTATTTCGATCTGAATATTTCCATTGCAATTTTATCTTTCATCTTCACGCTAATTAATATGACGTCTGCAGATTATCTCAATAATAATAATAGCGATACTACTTTTGGAAACGAAACAAAGTCTGGGACACTAGCAGATGATAGGGAAATTCAATCAACGTTACCACTGCCAGTAAATTACTTGTCACCAGCTTCGTTGGATAGTCAAAGATCTTACACAAACAATAGTCTTGATTCCAAAAATTTTACCAATTTCCAAAGTGTTCCCTCTGTGTTGAATGGTCCAAATCAAGCTCTAAACTCCATCTTTAGCTCTAAAGTAATGTCTAGTCCTGAACTATTAAGTTTGAACCATGACCTTCCACAAAACAATATACACTCTGTAGAGAATCAAGCAGTAGGTGTCGTGTCTAACTCCAATCTCAACCAAACTCCAACAGCTACAACAATTCCTGTTGCTACCGGGAAAAAGGCTACTGTTGTCAAAAGAAAATATTCAAGGAATGGATGCACTGAATGCAAAAGACGTAGAATGAAATGTGATGAAACCAAACCAGTATGTTGGCAATGTTCTAGATTAAACCGTGAATGTATTTACATTTTGAATGCCAAAAATAAAAAGAGAAAAACCACTGCAAAAAGCTCGCCCTCAGCTGGGAAAATATCAAAGGATAACAAAAAAGAATCAATGACACCAACTTCTAATACAAGCACACCAATTGATGCTAGTGAGAGAGCGTCTCTACTCACCGATAGCAGGCCAATTAGCAATATTTCTTCAATGTCTTCCGATAAAGTAATCGATATACCAAACATAATATCTGCTAATAAAATGAATGAAGTTGATGCTAATCTTTTAATGCAAAATTTAAATGATATTGTTAGTATGAAATTAAATGATTCAGTAATGTTAAACGAAAGTTTGAAAAATTATGATTTTCCCGATTTAGAAATACCAGAGCTACTACCCAACAACCCTACAAATATAAGTTCTGTCCCTATTTCATTTCTTGTTAATAATATCATTCAATTTAATATTAAAATATCATCTTTCAGGCTAGGTGGTATCCATGATGAGTACTTGCGAATATTCTACAATGATTGTTTGGATTCCATTGCCCCATTTTTCCAAGACCAAGGAAATCCATTAAGAGATATTTTATTATCATTTGCCCGAAATGAATCATACCTACTATCTGCTATTCTAGCCATAGGGGCATCCATAGCACACAGGAAATCTAATAAATTAGAAGATGAAAAAAATTATTGTGCATATCTTTCGCATTGTTTAAATCTTTTGGGTGATCAATTTCACAATGAATCAAATGTTTTGAACAAAATTGAACCCATTATTTTAACTGTTATTTTATTAGCATGGGATTGTATCTATACGATGAATTCTCAGTGGAGATCTCATTTGAAAGGTGTGACTGATTTATTCAAGAAAATCAATTCTGGAAGCTCCTCTAAAGTACTAAATGTGGCTAAATGTTGGTTTAAAGTGATAGAGACATTTGCCAGTATAAGTACAGTCCTCGGTGGGTCATTGACAGATGATGATATCAATTACATTTTTGATCCATATGATTTTCAGTATGTTGATTCCTTGAAATTTTTGAATATTATGACACCATTAAACGAGTTCAATTTATTACGTGGACATAAGGAAGATTTGGATTTAGTCATTAGAGAAGTCATTAGGTCATTGAATTCTATTAGAATGTATGAAAAGAAAGATATTGCTGATGAGGGCGGGATGTTCAATAAAAATATTGATTATTTGTTGTGGTCACCAAATAAAACAAGAGAAGATGATCCGATCTCTTATTTTAAAACACAAAAGATATTGATTGAACTTGATAAACAGTTAGAGTATGAGTTTATTAGCAAGACTGGGATCATATCTAAGGAAAGTCAATCTCATCCAGATAATAGTCACATTAGTGATAATGCCATTGATATAGTAACATTAAAGAATGGAGAGCGTGTGGCTATTAGTTGGTATGATATCTCACATCAGACTCAAACTTTATCATTCCTCTTGATTGTTTTGCTGAAGCTGTTAGGTATACCAAGAGAATCCATTACGATTCAGCAAGTTGTCAAAAGGATCATGTCATTTTTTTTCTTTGTTGATAGTGAAAACCCACCACAAAATGCAAGAACATGTTATTCAAATTTTGCTGTGTTGTTAGCTGGTTTGAATGCAATGGATGAAGATACAAGAGATTTAGTGAGGAAGTATTTCAAACTAAACCGTGGAACCTCTAGGAGATTAACTGAACATAATCTGAATAGATTAGAAAAGGTCTGGTCGGGTACTGAAGAAGATTATAAACTTGCTGATCAAGACGTTTTAACATGGTGAAGTATATAAACAATAATATGATTAATGTGGAAACTTTTATAGATTGACATCTATGTATACATATATGTGTCAATAATATTTGCATGGATATACAATATTTCTTTGCTGAAATAGAGTTAGATAACTTGCTCACATAATAACTCTTCGTAAGGTCTACATTCGATAATGCGGTGTGGGAGAAAGAAAGAAAATATCACAATAGCAAAACTATCTATTATAGAGTATTAAGTAATTACTAACATGGTATATATAGTATATGAGATATATATGAATATTGTAGGGTTAAAAAAAAGGTATGACATGAAAATTGCAAATTTTTTCTGAAATTAAACAGAGATAAAAAAAAACAAAAGCAAAAGCATAGTAATTGATTGTCAAACGAAATAAAATAACAAATAATCATAAAAATTACGTCATTAAAAAAAAATCTGAACATAAGTTCCCCACGTAATTCATGTACCAGGTAGAAATATAATAAAAACTTGCAAAGATATTATATATTATATATCTTTTAAGGGTATGTTTGAGAAAAGGCCATTATAACACTTGCTTTATGTAGGAAATGCAAGCGTTAGAACAACCCATTGTAAAATAAAAAACTATGCATTAAAAGGTAGTGAGCAAGATAAAAAAAGAGCAAAAAAAAAATAAACACAAATAATTAGGTAACTAATTATTCAGTTGCTTATTTCTTTGACTTCTTCTTTAAACTCTTGGAAGATGGAGAAGTTGATGGAGACTTTGGTGGTGGTGGTGGCAAAGTGGATTCTTCATCTTCAAACTTGTAACCTAAGGTGTCTAAACCGAAGTAACCGGAGATAACAACAAAGATACATGGCATAACACCTAATAACAAACAGTCCATGACACCGTACCAGATAGCTTCAGCATCTGGAACTAAGACGTTACCACCTTCACATAAACCCCAGACTAATGGGTAAATAGCCCAGAAGAAGATACATAAACCAGTGAAAACTCTGAAGACCATGTATAGCTCACCACCCTTTCTCTTAACGACACGTCTAGTAGTAGTTAAGACAGAGATACAGGCAATGATACCAGCACAACTACCAATTGTGTAGTAACCCCATCTATATTGAGAGTGAACTAAACCAGCAACTAAGTAAGAGACGACGTAGATTTCAACCATAAGAACGTTGAACATAATATGCCAGACGGAGGTGTGACCCATCAAACAAGCTTGAACAAATGGCCATGGGAAAGCTAAGAACCAACCAATGTATCTAGCGTAGAAGACTTGTCTAAAACCTAAGTGAGTCTTTTGGGTAGAGACTCTGTTTCTGTTGTATAAGGCTTGAGTAGAAGTGTAACCCAAGTTAGAACCCATGGTGAAATAAGCAATAGACATACATAAGGTTGGAATAATGGCAGTGTAGTAAGCCATTCTTTCGTGAACATGTCTGGTAAACATTAGAACAACAGCAGTTAAAGCCAAAGCAGCAAAGATAGCACAAGCAGCAAACAACCAATCAGAACCACCCTTAGTGATGTGGAAGTCGACATCGTGTGGTGGATTCAATTTTAAGGCTTCGTTACCACCTCTCTTGATTAATTCAATATATTCAGACATTTAAAATAAGGATCTATAATAGGTGTATTCTAAAAAAAATTGGTACAATATAAAAATGTAATAGTACTTTTAAAGTGTCACAAATATAAAGGAAAATGAGTTCGAAGATATGAAAAAAAATTATTAAAATTAGAAATTAATTATTAATTACGAAATAATATGTTGTGTATTTTTAGCAGTAGAGTACACGCAAAAAAAAACTCAAAACAGTTTTTATTAAATTGGGTATTCGACTTGACTGTTGTGTTGAAATGTCTTTTTGTGGAGATTTTGTAGTACACGGGGGTGTGAGACAGAAGAGTAAATATAGAGAAAACACAAGAAAATATATAGAGAGAAGGGAAAGAAGGTTAAAAAAAATTTGGAGGAAAGGAAAGAAAACTCATTTGAAAATAATTCAGTTTCCACCCCAGTGAATCTTAAATATTTCTTCCTTAATAGATATGATAAATTTGAAGAATTAAAAAATGGCATATTCAAAAGCAATACTAAAATCCTGTTTTTGTTATTCATTTGAGGGATTAAGAATATCATTTGTCATTAATCAATTATCGTTAATGTAAAACAAAAAAAAATATTACATTACAATACAAACAAAACAAAAACAGAAAACAAAAAAAAATATACAAAATAAGAATAAACATCGGAGGGATATATTTCATTCTACAAGATTCAAGCACCAATATAGGGATTAAAAAGGTAAATTATTTGGTAATATACAATCTGAAGAATGACAGGAAAAAGGAAACGAAGAATAGAAAAAAATAAATAACAAATATTTTGTTTTGTTATTTATTTTTTTGTCCACTATTAATTCAATTAATTTTACCAATCTGGATAAAATTATATTTCCTAAAGTAGTAAACAAAATACAGAAACAAGTCAAGAACACAATAGTGAGAGGAATAACAAATCATCATCGGTTTATGTCATTATTATCTTTTTTTGAATTAGTTTAATAAAACAGGTAATAAACAAACAAACCAATCATAGATGGGTTTTTCTAATGTAGAAATACACAAACAAAATTGAGCTTAAAGAAAAAAGAAGGGAACGATCGATCTATTCAAGTGAAACAAATAGGAAGTTACGTAAAAAATAAAAACAAAAAAGAAAAATTTTTTGGAATGTTTAAGTTTGTTAAAAAAGGGTAACTTGAAAACATTTAATAGTAATATGATATCCTAATTGAGTAATGCATTAGAAATATCCACGCAAATGATCTTTTGAAATCTTTCATTGTGTTATTTCTTTTTCTTCTTCTGGCTTGCCTTTTTATTTAGGGTATTACCTTATTTGAAGTGAAGGAAACAAAAAAGGAAAAAATATACATAATATACAATGTATGAGCTTTTTGAGTAGGGTATCGGTTGAACAATGCGTTCACAATACAGTGTGCTTTTTCCATTGTGTTCTGTTCGGAAACGAAAATGTGTAAAAAAAAAAAAAATAAACAAAGAGTAAATTGTTTTCTTTTTCTTTTTTTTTACTAGGAAACAGAAAAAAAACAAAAAAATAAAATAACGATGCCAGATTTAATCGAGTATTATTTACTTTTTCTCATTATTGCTTTGTTTTCCTTTTTTTTTTTTCAAACATAGATTTTCCGAGATATAGAGGTTTGGGATAAACAATGCACTTAATGGCAACTTCAAAAAATATTTTCATTTTTCTCTCTCAAAAAACCTCAAAGAAAGAGAGAACATCTCTTTTTGTTTATTTACTTTGTTTGTTGACGTTGTTCCCTTTCAGACAGTTAGAAATGTGATTTTCTCAAACTCTTTGGACCTAAATGCTTTCTTTTCTTTTTTTTTTGTTAACTGTTTTATATACCTCATTATTGTCTAGGGCTGACCATAAACCTTCTTGTTTATTCGGCAATCAGCATTATTATGATTAATATTAGCGTTAGTTTAGATGGTTATTCTTTAAGAAGAGTAAGAGTCATCATAGAAAGGATATGAACACAGATACATATATAAAGGATTGAATAGACTAAAATGACAAGATGTGCCTCAAAAACCGGATACCTCTATGTTCCATTTGAAGATACCAAACCAAAGGAGTAGGTCAAGCAGGTCAAGGTACAGACTTTCATATTCATTTGAAAGCGAGAAATGGATTAAGAACAAACCAATCTCTAAATTAAAGTCCTGGTTTCTTCCTTGAGAATATAGTCAAAACACAAAGAAAAAAAATAGTTAAGTTCACAGATACCTATAGAAAAAACCCTATGAAGGAATACAGAAGTTGAGAAAACAGATAGGAAATTGGTGCGATTCAAGGAATTTTTTATCCTCTTATTGGGAGCTGAGATGCGGATTATCTAAAGCTTAGCGACCTTTAAACTGATCTGTGTTTCTCAGTTTTTTTTTTTACTCATCTATTGACAGAAAAAGAAAACGGAATGACGATCAAAATATCTACATGAAAAAAAAGCGAATTTGAATAAGAGGGAGAGAATACGTAATTTCTGGGATGAAAGATAAAAGGAATTTATTGACTGATTAGGAAAGTAAAGAAAGAGAAAAAAACTAAAAAAATAAAAAAAAACGCTCAATTTCAGGTTGTAGAAAAATGGGGGGCAACACATTCTCAAAAACGAAGATTAATTAGAGCGGATAAAAAAAACATTATTTTTTTTTTGTTGAATTGTCACTATGACAACCGAATATCTTTTATCCTTGCTCTTAATTACTGTAACATATCATTTATGACCATCTTGTTCTACTTTTTTAGTGTACACTTAATGTTGACAGGCATCTCTTGAGCAAAAGAATATTTTAAGCTTATTGTCAAAGGTGTATCAAATTTTTAACTATCATGCGTAATAATTTTTATATGATATCTCCATGTAATGAAAGTATTACGAAAAGGCTTGTGGCGTGATTCAAGCAATCAACATCTAGATTTGGAAAATGATCAGTTTACAATCTTCTAACACCTTACATTTGTCTTTACAAGTACTTTTCTTAAGGAGATTTTAGTTGCATAGAAGGAAAATACTAACTGTTTTATAAATAAGTAAAGTAATTTTTGACAGGAAAAGTTATAATGATCGTTTTTCGTTCCTTGCACCTGCCTAATTTATACGAAGTCGATGAACCTATTATATCACAAGTCTATATACTTTTTTAAGTATTCTGCCAACTTGCACTTTCCAGTTATCCATAATGCTTCTTTTTTTAAAAAAAAGCAAAAAAAAAACGAATAGCAAAAATTAAGTTTCTTTGTTTTTATCCAGGTTGTTAGAGTAAAAAAAAGAATAAACAAATCTTTTTCTTTATCCAACATAACAATTTTATTATGAGAAGACCCTTTCAGAGTTAACTGAACCAACGGTTATACTGTTTCTTTTTTTGCTATTTTTTTTTTTTAGATCTTTAAAGTATCTGAAACATTTCATTGTTAAAAAAACGTAGCAACAGCCTTGAGACGGTCATTTAAGTTGTAAATTACTCAAAGATACACATATTACGTATTCAATATAATTTTTCTCTTTCTTAAGTTGTAATTTCAATGCCCAAATACTTAATTAACTTTTTTTATAGCATAAAATCACCTTATTGGTTCATACCTTCTATTTATATTTTATTCTTCTTGAAGAGTTAAAAAAAAAAGAAAGTCGTTCCAAAAAGATCCTTTATTGCTTCATGTAAGCGAAGATTATCTAAATTTCTAATAAAGAAAGTGATTCTGTATTATACATATACATACATATATAAATACATACATACATATATATATACAAAATTTTAAAGCTATCTTATTCTTATTATTTAGTAATAACTTTTAACGTTTGTTGTTATTATTGTTTTAGTATGATGTTAAATATAAATTTATATGATTTTGGAGGTCAAAAAATAATGTCCATTAGGAAATACCTTATTTATAAGATAAATACCGGACTTACTGGCATTATACGCAAATTAATTAAGATTGGTACTTTCTTGGTAAAATATTTTAATTCAGCCCCAATTTTTGAACAAAATATTTTCATTGTGATATCTCATGGTTATATATACATATTATTTAACTAATGGCCTTTATGCATTAAATCTACCAAGTATAATAGAGAAGTTTCACCTAACAATAGTAATTACGAAATAGTTTTATTCTTCACTTTTTTTCTTCTTTTTTCTTTTTTGATTAAAATTAATTTATTTAAACAGGATAAAAAAAAAAGAAGATTGTAACTATATATTTTAAAATTATTTATTATAAACGAAAGGTAATGGTATTAATTTATTTCTGAATAGATATCTTGTAAACAAAAGTTTTATTTTTAAATTCTTCAAGAGAAATATTATATAGTCAGCAAAAGTACCATTGTTGTTGATGCTATCTGCATATTATCTAAAATATATAGAGTAGAACTGAAAAAATCTTTTTATATTTTGTTTTGAAATTTCTTTAATTGAATAAGAAAGTAGATTTACTTATTTGTTTCAGTTGTAAAAAAAAGAAAAAACTAGTAATAAAAGACTCTACTTCATACAAGAGTCTCAATAGGATGTAAAGATAATGCTATATACACATGCAACTGTTCAGAGAAGTTTTTATATAAGTTTTATGAAAAATTTATAATGTTTCCAAAAATACTATAAAAAAATACAATAAAACACGCTACAGAAGTTCTTTTACAACCTACTATTTTTTTTAATTTATAACATTGGAAATACATAACTATAAAGAGTACTCATAACAAAGGTTTCATAACATTTTATCTATCAGCATTACTAATGCAATCTTAAAGTCTTTGTTTTATTTTATTATATATATATATAATTTTTTCTTGTTTCTCCTTCTAATTTTTTCTTCCCAATTTCTGTTTTTATTCCAGCTCCCAACATTTCTTTCTTTTAGCGTTCTTTTTTCTTTTTTCTTTTTTCTTTTTTGTTTTATTTTTTCCAATTAATTTGAGAGCAGTGAAAAAGATAACCCATGCAATAACCTAAAATTAAAAAAACCAGTTTTTGGTAAAATGGTTTGAACACATCAGAAGAATAACCCTATCAGTTGATGAAATTAGAAAGTTTTTCTTGTTGCTTTGTAAACAACCACTTTTTTTCAAATCTTTGTATTAAAAAAAAAAAAAAAAAACAACTAGAAATATTGCTTGGACCCTAATTTATCTCCAGCCTTATTCATTTTTTTTAAAGAGAAAAAAACCATCCACTACCCGCACAAATCTTTTCCGTTTTATTTTTTTTTGTTTTTCCCCTACTCTTCTTATTCTGTGCTTAACACAGACCGTGGGGAACAAAGACAATGGGATCCGTGGCGGCGGTTGGTGTTTATTACTCAATAATTATGTGATAATCTTAGCTAAGAAATTACTTAATAATAAACAAGTTTATAATTTTTCCTTTTCCTTTTTCCTTTTCATTCCTTTACACCCGGGCTTCTGTTCGTTTTCTTCTTCTTCTCTCCCCCCCTTCCCTCTCCATAGCTATTACACATACACATATTACAGACAGTTACTTTGTTGTGACAACCTAATGATAAAATATATATAAAGGACCTCCCTTTTTTTCTTCTTTTTATCTTGATAGTACCTGAACAATTCTTGCCCACATACTACTTGAAGTATTCACAATCTGTAGTGTAGGACGATCAGTCAATTAATTAAACTCATTTACCCAAATAAACATACACACGACATACATACATATATTCCAATTAAAAACCCAAGATGCCAAAGGTTGCTATTATTATTTACACTTTATACGGCCATGTTGCTAAGTTAGCTGAAGCTGAGAAGAGAGGTGTTGAGGCTGCTGGTGGTCAAGCCGATATCTTCCAAGTCCCAGAAACTCTAACCCCAGAAGTCGTCAAGGCCTTGGGTGGTGCTCCAAAACCAGACTACCCAATTGCCGATCGTGAAACTTTAACTGAATATGACGCTTTCTTATTTGGTATCCCAACTAGATTCGGTAATTTCCCAGCCCAATGGAAAGCCTTCTGGGACAGAACCGGTGGCTTATGGGCTAAGGGTGCTTTGCACGGCAAAGTTGCTGGTGCCTTTGTTTCTACAGGTACCGGTGGTGGTAACGAAGCCACCATTATGAACTCTTTGTCAACCTTGGCTCACCATGGTATCATCTACGTTCCATTAGGTTACAAAAACGCCTTTGCTGAATTAACTAACTTAGATGAAGTCCATGGTGGTTCTCCATGGGGTGCTGGTACCATTGCTGGTGCTGATGGTTCTAGAAACCCATCTGAATTAGAATTAAGAATGCACGAAATTCAAGGTAAAACCTTCTACGAAACCGTTCAAAAGTTCTAAGTCATTTAATTCCTTTTTCTATATCATATTCATCGATCGTCTTTTTTTTATTTATTTTTTCTTTTTTTCTATTTTATATCTGTTTTCTCCATGACTTTCTTTTTATAATAAATATCAATATACCTCCATACGTACATACGTACATACATACATACGTATACATATACATATATATATTTACTTATTCATAACTATGTATAACTATTCATAATTTTTTTCCTTTAAAAAGTAAGAATACTTATTCAAACTAATTTAATATTACATTTTCATTTAGTTTCCTCCTTCTCGGACCTTTTCCTTCTTTTTTCTTTTTTTTTTTATTCTTCTATGAAGTCATATATATGTATACATGACATATACATATATACATATATATATATATATATATATCCATTAAATAATCATAACAATGAAGTTGTTAATCTGTGGCTATTAGTTGGGAAAAAAAAAAAAAAGAAAAAGACAAAAAGATTATTGCAAAAAGATTTAATCGATGCAAAATTAAGACTTCCTTAAATGTAATAAAAGAACATACAAGAAGGCTCAAAAATGAATAGAGAGAAAATATTACTCCTGTCAAATGTAATGGTTTAATAGGGAGCCCAAATAGAAAGACCAGTTGGCTAGTGGAGAATTGCAAATCTTTAATATCAAAAGAAAGTATATGTTTGAATAAGATAGATTTACGAATTGAACACGGGGAATATGCGGACAAAAGTATACATGTCTAATTGCATCTCTTCCAAAGATTTAGTATAATTTCATCTCTATTATATTCCTTTCCAATCTACAACAACTTATACACGTACATACGTACATACCTACATATATTTATACGTACAAGCATATTATCTATTAAGTAGGTGGTAGACACTGCCACCTTCTGAGACCATCCCCACTCCCCAATCATCATGTCATGTCTTATCATGCCATCTCATCTCTCTACAACTTCTGCCTTTCTGACGTGTTCTTCTCCTGTCATACCCCCGCCTTTAATTATTTTTGACTCTGGCGCCCTTCGCTGTCAAACAGTATGACGCCCAGACATCCTACTGGCTACGGCCGCAGTTTTTTTTTTTTACCTCTCGCCATCGTCCCCCGCCCCCTCACATTGAAATTTCTTTTTCTTTTTTTTTTTCTCTTTTTCTTAACTCCCTACTCATATTTCCTGTAGTTCTGTACGAAGGAGGGGGAAGAGAGAAATAAAGAGTGCGAAAGAAAGAAGAGAGAGGAAAAAAAGAGAGAAAGCTAAAGCCAAAGAAAGGAAAGAAGTCAAAGGTGAATCAATCGCGAGACTCTTTTTTTTTTTTTTTTTTTTTTTTTTAAAAAAAAAATCATTAATGCCACTTTCTTTGACTAGACCTTTACTTGAATCATTGTGAAACCTCCATAAATATATATTAATATCAAATCTATTGATATCATACATTCTTTACATAATAAATCAAAAAAAAAAACAAAAAACAAAAAACAAAAAGTATTATTAGTATTAATAATACCAAATATACTTCAATAGATCAAATTTAAAGACTATCTGTAATATTATTCAAAAAGTTAGTCTCGACAGATAGATTAACTTATTTGATTTCTCCAGGATTTTTCTATTTTAGTCTATTTCCTTCCCCCCTCCCCTTTATAATACCTTCATCTGTTGTTCGTTTAAGATCCTTTCACTTCTAACAAAGTATTACTTTTTACCATATCCATACTACATATCCATCAATTCATCCAGCTAAAATTCATTTATTTAACTCCAATACATCTTCCCCCTCATTCCCCTTTCTTTGCTTCTATATTTTGCTTTCCACTTTCTATTTCTTTTCTTTTGTTGTCTATTTTAACCCTATTCAATTGAATATAAATTGACAATAAGCACTTATTTATAATAATATTAGAATACAGATATGTCAAATAATTTAGCTGCATATTTTGCTAGTTCAAATAACACCACGGATAACAATAACAACAACAACATTAACAATAGTAACACACGTAACCATACCACCACTAGTAATAGTCTCTATGATGATGATGATGATATGGGTCCATCTGTATCTATGGCTATAGAGGCAGACAATGATGAAGATTTCCATAATCTAACATTTAAATTGAAAAGAACCCAATCCATGGGTTTATTAGATCCCACAAATCCAATTGCTAAAAATAATAGTAGATCTACTACTACTACCACAACTACTACTTATAACAACAAACAACAACTGCCTACACCGAATATAATAGACTACGATGCCCATTCAGATGATTATGATTATGATGCAAATAACAGTGATATCAGCAGTAATAGTAGTGACTCCTCTAGCAATATCTCTGACGATTTAGTGCTCAACAATGGAAATACTACAGGAGATGACGATCAGGATAATTTTAACGTCGGCAGTTACACGCAGTCCTCCTCTGTATCCCCACCCGCACCAGATGATGATAAACTGTTGCCACAAGATGACAACGACGTAGTAAGAGAACCCCAGAGACATGTGGATTATTTGTCACATCATTGGAAAGAATCAGATATTTCGAATTCTTGGAAATATATCATTGCAAAGAAGAAAAAAAGAGATATCGACGTGGTCAACACTGCAAGATTAGAGAATGCCTCGTGGAGAACATGGGCAAAGGCAAGAAATAATTTAAAGACTGTGTCTCCTGAAATCTTGAATTGGTCAAAGGATTCTGATGTAACCTGGTTGTATGGTCCAATTGTTCGTAGTGATAATTTCAACAACAGTAGTGGCAATTCACATAGGAAAAGAAATAAAATACACAGTAAAGATGACTACCGTTATGATGACAATGATGATTACGATGATGACTACGATGATGATGATGATGACGACGACGACAATTATGAAAGAGGATATGGTTCAGATGGTGATGAAACTTCAATAAGATTACCTTCTACAAATTCCTCAATAGTTAATCAATCCAACACTACAAGTAGGCGTCCTCATTCTTCAAGAAGAGAAATTACGCCAAAACCTATCTTAAAGAGAAGAACAGTCCCTGAAATCATCGAAGAAAATGCACAATGGAGGCTGAATGAAGCAAGAAAACATTTCAATGAAGTTAGGAGAACTCAGTCTATAAAGAATCGGGATATTCAGACTAATGTTCATGATGACTATGATCTACTAGCTGCAAAGGTCAATGCCCAGTATTTCAACTACCCATCATCTTCATCATCATCAAATACAGCTTCCAATAAACAACAACAAATATATTCTTCAAATCATAACAACAACAATAATGATAATATTAGTCAAACCTGTAACGATACTCAAGCAAACTCTTCAAATGCCAAGTATGATATACCGTCTTATACAACCAATCAATCAGGTAATTTAAATATTTCTGATGAAAAAGATAAAAAAGCTAATGATTCCTCTATAACAAACTCAACTTCACCTACTAAATCAAATGTCACTGTGCTAAATTCAAACCATAGAAATATATATACAGTTTCACAGGACAATTCCAGTTCAAACATAAAAAATGGTACATTATCATCAATATTGACCACATCATCGGGCTTTCGTTCAAAGAACAATAATAATGATAAAACAGACATTTCTAATAACAATAATATTAAGAAACCAAACAAAGATAGACATATCCATTTTAATGATCGTGTAGAGCAATGTATGGTTGTTAAATACCCTAGTAATCCAAGTGATGAAGATATGGAAAGTGGATTCTACAGTTCCGACGATGATTATAACCAAGAATTTTCAGATTACTCCAATTCAGAGTCAAATTCCGATTCTAGCGATGGAGAAAATGATGATGAACATGGTCTTTTTATTAGTGCAAGATTCTCCAGAAGACTTGATTCCTTAGCTCATTCACCTATTACAGATAATTCATCAATTGGTTCCAATTGTACTAGCGGTAGGCATAATTCACATATCCGTCCAATAATTAAAATGTTACCTGCTACTACTCTAAATTATGGTTCAGATGATGAATCTGATAATAATGATTTCAATAGTGGTTATGGTAATGCCATCTCTCATAACGTCAATACACAAAGAGGTTACGATTATATCTATGATTACAATTCTGTTTATACTGGCGACACTTCAAGTTTCCTACCAGTGGATCCATGCGATATTATTGATGTTCCAGAAGGGATAAATTTACAAACAGCCATTGCTGATGATAATCAAGAAACTTATAAGTTGTTGTCCCCATCCGATACCAAATCGAATCAACCAACAGCTCTTCTATCTCCAGCCACTTCTAATGACCAATACTATAATAGTGGTGACGATCAATATAGTATATCTTCCAATACAGATGATGATCAATTTATCGAGGATTCACAGTATCATAGCTCTAATAGTGGATCAGATTCAAGCTCTAGTGATAATGAAGACTATTTACAAATGGGATCTAAATGTGTGAATAGTGATTTGGGATTAAAAAGAACTGTATCAATTGGTAGAAGCAATAATTCTTTAGTTGGCTTGTCTTTAAATAATAACTCAAATCAGCAACTAAAAAGTACTCTCTCCCAAACTTTTCTAAATGGTAGCTCATTGGCTAGACAAACTAAAAGCAGCAATAACACCCTAGCCGACACTTTTCAAAATAAAAATGAAATACCGTTAAGTAGAAATGCCAGCAAAGGGTTTATATTTAGTTCTGATAGTGAAGAGGAATCTGACGAGGCCCTATGTATCACAGACGTGAAAGAAAATAATAGCAATCAAACACACAAAGGTGATCTCAATTTAAATTCATTAGAGATTAAACCTTGCCCACGCAGAAAATTGGGTCCACCACAAAGATCATCAAGTAGCTTATTACTAAATAATATAAATCAAGCAGGCAAATACAATATAGACAAATCTATTAAAATTCCAAGCAACACTGTGTCTTCTACAAATATTTCACCTAATAATGTTACCATTGAGGGTTCATTTCCACCACGAAATGATTCTGAAAAGTCTGTGATGCCAAAGGAGAAATTGACCAATTACAATAATTCTTAAAAAAATAACAAACTACCATGTGAAAAATAATCAACACTAAATATTTTACTAACAAAAAATATTTTATTCATACAATTAGACCATCACTAGCTACTTTTCAAGCAATCATGGGTTTATCTTAAACAAAAAATTCCATTCTATTCTATTTTCTTTTATTTTCTTTTTATCATATAACATATTTTATTCAAGACATTGCCCAAGAGAGAAAATATATTTATTAGGAATTATATTGGTGACACTCTTGAAACTTGAATGTTGACAGCACATTTCTTCCTTTCATAATATTTAATTGTGTTTTTAATGACCTCAAATTTTCTACTATCAATATATCATACGTAATTTATATATGTATATAGCCTTCTTTACTTCTAATGAAATCTATTATTCATCCAATTATTTTATTGTCACAGTTCACTGCAAGCAAATATATAAGGTATAAACACATACAAACTTTATGCTGTTTTGTTTCTTGTAATACCAAAGAAATACGCTGTTTATATTTTCTTGTTTATTTTTTTCTCTATTTTTAAGATATATATCATTAGTTTTATTTTTCTGGCTACTGAAATGTTCAGTAGCCAGATATCAAAAGACTTGATTTTTTAAAGATACTCAATAATTGTGTGTCTAACTATAACAAATTTGGTTATAAAAAGCCTATGCAGCTTTTTTTCTAGATAAGACTTAATATAAATAAGAATTGGCCAATATTTTGAACTAACATTAACACTGGTATTGAGATTATTAACAATGCCAACACAACCCCAAGTTCCAAACATCAAAATAGATGGACATGTATCTAATTCAGATGATACAAGTGAAAGGACCTCTATAAGTCTCTCTAGACCCAGTATAGAATCTACAGTTTCAAGATATACGTCAAATAGTACTATTTTCACTGGGCAGCACAGAAATCAATTTAGTCTAAATTCAAAATCAGGATCTCATGATTACTCACCCTTAGGGAACAATTCTATCTATGAAATTGTGATGAATACAAGGCGGAAGGATTGGCTAAGATCTCCAACTTCGGTAGATATCCCCCCTGTTACAGTGAGCAAGCTTGATATTATTGACGGTTGGAATAAGATTGTAGATGATTATATGGAGGACATTGGTGAGGAAGAAACTATTTTTCAAAGTAGGAATAATATAACAAATATGAATAAATTAGAACAAATTAAACAACTAGATGATCAATCTTCAGATACATATCACGATGATTCCATAGTTATAAATCAGATTCCAGAATTTTATTTTGAGAAAGTTTTCCAACTGGATAACGAGAGAACTTTTAATAAAGTAATAGAGAGTGTTGATTTGAAGCCACAAGATTTAGTGACAAACGATAAAAACAAAAGAGATGAATTTCATTTACTCCTAAAAGACAAATTAAGCAACTATTTAGACGGTGTGGAAACGTTGCTTGTTAGTAATATATCTAGGTCTTCTCACAAGTTTTTCAATACGTTAAATGATGTAGAATCAATACAAAATAATATTGAAAGTACCATAAATGAATTACAATTGTTAGAGAAAACTTTGCAAATATCATTGGATGCTGAAATCAAAGAAAAAATTAAAAATATAAAGCTTATAATAAAGAGAAATAACATTGAGAAATTAGAACAAGGTTTACTACAAGTGAAATTAGTTGTTGATAAGACAGAGGAGTGTAAACATAAATTTTCAAATGATAACTTAGAACAATGTATGTCGTTGATTCAATCTATTAATCTGTTAATAAGAGGTGATAGTTCTTCAGATGAAAATGTTCAAAACTGGACTAAAGATTGGCCATTTCCACTTATAGATTTAAAGTCAGTATTAGGTCTTATTGAGATAAGAGAGTTATTAACAAATATGAAAATTGAAGTCGGTGGAAAATATTCTCTTCAATTATCAGAGTTACTCTTAGAAGATTTAAGAAGTGCTTATAAAAATATTGACACAATCACTGTTATAAATGATATACAACAAGGAAAAATTGAAAATGTTAGATTTAAGTTTCCAACAGATTTTGAAACCTCCGTTAGGGAGATTATTACTAAATTGAATGAGTGTGAAGAATTAACCAGTGCCTTTGCGCTCTATGAAGATAAGATTACCACGGAAGTGAAAAATATTATCAAATACTATTTACCTAAAGAGAATATTAGTAAATCTGATTCGTCGTTATTGGTAGTGGATAGATCTCAATCAGTGACCCCAAAGGGGACAGGTTCCATGAATACTTCAACACGACCACCCACTACTAGATCAAAACTATCTACTTTGATTAAAGAACAAACACCAGTAGAATTTCAAGACATGTTAGAATCAATCTTCATTCATTGTCTATGTGCTATTAAAAGATTATATCAACAGCAAAAATTATTATTAGATATTTCTTTGAAGGTGATTAACACCTCAACCATCTCTGAGAATCAACATAATATGATCAATCAGTTAGATATTAGAACTAACGTGAATGAAATTATCAGAATAGTACAACTAAGAATGGGAAAAGTTATAACAGTTCGAAAAGAACTGACTTCTACTTTAAGACATGACCATTTTTTACGGCTATATTCCGTCTGTATTCTATTTATTCAAGAATGTGAAGCTCTAAGTGGAGAATTTCTTACGAAATATTTCAGTGATGTTTTATCATCCCAAATAAAACATTACATTACGACACATGATTCAAGAAATCTTAGAAGTATACAAAAGAAAATCGAATTAGAGAATTGGGTACCTGCTATTGTGAGCCCGAGTATTCAAACCGATGTAAATGATATAGTTTCAAGTATTGATATTGATCCAATCAACTGGACGTCCCAATTGATATTATATCAAAAAAATGATAAGGAAGAGGCTCAAAACAGCGAATCAGATAGCCGTGAAATAAACAAATCTACTGGCAATAGAAAGTCTGTTGTAGTTGGAGACAAAACATTTGTTGCTAGTGAATCTTTATTACAAGTAATCCAATTAATAAGAGAGCTATTAATATTGTCAACTAATTTACCATCAAGTTATTTACCATATTTTGAAAGAATGTGTTTCAATCTACTGAAATATTTTAATAGCTATACTTTAGCCTCTATTACAAGTTATCAAGACCAAACGATGTCGGCTCAAGGGAAGAATTTATCAATAATGGGAGAATCAATTGATTGTCTCCGTGAGTTTATAGTAATTGTTCAACAATTCTTCTCAAGACAAGGAAATAACAGTAAAGATTTTGTTCCCTTTGACAGCAAACATTATAATCAATTAATAAGACAATATGACAGTGCCTCTGAGAAAATCTATTTAGCACATGCACCACCACCACCTCCAGTGTAATTCCAATAAATAACCTAACATTAAACATAACGAACAAGATCTGAGAACATTATCACAATATATCTGTCGCACATTTTCCTAACACATAATGTATTGATATGCCCTTATTATTTCTTAGAATTGACCACTAAGGAAATGCAGATTTTGTTATCATATTAGACGGGAAACCACATGACTACTTTGTCCAACCCTAGGGTTCGCATATTACATAAGAAAAAAAAAATAAAGTTCTTACCACTAAAAGAAATTTGTGCTTTCGGCTTTTTGAATGAAATGGGAGATGGGAATTTTTGTCACAAAATGAAGATATTTTCCTTAGTTTTTTTTTTTAGGATTTATAATAATAACAAGGATCGATTCTCACATGCCTATTACCCTGCTTTATACCTAGTGCTAGCACTGCTAACTCTACTATTACAGTTTTCCATGGATAACATATCCATCTATTACTGACACTCTTAATTTTTAAACACATTCAAAGTTGTGGTATTGTTATTGTTATTGTTATCAGTATTTTTAACTAAACAGATTTTTGTAGGTGTTATAAAGCAGAATTGATTAACAGATTGATAAACAAATAGAATAAGTAATTTAGGTGTCACAAATTAGGGCCAAATACTTAGTACACATTATATTATTAATTCGATTTCATTAACATCGAAAATAGCAAAAGAACCAAACACAGCAATAATTAAAATTAAGTTGAATAAACTTTTGCATCGTTTCATTGATTTTTGCATAATTAGTTTGCATGATACTAATATTTTAGAAAATATATAACGATGTCGGCTCAGATCAAAAATAAATTATCTGATAAACATGGTTCTCCTCTTGAAACTGTGGAAGAAGCTGTGTTAAAATACGTAGGAGAGGAATTAACTGACGTGAATAAAGAAATCTCTAAATCTGATATTGAAAGAGAAAAATCTTCTAAAAATGAAAAATACACTTTTACAGAGATATCTGTGTCGTCTCGACATCTAAACGGTGAAATAAGTTCAAGTAATAGTAATGATATAAAGGACAATAATACTAACTATACAGATCTAAAGATCGACGAAAACAACAATAAAGATCATAGCAGTAGTAACGATAATGCTTCTGACATGACATGGTATTTAAGGCATGATGAAGATATGACAACTACCAACTTAAATCAAACAGAATCCTCAAATGTTCAACCGAAACTACAAAATAACCAAGATTCAATAAATCAAAACACATTAGCATTAGCTGCTGTAGTTGCTGCATATCAAGCTGATAAATTAAATAAATTGAAAAGGAAAAATGATGATGTAGAAGATTTTATAGATACGCATGTAACAACGGACCATCAAGATAAAATGGCTGAAGAGAACCCACATAACAGTGGATCGTTTAAGCGGGGGAAGATAAATGGCCATCATGAAGAAGGTGATACGATTAATGATGATTATATAGTGAAAAAGTTTCGTGTAGATTTAAAGAGGGGTAAGTCCCGCTTACTAGTAGATCCAGAATTAACTACTTTAGATGATCCATCGTCACAACATCAATTAGTTAACAAAGCTATTGAAGAAGCTGATTCGATATCCCAACAACCAGATTTCCAACAATATTTAAATACTGAAACTGACATGAATCATGACTTAAGTAAACTTACTGAACACGATATGGATGACAATCATGTTAACAGTAGGAGTCTGAAACATTTAAAAACAACAGCTGAATCTGAACCAGTGGAGGAAAGCTTGTCACAGAAAGTCTTCAATGATTTTCCTGAGATATCTTCAGAACCACCGATTACTATAATCAATATGTCATCCAATAAAAATCATAAAAAGAAATCTAACACTGAAAAGGTGAATCAAGCGACCATAGATGCAGATAATATGTTGTTAGAGCGTGCAGCCAAAAAAGCGTCTGAGCTAATAGGCTCTCTAGCATCTACTCAAACTAGCGGGAAAGCATTTGATGCATATGAAGAAGCTGCATTGGATCAATTCATCAAAGATTATGAAACTATTAAGAAATTTACCAGAAGAGAAACATGTGAAAGAATTTGGACTAATGGACGGCGTAAGGATGATTTTTGGATCAATATCTGTAAAGTACTTCCTTATAGAACAAGAAGTTCCATTTACAAACATGTTCGAAGAAGGTATCATATCTTTGAACAAAGAGGTAAATGGACACCTCAAGAAGATCAACAGTTGGCAGACCTGTGTATAGATAAAGAAGGACAATGGTCAGTAATAGGCAAAATAATGGATAGAATGCCAGAAGATTGCAGAGACCGTTGGAGAAATTACATAAAATGCGGTAACAACCGTATATCCAATAAATGGTCTCCAGAAGAAGAATCTATGTTAAAGAGAGTTATTGCTACAATGTTAGAAGAAGCAGAGGCATACTATGACAAAAAAAATGAAATAACTACAGATTCAAATAATGAAGGTAACGGAGAGTCAAAAAATCCTGGCTACAAAACCATTGGCGCTAAGCCCACTTTTAAAGATGTCATCAACTGGACGGTTGTCAGTGAAAGAATGGGAGGTACCAGGTCACGCATCCAATGTCGGTATAAGTGGAATAAAATAATGAAGAAACAAGCTTTATCTAAGATTGAGCTTATAACTACTTCAGAGAAAAGATGGCTTATGGAAAAATTGAGAGATTTAGGTTTTACTGATGAATCACAAGTGGATTGGGATGAATTGGCAAGTCTTCAAGGTACAAAATGGGCTGGGCTGGAATTGAAAATATGCTATGAAAAAATGAGAACTATGGTCAAATCATATAAAGAATTACCTGTTAATGAAGTTGCTAAGTCATTATTGGAAAATTTACTAGATGATAATATAATCACAGAAAAAGATCAATAAAGAAAAATATCATTATTAGTTTCTGTACCAAAATTTTGAGCCTAAGACACATATTCATGAAAATGTATATATTTCTAGTCATATATAACTGTTAGATATAAATTATCTTTATATGAACAATATTCTAAACAATATTCGAAGCCACGTTTAATCAAACTCCACGAAGTATTCCAGTAAACTAGCGACTGGCATAATTTCAACTAAAGGATATAAGTATAAGGAAAATATTTATGCTAATAATTAATTCTGAGCCTTAACTTTTATTTTTTGTTTATTTTCTAACAATACATTATATAAAGAGATTCAATATATGTATATGTATTAGAGTGTGAGATAACAGGTGGAATAAGAAGCAGCAAATTCCAGTCAAGTTCTTGTATAAATAAAATGTAAATATAATAAAATAATTATGATAATAATAATAACAAAATAAAAAAATAGATAATTAAAGGTTAGATATTACTATACAATCCTCTTTTATATTTTTTTATCGTACCATTTACTTAGAACTTGGTGAATTGCTTGTTGGTCTTACCAACAGCTGGAGAGACCTTCAAGACGTTGAATCTAACAGTCTTGGAGATTGGTCTACATTGACCAGCAGTAACGATGTCACCAACTTGAACACGGAAAGCTGGGGAAACGTGAACTGGGACGTTCTTGTGTCTCTTTTCGAATCTATTATATTTGGAAATATAATGTAAGTAATTTCTTCTGATGATGACGGTACGGTGCATCTTGGTGGAAACAACAGTACCAGTTAAGATCTTACCACGAATAGAAACTAAACCAGTGAATGGACATTTCTTGTCGATGTAAGAACCTTCAATAGCGGTTTTTGGGGTCTTGAAACCTAAACCGACGTTCTTGTACCATCTCTTTGTTCTTCTGTTGGTCTTAACCTTTGGGTTGGTGAAGATATGTGGTTGCTGTTAACAAATCAAAGAAATAAAAAAGATAGAAAGGAAATAAATTCGATAAATCGAATTGGCAGAATTATTTATAATTGTTAGTATCTCGAGGACTCAATATTAATGAAAACTGTGTTAGACAAAGTTTCCTGATATTAGTTGCACTTATATATCAAAAAAAAACTCATATCGCTGCTTCATACACAAATTTGCTTGACATTAAAATAGGATAATATTAATATGTTTATTATTCAACCGACTCATTTCTATATTCTTGATACTAATTTCCAGAAAAAAGATATTTAAGCTTTTTTAAACTCATCGTCTTCAATATTCCAGTTATCTTTGAACAAACAAACAAACAAATATGTCCTTCAAATAAAATGAAAATAATTAATCCCGTGAAGGATATCATTGGATCTTGCTAACACATTATTTAAGGAAAGCGTCTTTATTATTGCGACTTTTATGCATACCTTTTGGAAAGCTCTTTCAGATTGAACGGTCAATTCAGTGGACATCTCGGCAGTTACTTATCTTTTACTTTGGTCAACGTATCAAGTGGAAAACCGGTATCAAATATTGAGAGGGTCTTCTACGTAACAAGACAATAAATACTTTTATGAAACCTTCCTAATTGCATACTATCATTATTAGTATTGTTACTATTTCTTACGTTACTACAAACAAGCATCAGCAATATGCAACGTCTAGCGTATAGTCTCAGACAACAGATAGATAGGGGAGGTTTAGTTCGATCGATCGTTGGCCTTCCACATTGTTGTCCTCCCCCGATTGTTTGATGTCCTCATCTCTACCTTACTAGCGTACAAACTGTTTGGACTGAACTCAATTGGATGGTGGGACGGGGCCAAAAGAGAATGGGATTATGGTTGTAGCTCCGGTGAATGGAGCCCCGGAAGGAGAAGGAAGAGAAGAAGCAACATGAGGGGGAAGGAATTGGTAAAAGAAGAGGTATCTACAGGGGGATTTGTGTGTGAGGGAGGAGGGAGAAAAAGAGAAAGAAGGAAGGGAAGTGACGATAGAGGGAAGAGAGAAGAATCTTTACCTTCCAAGGATTACTCTCCAGCTCCCGCAACACTGTGCCCAGCGAAGCTTGCTTCCTTCTTTCTGTGAACTAATCCATTCTACTAGACCAACCTGGTTCTCACCTCCCTCTCTCAAAGAAGCAGAAGAATAAGCAGAAGAAAAACTGCAGTCAAAGAGAACGGCGCGGTTTTCTTGTTGGGGTTGGTGCTACCTGTTATAGTTGTTTTGAGAATGGCTTTCTCAAAAGAGACATCAGAAAACACCTAATAATAATCATTTTTCGTAATCTGTTTCCGTTTACGGTAATATGGCTACAGTAAAAAAAATGTAAAAAATAAATCAGAAAAAAAAAAAAGATCCCATATGGGTGTGTGGATGTTTCTTGCGAAGATAATAGTCATGCATTGAATCTGCCCATTGGTATGTTTGTTAAAACATAATGTTACACAATGTGTTTTTAATACCTAATAATACCATATCTATTTTACCTCACATACAAAAGTTGCTAACTAGTACATTTACGAATTGCAATTTAATATTTAACAACCGAAAAAATCATATCTAAAAAAATATAGTTTGTGTAAGTACATACAAAGATATATGTCTATACATACAATTCCATTAAAAATATTATTTATCTTTTTTTATGTCTTTTTTTTTCCTTTTTAAAAATCTAAGAAGATAATAACATTATCATCATCATCATAATTAATGTGCTTATTTCTTTTTGTTAGAAGTTGAGTTCTTTGGTAACTCCTTAACGTAAGGTAAGAATTCTGGCTCGCCTGGAATGTATTTTCTTAAGACTTCTGGGACTACCAAACCATCTTCAGTTTGATAATTTTCTAAAATGCAGCATAAGGCTCTTTCAGTAGCAGACAAAGTAGAATTCAAACAGTGAACATATTTCTTTTCTCTGTCACCCATTTTCTTGATACCACATCTAATTTCTAAGTTTCTAGATTGATAATCCGTACAGTTGGAACAAGAAACCAATTCTTTATATTCTTTTTGGAATGGGAACCAGGCTTCTAAATCGTATTTCTTAGCAGCAGCATTGTTTAATTCGCCAGAGACGATACCAACAATACGGTATGGCAATTTCAAAGATTGATAGAATTCTTCAGAGTTACCAATCATTAAATCAAATTCTTCCCATGATTTCTCTGGCTCAGTTAATACGAATTGTTCAACCTTATCAAAGGCATGGACTCTGAAAATACCCCAGGCATCCTTACCATGGGCACCAGCTTCTCTACGGAAACATTGAGAGTAACCAACATATCTGATTGGCAATTGTTCTTGTGGTTTTTCGAACCATTCACCACTGTGATAAGCAGAGATTGGTTGTTCAGAGGTGGCAATTAAGTATTTTTCGTCTTCACCGTCAATAACCTTGTATAATTCTTCGTCGAATTGAGATAATTGAGCGGTCTTGGCCATGACTTCCTTATTCATCATAACTGGAGCTTGTAATGGAACATAACCCTTCTTGGCTAAAAAGTTCAAACCGTAGTTAATCAAAGCTTGGTTTAAGAAGACACCATAGTTTCTTAAGAAGTAACCTCTGTGACCAGAGATTTTAACACCACGATCTGGATCATAACCATCTAATCTTAATAAAATTTCGTGGTGAGATAAGCTAGCTGAAGAGCCAGTAGCAGAGGCAACTGGACCAACATCTTCCAAACCTTCTGGTTTCCATGTTCTAACTAACTCATTGTTTTCTTCATCGTTAGATACTACAACAGATGGGTGAACAATGTTACCAACGGAGAAAACTTTCTTTTTTAAGTCCTCATCTTCCTTTTGTTCCTTTTCAGTCAATTCCTTCTTCTTAGCAGTTAAAGTATCCTTTTCAGCTAATAATGCAGATGCATTTTCCTTAGCTTTAAACTTCAAACCTATTTCCTTTTGCAATTTGTTTAAAGACTTGTTTAATTCATCTAATTCAAATCTAGTCTTAACCCAGTTCTTGTAATCTTCAATGATTTCATCGACAATTTCAACACGGTCCCCTCTGGCTTTTTGAGATTGTCTAATTAATTCCGGGTTACCACCCTTTTCTTCAATAAAAAGATTGATATCTAACATTTTGAATTAAGTATAGCCCCAGTTTCTTGATATAAGTAACAAATATATATGTATATATATATAGCTGTTGCTCTTTTCTTTTTTCCCCCTTTATAGATATCTAAATTGAAATATAAGCAATTACCGAATCTATGTTGTAAAATATCGATGGTAAACAACAGAACGTAGTTCGACAATATTGAGAGTTCAACAACATTACTTTCCATTACTTTGTTTACAATTTTTGTATATTTTTTTTCTTTCGACATTCAAAATTTTTCAAAAATAGATTTCGAGGTTAATCAATCAAACAAAAAAAGGAAAAAGAAAAAAAGAAAAAACCCAAAAAGAAGGCTACAGCCTTGCCAGAATACTTGAGGTATATGTCTTTATATACTAAAGGCAGTCGTCATACATAATGAATTGTTCCATGTTCGAAACACTGCTGGAGAGATTAGATCAAATGTACAATCAATGATATATGAATTATAGAGAATACCAAAAATAATGCTATAACAAATGTTTATGCTTAGTTAAAATAAGTATTATGTGTGTTTCGAATTATTGTATTGTACGGCCTAGAAGGTTTTTTTAGTATGAAAATAAATGTGTACATAATGTTTTGTAAAAAATTTACACAAGTATCAAAAAAATGAAAGTATTCTATAATAATAAGGTTCAATATTTGAATATTCTACTTGAGTAATGTAAACATCTCTAACTAAATAAATTGGAACTAAAAATAAAACACTTCTATATTGTGGATGTTAAAAAAATAACCTAAGTTAACTTACTGAAATCATACTATTGGATTTAGTGTTTTTGCTTTATTTTCTGATACTTTCTATTTTATATACAATATTAAAAATGATTTAATATTCCAATGATTTGTATAGGAAATTTTAGATAAATTTGTATTGCTGATCAGTTATATGGCCAACTCTTGTACCCATCGAAATTGGATACACTCAAAAATTAGACTTATTCTTATTTTGTTCCTTTTTCTTTTAGTTGAACTACTTGCTCATCGCCTTTGAAGTTTAAATAGCTAAGAAATGTTGTAATTAACAACTGAAATATTAAAGCAAAAAAAAAAAAAAAATAAAAAATGATATAAATAAAAACACCATTATAGATTAAAGAAGAACCTGAAAAAGTGTGATTATTTAACATTATGTAATTAATAAAAAAATGCAAAATTAATATAAAGAACAGGAAAGTATAATTATTAACAAATAAGAGAACTTGAATGAGAAAAATGCTCTTTATTTTATATAAATTTTTGATAAATCTTAAGAGTTCATAGAAAATAAAGATTGATCAGTAAAATTGAAAATTCTCAACTAAAAACATTCATTTTTTTTATTGCTACACTTTTAATCACAAGTTCTATAAATATTATGCTTCTCTGTTCTTTTTTTTAGTAGCCATATTTGATTAGTTCCTACTATATATTTTTAAAAATAAAATTCTATAGATTGTATTCTTTTAAGGATCATTTTTAATTATCTTATATTGGTTTTTTTTGAATGCTCAAAATGAGTAGTGATAATAAATATTGTAAAGGTTAAAAGTTTAGCTGAAGATTTATAGAAAAAAAAAGTTTGTGTTGTATACTTTCGAGCTTATATAAGGTGAAGGCAATGTGATATAATGGAATAAGGATAAAATTATTAATAGCATCAGGTTTATCGTATTGATATATATAGTCATATATATTACATAGTAATATACTACTATATTTATTACTATTATTCATTAAATAATTTGAATAATTTAATAAATAATCTGCCAATATCCTGAAAAGGACTTTCCCTGATTGAGTAATTTTTTTTATTCTGTTACATAAAAGGAGATATTGTGAGCTAACTAAAATTTAAAATATAAGTCAATTAGAAATTGAAAAAGGTGATTTGGGTTTTGTGATATTCTTCAGTAGGTTATTCTATCTTCAATTTTGAATATCAGAATTTGTTGAGAATAACACATTAAACTATTCAAGCAAAAAAACAACAACAACAAAAATTACAAGAACTATTGTCAACTATAACAGAAGCTAATTAAGAGTATTTATAACACACAATTTTATATACAGAAGAATATTATCTTAATATTCAAGGTTGTAGTCCTGTCTTATTTATAAATGTATACAAAATATTGTATAAGATAAAATAAAGTGAAAAAGTAATAGAAAAACCGTTATGGAATTCCAGCTGTTGCATTTATATAATAATTTATTATTGCACCCTCAACTATTTAATTATTTAAAGTATTTGTCTAGAATTACCATTACGAATGTTGTAATACGGTGTGGTTAAATTCTTTTGTATATTTCGGGGAAGTGCAAATATTATTAACAAGTATTCAAATAGTCGAGACAGGAATCAATACAGTCGATAATATAATTTCTAAAAACGATCTTATTCATTGAGCAGCTTTGTCGAGCTTATATATTTATTTGAAGTCATTTTGCTTGTTACTTGCTTGTTGTTCCATTTATGTATATATATAATATATGAATTATCTACAAGAAAAGTGTTATAGAAGATGGTTCTTTATCTTCAGAAAACATTGTCCTTTTTTATGTTTTCTGGAGTTCGATCAATTATTCAGATTGATACGTTAATGAACTTAGTGATCTAAACCCTAATATTTATTATAATAATTAAGGTGTACTAGTGAATTAGTAACTGTACCTCAATTTACTAGTTATGGTAATTGGGTGTACTAATGATAAACAGCATAATTATTATAATCATTAGTAATAAGTGTGTGGCTTATTAAAGCAATGAATAGTTCTAGATTCAGTCAAAATCTTATGTAATCTTAATGGAACTAAGCTTTTTATTATGCAGTAATGAGTGCTGTAGAATAGAATAATAACAATTACCATGATTAAAGAATTGGGGTGCAGTTCTAATCCACTAGTGCACCTAAATTAATGTAATAAAATTTAGGGTTTGGATCACTAAGCTCGTTAATATACAAATCTGAATAATTGATCGAGCTCCAGAAAACATATAAAAGGACAACGTTTTCTGGAGATAAAAGATCATCTTCCATAACAGTTTTTTCGTAAATAATCTATATGTTGTATATAAACGTAAATAGAAAAAAAGCAATAATCCTTAATTTTCCTATATATAACATTCTTATATATTTGTTATTGCCCTTACTATTCGTTCAATAGTCCTGTTAAAGAATTAGCCCTAAGCCCAAACTATAATAATGAGCGGTTGGAGTATGGTCCAATGGTCCAGTGGTTTAAGACGTCGCCTTTACACGGCGAAGATCCCGAGTTCAAACCTCGGTTGGATCAGTTTAACTTTTTTTGATCCTTCTGCTATTGAGGTGATCGTGATGGTTCGGAGGTGTGACATAGATTGTCCTATAGTATCATTACAAACAATCGTGCGAATTTTCTTTTTACTTCAAGCGACAACAACATTCTTGTGTTTTTTCTTATTTATAAATTGTATATTTATCTTGAGCCTTATTTACTTGTAATATTTCCTGTACATACAACGTAGTTTATACATTATATACAGATAGTCAACAACCAAGAATTATTTATCCAATTTTATGTTCAAAAAGAGTGTGACTCTTGTGATAGTTTGTTAAAAGGATACAATGTACTCATGTAACTTCTTTTATTACAATTAAAGCACCTAATTGACTAAGAATCATCTTTATTGTTATGACTATTTCTCACCAATTTTGCTAGAAAGTTGTGATAAGTTCTACCTGTATTTGATACCATACTATTTGATATACCTAAGTTACTGGCATAGCATCTAGCTCTATTTAAACAAGTACGCCACGATGAAGTCAAATCAATATTATCAGCTGACATAAAACTTCTAATTTCAGGTGGTGATGCAACTAAAAATGTAGCAATGTAAAAACAATGAGGAAATCCTGGAGGAGCCTTGTTTTCTACTTCAGTGATAGCTTTGGCAAGCTCTTTGAAATCTGAAATGGAATACAAAGCTTGTAATTTTAAATAAACCTGTAGCTTATTTAATCTAGTATCCAATCTTTTACCCATTAAACCAACTAATTGTTCAACAGAGCTAACTGAAGATTCAATTTCTCTAAAATAACCTAAAGCACTTTCTCTCAAAGTTAAGCTTGCTAATTCCACTTTATATTTATCGTTTAAGTTCTCGTCTTTGTACATATTAAAAAAATTCATTAACTCGCTTTCCCATCTAGCGTACATAACATTCCCTTCATTTGTTGTAGCACCCGAGAAGCTGGAAACCAACTTAGTTAAATCCCTGATGATTTCACAGTCTGCAACTGATGGTGTCTCTTTGGCTGGCAATTGCTGGTTAAAACGCTTGTTATTTGCAAAAGCAATGGTAGACCCTAGAGTCTTGCTAAACTTGGTGAACCAAAGTAGTGGTTCCAGAGGGACTGAAACACTGGACCCTAGAACCTAAATAGCATCTGGAGACTCGACTTTGTCATTACCAACTATAAGAGTCTTCAATTGATCAGCTGACATCGTGTAATTAATATCAGAAGTGACTTTATTGGTTTCTGGCACCTTCAAACACTAGACCACTGTTTGAAAATGTAAATAAAATAAGTGCGTAAAATACTGCTGGGTCCTTCTAAACTAGAACGCTATCAAATATAATTGATAAGAACCTGTTACAAAAGATGCACTCTTCTAGAATGTAAGATTAGATAAATGATTCTTGGTTGTTCTTTATATATGATACATAAACTCTACTATATATATGGGATAGTTTAGGTCAATAGATATACAGATGTATATATTGTTTATAAACAAGAAAAAAGTGAGAACACCGTCTTCGACTAGTAAGTTTACAAGATCGGCTATCGAGACATAAGGGTAACACATATCATAAGAATGGTTAACTTAAAAAGTTTTTGATGTTAATTTATTTGGATAGGTATAAGATATAGACTTAGCCTATGTGTTTGGATGTAATACGAAAATATAATTATACCAACATGGCAGAGTGATATAATACCACATAAATGATTGTTTGTTCTTGGTTCTTTCTGTTGATTGTCCCTTTCCTTTATTTTTTGAGTTCATTCTGTTCTTTATGTTTGTACCCTCACTGTTCATGTATGGTATCTCTTATTTTTATTTGACAAGCTTTGACCATATAAATTTTCAAAAAGGGGAGTATTTAGGAAACTAATTCGTAACTGTCTGATTTTTTGAACAATTAAGTTCTGATTACTTTAAATACCTAAATGTGGGATATTGGTATTAATTATTGGAGTGAACAACTGTTACAATCTAAATATGAATATACCTTGTTCATTATTCAGGCTAAATAATATATGCCATCATGGAACCTTTTTTTGTGTCTGTAATGGATAACAATGTTGAACATCATTTTAATGAAGGAGATACAATAAGCGATTGTGAAAAAGATTCAAAAATAGATTTTCAAAACACATCAGATCAACTAAGTTGCAATGCTAAGTATATGTTCCCGAACAAAATCAAATATATTTTTGATGATGATTTAGTGGAAAGAGGTAATAATAGCGTAGAAGGTGATATAATATTAGATGATGAAGATTTAGACTATGAAAATATTATTATTTTTGACATGGATGAGAATCATCATGTTTTGAATCTTAATTTGATAAGTGATAAATATCAATTATTAAAATATGATATTGTAGGAGATGCAGAAGATAAGAAATCCTTAGAAACATCATATAGAGAAATAAATATTGAAGTGGTGTCAAAGTTCAGGAATTTATCAAATATAGCTAAAGATCTTCCCTTAAATAAGCTTATTGATATCTATAATATTCAAAACACACAATTACAATCGTTATATGATTCTATATGATTTTAGGATGCATATATACCTAAGTATATATACATGCATATATATATATATTTAGGTATACAAAAGGAATTATAATAATCTAATTTTATGCTAATTCATCTAAATTTGCAGGCATTGGTTTTATCTTAATACGATAGAATTTTTCTATATTTTTTAATTGATTAAAATCATTCCTCGTGACAAAATTGATAGCACAACCTTTTCTACCAAACCTACCAGATCTCCCGATTCTATGAATATAATTTTCTATTATTTCGGGTATATCGTAGTTAATGACGAGTGATACTTGCTGCACGTCTATACCACGAGCCCAAACATCAGTGGATATTAATACTCTGGAATGGCCAGATCTAAAATCGTTCATAATTCTGTCCCTATCTTCCTGTCTCATATCCCCATGCATGGATACTACACTAAAATTCGACTGTAAAAGTTTTGCTGATAGCCAATCCACTTTTTTTTTAGTATTGCAAAAGATGACACATTGTGTTATTGTCAAGGAATCATATAAATCACATAAGGTATCAAATTTCCACTCTTCTTTATCAACGTTGACGTGATATTGTTTAATACCATCCAAGGAGATTTGATCTTGTTTAACAAGGATCTTGACAGGATCACTCATGAATTTTCTAGTCACTTCAATAATATCTTTACTCATTGTAGCAGACACCACCACGACTTGACAACCCTTTGGCAATTTTGTGAAAATGTCATAAATTTGCTGCTTAAACCCTAGTGATTCACCTAACAGCTCATCTGCTTCATCAAGAACCAACATTTTACAACCTTTTACCACTAAAGTACCACGCTTTATTAAATCTAGGACTCTTCCTGGTGTACCACTTACAATATGGTATTGGCCATTTTGTAATTTATTTAAATCAGTTTTATTCATTTTATTGCCACCAACCAAAGCGAGTGATTTAACATTCAACATGTCCCCTAGGTTAGAGACCACGGTATTTATCTGAGATGCTAGTTCTCTTGTTGGAGAAAGGATCAATGCTTGCAACTCATGTTTCTTGAAATCACAGACTTGTAACATACCAATAGTGAAAGTAGCAGTTTTACCTGTACCTGATTGAGCCTGTGCAATAACATCTTTCCCTGAAATAATCTGAGTAATGGCTCGGGATTGAATGGAGGAAGGTGCTTCGAACCCATAGGAATATATACCGTGTAGCAGTTGTGATTTCAAATCCATTGATTCGAAAGTTGGTGAAATTTGTAATTTTTTAGATACTTTAAATTTCAACCTTTTATCTGATTCTTTATCAAATGACATGTTGCAGAGTTGGGGGGAGGATGGGAGGGGGATATGGTGATTGTTGTGACAGTCTATTTGGTGTATGATTATTTCTTTCCTGCTTCTTTTCTTTTTAGACTAGTTTCATTATCTCATGAATGAGATGTCTGTATAGTTAAATCGCACTGTTTTTTTTAAAAATAATATCAAGCTCATCTCAAAAAAAAATAAAATAAAATAAAAAAACTATAAAGCTGTATTTAATTATGAAAAAAAAAAAAAAAAAAAAGAAGTATCGAGAAAAAGGGAGAGATGAGATGAAATAGTACTATTTAATATAAGATGGGGCATATGATCAAAAAAAAAAAAAAAGAAAACTAGATTTTGAGGATTTGTAAATGGTTGAAAAGACTTTATTGGTGAATATTGCAGGAGGTCATGCCACCGAACTTTATATTACTGCTAGACATATTAAAGCTAGACTGCTTATCTCATATCCAGATGCAGACTTCAATATTATAGATTTGGATCAGTCGTATCAGAACAAGGATCAGGCTGGTTTAAAAAATTACAGTTACAAAGACTATGATTTTGAATTATTATATAACGAACTCTATAGACAAAAGAATGATGGAAGTAGAAATAGAAGCAGAGGTAGAAGTAGAAATATTATTATACTATGTGGTTGTTATGCATTATATGATAAAAGAATCAATAACCTTTCGGATCTTAAAGTATATATAGATTGTGATTCAGATAAAAGATTAATTAATCTGATAAGAGAGAAAGAATGTCTGGAAGGTTATGAATTAAATATGTTGCTAACTGAGTATATGGATCATTTAAGAATTGAAATGGACAGATATATCCAACCAACAAGAGCATCAGCCGACTTGATTATTCCTACTACAGATGAAAAGTTGGGTGAAGAAATTCTGATATCTGGTATCTCTCATTTAATTAAATTTAATGATTTGGAGACAAATAAAACAGAAAACAACAGTAATTCTGTAAGCATGTTGAAAGATTGTAAGAATTACCAACCTTTATGGGATTTTCAAGGTGAATTTATGGATTTGGAGAAGAGTAGATATTATGATTTGTCATAAACAATAAACAGCAGAAGACCAATTTATTAGCCATCTTTCTTGTAATTACACTATATCTATATATATATATATGTATGTGTATAGTAGATATATACATAATAACAGTTCAAAGCTTCAAAATAGAAGTATGAAAAATGTAAAGAGGCATAGAAGGAAATACAGAAAGAAAGAAAGAAAGAAAGAATAGTGGGAGGGTGAATACAGCAACTAAAGGATGGAACCAGAGATGATACGTGCTTCTTTTTTTTTTTAGTTTTATCTCCTCTGTTTATTTATCTTAAGACTTATAATGTTTGTTTGTCTATTGATTTGCTTTCTTCTTAGTTATTTTTTTTTTCTGTTACCGTGTCATTGGTATGATACGAAAAACCTTAGTTTTATCTTCGCATAGACAAAGGTCTCTGGATTTGCCTTGCCATATGTGTAAACATTGCATTCTAATTGTAATTCTAATTCCAATCATAGTCACATGGTGTGGTTCCCTTGACAGAAAAAAGGAAGCGTGTTTTTGTGTTTGTGTTTGGAGGGAAGGAGTCAGTCTTACAAAAGGCTCCTAAATTCCCGAGTCAAGAGGCCTGGAGGGAGTTAAACACAAAGGAATCTGTGCACCACACATCTAAAGAAGCAGAGCGTTTGTGTCATTGAGGGAACGGATGAATGGGGGGAAAGAGACAAATAAGTTGGAATGTATCTGTTTGTTATCTTCAGCTGATAGAGGACTGCAGTACTGCAAATAATGACCGATACTCAGATGGAGTTAGGAAAGTTTGTGTGTCTGTGAGAAGTGGAGGTTGGAATAATATATATATAATGTAAGTATTATACATATGGATGTATCCCTTGTACACTGTAACTTGAGACAAATTGACCGTTAAAGTGTTAAGGTTCATTGCTACAAGCTAGCACTGCACAAACACACACACACACATATATATATATATATATATATATATATATACTTAACTACTTAGTAGGATAATAATAATAATAATAATAATAATAACTTTTACATATAATGCTAAGATCTACAATTGATAGAAGACTCCTCTCTACAGCAACTGCAAATCAACTTAAGAAAACACCTCTCTATGACTTACACACTAAACTGGGTGGGAAACTGGTTCCTTTTGCTGGTTACATGATGCCTTTATTGTACCCATCTATTCAAAATCACATTGATTCGCATAAATGGGTCCGTTCACATGCAGGTTTATTTGATGTATCTCATATGTTACAAAGTAAAGTGACGGGCAAAGATGCTATTCATTTATTGAATCGTATCACACCAACTGACTTCTCTATGATCAAACCGACATTTGGTTCTTTAAGCGTACTTTTGAGAGAAGATGGTGGTATCCTAGATGATTTAATGATATTCAAAAGACCAGTGCATAATGAAGAACAACAAAGTTTCTATATTGTTACTAATGCATCAAGAATACAAGAAGATTCGGATTTCTTCTTACAAAATGTTAATGCTTTGAAATCTAAGGGGTTAGATGTAGAGTGGGAACCGATTAAGAATCAAGCTCTATTGGCGTTGCAAGGTCCCAAATCTCCCAAAGTCTTAGCTGCATTGCTCTCTTCAGCATCTGGTGCCTCCCAGGATTTGAATAATTTGGTCTTTGGACAACGTAAAACTTTCGTTTTACCTTCCGGTATACCAATCAGTGTATTGAGAGGCGGCTATACTGGTGAGGATGGTTTTGAAATAGCTATTGAATCGGACAAAGCCATCGAGTTTAGTGAACAGTTATTGTCCTATGAATCTGCAGTGAAACCAATTGGGTTGGCGGCAAGAGACAGCTTAAGGTTGGAGGCTGGGTTATGTCTATATGGTAACGAGTTGAATGAAAAGTTAACCCCTGTAGAAGGTAATTTGAAATGGCTAATATCCAAAAGTAGAAGGTTGGATGATAATGTGGAGACAAGGTTTAATGGGTACGAGAGAATAATGGATCAATTGAATAACAAGAATTATTCACAAACCAGAATTGGATTCAGGTATAAATCTGATGTGCCAGCACCAGCAGCAAGATCCGGTTCTAGGTTATTAGATAAGGACACTTTAGAACCTATTGGCATTGTTACTTCAGGTAGTGTATCTCCAAGTCTATCAGATGAAACTGTTAAGAGGGTTGTCAATATTGGACAGGGTTATGTTAATCTAGGCATGCATAAACCTGGCACTGAAGTGATTGTAGAGGTTAGGAGGAAACTATTCCCTGTTATTATCACTAAGATGCCGTTTATTTCCACACACTATTACAGAGGTTGAATCAAAGAGGCATGATAATATATATATATATATATATATTAATATTGTATTTTGATTTGAAAAGACCAACACACATATTCTATTTTAAAGCTACTATTTAAAACAGCAATTATTTAAATATAACAACATTATTATTAGGTTATTGCGTTACTATCGCATTGTTACTGCTGCTAGTCATAATTACTAATAACCTTCTCCCTGAGACAGAAAACTTGCTATGCTTAGTAATCATGGATACGTTTCAACCCTATTTTTTCCTTTATGCAAACCCTAATTTTTGATCTGAAAAAGAAAAAATAAAAATAAAAAAAAAATAGAAAAATGTAAAAATTTTAAAAGGTGAAAAATATCTTGTGATTAAAAAAAAAAGAAAATATGAAAGAAGAATTTGATTCACAATTTCAAGTAATTTAGACTTTTGGTGATCGAATAAGAATACGTCTTGTATGCGGACGCCACAAATATACTTTATTCGCTATTCTTTGTACCTACATCCGAAGAGTTATTAGCTAGACTATTTGGAGATAACTTATTCCTTTCTTCTCTTACTGTCTTTTTTTTTCTCTTTTACAAGTTGTATCATCATCTTCAACTTCTACTTCAATTTATATAAATACATACATTCTATTTATATATTTGATTTTTAAACGGATATATTTATCGTCTCCCTTTTTGTTGTTTTATGATTGACAATGGTCTATGATAGTGATATAACAGAAAATATATCACTATCCCATAACGAAAAGCATACAGAATCCCTAAAGGATTTAAATACATTGGATGAAAGAGTATTACCTCCGGCACTCTCTGGTAGGAAAGCATCCACTTATTTAGGTATCTTCAGAGAAAGTATTGAAGGCAATAACGTGGATACAACAAAGCCAAAATCTTTTTTGAAACATGATTCGGATACTGGTTTAAGTGGTAGGGATAAGGTTATTGATGAAGATAATACAAAGAAGATTGATTTGGACAGTGGAGTGAGTATCTTAGATAATCAATATATAGACGATAACAAAGATTTAAATCATCTACGGCATGCTTCTAATGATATTTTAATTAATACATATAATAAATATATTAATAGTGATATCGTTAATGATAATAATAATAATGATAATGATAATATTATTGTAAATAGACTAGATTCCTCAAATAAAAAGAAATCCATGTTAACTGTCGGTTTACAAAAAGCAAGCTTATCTGGACCGAATATCATGAATCAAGATAATATAGCGTCAAATACCTTCAATGATGATCTTATGTTGAAGCCAGTCTCCTCCGCCACATATTATCCACATAAATCAAAATCTACTGTATCAAAGACATCAAAAATTTTAAATAAGGAAGAACATAATGAAAATAGCACTGATTTTATAAATACAGATAATGGATTTGAAAAATTAACAAAAATTGAATCAAGGAGTAGTGTGAGTAGTCGCAGAGCCAATCGTAAATTAACTTATGGTGGTCATGATGAGTATGAGGCACATAATCAGTTATCCAATCCTAACTCTTATGATGATAATAGTGACTTGACATCTTCAGAGAAGGAAGTCCTAATAAGAACTGATGATAATAACGGAGATAAGGGAGCACAATACCAAAGTGATGAAAAAGAACTATCAAGTGAGGTGGGTAAAAGAAGAGAAAAAATAGTTGATAATGATGACTATAATGAAGAAGATGACGATGATGATGCTGATAAAGAATACCCATTGGCTGTTGAGTTGAAACCATTTACAAATAGAGTTGGTGGACACACAGCAATATTTAGATTTTCTAAAAGAGCAGTATGTAAGACTTTAGTCAGTAGAGAAAATAAATGGTATGAAACAATGGAACTAACAAATAACAAGTTATTACAGTTCATGCCACGTTATATTGGTGTTCTTAACGTCAGGCAGCATTTTAATTCAAGAGAAGAATTTTTAAATCAAGTGCCTACTCCACAGAAAGAAAAGAATGATGATAGGAAAAGTACGTTAGATTCAACTCTAGAATCAGAATATTTACAAACTAAGTTATCTAAGGATGAAAATATTGGAGCTCCACTGGAACATATCTATTCATTTCCTCTGTCTAACAATTCAAAACCAGCATCAGTTAAATATAATAGAAGCAGATACATCCACGGATCATTTTTACCCGAAGTATCAATTGATGATAACCAACATATTATACCTGATTCCTTATGGGGACATTATTATCCAAATTCCCCATCAAATTCTTATTCCCAGGTACATTCACCATCATCAACAGCTAGTTCTGTGCCCGACGATTCTTATATATCAACAACATTTGAAGATAATGATAATATTTCGGAGATACCTAAACATCATAAGAATAATAGTAATATTAAAAGAAGACGTGATTCAGGCTCCACAGTTCTAAATACAAAGTTGAAAGACTTGGTGATCCAAGAAGTTTTTGCTCCAATCACGACAAGAAAAAATAGCACTGATGATAATAATAATAATTTGGGAGGTGGTGTAGTTAGAACTATTTCAGGTAGGCAGTTTAGGAAAAAAGTAAGATCTTCTTCCTCTTCCTCCACATCTGTCAATAACAGTTCACCAATTAATTCAATGAGAAGAAATTCCCACATTTCTTTGGTGGAGACAGATAAAGAATCAGAATCACCATTGCTACATAAATTGAAAAAGGAATGTATCTCAAATGCTATCAATAGTTCACATTCAGTCATGGATTTAAAACAATTTCAACAGAAGACTACGGTGAGAGACAACATTTTACATTCTGGAGCAGATATTGATTCTAAAGATTCACAATTTCTTTTACAAAATAATCCAGAAAATAATAAAGATAATAATAATATAAGTGATTTGGATAATATAATTTCAGGTGAAAGACGTGATAGTGAATTGTTGATGAATGAATTTTCTCCTCCTCCCTTGGAATCGATTGTAATTGAAGATCAGAGTGATACAATAGTATCAAAATTTATTTTGTTAGAAGATTTGACTCGTCATTTGAATAAACCCTGTGCCTTAGATCTAAAAATGGGAACAAGACAATACGGTGTGGATGCAAATTCTTGTAAGCAACGGTCCCAGAGATTAAAATGTCAAAAGACGACATCACGTAAATTAGGTGTACGTATTTGTGGATTAAAAGTATGGAATGAATCTTATTATATTAAAAGAGATAAATACTTTGGCAGACGTGTAAAAGTTGGATGGCAGTTTGTTCGGGTTTTAGCAAGATTTCTTTATGATGGTCAACAAATTGGTAGTATTGTTAGGCACTTACCAAGATTAATAAAAGAATTAGATTTATTGGCTTTGGAAGTGACAAATTTGAAAGGCTTCAGATTATATGGTGCTTCATTACTGTTAATGTATGATGGTGATTTGACATTAAAGAAGGGGAAAACAGTAAAAATTAAGGTCAATATAATTGATTTTGCTAAATGTGTCACTAAGGATGATATGGAAGAAGGATTAAGATTAAATTCATTTAAAGTTCCACCGAAGAATGGCATCAATGTAGAAGATTTAGGATTTGTTCGTGGGATTAAAAGTTTAAGATTTTATTTCTTAACATTATGGAATTATTTGACTGTAGATGAGCCATTAATATTTGATGAAGATGAATTAACATATTTTATTAACAATTCAATGAAATTGAAGGGGAAAGAATTGTTTCATATTAATTGGGATTGGCTTGATGAATTTGATAAAGAAGGAGAATCTGAGTTTAATAATTCACAGAGTGAGTTACGCAAAAAATGGAGAAAATATGAACTAATATTCGATGTAGAACCTAGATTTAGTAATAATGGCGATGTTAGTGATTAAAATAAGCATATATTAATAGTGTGGATGGTTAAAATTCAAGAAGTATAAACAAAATAGAGACAAAAACCTATAGATATTGTTTTATTCTTTTAACTTTCACTCTTTTTGTAATTAATTCCTTCAAAAGTTACTTGCATTATCTTGCTGTTATTTATCTGAAATAAGGCAGTAGATTATTGATATATTTCCTAGCATTATCACATAGGATATCATTTAAAGTTTTTTTTTTCACCTAGTAGATCAGGACTGATTCTTTTTGTGTGTAATTCGTTTCTCTATAAAGTTTTTCTGTCTAACAAAAAAAAAATTAATTGAAAAATATTAATGAATAAAAACGTTATGTAATCGGTTTCACTGGTGTATTTTTATATAGTACATAGAAGTACAGATACATGTAGGTGTGTATAGGAAAAATAATTGATTGTGGAATCTCATTCAACTAGAAAATGAACAGTTCATTTACTGCAACAAGCAATAGAACTCATCTGGATATCAATAAGAATATAGCAAACACTATGAATACTACTAAATTAGGAGATAAATATTTTATTGAACAAAGAAATATTATCCTTCAAGATATTAACAATACAATGGACTCGATATTGAATGGATTAAATGAACTGAATATATCGCTAGAAAGCTCGATTGCTGTAGGAAAGGATTTTGAATCAGTGGCTTTACTTTGGAAGACGTTTTATAATGAACATGAGAGCATTATTGATGGAGATATAAATGTAGATGAAGACGAAGATGAGCAGGAACAAAGTCAAGAAGGAGGTAAGATATTAGAATAAATGGAGTAAAATATCATTTGTTGTTTGAACAAGTAATCATTACAATGTTTTATTATTACTTGAAAAATAACTAGGGAAAATTGTTATATTATTAGTTTTAATACGAGATAAATAACGAGTAGATGAAAAAAAGAAAAAAAAAAAGATACATAAAGTAAAGAGATTAAAAAAAATTAAGAAAGAATAGAGGTGAGTATCATTTGGTTTTTTGGTTACGTTTTATCTCTGGATGTAAGCTTGGTAATGAAGCTACAGTGTTCTTTGAAAGACCAGCTTTATAATGAATTTTGTTAGCATCTGCGTTAAAGAAATCCAAATATGTCTTATTTATTAATTCTTTTAAAGGTTTGTGGACAATTATAACAGGACTGTTCTGATTTGATAGAATACTTTGGGTTTGTTGTTTATGGTCAGAGGGGATTGCTTTTATTAAATGGGTTTCCTTTGGCAGGTGATCATCCTTGAAATCGCTCATAATGGTAATATTATTATTATTATTATCTATTATTTCTGAAGTCTTTATAGATGGAAGTGAATTATTATTTGATTCTTCATCTTCAGACTGACTTTCTGTATAAGTATTTTCAATGCTTTCTTTATTGTTAATTATGAGAGGGAAGTCGAGTTCTACCTTCTCCTGTAAGTTATTTGAGCTGTTTTTATCTGAATCGGTATCTAAATATGAGATTGTATGGAACCTTTTATTACCTCTTCTCCATATTTGAAAGCTACTTTGTTGTTGCTGTAATTGTGGTGATGGTGGTACTTGTTTTATGTGATATATTTCGTTTAAATCGTTTTGTATATAGTGAGTATTAATATTATCAATACTATTAAAAGTTTTATTAGTTGTTTCTGTTAAGATGCTTGATTCAAACACCTTATTGGATTTTTCATAATTATTGTGGAACGACACTGTTTTACTTCTTCTTGTGCATCTTCTATTTTCTTTTGGGACATTGGACTTCACCATATCACCAGTCATCATTGTACAGTTTCTTTTTGTATTAATCTATTGTTATATAGTTGTATTAATAGTATGGAGGTGAAGATATTTGATAAAGTTTGATACTACTTTCTTTGTATATATATGTGTGTGCTTGTGCGAGTGTATGTGTGTGTTTTGATAACGCTAACTGTCAGCGGCTAAAATAGCTAGTTCAAATAAGATGCGTTCAATTTGAGAATTATATAAATAAAAAAAAAAAATAAAGAAAACAAGTTGGAAACTTATGAAATAGTCATGATAAAAAGAAGATACTGGAATGAATAACAACAGTCAAGATACAGGTATGATTCTTTTATTTGTTATTGTTTATATTAAATCATTTTCTATATTTGTTTAAAGCCTTTCTTTTATATGAAATTAAGATCACAAAGATTAAGAAAGGCTCATCTACTTTCGATAAATGTATGTTTACGCTGACTAAAATTGCTTAAAATAGTGATCTGATTAAATATATACTTGATACTTTATCCTGATCTAAAGCATAGAGAGGACCAGAGAAGAAAGTTTGATGATTAACCATGTTATATAATTAATATAGAATATGTTCCTTTTTGTTTGGCTACAGTAGATAGAAGTTGTAAAGACATGTGCAACAAGAACAGAGAAGAAAACATTGATAAATAACAAAACAATTTATATAGGGTTTTGTGTTGCTTGGCCCATTTTTTTCGCTCCTAGTGTGTAGAGAAAGATAGGGTATATGTCAAAAAAGGAAAAGAAAAATATTCTGTCTTTCTTTTTTTCTCCCTAAAAATTATAATTGTAAACTTTATATTGTATCTGATCTTAAAAAGGTGAGATTTCTTGAAATCTCCGTTTATTTTTAAATCTTTTTAAACTTCTGTTTTTCTGAGAGTTCTATAGTTCAATCTATCTGCTTTTTTTTTTTTTAGTTTTTTTTTTGTTTATTGATATGACGATAGTTAGTACTAATTGTCTGGAATATTAAAAGAACCAAAATTAAAATGTTTATCATTCGATATCTTTTGTTTACTTGAAAGTAGAATTTATTCTTTTCCACGTAATATTCAAATGTATTAAAAATAAAAAAGTATAAGATACCTCTTTTTGAAGTTCAAACTTCTTTAAATTCCTAGATATTAAATATACTATCAAATAATGCTGTTTTTTTTTTCTTTTTCTCATCATAGAAGGAGAAGCATATTTGTATTTTAGATCGAAATTGGCATACTTATTCACTGTTTTCCTTTGAAAATAACAATAGAGAAGCTTGCATAAAAATACAATACCGGAATATGTAGTCGAAACGGGAAAAAAATTAAAAAAAAAGAAAGTAATACCTGTCTTCTATCATTAAATACGAATTGTCACGAAGAAAAAATTGACTATGATTTTTCAGATAGCGATTGTTGAGATATTTTTTTCTTTTCTTTTTTTCAGGAGGAAAATGCCCATCTGCATGTATATAGATAGATAGACAGATCCTTTTGAGTCCAATAATAGTTGAAATCTGAATGTTGGTAACCACATGGTCTTGTTTTCATTATCTTAGTCGGCTGATTGGTCTTTGATAATTATCGTTATTAAATGCATCATATTTAATACTTTTATGAATACGTCAACTTATTTTGAATACAGATTTCTAGAAGGAATATCACACAGCTGCACTAACTTATGTTTTATTTTAACGTTTCCTTCATTTCTTTTGTACACAATTAATGGTGTCAAATCTTGACAAGAGAAAAACAAAGATAAGTTAATTTATATAGTCTTTGTTTGATTTTATTTGTGGAGGTAAAAAAAAAAAAAAAAGAAAGAAAGTATATAAAATATAATATTTTTTAAAGTTTTTTTGTTCATTATTTGTAAGTCGAGTAAATGAGTGAGGATAAAGAGGATTCATCAACAGTCGACTCGGTTAATAAACTTGATAAAATGAAGGACCAGAACAAAATATATGCTGGTCTAGATTTTTTATTATCACCTACAAGTATATTCCACTGTTATCTGATATTAATTACATGTACAATCATTGGTAATACTACAAGATTTGGAATTTCACATTTATCGAATTATAGCTACTCATTTATTGCACCACAGAATACTTTATGGCCAAATTTTGTATCATGTTTAATAATGGGAATGTGTCAAACACTTAATGCCAAAGAAATTGGTTGGTTCACTGAGTGTCCATATCTCTTCACTGGGATAACTGTTGGGTTTTGTGGTTCTTTGTCTTCGTACTCTTCAATGATGTTAGAAGTCTTCTTATTTTCAACAAGTTTAAATCCAGTCAATATTAAACATAATTTTAAATTACCAAATAGGGCTTATGGTATAATGGAGTTTTTATCTGTGCTTCTATGTCAAATGTTTGTTTCATTAGGTGCTTATCTTTTTGGTAGAGCTTTTGCATCCGATATTATTGTTAAGTTTATAGATATATGTGTCAAACATAAATCTTCTTCCTCTTTTTCTTCTTCTTCATCACCAGAAGGTTCGGTAGAGAGCATTAGTTATCGAACTCTACGTAAATATATTAAATTTGTGGATTTCTTATTGGCTGGATTGGGCATTCCATTAACTATCCTATTTGTAGTCCTTGCATCTGTATATGACAACTTTTCAAGGAGTGATTGGACTTTAGGACCCATATTTGGAATCTTTGGTACTTTTGCAAGATATTATATCTCTTTGTTTTTTAATCCATTATCGAAAAAGTTTTATTACGGCACTTTTATATGCAACGAATTTGCTGTATTAACATTAGGGTTTTTCACTTTAGTTCAAAGAGGTTATAATTCCTCCTTGACTGGTCCAATTGTATCAAGAATTAATGCGTGTCGTATTGTTTCCAGTTTAGCAGGTGGGTTTTGTGGTTCTTTAAGTACAATTAGTACTTTCATTAACGAGGGGTATAATATGGATTTGGCTCATGCATTGAATTATTATATTATTACGATTGCCCTCTCTTACATATTGTTGACCATTACATTGGGTGCATTTAGTTGGTCAAGAGGTCTTACAGAATCAATATGTTAGAGTAAGGGAAAAGTTATATTAATATATATCCTATATAGAATTATGATAGATGCAGTGATATTTATTTAATATTTAATAATCGAATTATGAAAGGACAAAAAAAAAAGGTATTATATGAACCTTCCGGAATAATAGTTAAGCTTAAGTATCTTTGGGTATATGTGAATAAAGATAGAATGAAATTCTTTTTTTTTTTTGATCTTGAATATTGTTGACATCTTATAAATTCAGTCAAACATTAATATTAAATATTATAACTCATCTTATTATCGTTGGTAAGAAGTAGTTAATTATTTAAAATTTTCAACAATTAAATCAATATTTTCAATTATTTTAATATTATCACTCGTAAGCAATTTAAATTTTTTTAAAATAATAATTAATTTGTTTTTATTATCAAAATGTGTGATTTTATACTTTCTATTTTGTGAATAGTATTCGATAAGTAATAAAATTAATATGAATAATCCCAACAGATATTCCCTGTCATTATTCTTTTCTTCAATATTAAAATTAGAACTATCTTTATTGTTAATGTGCTTTTCAACTACTTTATTAATTATTAAATCCCACTCATCGATTTGAATATCTTTATTAATTAATTCAATTATATTTAAACAGAGTGCAAATTGGCAGATTTGCAATTGTATAATATCATCGTTATCTGTTTCATTTAAACATTTATATCTCATAGAGACAATCTTTGAGACAATTTCATTGATTTTAGTTGCATTTAATTTTAGGAATAAATATTTATTATTTGTTAATATTATGAATGCCATGATAGAAATTTTATCATACAGTATAACTATCCAATGATTTATGAACAAATTAAGTAAGAAATAATTTAAATCTGTATCATCCATTATCAATTGACCAAATTGAATAATGATATTTGAAATAAATATGCAATTGTTTGTCTTATATTTTGAATGAATAGCAATATCATCTTCTCTATTATCTAAGTGTAAATTTAAGCTTTGGATATACGGTATTAATTGTGGTAATTGATGTGAATAAAATGACCATAATTTGATTGCTAGATGATGATTAGTAACCTTTTCCAAGTTATGAAATTTAAGAAAACTTTTTAATGTGATTCTCGTTAATTTGCTGACATTATCAATACAATGTATTGAAAATGTGTCATTAATAGATAAAGGTATTAGTTTAATTAAAAATGTTATAAGTGATGGACTCTCGTCCATAGATAAATTCAATTTGATTAATAAAAACATCATAAAAAATCGAGTTTTCGAAATTTTTATATCTTTATGATTAGAACAATAACTAAAAAATTCTTGTAACTTCCATTTAAGAAAATATTGTTTAAAACTGTCATTATTAATATTTTCGTCATTGCTCATATCATCTTCATCACATATTATGTTTATCAAATTTAATAATTTCGAATATAGCGGTAGGTCGTTATTTATCAGAAAATCATAATCATGTTGATATTTCAAATTACTTTTCATTCTTGTTATTTGGTGATTCTTACCAAAGAATCTCTTTTTTCTATTTTTATTGTTTTTATTATTAAGTGAAACTTCTGACATAACTAATGTGGTGTCATCATCAACTGAGTCATTATCAGGTACCATATAGTTCTTTTTATTTGAAGGCATACTTATTTTTACATCATCTTCATTCCAGTCATTTTCCGTACAATTGACTAACATAGTTCTTTTATTGTTATAATAATGTTTCGAGATATTAAATGGTAAATTGGGAGATTTACTAGTCACTAAAGCATGGTGGATTTCTTCCATTAATAGATTATTATTGATTACATTTTTACTGTGTAATTGAGCCATAAATTGATATACTTTTGTTTCTATAAAAGAATTTTGATTATATAATTCATTTTTTGAATCTTTGTCTTCATTATTAATATCATTTTCGCCATTATCTAAGTTGTGCTGTTTTTTTATGTACGTCTTTCTAATTTTCTTTGGATTCTTTTTGAATATAAAATTTGGAATAATATCTGACATTTAGGGACAGAATATGTTATAAAAAATCACCGTTGTTTTTAGTATCTCTGATGAAATTGGTACTACAAGTGATAATCTGCGAATTGCATATTTTAATTTTTATGGTAATATTGGTAGCAATGATAATAGGCATTGATGTTACCTTTAGGTATATTTCAAATAAATGAAAGACATAAAGAAATAATGACGCGTTTAGCCTTTTTTATTTTTTCAATCTAAATCATTAATCAGAAAGGAGAAGTTTACGCGTCTGAAAAATTCTTACTATTATTTTTATCTTCATCAACATCAATGAGTGTTGACAATCAATTTACATTAGTAAAAAAAGGAAAGGACTTCTAAAGGTGGTTTCCTTGACTGTGAGAGTAGTAACCCAAAGTTGATAGTATCGTGTGGAGAAATTGAAGGAATAAAGGTGCTTAATGAAAACAAATAATTAATTAGGTAAGAGTAGTATTGAAAGAGAGAGACAAAATACTATGGTATAATGTATGGTGATTTAGCTAATAAGTTGATTATAGAAGCTAAGAGAACAGAACAATTGACTCAAAAATACCTTGATGCTGCATTAAATTCTGATAATGGTGGGATAAGGAATGATTTCAATGGAAATGAGACAATAATACCAATGTATAACGACGAGTTAATATATAATATTTTAAAAGAAGTGAATCAATTGAAACAGAATACGGAATATTTACAACACATTAAACAGGAAGAAGAGGAGACAAAGGATCAACTCAAGGATGTCCTGTCTGGTCATTCAAATGACAAAATAAGAAAATGTCAGTATTTTGTGAATCTGTTATGTCTGGAGAGAAATAAAAGATGTCTGATGGCATATCAAAGGATGAGGAGTGACATCATTGATAAAATGGTTTGGAATGGTCTTATAGGAAGCAATAATATGTATAATAACGGTTCTAAAAGGTCTGGTTATAATGAATTATCACATTATGAACAAGAATACATGAGTCAATATAAAAACCTTATAGATGAAATGAATAGTGAAAGTGAGTTATGGTCTTCAATAGAGATAATGGGGAATATGAACCCACCTAGCGATATATTTATTGATATCAGAGTGCTAAAAGATATTGGTGAGATTCAAACAGAGTATGGAACATTTAATTTTGTCAAAGATTCACAATTCTATGTTAGACAAAGTGATGTAGAAAGATTAATTCAACAGGGATATGTTCAAAAGATATGAAAAAAAAAACCTTATTTGAAATGAAGCTAGTATATATATATATATATGTAAGCTTGGCAAAAAAAAAAAAGAAGAAGAAGAGGAAAAAGATATCGAGTGTAAAAAATGCTTGTATGTATGTATGTATGTACATAGACTGTTTATCTATAATAATTTTTTAAGGCTTTCCTTAAAATAATATAAGATTTTTCATTTTTAGAAATGTCTTGATTTTTTAACTCTATAAGTTTATGGAGAATGATATTTTTTAGCTTTATATTTAATTGATAATCAGTTAATTCAGAATATGGATCTAATTGATATAAGAGCCAATCTGATGGGGTTCCATCTTCATCTAGCCAAACTGGTTGTTGCTCAGTATTGTTAAGGTCAAAAAGATTAGAATATTGAAGTTCAGAAGTGTCCAAAACATGAATTGTCAAAGTAGAATCGGGATTTAATGAAATTATATTACCATCAGTAGTATCACTTCCAGCGACAATTGTAATACAATCTTTCTTTATAATATCAGAATCTTCTTCTTCTTCTTCTTCTTCTACATTTTCATTCACTTCATTGATATCATCCTCAACTTCATCCTCACTTCTATCTTCATTTTCACTTCCACTTTCTTCTTCGCAAAAACAGTCTTCTTCACCACATAGAGTACACACATCTTGTAAAGTTATTAAAGTTGAATTACACGTATTAAGACCAGTCTTTGAAGGGATGATTCCACCAGGTAGCAAGCATGGACCTATCCAACAATCTATCATAACAATAGCTGATTCAATGAAATTAGAAATAACTTTAAAATCTATCATATTACTATCATTGTCAATAAATTCCCATCCAAATTGTTGTTTCCACAGAGTGTAGTAAGAATAAAATTTCTTTTCCCATTCAGTATGTCTCTTTCTAGTAGAACGATTGTCAGTATTCTTGTATTGGTTATAGTATATAATTAATGGAGATAAATAATCGTACCATTGACTATTTTTTGGGCCAAAGATGAATATTTCATAAATAAAACCAACAACAATTTTAAACATTTCATCCTCACTTGAATCAAGCAAGGTTGAGACTGTACAGTTTTTACCACTAAAAAGACATGTTTTATTTAATTGAAATAAAATGGTACCACTTTTTATGTTTCCCTTAGACTTGAATATCCATTGTTCATTCTTACTGGTTGAAATATAGTCTTCAGTGATATAATTGTCTTTGTTCCAAGAGATAATGTGATTCATTTATTTTTTTTTTCGTTTTTTATTGATAATCGATTTCAATCTCTCATTGATAGCCATTTATTACTAACATACATATATATATATATATATATGTGTGTGTGTGTGTGTGTGTGTTTTAGTTAGTATCGTGCACGTATTTAAGAAATACAGTTTGTTTTGTTTTGTTTTTTATGCGATGCAACGGAAGTGAAAGATTTCTCGAGAAAAGAAGAGAAACAAAGAGAAATAGGAAAACTATTCTTTACATATTTCCTAAAATGGTAAATGATCGCCGTTTTCCAAAGAGAATTCTATTGTCCTTTTGCATTTCCTATTGTTCTGCACTTACCCTCTTTTGTATACCATGAGAATATTTTTTCATTTTTTTTTATTCAAATTTCCGTAAAGTGACAAAAAAAAAAAGAAGGAAAAGAAAATTTTTCTTTCTTTGAATAAATAAAAAATTTGTTCAATGAGTTACTTTTTTCTTTTTGTTTTCGTAATTTTTTTTTAATTGAAAGATGTCTTTACTAGGGGAAGATTGCAATGTTTATATACATAGGTTCGTATGTAATGTGGAGAAGAAAAAAAAACGACTGAAAACAATCACTCTATATTGCTAGATAGGGGCATCCTGTGTAATTTCTATAGGTTAAGCTATTAGAGCCATTACGGTCCCTCCTTATCCTCTCTCAATTGCAAATTAAAGGAAACTTAGCTATTCATTGCAATTTGATTAAATTATTCATTCTGTCAATCTATTTATTTATTTGAATAATGTCTACTAACAAACGTTCAAAGAGTAAACCAAAAGGTAAAACGGTTGCAGAAACTGTAGACAAGCCAACAGTTGGTACAGATCAATCTACATTGGGTCAAAATGAAAAGAAGAGACAGACATTTTTTGTAAGAACCATTTGGACGTTTGTTATGATTGCTGGTTTTTTTTTGACTTTAGCTGCAGGTCATTCATGGTGTATTCTACTAGTGTTATTTTGTGAATTAATGACTTTTAAAGAATGTATAGCTGTTACTACAGCATCCTCGAGAGCTAAAAACTTACCTGTCAATAAATTTTTGAATTGGTATTTAGTCTTTACCACAATTTACTATCTAAATGGGTTGGATGTTTATAAAATCATTTTAGAATCAAATTTTTCCTTATTAAAGCCTTATACTGATCTAATTATTGCAATTTCCTCGCATCATAAATTTATCTGTTATTGCTTATATGTTTGTGGGTTTATCATGTTTGTCAGTTCTTTAAGGAAAGGTTATTTGAAATTCCAAATGGCATCATTATGTGCTACTCACATGGCTTTATTATTTATCGTCTTTCAAGCACATTTAATTATTAATAATATTATGACCGGTTTATTTTGGTTCCTTCTACCATGTGGTCTAGTTATAGTTAATGATATCTTTGCATATCTATGTGGTATCACTTTTGGAAAAACTAAATTGATTGAAATCTCTCCAAAGAAAACTTTAGAAGGTTTTCTGGGTGCATGGTTTTTCACAGCTATTGCTAGTATTATCTTAACCAGAATTTTATCGCCATACTCCTATTTAACATGTCCAGTTAATAATAACCTACTTTATTCAAATTACTGGAACCCACCAAATAATTGTGAATTGAATCCAATCTTTAGATCCCAAACTTACAATTTAAATCATGTTATTTTTGAAAGATTGCATATCACTTCTATCACAATTAAACCAATCTATATTCACTCTCTAAATTTGGCCACATTTGCATCTCTTTTTGCTCCATTCGGTGGGTTTTTCGCGTCTGGTTTGAAGAGAACTTTTAAAGTGAAAGATTTTGGTCATTCTATTCCAGGTCACGGTGGTATTGCAGATAGAGTGGATTGTCAATTCTTAATGGGGTCTTTTACAAATCTATATTTTGAAACTTTCATCTCTGAGAAGAGATTTTCTATTGAAACTATCGTCTCTACAATTTTACTAAATTTAAATAATAATGATATTTTGACTTTAACTTTACAATTGCTAACCACTCTAAGGGATAGGGAGGTTTTTGATGAAAATACTTTGAACGTTGCTATTGATACCATCTCAAAATTATTAAATTAAATTAAATTGACAGAAAGAGAAATAATGATAATAGTTTAGGAGTCGTGTATTTGTTCACATACACAAATATGTAATATGTGTATGTATATACATATATAGGTTTCTTACATTTGTTACGATAACTTTTTTGCAAGTTAGTTTGCATATCTTGTACATCTGTCTGGTTTGATTATCTTTTGTCTATATCTATTTTATGTACCCATATTTACATTCACTGGCGTAGAAACAAAGAGATAGCAGTTTTCAGGTGCTATGGGGGGAGCTAGAAAGAAAAATAATGGAGGGTAGAAAAAAAAATTAATATAGTGGTATAGAAATAAGTAATAATGAAATTAACATTTAAGAAAACTGTAAATGCAGTAGTTAAGGGAGCAAGAGATAACTTATAGATGGATAACTAGCAACTGGGAAGAGTAAAGATTCATCTGTTCATATGGTTTAGAAATGATCTTTTCATTGGATGAAGAGTTAAATAAGACAAATAGTGTCCCTGAATTTGCAGTACATGATCTAGATCCATTAGACGATATATCGCTTGTCGAAAATGACAATTCTAATATCCCTCAACAACATCAACAGCAGCAACAGTGCATCCAGTTCTTATCTTCGGATTATATGGATGTAAAAAATAGTCCCACCATGATTAAAAATAGAAGAAGGTTATCGGTGCTAGATAAATTTTCTGTATTATCGCCTTTACATACAAGAAGAGTTTCAGTTGGTCCACTTAAAAATGAAGATATGGTTGTTAAAAAGCATGATTTTGCAAGAGAAGATGGAACCATGGAAACAGTGGTCGATGAAATTTCCGATGATACAACTGATGAACATTCAAGGAATCTACATGACTTCAAACCAGTTAGAGTCTTGGGTAAAGGTGCATATGGGAAAGTTATTCTTGTTAAAGATCAGAAATCATCCAAGTTATATGCTATGAAAACTTTAAAGAAGGCAGAGATATTGATTAATGATACTGATGTAATAAATTTGAATGTGGAAAGGACATTTGCGGAAAGAAAAATCCTATCACAATTAGAACATCCAAATATTGTGAAATTGTTTTACTCATTTCATGATCAAAATAAATTATATTTAGTATTACAATATGTCCCTGGTGGAGAATTGTTTTATCATTTAAAGGAATATGGTACGTTGAGTGAGGATACTGTATCCTTCTATGCTGCTGAGATCAGTTGTGCTTTAAAATTTCTTCATGACAAAGGTATAGTGTATAGAGATTTAAAACCAGAAAATTGTTTATTAAACGAACGAGGACATTTAATTTTAACAGACTTTGGTTTGTCTAAAAGGGCTATAGATGGAGAGGAATCTAATAGCGATCCTGATGATAAAAATGAGGAAAGTATTTACACATTACATTCTATTATTGGTACACCGGAATATTGTGCTCCAGAAATTCTACAAGGGCTACCATACAACAAAAATTGTGATTGGTATTCACTTGGATGTCTTTTATACGATATGTTAATTGGGAAACCACCTTACACTGGGAACAATCATAAAGTTATTCTAAATAAGATTCAAAAGGACAAACAAGGTCCAAAGATACCATTCTACTTAAGTGAAGGAATGAAAGATATGTTAAATTGGTTATTGAAAAAGGACAGAACTAAAAGATGGGATGTCGATAGATATTGGAAAGAAGAAACAAAAAATCCAAACAATATCAATAAAAATAGTAAAGGAAAAAATAAGAAACCAGGCAAACAGAGAGAACTGAAATTCCAATCACATTTTATTTTTAGAAAAATAGATTGGCATATGATGGAATCAGGGGACTTACAAAAAACTACAATGGGACCTATTGTACCAATGATTACAGATTGGGAACTGGCAGAAAATTTCGATTCTGAATTTACTTCAATGTCATATGAAGATGATTATGCCATAAATATTCCAAAGGGTTCTGATAATCGTGTAAATGGTAGTAATGTGGCTGTTACAAGTACTGATATTAGTGATGTATTTAAAGGATTTAGTTTTAAAGCCAGTAAAAGTTATTTAGAAAGGTATTTTTAAAATGACATATGTGAGGTAAATTAGAGTCTTTTTTGAAAAGGGAAGAAGAAGTGTAAATATATGTTTGGGAAGGTTATTTTTTTCCTGTTGCCACTATTTGTAAAATGAAATTGTTTTGAACATGTTTGGTGTAAATATCTTAGGATTACGTAGGGTGAATGGAAAAGATTGATAAATATATGAATAAAATATTTAATTTATGTTTAGATTGACAGAATATATGATATTCTTAGCATTTATTTGCATTTATGCTTGTAAAAAAAAAGAAATGAGGAATGATACTGAAGTTTATAATGCATGAATTGATCAAGATGAATTGGATATATATCAATAGTTTAATCTGTAAGCTCAAAAAAAAATAAAGGTTAAAAGATAAAAATATTAAAGTCTTCAAGAATTTGATATTTCATATTCTTTCCATATTAAGGGATTATCTAGCAATAAGTATCTGGATGGGGGAAAGTGTACTTTATTATTAATAGGAATTGACTCATATATTTAAAAATAAGCCTATTTGGACACACATCTATAGAATGCTCATAATTTACTTGGCAAAGGAACTGTAATATAGAAGAATAGTATCTCAAAATAATTTGGTTATTCTCTTTTTCGTGTCGCAATGATCCAGATTGATGATTAAGTAGCCAGAAAAAGGTAAAAAAAAAAGTTAACCTTTTTTTGTGCTTTGCAAGATTTTCTTGTAGTATGCAAATTTTATCAAATGTAACAAGGTTTATTTGGCTATCTAATCTGTAAATTTTGGGGAAAATATGCACAGTTTATTCGTATTTTATATTTTTTCGAGAATATTTCTTTAGAGGATTTAGGTTTTGTATAGAAGGGAGTATATATTTATAAAACTGTAAGATAACTTGTAAAAATCTGACAAAAATAAGATCTTTTTTATACTTTATAGTTAACTTTGATATGCAAGGTTAATAGTTACATTTCACTATAAATATCAAAATTGTTTTGAATAACTGGTCTAGTTTTTATTTTCTGTTAGCTGTGGACTTTTTTTGAGGAAGAACTGCATTTTTCCATTTTGTAGATGGTTGTTGGAATTGGTAAAAGACAATATCCTCTTTGCAAGCTGTGATGATATAAAAAGGTTGATTTCTTCAGAATTAGCTGAACTAACAATTATACTTATTAAAAATTTTAATATTGTATGTATTAAATTAAATATTTCACATTTTTTCATATCTTTGAATTATTTAAAGTATCTGTTTTTTTTTTAACAATTTATATGGCATTGCAAAAATCTTCAAATAACTTAGAAATATTCTTGCTACATTCTCTTAGATAGTACACAGTGTAACAAGCTCTGGTTGGAAATCCTGAAAATAGGTATTTTCCTGGGTAGTGTTCTTAATATTGAGACGAAAAGGCTTGGAATATCTGAGAATCTGAGTCGAAATTGTGAGTGTATTTGTACAAAGAAATTTTCAAATTAACATTGATAGTCAAATACAGAGAATATTTTTATTAAAAAACCTCTGATTATTTAGAAAGTATGTACCAGAGGTAGTTATTAACGACGAAAGAAAAATAAAAATTTTAAAATTAATTTGTTTAGTTAGAACCAATTACCTTATAACTTGTAAATATTTATATACGATTAATATCTATATTTTAGTATATTACTCGAGATAATTCTTTACAGGTGTTTGCATAATTATACATGTTTAAGAATATAGAAGAATCACTTTTGGAGCTCATTATTACGATCTCTTGATCAAATTTTTTTTTGTTTTTATTTAAAATTTTTTTTTATATTTGAGAAGTAAAACAATATATTTTAGAAGTTGTTATTTATAAAAAGAACATGCGTCTTTTTTTGCTTTTATTTAAAGAAATAATTTGTTAAGCTAGGATACAGACTTTTCAAAATATTGTATATCTTGATCTGAACTTCAAATATATTTATTTATATTATAAATACAACATATTTGTTTGTTTAAAGACAATAGAAAAGTAGTGTTTACAAACAATAAAAACTGAATGTCTACACCTTTTAAGGAAAAACAATAGATTTTTACTTTCGTAAAACATTATATTTCCAAAAGTATTGTTTTCTGCGTGTTAAAAAAAAAAAGAGCAGATAATATCGAGGCTGAAATTTTTTCCTTCCCTTTGAAGATCAAATAAACAAATATATAAGATCAAAAAGGAGAAAAGAATCATGATGGCTGAACATCGTTTACTATTGTAATCTGCTTTGTCTTTTTATTGCATGAAGAAATCAAGAAAAGATCATTAAGTTAAAATTAGTTAAAAATACAATATCGGAATATGTCTGCTAACGAATATTATGGTGACAATAAACAACAGGTATGTTCAATTATTAGATAACTCATTGATTCATTTTTTCCCCTGTCTAATCAGATTTCAGATAGAATAATTCAATAAATAGAGTAAATGTATTTGTTTTTAGCCGGGGTTATAGATGGAACGTTGTTTAATATTTCTTTTGAGCTAGTTTACTAACAATAAACAAAAAACACACACACACATATATATATATATATATATTGTGGCATATATTTGTATTTTTCTTCCTTTTAATATTAATTATGTTAATCTTTGCATACAGTATCAACGTCCAAATGTTCCTCCTCCATCTCATGATATGAACTACAATAATACTAGAGGGTATCCTGCGCAACAACAATATTATCAACCTCCGTTACAACAACAACCACAATATTACCAACAGCCACAACCTCAATACTACCAACAACCTCCACCACAGCAACCAATCTATGTTCAACAACAAGCCCCACAACGTGGTAATGAAGATTGTTTAACTGGTTGTTTAGCTGCTATGTGTTTGTGTTGTACTTTGGATATGCTACTTTAATTAATCGGATTGATATTATTCTCTCTTTTGTATCAAAATATGATATTAGTAGCAAGATCATATCGATATTCTAGAAAAGCGGAAGGGCAAGAATATATTAATTGTTAATGGTTAACTGGCTAGAGAAATTCACCTTCGTTTGCATAGATACCCCATCTGTTCTTTCTTTGTTTTTACTTTTTTTGCTGTATGCTTTTAATTGGTTTCGGTTGGTCCCTAGTCTGTTTCTTTTTTCTTTCTAAGTTTCCTAGTCATAGTGTACAATACAAGATATGTATGTGTATATAAGGATTAATTGTAATAATTTATCTTCTATTTTTTCATATATATGTATGTATATAAATCATTGGCTATACATGTAAATACAATGTGGATTTCACCGGTTGATGGTCTATAGTTGGCTTATTTTAGAATATTTGTTAATAAAAACTCTAAGTAAATGATTGGAATATATATCTATGTATGTATGTGTTTAGTGTACTTATTAATATGCAATTTTATAGTATAAATACTATGACATGGAAAGAAGGAAAAAAGAGAAAAGAGCATAAAAATTCTATTTTAAAAATACACTTCTTTTAATCGACTTCTTGCTCTAATTATTGTAGTACAATTTTTAGCAGGACACACTCTTGGTCCATAATTATTTGGGTTTGAGGGACCTTTCAACTCAGATAATTTTTTTTTAGATAGTTTACTTTTTCCCTTGGCATTATCAATCCTTGCAAAACAACGGCCACAAAACAAGTGACCACAATTTTTAGATATAAAAGTTCTTTTTGATAGATCTTTATCAAGTTGTGTGGGCCTGTAAAGACTCTGGTATGGACAGTGGTAGCCATATTTGGTAACAAGATCTTCAAAAGTTAATGATTTGTCCTTTTCAGCAATACCATCATAGTCGTCAGGGATACCTACACCCAACTCTACACCGCAGAGAACACATGATGGTACTATCAAATCATATTTGTTACTGTTGCTATTATTATTATTATTATCTTTTGTTTCTTTAGTAGGAATGAAAGTAGTAAAATTCGATGTAAACTCACTTGATTTTTCCATATCGTTTGCTGAGTCTATAAATTTTTGTTTTATTGGTTCAGACTTCTCCTTCAGTTTTTGTATTTTAATATCCCTCTCCCTATTTTCACGTTGTTCAATGAAATTTATAATACTTTGAGTTCTTCTTTCATCATCTTCCTCATAATAATTCCTTTGATTTGTGGTCCCATCAAAACCAAACCCAAATCCAAAATTGAAATCATAATCGTCTTCATCCTCATAATTTTCATATTCGTACTCATAATTGTTGTCATAAACCCAAGGGTTTTCGTATCCATATCTGTCATTTAAGCGACGGCGTAATCTACGGGAATGGCTACCTCTACTAGTATTTCTTGAAGAATTGTTTCGTTGCCTTCTCCTACTATGTTCTCTATTATTTCCATTGTTGCCATTAGATAGTCGTTCCATGATATACGATCTAATGTCAGGTGGTATAGAATTCGGGCCACTCCGACTATAGATATTTTCCAAATCTCTTATTAATCGTATTCTGTCACTAGTAGAAAATATATTCCTTCTAGAATTGCTGTTAGAAAACCCATCTCTACGAGTCTCTCCATTTAGAAACGAGGTTCTGTTAGGTCTTTCATAATCACTAATGTTTATTTGAATCGAATTACCACCAGGTAAATGTAATTGTGTAGTTTGTAAGTTCGAATCTTCATTAACATAAATATTAGGCACATTTCTTTCTTCAATAATTGTTAGATCATCATCAAGGTCATTACTACTGTTGTCATGGTTTGAGATATCTATTATTTCCGGTTCATTATCTAGATCAACGACAATAGGTTCTTGTACAGGTTGTTCCCTGGTAGCTATGATAGAAATATCTTCGTCTTCGTCATTATTGTCAATCATATTATTAATATCACTTTCCCTATTAACACTATTATTATTAATGTGGTATTCATTATTACCTAATATCACAATTTCTGGTTCATCATGAAACTCTTTATCTCGAATTGCATTTAATTCTTCGTTGTTATCCTCTATAAGATCAACAGAGGAATTTAATCGACTTTGTTGGTCATTACCCTGATTAGAGTAGTCACTTTGCTCAACTTTATCAACACTATTAATTTCCACTATCATTATTGTTAATGCAGCAATCTATAAGATGCACGTAAACATATAAAAAAAGTTTGTACCTATTACTTTTCTTATGACTACTGCTTCAATATATATATATATAGACGATGTAGTGGTCTCTGCTTATTGTAAAACCATTCTACTGCTTAGATGTTTGTGGCTCTTCACAGTGAGTAAACTGAGCTTTAAATAGGTAATGATGTATATTGGTGTTTCGTGAAGAACGATATTTCAACCTCTAATTTAACTATATAAAATTCCATCGATATAACAACAGCAAAGCCAGCCGTTAAAGCATCAATCGTCGCTGAACTTTTAGTGTTACCGAATTATAAGAAGACAAGCAGATTCCAGTGAAAAAACTCTTTATTGGGTGATATCTAAATATCCTGTCAAGCTAATTTTAATAATGGTGGTCGTGGTATTAAAGAAAAGAAATATCAGGATTTTGATAATCACTATCTTGTTGTTGGGGTTGACATTAACAGTATTGAAATCTACTACTACAAGCGTTATCCCTACATTCAATTCAGTAACTGATGATTCAGATTCCATTATTCATGAGATTAATGATTACAATAGTAACGATGCCAAGCAAATTAATGTTCCTATAAATAATGATATTAATGATATATCAGTACAGGAAAGTTCCAACAACAAAGAAGCGGCTATAAAACAAGACCAAATGATAGAACAACAACAACAACAACAACAGGAGATTGAACCTCTAAATGTTTCTGCTATCGATATTGAGAAGGAATATGCAGAAATTCTAAACCTTGGCCCGATAATTATGTTTAGTAAAACATATTGCCCATATAGTCATAAATTGAAAAATCTGTTATCTGATCATTTTGAGTTTGATCCACCAATTATATTCATTGAATTAGATCGACACCAAAAAGGCGCTGAATTACAAGAGTATATAGGAAGAGTTACAGGGAGAACAACAGTACCAAACCTAATGATTAATGGGGAGTCTAGAGGTGGATTTGATGACATTAATAAATTATTCAATTCAGAGACTTTATATGATAGTTTAGTTAAATGGTGTGATAATAAGCTTACAGTTAGAAAGAGATTGGTACCACTATCGCAAAAATAAATATCGGTTGGGGGCAGAAATCATATATAAACATATATGAATATCTTGTGCTTCTATATACCAATATATATCGGTGAGTATTTACATTGTCATGTGTACTCATTAATTTTTAAGTTTCTTCCTTTTCCTCTCTTAGTATATTTGTGTATTGTGTATATAGTATATTAATAATAAATACATAGGAACTATAGTAATATTTTTGGATTTGAAAAATTTCTTTGCTATAGAAGACATTTAATTCAACTATTGAGACAAAGAAGAAGGAGGATACAAACACATAGCTGTACGTATTGGTTTATAATATTAGAGGTAATTGTTTTATTGCTAGAATGAAAGTGAAGGTTGATGCGGTTACACCTGTATTTGCTTGGTCTTGGGATACAAGAAATGAATTGGAAATCAAAAACGATATTGAAAAGAAGGTTTACCCAAATATTATTAACTATAACAAACAAAAACAGCCTGAACATCCATTAACAACTATAAATAAATCACAAGATTTCCTCAACGATAGCAATAGTAATAGTCAGCAATCAAATGTGAGTAATGTCGATGATATTTATGATGATGAAGAAAGTGATGATGAAGATGAGAATGATGTATGTGGGATCTGTAGAGCTAATTATAATGGAACCTGTCCGACATGTAAAATACCTGGTGACTCGTGTCCTTTAGTTATAGGTGATTGTAAACATTTCTTTCATTACCACTGTATTGTTCGATGGCTAAGAACTTTACATTCAAAGGGTCTTTGTCCCATGTGTAGAAGGCAATTCCTTTTAAAGAAAAATTACCCAATTAATAACCCTGTTCGTAAACAATTCAATGCGATGATGGTTCAGTTAGTGGCCCAACGAGTAGAAGACGATGAAGATATCGGACACTGGGTCGGTAATCAGTATGAAATACCTGATTATGTCCCAGATAATAACCTTGATGCTATTTTGCAAGATGGAGGTTCAGTTAAGGAGTATGTAAATTTTTATCCTATTATTCGACCATTACCTTGGGCTAATAGAGATGATAGTACAACTAGTTATGATAATAGTAGTGATAGTGACATTGATATTGATGATGAAGATGGAAATGATAAAGGCCAAGATAAGATTAATAGTGGTAATGATTTTGCAAAGCATGATAATGAAGAGAAAGATTTATTTGAAATTGTCAAGAAAAGTTTATTAGACAAAAAAGATGAGTGTGGTGAAATTGATAATGAAGATCTTGAATTAGGTGCAAAGATATTACAATTATACAAGGAAGAGGCTGATAGAAAGAAAAATAAAGTTTATAAAAAAAATGGGTATAATTCGATAGAGATTAGTGATTCAGGTGAATATAGATATAGGTTTGATAACGAAGATGAAATATATAGCGATATGTCCTATGAGAGTGAGCATGTGGAATAAAAAGTAACATATTTTTTTTTTCTTTTTGCTTTGTTTAGTTGAATATTCTTATAATTTAAAAAATACACTTTGTTTCTTTTATTTTCAAGAATAGATATTTTTTGCTTCATTCATTATCCAAGAGCTTTTAACAATACTTGGAATTGAATATATTTGATCTCTTTTCCTCTCCATCTTTTAAAAAAGTATCTCAGTTTGCTTTTAATATGTTTACTAAGAGCCATGTTGGGTCAAATAGGTGATGAAAATAAAAACCTCACTGCATTTTCTTGGGTAATGTTGATATTATTTTAATATTTTATTAATGATAAGAAATATAAAATGTATGATTACATAGCGATAAGTTTTAATGGTTGTCATTTAAAAGAAGAAAAAGAAAAGAAAAAATGAGAACTATAAAAGGTACGGATATCATGGATTGGTTATTATAGTTATATATTCCTAGTCTTTTATATAAATAATGGAGGGGTCTTTTTTATTTTTTTTATCTTCAAGGATTGGGTTTCAGGGATTAATGTCTAAAAAGTATTTTTTTTTTTTTCAATTGATACATTTTGTGCATTTAAATAAGATTAGTTTGCAGAGTGTCTAAGACAGCTTATTTTTATATTATTATATTTTATTGATATATAATTTTTATAAGAAAATGGCATTAATATATTGCTTGAATTGGCTGACATAGTTAATTGGTAATGATCATTAATATACTTTTTGTAATTAGATTTTATTGATTTCTTGTAAATAAAATATAAAAACAAATATGAGTGAAAGATAAAAAAATAGTTATATAAGATTTATGGAGAAAAATTATAAAAGTGTTTTTTTGTTCTTGATAAGAATATTTCTCTGTGTAATAATGCCTATTAATTCATTTCAATGGTCATTTGGAAATATATATATTATATTCGTTTATATTGAGAATGAACACCTGAAATGATTGGATATATAACAAACATTGTCAATGTTTTAATTGAATAGCTATAGTGTACAAAATTATATAAAAGTTCTTTGCTCTTTCTCTATATATATAATGTGGAGATGATAATATATAAAAATTATACAGGGGAAAAAACATGATATGAAAAAATGTTGATTTTATATATTTTCATTTCTGACATATCTCTTCTATGTACGCCATTGATTTGTTAATATGTTTTGCTTACATTTTTTGATAAGTAAACAATACATTCTTCATATTTTGTCATCAATTTATATTTGCTAAAATATAATTAGTCTATCTATTTATTCTAGAATATTCGATTTTAGTTGTTTGATATTTTTAATAGTAAGTTTTTAATAGAAAAAGATTATTAAGTAATTTCGCTTTGTTTATTCTTTCATATGTTCCTGTCACTGTATAAATATTTACAATTTGTGTCAAAAAAAGAAAACTTATTAGAAAATTTTTGTAAAATGCAACAAAAGATCAAGAAATAAATATTCATCTACAAAACAAAATTACAAAGAAAAAAAATCTTCTTGTATTTAAATTGGCCTTGTATATTATAGAAGCTTAACTGGATTTTTGTTAATATTCAATCATCCGGGTAACAGCTAAATTTTTAGGCTAACAATTGATACAGCCATATGTTCAACGGTTAATATAAGATATTAAATCTGATTGGAAGCTTTCTAGGACATAAAGATTATGTCTGATCTTGTTCAAAAAATTTTTTCTTTACAAAGAAGTATGTAAGTATAAACTAATCCCTGTTTATTATAAAGTAAAAATGTTGTAGCATGTGTATGACTTATTAAAACAATAAGTAAATTCTAGATTCGTCAAAATCTTATGTAATCTTATTGGTGATGATTCCTCTATTATACAATAGAAAGTATTATAGACCAACCTTGATATTATGATTAAATGAAAAAAAAGATTAGGGTTGAAAAATATTGTTAGGGCTTTTGTGATGGTTGTCAAGAAAAAGTTCTAGTTTGGATTTATAGGACTTAGGGTTTGTTGATAAATCCCATGTGATTGTTGAATACTAAGTAACAAAATGAAACATTAATGAAACATTCATGAGAGATGTGTTTATGATGACAATCGTTACAGAACTCCAAATAAGAAACTATCAACCCATGATTCATATATAAAGGACCATCATCTTGATATCTAAATTTGTATGTTTGGTTGATTTATAATTATATGTAACATATTATATAATACAAAAAAGAATAAGCAGTAATCCTTTAATTCTCTTATATATATAACATCCTTTTATATTTGTTGTTGCCTTGACTATTCGTTCAATAGTCCTATTATAAGAATTGGTTCTAAGTCCAAACTATAACAGAAAACTGTTGTAATATGAGATGGTGAGATTCTTTGTGTATTCCAGGGAAGCGCAAATAATATTAATAGTTATTCAAATAATCGAGACAGTAATCAACTATAGTAGATAATATAATTACTAAAACGGTCTTATATATTGAGCGGCTTATGTCGAGCTAATATATTTATTCGAAGTTACTTGACTTGTTACTTGTTTGTTACTTACTTGTTGATCTCTTTTTTTATACATAATATATAAGTTATTTACAAGAAACGGTTATGGAAGATGATCTTTTATCTCCAGAAAACGTTGTCCTTTTATATGTTTTCTGGAGCTCGATCGATTATTCAGATTAGTACATTAATGACTTGACTAATTCACCCTAAATTTTATTACATTAATTTAGGTGCACTAGTGGATTAGAACTGCACCCCAATTTTCTAATCATGGTGATTAGTAATACACGTGGGACTTATTAAAACAATAGGTAAATTCTAGATTTGTTAAATCTTATGTAATCCAATCTCTTTATTATGCAGCATCTAATGTTGTAGCACGTTTATGGCTTATTAAGACAATAAATAGTTCTAAATTCATTCAGGATCTTATGTAATCTTGATGGTTATAACTATTCTATTCCACAACAAAAAGGACAGTGGTTGGGCAACTTGGCCGAGTGGTTAAGGCGTAAGATTAGAAATCTTTTGGGCTTTGCCCGCGCAGGTTCGAATCCTGCAGTTGTCGGCTTTTTAAACATTTTTTTAAACAAAAACCGAAGAAACTTGTAGTGTAATGTATGGGTGTAGAACCAATTAAGTGAAAAAAAAGTATGAAAAGAATGAAGAGAAAGAGGGGAAAAACAACGAGTTGAAAATCATTGAAATGTGATTAATGGATTTGCAAAGACCATGTTAAAAACATACAAATGGGTGGCAAATGTATACTGGAAACTAGCTGATTTATTTCAATCAAAAAATTATATCCTACAACACGCTAAAAGAAAAGTCTTTAGATCAGCCGAGAAAAATAGCGTCTAGTTATTTTTTAGTTAGTACTATTATTATAAGATATCTGACCTATAACGTAAGAAAGTTTATTTATTTCTGTTTTATTTTTGTTGTTGTGTTGTAGGTTATTGAAACCACCTAATAATAAAATCAAAAAGATATTTCTGAACAATTTTTGTGTGACAAAAAAAATAAAACGACTTTGATTAATTGAGCCAATACATATTCACAGACAAATAAATTACAAACAAAAATGGGACAAGGTGCGTCAGCTGGTCAAAATAAGAAGAAGAAATCCTCAGAAAAGCCTAAGTATGAACCACCCGTACAATCTAAATTTGGTCGTAAAAAAAGAAAGCATGGTCCAGCTACTGCAGAGAAATTGCCAAATATATATCCAAGTACACGTTGTAAACTAAAATTATTAAGAATGGAAAGAATTAAAGATCATTTATTATTGGAAGAAGAATTTGTGACTAATTCAGAGATCTTGAAACCTTTTGAAAAGAAACAGGAAGAGGAAAAAAAACAATTGGAAGAGATCAGAGGAAACCCATTAAGTATTGGTACTTTAGAGGAAATCATTGACGATGATCATGCCATTGTGACAAGTCCCACAATGCCTGATTATTATGTGTCTATATTATCATTTGTTGATAAAGAACTGTTAGAACCAGGCTGTTCTGTGTTATTACATAATAAAACTATGTCGGTGGTAGGTGTTTTACAAGATGATGCTGATCCAATGGTCTCCGTTATGAAAATTGATAAATCTCCTACTGAATCCTATAGTGATATTGGTGGTCTTGAATCACAAATCCAGGAAATTAAAGAGTCAGTTGAATTACCATTGACTCACCCAGAATTATACGAAGAAATGGGTATTAAACCACCAAAGGGTGTTATACTTTATGGTGCCCCAGGAACAGGTAAAACATTATTAGCTAAAGCTGTTGCTAATCAAACATCAGCTACATTTTTACGTATTGTCGGTTCTGAATTAATTCAGAAATATCTTGGGGATGGTCCAAGACTTTGTAGACAAATCTTCAAAGTGGCTGCAGATAACGCACCAAGTATCGTTTTTATTGATGAAATCGATGCCATTGGTACCAAAAGATATGATTCAAATAGTGGTGGTGAAAGAGAAATTCAAAGAACTATGTTAGAGTTGCTGAACCAATTAGATGGGTTCGATGATAGGGGTGATGTCAAAGTTATCATGGCTACGAATAAAATTGAGAGTCTGGATCCTGCATTAATTAGACCAGGTAGAATTGATCGTAAGATTTTATTTGAAAACCCAGATCTATCCACAAAAAAGAAGATTTTAGGTATACATACATCAAAGATGAATCTAAGTGAGGATGTTGATTTAGAAAAATTAGTTACAAGTAAAGATGATCTCTCTGGTGCTGATATCCAAGCCATGTGTACTGAAGCAGGTCTACTAGCTTTAAGAGAAAGAAGAATGCAAGTTACTGCTGAAGACTTCAAACAAGCTAAGGAACGTGTCTTAAAGAATAAAGTAGAAGAAAATTTAGAAGGTCTATATTTATAATATATATATATTATAAATATTAATGTATCACAATATTTATTGCACTCTTTTCTACTTGTAAGTAATTTTCTAAGCTTTGTAAACTCAAATGCCTAAAAATTAAGATTATGTTATATGTTATACCTTTCATTAATCATAAATTACCATGTTACTTAAATTCCTAGTAGTAATCTATTAATTAGTAGTACCTAAATACACTCATATAAAAGCAACTCCTGCACTGGATATCACATAATATCTTGTAATAATAGATGATATAAGAATTTACATTAGATTTAATTATATGTTTTGAAAGTTTTGTGATACTTTATCGTAATATGGCTGAAAAAAGCAACAAAAACTCCTTCTGAAAGGAAAAAAAAATTCTAAATTTAGACTATGGTTGTATTTTTATTTATAAACTAATCTAAAAGAATAAGCCATCAATAACTACCAGACAGCAACTAATGTAGAATACACACATGCATATTTCTATCTATGTCTTAATACAATAAAGAACATTAGCATAAGATATTGAAGACATCTCTAGCTTTAATTATCCAATCATTGGAGTGAGCTACACACACTTTTTGTATTTTTGTTGTTGTTTGGGTACATCACAAACTTGAAAAAAAAAAACAACAAAAAAAACTATTATTGTACTATACCTAACTGTCAAAATACCAGAGTCTCCTTTTCATAAGTGAATTCTTAACTCATTTGAACATTAAATCTAGCTTTATAGACCCTTGCTTATTCTTAAACATATTCTTTTTTTTTTTTAATTGAGAAGAAAAAAAAGTTCTAATAGTGTGGATACAGACATTATTTCAAACCAGACAACAAATAAATTATATAACCACAAATGGAAAATCGCACTGAACCACAGGTATATATTAGGTTGTCTGAAAGTTCAAAAATTGACGTTTCTTCGAATATTAACATACCTTCAATAGAAAGGATAAATCCTGCCATGCAACTTACACCTGATAAGAAAGATATCCCAACAACAGTGCTACATTCGTCTTCTCCTTCTTCTCCCTCAAAGCTTTGTCTTCCTAATCCAGCTTCCTCTAATAGTTCAGATAATATAACCACAGATACGAATTCCTATGCAACTACAAATAATAGCGTCACTACATCACAACCTGAAGTCACATATCGGGTAGGTGTAGCAGAAAACAAAAATTCGAAATTTCGTAGATCTATGGAAGATATTCATACCTATGTTAAAAATTTTGCTTCACGATTAGATTGGGGCTATTTTGCCATATTTGATGGCCATGCCGGTGCACAAGCATCCAAATGGTGTGGATCTCATTTACATACAATAATTGAACAAAAACTTATGGAAAATGAAACAAGAGATGTTAGAGATGTGTTGAATGATTCATTCGTTACCATCGATAAACAAATTAATTCTGATCTTCATGGTAACAGTGGTTGTACCGCAGCCGTCTGTATCCTACGTTGGGAAGTGCCAGATAATTTGTCTAGTGAAGATATTTCAAATTTACAACAATATAAAAGAAGATTGTATACAGCCAACGTAGGAGATTCACGAATAGTGCTATATAGAAATGATTGTAGTATTAGGCTTACCTATGATCACAAAGCATCAGATATCTTAGAAATGCAAAGAGTAGAACATGCTGGTGGGTTGATAATGAAGAGTAGAGTTAATGGGATGTTAGCAGTAACGAGGTCATTAGGTGACAAGTTTTTTGATAATTTAGTAATTGGTAACCCATTTACAACTAGTGTAGAGATAACAAAAGATGATCATTTCTTAATTTTAGCATGTGATGGACTATGGGATATTATCGAAGACCAAGATGCTTGTGAACTGATCAAAGATATCGATGATCCCAATGAAGCAGCTAAACTTTTAGTCAAATATGCACTGGAACATGGCACCACAGATAATGTAACAGTAATGGTAGTAAGACTTTGATAAGCATAATCATTATATTGTCATCATGATATATATATATATATATATAATTAAAATAATATTGCATTGTCCTGCTATCATCGGTGTATCTGTGATATTATTATATATACACATAATTCCATAATGCTTTTTAATCGAGTTTCATTATCAGCACATAATAAACATTTCCATTATTATACTATGATTTTATATATTAAACATATCCCTTGTATCATTGTTTGTATTCCAATCAATATTCAAATCATTAAAATCATTTAATGTCAAATAATCTTCACTACCTTCTTGCATAGAACTTAATAAATTAGAATCCAGCTGCTCATTATCATTACTACTCCCATTCACATTCCCGTTCTGATTAGCAACATTGTTAATATTAGGCTGATTGCCACCCATAATGTTATTTGAACCAAACATATTATCACTATTATTATTGTTACTATTATTACTTGTATCATTACCACCATTTACTGAATTTGATAAATCTAAATTGCTAGATTTAAATGACGGATTATCTAATTCTTCAAATAAGGACATATCCATAGATTCCAAATCAGTAAACATTGTACTTTGATTTCCCTTATTATCACCTTGCTGTATATTAACATTATTATTACTATTACTATTATTTGAAATTATGCTATTGCTGACATTAGTAGTATTCTTGTTGAATTCATTATTAGCAGTGTTATTGCCATTGTTTCCATTAATACTAATACTACTACTATTATTATTATTATTATTATTATTATTTGTGATATCTTCATCAAACATGGACATTATGTTAGAAGATTCATTAAAACTAAAATTCAAATCGTTTTTATCATTTATCATGCTATTGTTATTACCATTATTATTAGCACTATTTGGATTACCGTTGTTATTGCTATTATTATTTTGGTCTATATTAGTAATAGAAGATGTATTATTTGCAGAAATGTCCACTGAACTTTTAATATCAATATTTATATTATTATTATTGTTACTATTGTTTTCATCGTTTCTATTATTGTTGTCTAATAAATCTTTATTCATACCAAAAGCAGTTAAATCTATGGTATTATTTGACGTGGTAGTCAACCCTGTATTGGTAACATTACTACCCATAGTATTATCATTATCATTGTTATTATTATTGCCTAGATCCTTAATAGATGTGGGTAAAGCATCACCTGACAGTTCAAGACCACTGTCACCATTTTTACGATTATTGCTATTATTACTGTTCTTATCACTACCCTCATTATTATTGTTATTATTGTTACTATTATTATCATTGTTATTTCCATTAACTAAATTCCCTTCCTGTACTAAAAGTACTTCTTCTCCTATTTGGTTTTCTCTTTTAATTTTTTCCTGTTCCTCTTTCTCTCTTTTTAATTTTTCTTCTTGTTCCAATCTCAATTTCTCTTTAAGTTTAGCTTCTTCTTCTTCTTTCTTTAATCGCTCCACTCTTTCTCTTTCTCTTTCTCTTTCTCTTTCAAGTTCTAAAGCTTTTAATCTTTCCCTTTCTTTGATTTGACCAACTTGTTCACATTTATCAATAAATTTACTACAATTATATAGTGTATAATCCAGATCATCTAAAATTGAGTGAAACGAATGGATTCTATCAGCCAATAATTTGCTTTGGTTTTTAAGGAACCCATTACTTAAAGACCCATCCAATTGGATAGTCTTCAACTGTTCTTGGACCAACATCTCACTCGATTGTTTCAATATGTCATCGAAACATTGAGTTAGTTTATTTCTAAATATTGGATCCTTGGAGTCTATTGAAGGAACAACATCATCTACTGAAACAGACTGACTCTTAGCTACCATTACCCAAATTCCTCAAACAAAGAAATAGAAATACCCAACAGAAAAAAAAAAGAAGAAGAAAATATATAATAGAATTTGAAAATTCCTTTATTCACTTATAGATAGATAACAAATACACTTATCTAATAATTGGCTGATTAACTGACTAGTTGCTCAATAATACTGATTAGACCTAGGCTTATAATCTTGGAACGGTCACTATTGCTACTACTACTACTATTCCTTCTTCTTCTTCTGTATATGCAATAGTTCACATAACTTAACGAAAAAAAAAAAAGAAAGTCTTTCTTTTTCATTCAAATGAATTAGATTTATTGATTTTAATTCACCATGACGGATTATATGCGGCTTTCCTTCCCTCCAAGGAATTCCAATAATCCGACAATTTTGCTTTTTTTTAAAAAAAACAGGGTTAATATCCTCAATGCAATATTTTTTCAAAAAAGTTGGATAAAAAAGTAGGGTATTAGTAAGAGAAAGAAAAAAAGAACAAAAAAAAACCCTGAAGAAATCGGAGTTGACGGTGTGAGAAAATAACAAAAAAGCAACACATAAATGGAAACTGTTAGAAACCTTCAGTTTCCGACTTTAACCATGACTTCAATCAACTTCAAATCTCTTTCCCCTTCTTCTTCTGTATGTATGCATGCATGCATATGCAATGAAGGTCCTTGTATCTCCCCTTGAGGGTTTATTGGATAACTAGACTGATCCACTCATAATTCCTTGTGCACTCTCTTAACATCGATATCCTCAGCCTTGTTCAATAAGTCTCCGATTAATATATGTGGATACTGTACAATTCTATTTCGAGCATCGTTATCGCCAAAAAAAGAATTCATTAGTGTTCGCACATGTTACTACCACATCAATATACACTGGACTAAATAGATACATATACATATATATACACATATATCCACACCCAACAGTTTTATTTTTAATTTATCATGCCTAATATAAATGTGCTTGTCGATCTTTGTATGGTTCCAATAGGTACCGGAAGTCCAAGTGTCTCTGACTTTGTCACCATGATCGAAAACAAAATTCGTCAGAGTCCATTTAAAACCTCTTTGCATAGTTTCGGTACAACAATCGAGGGTCCATGGGATGAAGTCATGAGTTTTATTGGTGAATTACATGAATATGCTCATGAACAAGGCTATGTCAGATGCCATACTGAAATTAGATTAGGTACTAGAACTGATAAAAACCAAACCGCACAGGATAAAGTTAATACTGTAGAAGCTAAACTTCTTAAATTGAATGAGAAATAAATAATAAACAATATTTTTAGTCACACACATATCTATGCATATAACTTTATGTTTGTGTCGATCTTAGTTGCTAGAAGAAAAACGAGTATTAAAACAAATCCTTCTTCGTTTCCCTTCCCTCTCTCATATATATAAAATCTTATAATGGAATATAAACAGATACTTAAACCGATAAATCAATACATATATATTATATATACATATCATGTGTATCAACTCTATAGGTTACCTTCTCCTAAAATATATTTCATGTCACTTATCTATTTTTCCTTATTTGGTTCTATTTTATTTTACCCATGACGGTTCGCAAAGATATCCACTGCAATATTAACTAGCGAAACAAAAACTTCTACACCAACAAGAATTATCACAATAAATTCTAAATATTCCTCGTGTGAATGTCCCAATTGTTCCTTTAACATTTGTAAAAGGTCTGAAATCACCTCTAATCTTTGATTCAATAATGCAACACGTTGGTTAATCTCTAAATAACCCCTAGTCGCTTGATATATTGGCTCCAATTGAGGTTCTGACCACATAATCTCTGGAGAATCCATCACTGAGCCATGCAAATTGATATTAATCCTTAATATAAACAATTCACCAATACTTTTCATTATCTCTTCTTTGTTCATCGATACTTTTCCAGTTGATGCAATCTCTTGCGGTATGTCTTGCGTGTCTTCAATAGTATTATCAACCAATTCTTCAAATAATGATATCTTAACACTTTGTGCTATTGCATGCGATATTGACAATTTTGTCATATAATTCGACCCATCCCTTAATGTAATGAAATCATTATAAATTCTCGGTTGATAACTCGTTGTTATATAGTAATTAAATTCTTCCACTTGAATATCTTCTTGTGCCAATTTCTCCTTCTCAAATCTTTCTATATCATTTAATAATGATTTCTCCTCCCTTTCTGTAAATCCCCATAATACAACAACACCATATTCAAATATAAATAAATCTGGTCGTTTGTCACTTACATTAATCTCACCACCTTCTTTATCTAGTCTAATTATATCTTCATGTTCAAATCTTTTATCTCTTCTCCAATCTGTGTAGGAAAAAGGAGTATATAAACATTCATCAAATAATTTCGGCTTCGTATGATACACTTTATGTGAATCTCTTAACCATTTAATCAAACCCCTCATATTGTAACTACTTGCAGTACAATAGGCAGTACATCTAGGTAAAAGATGTCTTTGAGCTTTACCAAGACGTTTAGCATCACGTCTTGCAGGTTTGTCCGTGATTTTGTTTACTTGTGAATAAACGTATCCTTTATTCTCCTTTCTTACTTTCATTTTCGTCTTATTACTATTAGGATTATCAGTAGTCCCTCTCTTGATAGTTGGTGTCAATATTGTAGATGATTGCGATTCTTTTTCCATAAATGCGGAGGATGAGTATGGTAAAGATGACTTGGCAGTTTCTGCGGTGTTACTAGTAGTAGTTTTTTTGCTTATTTCTGTCTTATGTGGTGTCACATTTGTTGGCGAAGAATCTACTGTAGTATTATTGTTATCATTACTCAAAGACTCATTGACATTGATATTTAAAACTACAGACTTATTTTTTGCATACCCATCATCATCATCATTGTCATTATCATTATTACTATTGTTAATTTCAATACCAATACTACTAGCACGGCTCTTTTGTTTATTGTCAAAATCTATATCAGAGTCTTCCTCCTCTGAATCTTCAAAATCATCACTTGTCTCCACAAGCACCTCATCGTCGTCCTCATCCTCATCATTTCTATCATTATTATTATCTTTAGATGTCTTGCTTCGACTAGTGAAACTTTCTTCAGGCAATAACTTCAATTTTTGCGCCTTTCTTGAGGTCCTTTGGGGTCCAATCTTTGTTCGTTGAACATCAACATCATTATCACTCGAATAAGATGGAAAATTAGAATCATATCTTTGTCTTTGCTGATTTGGCACAGGTTTATATCTATTCTGTTGTGAATCTCTTGTTTGAGATAGTATCAAAGGAACGCTCTCTTCTAAATCATTCTTCTTACTTGACATGGTCAAAGGATTCTTGCTCATTCCCTCCTCTATATATGGATATGACTGTATATATGTGTATAATCAACAGATTCTTTAGGGACATTAAATTTCAACTCTGGCTTCTCTTCACTTTAGACTTGTATAGAATGCCTTCTCCCGTATACCGCTTCCTTCAATTCGTTCCTTCTTTATTCTATTTGAATAACTTAGTGTATTTAACAAAGTGAAAAATTTTTCTTTAAGTCTTAAATTAAAACAAACTATATAATCAAGAGACAATATTGAAAGAAGTCATCGATATAAAAACAAAGTATCAGTACCATTATTCTTTGTGCCAATTTAGTGGTCAAATTAGATTTGTTTAGGCGAAGGGTGATAATAAGATTAAACGTTTTTTATTATTTCTTCACCTATCTGTAGACTATCACGATTGTTAATAACAAATATAGACAACTAAAAGAAAACAAAGATGAGTGAAGGTACTGCTACCACTAACAATATTACTCCTGAAGATACTAATAACAACAATAATTATGCTGATGATAGCATCAATAATGACGAAAATGACTTCAGCAATGACAATATTTATCAAATGGATGCTCAAGAGATGAAAAAAAAAGTTGAAGAATTACAACAGAAGAACACAGCATTAGGGTTATCTGTACAAAGATCAAGACATATAGTTAGGCGTCTTAAATTAGAATATGGTGTACTATTAGAACGATTAGAATCTCGTATCAAGATCGATCCTGAGTTAAATTACCAAAACCCTTTACCAACATTAGAGACTTTTAAAAAGGAATTGTTTAGTAATCCATTAAAGAAGCCTAAGAGTAAAAAACAAAGAACAAGAGAGAGAGATCCTAATATGCCAAAGAGACCTACAAATGCATATTTATTATATTGTGAAATGAATAAAGATATAATTAGACAAAAAGGTTCCTTTGATGTAACTAAAGATTTAACAGAAGGTTGGAAAAGTTTAAGTGAAGAAGAAAGGGCACCATATTATCAATTGTATAATGAGGAGAAAAAACGATACCATCAAGAAATGGAAGAATACTACCGTAAATTAGAGAATTCTGGTCTTACAAATAAACCAGAGGGAGAAGAAGAAGGAGAAGAAGAAGATGATGATGGAAGGGAAGAAGACGAAGAGGAAGATGAGAGGACAGAAGGACAAAAAGAAAGAACAAACAAGAAAGAGGAAGGTCTTGAGGAGGAAAGAACAAGAGAACAAATTAAGAAAACAGATGAGAAAGAAGAAACAGAAGGACAATCTGAGAGAACAGACAAAAAAGAAGAAGGTATTGAGGAAAAAAGAGAAGAGGCTAATACAACAGAGGATGTTGCAGATATTGCTGATAGTAAAATTATGAATACCACAGACAATGAAACAAGTAATAGCGATAGTAATAGTCCAATGAAAGAAATAACAGAATCTGTCACTGCAATACAAAGTGATTTCAAAAATATTAAGAAACAAACATCTGATATATCAAACCCAATGACTTAAGGAAAAAAAGACAAAAAATTTGAAAATCTCTCTGTTACTTTTTTAATGTATCAGACTAAAGATGATTACACTGTGTATTTTTAAAGTCCTACTCGAGTATAATGCGATCTACTACGACTGAAGATACTCTAATATATTGTCAACATCTGTAAAATACTATAATAACTATATATTTGTAGATTTATTATCACACCACCTGAGTGGCATGCATCTATATTATCTGAAACCATCAGTTTTAGTCTCTCAATATGATTAAATTTTTATCTATACTCATGTTCTTTGCTCCTTCAAAAATATTAATAAGAATAGAATACACTACAAAAGATAGTCTCTTATGTAGGGTAAAGTTTCAAATAATGAAAAATCACTAGTCTCTCTATATATACTATACTATACAATCTATCATCAACGCTAAATAGTTTATTAATTTTCCTTTTTGTATATATAACTACTAACAATGAAATCAAGCTTGTTTTCATTTTTCTTCTGAATGGAATAGGACGGTTTCTGCAATCATACTCTCTTCTTTTTGTTTTTTCTTTGATAATAGCCACTATCATCCTTCTCATGTTTACGTTTCTCTCTTGATCTAACATGCTTTTTGATCTTCTTTTGAGCTGCAATGTCTGGTGCATTCAATGCTAAGATAGAACGTTTATGTTTTCTTTCTTGACGTCTCTTAATAACAATTTGTTTAACATTTGCATAAATCTTTGTAAAATCAGAAACTGAGAGTTTTGATTCAATTACTTGTAGACACTCTTGAGATAGATTGCTTAATTCCTCCTTCTCTTCTGAAATATTGCCCTTGTCAGTTTCTAAATGGACATATAATGACAATATAATCTTTTCTGCCAATGGATGTATTGATTCTTCTGGTAGTAATTGAGCTAAGAAGGCAAAGAATTGAATACTTGCCTTTTTAGATACATGCGAATCAGCCATATTTTGTTCATTTCTAATGATTACACTAATTCTACTAACCATATAATCTAATGCACTTTTATATGGACTCTCCTTATCTTGATCCTTGACAATAAACTGTGTATTTTCCTTGTTCCACTTATTAGCAATAAAAACTAATGTCTTAATTATAATACTCGACAAACTTTCAGGAATAGATGGTGCTGCTAGTTGATGCATAACTCTATTAGCAATATTTTGTAACTCAGAATCACTCATTGGTGTTTCAAGTTTATCAAGATTATTAACCATCAAATTGACTAAACGTGCTGAAGATTGACGTACCCACATATGAGGATAAAGCAAACATGCATTCACACCATCCCATACCTTTCTATATTGATCTTGGTATATTTCATCAGTATTTTCCACAATAGTAATAAATATATTTAAGGCAGTGTAAATCAAATCCCATCCGAAGTCAGAACCAGCATCAACATCAGTAACAATTTGTTGAATTCTTTTTAAGGCAAGATCCTTCAAATGTAAATTCTTGTCAATCGATAATGCACTAATATAAATTTTAAATATTCTTAATCCCAAACTAGTAAATTGAATACGATCTACTTGTCTCAACCAGGCAGTTAAGTACTTATTAATCAACTCCAAGTCTTTATCAGAAACCTTTTGAAGCATATTAGAAAGTAAGATACTTGCCATTTCACGACATCTTGGACTTTCATCATTAATAGAGACGTTACTCAATGATAAAAAGAATGAAGAAGATAATTTTGAAAGTAGATTTGGATTGGACTTTGTGATAATTAAATTCAATAATTCCATCACAGATTGTCTACCTTCTTGAGATGGATATTGTAAATTATCAACCATGTATTTAAATTGTTTTTCTAGACGGCCTTTACCTTGATCATATTCCATCAAAAATTGATAATATACACTTCTTGAAACATCTCTTATATCTTTAGAATGATTAGTAACCATGATTTCTCTTACAACATCGATTACATCGTAAATTTCTGGTAACATAATATGTTTATGAACTAATGCCTTCAAAAAATTAAAGGCTAGACCCTGTTTGCTTGGTTCATTTAAATCAGGTAAAACTCTAGTTAAGATGTAACTTATGGCTGTGTCTTTTAGTTTCATATCCTTATGACGAATAAATGATGACAAATATTTAAGCCCCATTTGACATAATTCAGTAGATGTAGATGGTGAGTCTTTGATTAAATTTAAAACCTTTCTAGCACAATTCTTAAATAAACCTTCCGAGTCTTCAGAAAAATCCAACTTGACTATTATGACTAATACTCTAAGAGCACTAGTTAACACATTTTCATTTTCAGAATCCAATGCCTCTTTCAATAATGGCATGAACCCTTCTAAATAAGAGGAATGCAGCAAGTTATAATGTTTAGAAATGACAATCTTTAATAGATCAAGGGCAAACTTTTGCAAAGTGGCTGTATAAATAGAGTTTTCCATTTGAACAGTAGTATTTTTGAAATTTAGATTAACTAAGAAAAATTCTTCCTTTTCATCCACTGATCTTGCTGTATATTTTTTTACTTTTTTGTCTTCCTCAGCTATGGATTGTTGGAAAATCTCATAACATAAGGTCAATGATTCCTTAGAATCTGCAGATTCATTTTTGTTGAGACCTAGAGAATATCTACGTAACAATTCGTCTAACTTGTGTTGGGTTTTATTATTCATTTTCTCCATCAATAAAGCCTTAATTGGGTACAACAATTCTGCAAAAATACCCAAAGAAATATTACATGCTAGTATTTCTGCTGCATCATAACTTTTGGTCACTTTGACTTCTTTCATTTTAGTGTGATAATTATCAGATTCCTTTTCCTGACCAACGGTACCAAATATGTCTTCCATAATTATCATTACCAATAAATGAGCAGAATCATCAAGATCAGCATGTACCATTGATTGAGAAATCTCTTTTAAAATATGATGTACAGTAAAACCTAAAACATGTACTTGTGATCCTCTTTGAAGTGCACTTTTCAACTCTTTAAAAATAAAAGGTAAATAAAAGGAACCAAGGATAACACTGATCTTTCCTAGAGTGTTTCTAATTGCATCACGAAGCTCCTCGGATTTGCTTCTTAGAATTTGACAAACTGCTGTTAAAATACCAGGAAGCATATTTACTGTATCATCTTGAGAAAGAGCAAGGATAAAGTTGACTAAAGCCTCGGTTAAAGGAATTCTAACTACAATAGTTTCATCATTTCTTTCTCCCAGAATTTTGCACAATACAGGATAAACTTCATTTTTAATAAAGGATTCAGGTTCTTCAACATTAGTGAAACATTTTTCACGAAGACGTTCTGTTAAGGTATTGTTCCTAAAAGCATGCAAAGTTGTCTTCAAAGACAAGGATAACTGATTAACCAATAAAACCGATTCTTTTAATAGGTCTTCTTTGGTTTTCAAAATAGAAATATATCTACGAAGTAAAGCTCTATATTGATTCCAACTAGTACCCTGAGCAAGTTTCCCAATAGAGGTAAAACTTTCATTTGCAATATTACGGTACTTTTCTTCTTTTGAAAATACATAATACTCAAGTATTGGTATCAAATAGTGTGCAATACTACCACTCGACAATTCATTGACATAATCACCCAATCTTCTAATAGCTCTCTGTCTACGATGTAATTGAATATGTTTAATATTGATAAAGAAATTTGCCTCCTCATCATTATCTGCCAACAATACACGCATATCTTGAAGATCAGAATAGTAAACCGATACTTTAACAATGTATTCAAGTAATGTAATATATTCTGCCTGAACATCTTCAGAAGTCTTTCTTAAACCATCTCTTATAGCTGGTAAAATAATCATTTTTAAATACTTAACACAAGTGTGCGCCTCCTCTTCTGATATCTTTGCATTGCTAAAATCAATAAATTTTGTTAAACAGTAAGTGGCGTTAGTACGAAGTGCTAATTCTTCTTGATCTTTAATGTAATACAAACATGTATGTAAAATTGGAAGCCATTGAACATCCATTAATGTTTTTGATGCTTCCTCACAAAAATGCTCAAATGCAGAAAGAATTTTTGGAAAATCATATTCATGCATACGTTTAGTAGAATATGAATTTAGATCAGTTACTATGGTGGCTATTTCCTTGTATTCAACGAATCTGACTGCAATATTAGATATGATAGATACAATAGCCAACCTCAATCCCTTTTCAGAAAAGGTTTGTAATAATTTAGACACCTCTATAAATATGGGCTCAATCTCAGATAATTGACAATCATACTCAACTATTAAATTTGCTACAATTTTCAAAATGTTCAAAATATCACTTTTAGGTACATTCATAAAGTTAGATGTTAATATTAAGTATAATGAATTTAATAGATACTTTCTGGTTTCGTTATCTTGTACGTAACCTAATTCTGTCATATTCAAAAGAAGATCCACTGCAGTAGAAATAGTTGTAGATGTAGTAAATTTCTCATATAATTTCGGTAATATTTGAAGACAGGTACTAGCAATAATTGCTACCAATTCAACATATTTCTCATCTGTTGATGAATTCTTAATAAGATGATTAGAACCTTCTAAAATACATGAGACAACCGATTCTTTTGCATATTCATTAGAAAGAGTGTCCATAATAATTCTAACACATGAAAAATCATTAAAATATAAAAATGGATAAAATTCCTTTCCTGTAGTCCAAAAAATAATAATCTTCAATAAGGAAGATGGCTGCTGCAAGTTTTCATTGGCAAAATCAGGAATTCGAGGTTTGATAACAATATTAAAGATCTGATCAATGTACTCCGTCCATGAAATTGCATTTCCTATAACCTGGAATATCGAATTTAATGCTCTTAAAGACTGTTGCCTTAAGTTAGAAACTTGTTTATTTATAAAGGTGTCACTGCTCTTTATTTTACCAAAAGCATATGAAAATGCAATACAATATAATAGTGGTTTTAATGTGGATAGGATGGCATTAAGATACTTAGATCCTAAAATAGCTAATGCTTGGTTAATAATAGTAACATAACCTATCATTCTTCTAATATTAGTGGTAACAAGCTCTAATTCGTTTATTTGATAACCGTTAGAAAAAAAGTAATCAAATTTAAATCTTGTACTACCGAGTTCAAAAAATTTAGTGATATAAGTTTCACCTAAATTAGGAAGAATACTTAATACAGCATGTTTCCGACTCTTTTTAATGCCACTACTTACTGGAGTCTGAGCTCTACCAAAAAGTATACGTAATACTAAAACCATCAATTCTTCCCGTTCTTCTGGTTGAATAATATTAGAACTATTATCAGAAAGGAAAGTCATAATTTCGTCTTTAAATAAAGTATCATCCAGTAAATTTCTCAAATTATCCTTAAATTTGTTAACAACAGGTACTTTATAAGGTAATATAGCAGCTAAAGCTAATTTTTGCACTTCAACAGTTCTACTACTTAATAGTACTAATAATCTTTGGAAAACTGCCTCACTCTTATAAATATTTTTGGAGTTATTAAATTTAGCAAATACTCTAAGTAAGTTGTTTCTCTCTAAATCTGACCATTTATTTGCTGTATATTGAACATCAGTACCAAAAATAGATCCAAATTCTTCTTCATTAAACAAAAATGGAACGATATTTCTAGAATTTGATTCAACCAACTGTGGAACTAGTAACATTATTTTTAAAGTCTCTGCTCTTACATGTGGAGGGTACTGCAATTGTGCCCTTCCATTTTTAGCAATATCCATGATCGAGTTTTGCACACAAGTATATTTCACCCATCTTGATGCAATATTTTGTAAGATATTTTCTAACCTAGGAGTTTTAGAATTCCAAAGAATACCATCGACATCGTAATCCATTGAATTATCTGGATAGCTTATTTGATAATTAATATCATTTACCTTTAAGAAATCATAGAGTAAAAACCATGTTAAAGAAGCATTTTTTCTATAAATAATTGGTACAATTTCACGAATTCCTTCCCAAATTGGAGCAAATCTCATAGTTAATAACCCAAACAAATGTTTCAAGAAAATATTTGTGATAATTTCTGTTGGTTCAATCTTGCTGAATACTTCACCCATAGATCTAATCCTAGCTGTCAAAATTCTGCCATTCTGCAACGTTAAAGGAATCTGTTCTATAAGACTACATTCATTGACAACTTGTGGGAGAGTTATATTTTGAAATTTTTCCATAATAATGTTTAATAATTTCAAAGTCAAAACCCGCATATTACTATCAGGAATTATTAAATTATCTGTTAAGCCAAGCAATAAAGATTTATCTTCATTTTTTTGAATATTCTGAGCAAAAAATTGAGATATCTCATTTTTTCTATCACCATTTACCCTTTGTAATAATTGAAGCAATCCATTAATGAAATATGAACTTGTTTGTAACAATTTGAAATGAGGTAAAATGTATTGTAAAACTTCAAGTATTTGATCATCAGTCTTGGTTGTCATATTACCAATCAATATACCAATAGTATCAATCAAGAAATCTGATTCATTTTGCTGCGATGAAAATGATTCTGTTAATAACTTCAATAGAGGTAATAGCACTTCGTAGTTATCTTTCTCAAAAACATATGACAATAAAGATAGTCTCCAATAAATTTGAAATAGATCATCCTGTTTCTTAATATTTGACAAGTATAATAAAAGATTATCTGCAAATTTTGTTGGAATTGTAATATTTTGAAATTTATGTAAAATTGGAGTCTTATTATTATTGTTTATATCCAAAAGAAATAGTGCAATTTTTTCGGAACTTTGTTCCCAGTTCTTGTCGATAAAATTTTGTAAGAATTTAACCCCATTAAACGAAACCAATCTTTCTGATACCAGTTCGCACACATTTATATAGAAATATAAAAAAATATCAGAATATTGTTCTAAAATGAAATTAAATAATTTAATATGAAATTGAGTTAAGTTTTTAATATCACAATTACGGAAATAGAGAATAAACAATAAAGATACAACATCTGGTTGAACTAAGTATTTATCTTTGATGTTGTTGCTATTATTAAATTCTACAATTTGATCCATAAATCTTGTTATCAATTTTGTGATTCTACTCCAATCTGGGATCTTTTGACCGCTCTCTGCAAATAGTAAAGTAGACAAAAATATTGACATAAGGTTATAACCATCTGTTGAATTTTCCAATATTTCTAGAACGCAATTTGTTGGTTCTAAAAGATTTTCATAAGAAGCATGTCTAGATATCTCCATCCATATATCACAGATTAATGTGATGATTTTTTCTCCATTATTATTCTCCTTATTATTTAATGTCTCGTTTAATAGGATTCTTAAAATAATTTTGGTTTTAGAATGTAATGAACCTGAAGTTGTAATTAAGGATTCTGTAAATAAGGTCAATAAACCATCATATAAATTATTTTCTGACAAGGAATTTGAATGTAAAAATGTGGCTAATTTATTGAAAATATAACGAACGAAGTTTGTCAATTTATCAGATTTCGATTTTCTTATTAAAAATGATAAAGTCTCAGCAGAAAAACGGGATAAATAATCCTTTGAATGTGACAATAAAGGAAATAAAAGGTCAAAAGTTGGAATTAGATATTTCTCAGTAAGGATTCTGGATAAATATTTGAAAATATAAGCCAAAGAATTGAAAGTCCATTCAAATACATTGGAGTCTTCTAATACAATAACCTCATTCAGTAATTTGACTAAGACATCGATTGTTTTGTTGTAAAAGGACATAAAATCAGGACCCAAATCATGAACAAATTGTGATAACAGATCAAGTAAAGGTTGTAATGATTTTTCATCGTTTTTGGCGATATATTTAATTAAACTTTGGTAAATCGTATTTTGATGGTATAAAATTTGAGGTAATGTTTGAATAATTGGTTCAACTTCGGACACGAATGCAGTGAAGTTACCACTTAAATTGATATCTTTCCAATGCTCAAAAGAGGCTAAAAAATGGGAGGTTTCCACATAATCATGAACTCTTTTCTCAAGATTTTTAGCTGGCTCGATTTTTAAATCATCTATTCTAGATTTAAAAGACGTGTATTTAAATCTTTTTGTGGATTTTGTTGTATTTTCTTTTTTTACCATAATGATCTATAGCAAAGAGGATTGAAGTGATGTTGTATATATATTTATATATATTTTAAATAAAAAGAAAATAGTTTTTGGCAAGAGAATCAATATAGTTAATTCCTCTTTCTTTTTCTCTTTCTTTTATTTTATTTTATTTTATTTTTTTATTTTTAATTTTCTCCACGTATAAAACCTCCGTTCAAATGAAGAGCTCAAAATAGTTAGTAGTGGATGAATTGCAAATACAGAAATATACGTGAGAGGATACTTGTCTATATTTTTTCAGTAAAACAAACATATAAACGAATAATCATTTGAACTTGATTTTTGAAGAAGCTCATCGCATATTATTTTTGCTTCTATAAAAAAAGGAAAAAAAAAATAAAAGAAAAAAAATTTTTTCTCTCCCATAAACAATTTTGTTTTTCTCTTAGTTTTTTCTTTTTCTCATTTCTACTTTTTCAACATTCCAAAATTGTTTCGAAGATTCATGATGAGTACAGAAAGAAAAATAGAAAAGAAGTAATGATTGTATAAAGAGTGTCATATATATATATATATATATAAAAGTCAATTTTAGCCGCCCAAAAAAAAAAAAATAAAAAAAAATAGACAATCATATATATACATACACACACACACAGATATATATAGAAATGAAAATTCTGATATATGTATATTTTCCAATCTGTAAGCATACTATAAAAGTTAAAGGTCAAAACAAATATATAATGGTATCTATCTAATGGTATATATATGTGTATGTGTGTGTTTATGTTTATGTTTTTTTATTTATCTATTTATATAGCCATTTTGACATTTGTACATCTGTTTGCTTATTTTCATTGAAGTTTCTCCTTTCTTATTACTTGAGATGGATGACTGATATTTTGATCTCTATCTCTTCTTTTCCTTTTTGTTAAAAATGAGTCCACTGACGATATATTATCATTAGCAGTAGTATTACGGTTGGTTGTGGTTGTAGTGGTACAATTATTATTTATTATTGTATCTTCATCTTCATTTTCAATAGATGTAAAATATTTATTAAATGAATATTTTAGTAAGATCCATGCCATCTTCATTGGACCAAATTCTGGCCACAAACAATCGATTAATTCTATATGAGTTCTTGGGTTAACAACTTGCCATATCATAAAATCACTTAATCTACAAACACCACTTGTTCTAATCAACAGATCCAAAGGTGGTAATTTTCCTGTGTACAAATGTGATTCAATTACTGATTCATCTATATCTTTTATAGCATCGATTCCTTTTTCCTCATTTATGCTTGTTAATTCAATAGCCTCTTTCATCGAATGGAACATCTCTTCACGACTTGTGTATGGAAAACATATATTCAACGTTGCTCTTTTATTATTTTGTGTCATCTTTGTTGTCATTTCAATATTTTTTAGTAAACTTGTATTCAAGAGTGATAAATCACCAATGACACGGATACGTACTCCATATTTATTAGCCAGTTGCCCGTTTGCACATAACTGTGTTATACCCTCGTGTGCCAATTTCATTAGATTGTTAACCTCCTTGGAAGTTCTTTTGAAATTCTCAATTGAGAATGCGTAAACGGTGGCTACCTTAACACCGGATGAATAACATAATTCTAGGATCTGACTCATACTGTGGAATCCAGCCTCATGACCTTCACTAATCGAGATACCTGACTTCCTTGCAAATCTCCTGTTACCATCCATGATAAATCCAATATGTTGTGGAATGTTGTTTGATGTCTTTATTACGTTTGAAAACACTGTTTTGATTAATGACATACTGTATTCGTGCCCGGGGAATTTGAAAACATTGGAGGAAGTGGTGTCCTTATGAGTTTGATTATTAGTATCAGTATTATTATTATTATTATCCATGATTCCTATAAATATGTATGTATATATGTTGTAAGATATATCTTTTGCTTTTTTTTTAATTTTTTTTTTTAGTGTCTAGATTATTGTTATGATTTTGCAGGAAAGAGAATGAGAAGAGACAAACAACTTTTTTAAAAACATTATATAAATAGTATCTTCTCTCTTCTCTCTTCTCACTGATAGCGGTGGTGATTGGTAGTAGTAGTACTAGTAGTAGAAGTAATTTTTTGTTGTAGTAACATTATTTTTGTTGTTGCAGCAACCAACAAAAACCATATTAAAGCGACAGATTCACGAATCTCATCTGAATTTTCTTACTGAATTTCTTTTTTGTTTTTCTTACATTTTTTCTGTTTCGTTTAGAAAAATCCTGAAAGCCCTTGGCCCGTGGAACCTCACAAACCCTAAATCCAACCGGTGCACACACACATATAGACCTGGAGATCTGTGATGTATGGGTCTCTTTCATAGCCGTAGTCTAAAGTTCCCATTCTTTCATCCTGGAAACAGTTTCAATAATACTGAAAAACTGCCATGCAACAAAAGAAAAAAAGAAAAAAAAGTTTTAAGATAGCAGCTTTGTCTGTCGAGCAGGCCAAAGGGCAAAGGACAAGAAAGAAAATATATATATATATATATATATATGTGAATGCAAGCAAAAAGAAGAGAGTATGCATTAGAAGCTCCAGAAAAAGTCACTAATTACCAATATTTAATTGAGCTACTAAATTAAAACAAACAAAACAGAAAAAATATTATAGTTTGTTTTTTTTTTTTTTGTACAATATTTGAGTTGATATACAATCTTTATTGCATATATACAAATATATATATATATATATATATTTGTATATATATATGTATATACTACTAGCTCTTCCCCTTATACTCCATTCGTTATGTTAAATAGAATTCATTTTTTGACAAGAAACTCATGCCGATATAAATCTTCCTTTGCAGTAGCTTTGAATGCGGTGAGTAAGTTAGTCACACCACAGTCATTATTGAATAATCCAATATCTCTGGTATCAAATGAAATGAATAATCTTGTTAGAAATATCATTGCTTTAATTGGTACTGGTAACCCATATTTGGATCGTGTATCAAGCTATTATTTTGAGACCGAAGGTAAAAAAGTTAGACCTCTATTAGTCCTTTTATTATCCCGTGCACTAAGTGAAATTCCAATGGATAAAAGACAAATACCTCCGTATCTATCAAATGATAACATAACCACCTCGTTGAATAACTCCATTCAATGGTTAAAACAACAACCTGTCGAATCATTTACACCACTGAATATCTTTCAAGGTCTCACTAATGCTGATATAAAACATTCTAGGTTCCATCCTTTGACGCAAGCAAGCTTATCCTTTAAAAATAATAATATTGAATCTTTCGACAAGGAGAATGGGATTCTTCCAAGACAGAGACGTTTAGCTGAAATTGTAGAGATGATCCACACTGCCTCCCTGTTGCACGATGATGTTATTGATCATGCTGATACAAGAAGAGGTAAGCCAAGTGGAAATGTGGTCTTTACCAATAAAATGGCTGTCTTGGCTGGTGATTTCCTTTTAGGAAGGGCCACTGTGGCTATATCTAGATTACGAGATCCCCAGGTAGTGGAGATTATGTCAAGTTGTATTGCAAGTCTTGTAGAAGGTGAGTTTATGCAATTACACAACACCGATGAATATGATCCAAAACCAAACACAGGTAAAAAGTCAACTAGTATCAGTAAGATTGACGAAGCCTTCGATTATTATATACACAAATCCTATTTAAAAACTGGCTCTCTAATCGCAATGTCTTTAAGAAGTGCAGCCATATTATCTGGTGTCAAACCAAACGTCATTGAATCATGCTATGAATTCGGTAAAAATCTTGGTCTATGCTTCCAGTTGATTGACGATATGCTGGATTTTACAAGTTCAAGTAAACAAATGGGGAAGACAACTAATGTGGATTTGAAACTAGGCATATCAACAGCTCCAGTCTTATTTGCATGGAAGGAGGATCCAAGTCTCGGGGATTTAATTGAAAGAAATTTTGAATTGCCTGGCGATGTAGAAAGAGCTTTACAGTTGGTATACAAATATGATGGTGCAAAGAAAACTTATGAGCTGGCTCGTGAGTATAGAGATAAAGCCTTAAAGAATCTAAGAGAGGCTTTGCCTGAATCAGACTCAAGATCTGCATTAGAGTTTTTAACTAACTCAATCTTAACAAGAAGAAAATAAAAGTTGGGAAATTATACTAATATCTATAAATAATAGAACCTTCTTGTCTAATATAATCACGTACTTTTCATATATATATCATTTTCCTCATTCCTCTGAAAGTATCTTTCTTGTTCTGTTCTTTTTTTTTTTTTATTTTTGTTCCACCTGATAAATGTCGTTAACAATACATGTATATGAGAACTCGTAATGGCATCCAGCCTTTGAATGCTGATTATGGTTAGTACAAAACATGTAGATTTTTGGAGCATTAGACGGTGTGTAACGCAGTTTTATCTTCCATCTGTTTTTTTTTCTAATTAATGTCGATCGATCTTGATTAAAAATAAAAACAGACAAAAGAAAGAAAAAAAAAAAGGGAATATTAAATTTTGTCTTTCCACTTCTTTTTTCTTTTTGTTCCTATTTCTGTTTTTTTTTCCCTTTTTGATATTATACAACAAAGATAAGATATATATGTGTATATATATGTACATGTATATACGAATTCACAGCTGTTCGATCATGAGTAATACATCAAAACTATTCACATTGTTGTCATATGTGTACAGATACGTAAAAAAAGGAATTTGTAGTCCATATAGCTAACCTGCAAAATGATATTGTTACAAAGACATTTCATTATTATTGAAATACTTTTAAATTTATTAATTTTTTCAAACAAATCTACGGTGGTGGCTGGATCTCTAATTAATGACATATCTTCACAGTTTTTAGCTTTATACAAAAGAGATGACTCTGATACTAACACTAATAGTGATGGTGATACTATGGCTATGAATGATGTATTTGGTGATTCAAGTTGGCAGTGGGGACGCTGGATTTTGTTTATTCTATTTATTATTGGGTTTTTCGCTGTCTTTTTCTTAACTTTTACAGCAAATAGAAGAAGAATCAATAGGGGTGAGGCACCAATTAGAGGTACTTCATGGATCACACCACCTTCATATAGGCAATCAGAACAACAGTACCATGGAACTACACAACGTGCAGTAGAAGATTATGTGCCAGAATATACAGAAGAGGCAAATATTAATGATTTAGGTTACTATGATGAAAGAGGGCAATTCCACCCAAATACTAAAGCAGAATATTTACCACCTCCACCTTTGGAACCAAATCTTACGTCATCTCCAACTGTTTCATCTGCATGGATTAATAAGAATACTATAAATATCGAGACACCTAGTAGAGCGGTTGTACATGAAAATGAGGTTGATTATACTAGACCAAGTTTTGCAGCACAACAATACTATAATATGTCTCCTCCAATACAGGGTAATCCCTTGGCTAGAGAATCACAAGCAAATCATATAGATCAAAATAATGGAATACAAGAATACGCTACTTCACAGACTTCTCAATTTTCATCAGAGACGACAATATCAACACACGTGAACAAGACTAGTATTAAAGCAAATGTCAATAAAGAAAATTAATTAAAAAATTGTTCACTCGTTTATTGATTTGATTTTTATTTTCATCCAGTAAACTTTTTGTTTTCCTCTTTCAGTTCATTATTTCTCCTTTCTTTACTTATTAGACCAAGATATTGTTTTTATTTTTACTTTTTTTCATTTTTGAGAGCACTACAGCATATTTAGTTTAATAATCTTTAAAAAGTTTTCCCCTTTCAATGCATTTTCATCATACCCATTTTTCCTATCATTATTCCTAAACAAACTTCTTTTTATCTACTATTTTTTCCCGTCTATCTTTTCTTTGATATATCTGTATGTATCTATATATATATATTCTTGTAGAAACATTCCTTAAAGTTATTTATAGACTTGCTGGAAATATTGCTGCAAATTCTATGACTCTTAAATTATATTGTATATTATCTAACTTAAGTGTACTTTTATTATGTTATAATATGTTATGTTATTATGGTCCTTCAGTTAACAATTTCATTCATTATTGCAGAATAACTGAATTTAGAAGGGAAAAAATAAAAAAAAAAAGAGAATATCTGCAGAAAAAAAATATTGTGAAACTTGACTGTATGTATGTATTTTGACTTAGAACTATGCGGGATCACACATCAGTTCTACTGAATTTATACTTGATGTTGTCTATCTAATAAGGAAAGTGAATTAATCCAATGAAATGAAGTGAATTAAAGTGAGATTGGATACCAATCGTTTATATCAATGTAATATCGAATCAAACAGGAAAACTTTTAATCATATTATTTATTTGTTTTATTTATTATTCAATATATTGGTCATTTATAAGATTAAGTCGAATGGATCTCTATGATGAATTACCTCAAAGTAAGTTATTATATGAACTTGAATTTTCTCAGTTGTTAGATAATGCTAAGAAGAATAATGTTACAACTATCGATTTTTTAACTCTTAATATATCTGAATTATCAAAGATATTACAAAGATCAGTAGTCGAAGTTAATAAATTTCAATCAATATTAGTAGATGAATTTAATGGTCAATACAAATCCCAAAATGTTTTAACTCCTCTTCATAGTCAAAATTCTGTAAAATTACATTCACAGTTTATTTCAAGTGAGGACACAAACCCAGCTTGGTTTACTACTGGTGATATTAAAATCGATGAAATATTGGGTGGTGGAATATTTATAAGAGGAATCACTGAAATTTTCGGTGAATCTTCAACTGGTAAATCTCAATTGTTAATGCAACTGAGTTTAACAGTGCAACTACCTTTAGAAAATTATGGATTGAATGGGAAATGTGTCTTCATTACTACTGAAGGTGATCTTACTACACAAAGAATACAACAAATATTAGCAGAAAACCCTTTATATAATAACGAAAATGTATCACTAGATAATATCTTCACGGTGACCTGCAATGATTTAACTACTCAGGAACATATCCTTGATGTTCAATTACCTATCTTGTTAGATAGGAATAAAGATTCTATCAAATTAATTATTATAGATTCTATATCACATCATCTAAGAGTTGAATTAGAAAATACATCAATTAAAAATTCTCAAGTCAATAGATTTTATGTTGAAAGATTAGCTGAAAAATTATTGTACTTAGCAAACAAATACGAATTATCTGTAGTAGTCGCTAATCAAGTAGGTAATAAACCGCTATTGGAAAATGCCGAGCCTGTTCGTCAGATTATCACAGACTATGATTATCAAGTAGGATGGTTAGTAGGTTGGAAGGATTCCAGTATCTTGTATAGACACAAATACAATTCAATGGATATCTCAACAAGTAACCTTACTATGTCCAATGGTGCCATGAATTATAAAGATAGTTCTAAAAATTTACATCAAAGTAATACTAATAGTGATAATCTAAGATTTAGTCAGGTTGATTCATTTCAGTTAGAGACCATCTTGTCTGATGATGAAGATTCTATGTTAATAGAAAAGGAAGTCAATAAATTCATTGAGGCTTCAAACAGAATCAAATCCGTCTCAGAATCAGCACTCTCAATACGATCATTAGAAAATAATGAATCAGATCCTAACAATAACTATGATAATGGTAACTATAATATGAGCGATATGAATAGTATAGGAAAGTCTAAACAAAATTTAACTTTAAATACAGCAGATATTGAATATTCCAAAGAGAAAATTAATAAAAAAAAATCAGTAATAATAAGAAAAAAAAGGAGATTGGATTCTATTGTACCTAATTTAGGTTTATCATGGGCTAATTATGTTTCAACAAGAATACTGTTGAAAAAATCATATAAGGCTTCACCCATGATTAAAAGAGGTGAATTAAAAATTTATCAAGGAATTGATGAGAGCTCTTTTTGGCAAGTAAAGAGAGATTTGACTGTTGTTTTTTCATCATATTGTGAGCCCAAATCTATTACATATGCTATTACAAAGCAAGGTATTAAAGCTATAGAAATTTAACATATCAACGACTGCATAAAAGAAGGAGTAGGATAAGAAGATCAAAAATATACTGATTATTGAGTGAAGGTACTGGATTTTTAAGTGATTACAATAGAAGAGATAAATGTAATACATTACATACAAAGAATAAATAAGTAAATAAGCATACTCAACTAATATATAACATGACAAAAAAATCATGTTAATTTTTACTTGCTAAGTAAAGTAATAATCACTTTTAGAGATGAGTGATTATTTTCTATCTTTTCTTTTACTTCATTTTATATCTGTATTTTATTCAAAAGTCATCCTCAGAATCATCTTGAATAGCGTTTTCATCATCTCTTAAATCATATTCTCCCTCATATTGGTCTATGGTATCATCAATTAAAATATCTATATTTTTTTTTGACTTTTTGGTTGAAAAAGTAAAATAAGAACCACTTTCATCATTATCATAGTCGTTGTCGTTGTTAGTATTAGTATTAGAACTTGTTAATCCATGCCCCGTATCAACATCTACATAATTTGTTTTAATTGGTGTTTCACTGTTTAATCTTGATGCAATCAAGTATATAAAAGCCACTCTTTTTCTCTTTCTATTAAAAAGGAATCCCATTAGATTCCAAAGATAGCCTGGTTCATCCTCTAAGAAAGATTTTGAGGGACTATATTGGTATACTATGCAGTCAGACAATGTCATATGGTCGTTGATTATCTCCCAGATCCAATCTTGTTCATTTGATTGCTTACCCATTGAATACAAAGAATTTTCAAATTTAGAAATAAATGATTTTAATGAACTTTTTGTGAAGTCAGTTGGTTCTAATGATGAAAAATCATGATCTGGGTAAGAAGCATTTAAAATTGCAATAAGATATGCAAATGTTCTCCTGCTTGAAGGTTCGTTAATTGGACCAAACGGACCGATGTTTATTGAACTGTTATTTATATCATTTAGAGAAGATCTTCTTAATCTTGGTGACTTTAATACAGGGGTGTTAGAGTTGGAGTTAGAATTGCTCTTTAAACTACTGGAACTACTATTTCTTCTTATAAGACTACTTGAAGATGATTGTCTTTTCTTTGGTTGTATATTTTTATTTATTGATGAGGAACTTAGGTAGTCATTATCTTTATTCACTAGATTCTGGTAATTATTCATAACTAATTCCTTCAAATTTTGATCATTTAACTTAGATGTTTTTGTCACGTGATTGTGCATAAGATTAGTATTTGAATCATTTATATCTATTTTGGATAATAAAGGACTGTTGACAACACTCCCACTATTGTTGGTTGAATTGTTTATTGGTTCAGTGATTGACATCCTTCTCTTTTGTTCCCAGAAGGAAAGACTACTTCTTCTACTGTTATGAAAATCGACGGCCTCTTCAGAATGAGCAATTACTGTAGAATTATCATCATAATTGTTGTTACTGTTGTTGTTCTTACCAGTTAATATAGGTGAAGATAAATATCCATTGACTTCATTGAGGATATGTTGTTGTACAGCAGCATTATAACTTTCATTTTCTTGTAAAATCATTTCCAAATGATGATCAATTCTTTTGTAGAGTTTTTTGTCAGATGCAACAGGCTTTGTAGTATAAATATCACATCCTCCACTAATTTTGCAATCAGATGTCTCGAAATTTAATGTTTGATTGATTCTTTCAATATCTAATTCATCAATGAATTTCATATTAAATTGAAACAGATTTTTGTGGTGAAGTGTGTTGAAAAAAAAAGGTTTTTTCCTTTTCGCTATGTTTATTTATTTATGCGTATATTATAATTGAGGTTTTGGTATTTTTTTTCAAATTTTTGTCTTTAAATAGTAAATGGAAAGATTTTAATACCAATATTTCTACTTACTTTAGAGTGGTGTTTGGCTTTTCGGTTTGTGTTAACGTGACTCTAATCTTGTTTACATTAATTCCATCTTTAAGTTGACGTCTGTTTAATCTTTCGCTTATCTTTATTATCTTTATCTTTATCTTTATTTTTCTTTTTTTTTCATCCACACCCAAAAACCCCTTTTTTATTTGTAATCTCCTTTGTATTTCCGTTTTTTTTATTGTTGTTGTTGTTGTAATTTTTAAGTCAATTAGAACAAAATCCGAAAACGGAAAACGGAGAATGAAAAAGCCTTTTTTTTAGCAAAATGCCGAATCTTCCATAGAAGTCAAAAACATGAAAAAAAAAAGTAAAGGGTTCATTCTTCCTTATCACAGTTCTATTTCAGTTCAAAGCATAAGATAAAATAAATGGTAGCAAGTGTGATAAGACTAAATTAGTTGAAATCTGTCCTAATTTTTTGTTTGTTTATCTATTTTTATAAGGATTGAGTCTAGCTACATATTATATAGACTCTAAAGAGTCATTGATGTTTCACAATATATATATTTTCATGGGTACATATATCTATAAAATTGCATGTTAAAATTAACATGGAAAATACTTGCTATGTACATTGTTGCTATTGATTACTTCTTGTGGCTGGTTTGTATTTTTTTTCTTTTGTTAGGATATTATTTATTTGAGTGTAACTTGTTATAATTTCTTGAGCGTTTTGTTTCTATTTTTTTTTTTTTGTAGATTTTCTGTAGTAGTCATTCAATATTATCATATACTCTTTATTGTCTTATAACTACTGTTTGCTATTAAATTACATTAATATCAGCAAGGTTATACAATAAATAGTTTGTTAGCAAAAAGGTATTTTCTTAAATTTCAAAATTAAACATTGGAGAAAATATATTTACTGAATAATTTATAAGCCTTCAACAGTTGTTGTTGTCTTTACTTTAGTTCCATATAACGTGGCTTGAGCATTGTGATCCGAGTGCAAAAAAACAAATTTAGTTATTCTTTGAGAAGAGGAACAATCAGAGAGTAGGCATAAATTATTGCTTTTTCAAATACATAAATTTTATATTAAGACATCATTTCATTTTAAAACGATTCAGGTTTATAAAAAAGATTTCTTTTACAACGAAGTAATACATTAAATATATCTCCCGGATAAAACGGGTATTGTTTAATAAAACTTATGATACCACATATAAATATATATATGTATGTATGAATAAATAAATATGATAAGTATAAGATGTCTCATATAGTTTGAACACTCTCTGATACCATGTCAATGTAATGTGAATTAAAAACAGACCAATGGAAATTGATAATTGTATTTAAATGGCGGTAGATGTTTTCAAATTGTTCCATATCAGCAATTGCCATAATGTTATTACTAGTTTTAGTTTTGAAATTCTTCTTCAAAGTTCTAAACGATGTTAATTTGTTATTGCTAGTCTCTCCTTGATTTATAACCCTTTCCATAGTAGAAAATTCTTTATTGTTGTTAGACGAAATAGTTGAAATAATTGGATTGTACGAGTATACAAATTCTTGATTAACTCTTCCATCCATAGTACATTCAGCGTTGTCGAAAATTGTCTCCTCTAACAAAGAAAAAACCCTTTTCTCTAGAACACTATATATTTCACTCAAAGGTTGCGTCTGTTTGGATAGCCACGATTTAGAAAATGATATTTTTTGGTTATCCAATATAGGCACTTTCTTAGATAGTAACATCGAGGATTCATTTATACTGGTGTTTCCACTTTCATCAATGTCATTTCTTGTCGCCAAATTTTCAGATTTATCCTTATTGTGAGCATTGTATTCTAATGTTAAATCTTTAATCACTTTACACAAATGGATTGCTATTGATAATGTATTTTTTGTCCATCTACAATTTCCATGTTCATCAGTAATTATACTGATGATTTCATTTTGTAATTTGTTGTTGTCATAATTAGTTAAGATATACTTTTTTACTGGTGGATCGATATTTTTATCACTGGCTACTAATTGTTGGAAATGTAATCTACATACAAGAAGGCAAACTAGTTGTCTAATATCAGCTCTTAGCAATATTAACCTTGCATGATCGAATGATAATGAGGTTGGATACTCTCTTACCATTTTGTTGCATGATAATAGACTGATAATTGATTTAATATAAATTTTGTAAACTTGAGGAATCATAACTTTTGCGTTCATATTATTATTTTCTAACGTTGGTAAATACTCACTGAATTTATCCTTGAACCACATTAATGATGACCTTAACAGAAATTTTCTATCATCATTAATATTATTTTCATTGGTATTAACCTCCCTTAAAGAAATTCCTTCCATCAATGAATTGAAGTATTGCTTTTCAAATTCTACCGCATTACTCAGTATAGCAGGCCTTAATAGTCGGATTTGATGGTTGGCTATATCTAATTTCATTGCTTCTAAAATTTGAAATATAGACTTAAAGCCATCCATCAATTCTGTCATTGATTGTGTTTCCTTGGCATTATCAAACTTGCATTTCATTTTGTCTACCCAAGTATCTCTCATTGGAGCACAATGGTGCTTAAATAATTGGGCTAACCATGACGCTAAATCATTCATAGCTAACCAAACATTACCACTTTTCACTAGATTTTGAACATTTAGCTCTGTGTCCAAGATATTTTCAATCTGTTGAGACTCTCTTTGTGGAACAATAGTGAGTAGAATTTCCTTTAAGGTATCAAATAACGGCACTAATCTTGTATGGTTATAATTGAACATATTAGGTTGATTCATATAAATAATTAATTCATTCTCAACATCATACCAGTATTTATCCCATACTTGTCTTTTCTTAATCCCCCTCTCACCATCTAAATTGGGTCGAAATTGTAAAAGTGGATCAAATACGATGTCATGTCTTAATTGTGGGTTTTTCACTATCTCTTGTAAATCTATTTCTTTCAAGCATTGTAAATTGATTGGAGGTAATATCATATTCAATTGCAAAGACCGTTGTTGAATAAAGTAATTTATTCTGTCTTTTGATATTAAAGACTCATCATTATCCCTTCGTATTTTATTTGGTGAAACAGAATCTTTATTATCAAAAGTTCTAGTACCTTGAACAGACATAACAGGGAGTATATTGCTGTTAATAATTTCTTGTTTATCAATTTTCTGTGCAGATGATTTTGCAGTAGAATTTGAATTTGAGCTTATCTTTAAGTTGATATTTGAGGAAGATGTAGAATTTGGTGCCTTGGAATGTGGTACTAAAGGGATGACCACATTTGTAGCTAAAGTACCGTTATTATTAGGATTACTATGTTGGTTACTCTGGCAGGTAATAATGTGGTGTTGATGTTGTTGATAGTGACGACGCCAACTTCCTGGATTAATGATTTCGTGATTATTTGTATTATTTGTATTGCCACTGTTGTAAATAGATTTTGTAACCTTATTATTTTTTATAGGGCCGTGGGAGTTCCCACTCATTGAGTGAGTATATATAACGTGATTATTAGACAATTTTTTCATTGAGGAATGTAAAATTGTCGGTACTGAATATGATCTAGACTTCATAGTCGTTAAAATTTTCAATGCTGGTGGTATAGCTGTGAGCATGATCTTGTCGGATGTCGGTGGTAATTTTGTTGAAAGTGGATCAGGGTGTATTGGAGTGGATAATAATGTTGCAATTGGTACTGGTTTGTCTTGTTGATGTGCACATGTAGAGATGGAACTATTATTAACACTCGAACCGTTTTGTATAAAGCCAGATGGTGTATTAGTTCTTTCCTTTTTTCCTAAGAATTCACCTGTTATTGGATCATAATTTTTAAATAAATTAGATGAAAAATCGTTTTCAATATTATGTAGTATATTAGCATCGTTTTTAGTTTTTTCAGAATGTAGAGGAAAGTTTGTAGATAACGATTTATTATTTTGCTGATGAGAAGTGTCAAATTTTATAATTGTATTAGAATTCAAATTCATGTTTGTACCTGTATTATTATTTGTTTGTAATTCCATGGAATGGTAAGGCTCTGATGTCAAAATATTGGCATTGCCAGTATTATTGTCATAGGTCTTGTATACGTTGGAGTTATCATTCGAATCGATACTTCTTCTATTAGCATTATTATTTGTGTTAGAGATAGAAGATCTAGATATATTTATACTTGAAGAGTTAGGTGTATTATTACTTGCTGGTGCAGTTTGATTAGGTGAATTATCAGTTTGATTCATCATCGAAGCAATAGAAGAAACAGTTGTTGTATTATCAGTATTACTTGAAATAGTGGCAATACTGGAAGTTCTTGGATGATCCATGAGTAATTTTTAAAACAATAAAAAGGTGAAGTTAATAAATATATATATAGCTATAATAAAATAGGATGGAATGTTATGTTGTGTAGTATGATAATAATATTGAAATAATATAGTATAGATTAGGAATATATGATAAATAGCTTAATAGGTGTTGAGTTACTTAACAGAATGGTATTTAGGTACTAGGTTGTTATTTTCCCATTAATATGTTTTGTGTGACTGTTTAAAAAGTCCCGTCTTCCTTAAAGAACAGCTATTCACCTTTATTATTACATATCAGGGACTTCCTATAATTTAGATTTGAAAGAGAGAAGAAAGGGAAAACGGGGAAGCAAAAAAAAAAGAAAAAAGAAAAAAAAAGAAACAAAAATTTTTTCACGTTTCTTTTTTTTTTTATTCGATATATTTTTTTTTTATTCTTTTGTTGAAGAAAAAAAAAGAAAGAAAAGAAGAATATAAGAAATAGTGGATACATTAGAGAAGGCCTCTGAAAAAATGTTGCATAGTTCTTTAGAGAATTCTCCATATACATATGCAAATACGTAATATTGGTTGGGCCATAAGTTAGACTTCTTGATAATGGTCTTACATCAAAGAGTGACTGGTAATTGCTGAATTTTACTATTACATGAGTATATTATTTTAAGAGTCTTTTTGTAAAAACTATATGATCAATGTTTGTTTCTATAAATCTTAAAGAAAATTTTTAAAAAAACATCTATATAGATTCTGTCAGTTCATTTTAAGGTCATTGTTGTTAAATAGAAAAAAGAAAAAGAAAAAATATGGAACTTGATTTTGGTTTGAAACTTTTTTTCATTAGAAAATCTAGAATTATGTATAAATAGGTTCGGTTGGTTGTTGATTGAGCACTAACACATCCATTGGAGTTAAAGCGACCTGTTTATAGAAGAATATTAAACTATTACAATCCAACACCGTTTAGAGCTACTTTTTTGTTTGATATTATTTTATGAAAATTAATAGTTGCTATATTGATTATGCCCAATAAGGAATATAGAAATGATACACACATTATGCTGTGTTTGTTGATATTTGTAAAGACCTTTGATAGGTATCTTATGCTTGTGGCTGTGGGAATGTAGAATTATTATTATTCTATAGAAATTACTGGCTAAAGCGTAGTATCAATATTATTCTTCCCATTATAATTTTTATATTAGGCCACATTTTACATTAAGATACTGAATTTATCTACTGTTTACTCAACCTCAAAACCTTATTTACTTTAATGATCTATAATGTTCAGCTGGATTATCTTCGATAAAAATATAGTCATATTGATATTTTGATAATTTCTACGATCAAATTTTAGTGTATTTATTATCAGTCATTTAATATTTTATTGCAATTGTATTTGGTTCAAATGAGATTATTTCTTTTATTTGTTTGTCTCTTAGTGAATTATGACTGGGTATAACAGTTGAAAGATTTTGAAATATGCAAACGTTATATAAAGAAATTCTACGGTTAGAATAAGAATGATAGATATATCATATGATAAGAAGCTTTGAATTAATGTTAAAGGCAAATTAGGCATGTTGGTCTTTTTATTCTCTGACATAAAATAGTAATATATATGTAATAATGTACAAGAAAAACTTTAATGTGGATAGTGGCTTAGAAATTGTTTTTAATAAGTAATTATCTCCATAAAATATTTAGTTGGATGCTTTATTAAGGTGTGTTGATTTTTATTTTCTTTTTAGGGACATGTAATCCAGACTACTTCTTTGTATGAATTATTTTCCCCTTAATCTTGAATCTCCTTCAACACGTACATTTAACCTGTCCTTAGTGATAATATTTTTGTTTTTTTCTGAGAATAACACGTTGTATACAGACTTTAGAATCAAATTAGATGAACTTTATACAGGAATAGTGGTAAATATGACAAGAAATTAAACTGTGTATATTTAATGTGAATAGAAATAACGTTTGTATCGTTTTGAGACAATGGGTTAAATTTATTTACCAATTTGAATACTATGATAAGCTACTATCACAAGATATACTACTGATTTTTCAAACGTTTATTTCTTTAATATTAACTTAACTTCTGGAATATTAATTAGTATCACTATTTTTTCCTGCGACTTTAATGTTTCTCTCTTTCCTAAAAAAATCTATGAAGCTCATGAATCTGATGATGTTATTATCCTGGATATCTATCTACAAAAATATTTCAATAAGATACAAAGTATTATTAGCGGATAAGTTTTTTATAAACTAAAGTAATACATTTTAAGAAGTTTATCTCTATTATTTTTTTCTTCTATTGATAATTTTGAAGGTAAAATAGACCTTAATGATCATGATTAAAATGAAAATATTTCTTTGCTAAGAAAAATTAGTATTTGTAGAAAAAAATTACAAAGGCTCTTTACTCCTAAATCTAGATAGACTATTATAATTGCATATTATACTTACGTATTCATAGGTAAAATATGAATTTGTTTGTTTATTCTTTAATATTTTCCCCAAAACTCTGCTTTATGATAAACAATACTGATGTCAATTTACTATTTAGGTTACTTCAATTTTTGTTCCCTTTATATAATATGGTATTTTATCTAGCAGTCTCATACCATTATGTTGATTCGATAATGTTGTAGTGACATGTGGAATTGTCAAAACTCCTCATCGTTTTTTTAGAAAAGCATATCACGACTGATTCTATCACATATAGTTGGGTAGGGGTTTTCTAGTATAATGTCAAATATTATCTAACAATCGTCTAAAAGGAGAGATAAATGATTAGGTTTTAAAGCTTTTAAGATAAAATACAATGCTTTAGTTAACATAGATACATTTGAACAGGTAAAACGCCTATTAGACAGAAAAAATAATTCTCACAAAGTTAGTATTTATGATAAAAGACAATAACTTATATAATGCAATAATTGTAAGTTACAGATTTTCTTAGAAGGAGAATATCGATTACAATATTATATTTGCACCGTTAGCCAGATACAAATAAGTTAAATATTTCCCAACTCTTTTAGCAAAACAAAATAGGATAATTCATCAAATAGATATGGTTATAGAATTTTTAAATTCTTAAGTCGATTAGTCTTTATACCTTAAGTCAAGAATTTTTTATTCGAGTATAAAATAAGAAAAATGGACAAATTGGACAAATTTTAGCCATAAACATTAGGCAGAGTAAAGGAACAACTAGATTAATTTTGGAAGATTCAATATGAATTCCTTTCTGATTAAGCACAAGTTATTACAATGAATTTTTAGATCGGATAATGTTACATTGTTTCAAAACCTAATAGGTGCACTGGTGTTTTTTACAAATACTGAAAGATTAGATACTGCAAAGTTTTTTATCTATTTTATTAAAAAATTTAAAGCAGGCAAAAGAGATTTATGTAAAAATTGCCAAGAGGATCTTAATCTATATCTATATCATCAAGACGAGAGTTTTAATGTACAAACAAAAGAATGAAAAGAACTATTTTTTTATATATGCATAAATGTATCATATGTAAACTACTAGATACTAAATTAATATGTGGATATATTGTTAAATATGCTTCAGTTCTAATGTTATAGAGCATTAAGAAGATTTCTTGATTATAAAATCATCCATAGAAGCAGAATAGGTGGCAGCCAATAAAACGCTAAAGGGATCTACTTAGTTAGATGAAAATTTAAAGGTGTTACAAATTAATTCTGTTAAAAATGAACTTCATGATTGAAGTTCATGTCAAGGACTAATATAATGTTTTTAATAAACATTCATATTTTTAATTTAAGTTAAGATGCTAAATCTGATTATAGGTTGCTATTATAGAGAGGTTATTGATTGTCCATTTTTTTACTTAAAAAATAGAATATATTAAAGTAAGGTATCATTTTGTGAGAGTGTGAGTGAAATTAGAATTAATTGAGGTTCATTATGTTGATATCAAAAACTAGATTGTAAATATTTGTAGAATGTTTTTGCAAAAAAAATAAACAATTTGGATATTTATGTGAACTAATGTTTGGTAATAATAATTCTAGACTTTATAGTGTAGTGCGTATGACAGAAGGACTAAAGGTCCTTCATATTTTCTTGCCTACATGAGCGATTGCAATATATATTTTTAAAATTAATGATTAATGTTTGATGATAGATGGTATTATGAAGTAAATAACGTGTGAGAAGTGAGAGGCGTAGTTTTAAACAATATTTTCTGACTATTTGTCAACAATATGTTATTTGGATTAACTTTGATTATATAGCAATATTTGTTTTATTTGTTTTCTTAAAACAGGGGTAATTTGTCCATTCCCTTTAAGAATAATGGCTGGTAATAGAAAATATATGTTTTGGAATAGACAGATATTTTGATGAATGGATTTACTAGTAATTGTTTCAACAAGTAAAGAAAAAAGAAAATAAAAAACTATTTGGGGAAACTTCACAAATTAAAAGATTTGACCTAATTGATAAGTTTCTTAATGTGAACTTAGAATAGATTCAGAATAATTGTACAGTATCACAATTCTATTATGCTGTTAAAAAAGTCAAGAAGTATAGCATTTTAAATACTTGGCTGGGTTATAATTTTTTTTTTTAATTATTGAAATTATAATAGGTGAGCTGCTTTCTCTTGTATACTTTACTATATATCAAAATGTAGATAAAATGTTAATTACAGCTTAAAGTTATTTTAAACCAAGAGTTTAGAAAAAACATCATATAGTATGAAGAGAATCTATGTGTGATTGTGTGAAGACACTTTGAATTCAAATAGTAATTTTACATGAAATCATGGCAAATATCAGTTTAATTGAACCTCAAATATGTAAAATTTTTTATTTTTATGCAACAATTGTTTTATCTTTATGTTTTGAGTAAATATAAGTTGCATATAAAGATATTTCTCATATTCATTGTGGTTAGAAATTACTAGGGTAGTATACTCTTATTATCTAGAATATAGATTGATATTCAATTATTCATCTCCTAATTTATACATAATATTTTATTGAGAATTAGCGCATGTATTTATTAGGTAAATAGTACGTATTCTCAATTATTATAGCCATACAGTTATAGTGTACAAAATTATATTAAAGTTTTTCCGTTGTTTTTATATATGTGATATATAGATGATAATGTATAAAAGATACACAAATGAAGAAATATAATATAAAAAAAATGTTGATTTTATGTATTTTTATAGTGAGAATATGTTGTCTGCAAATAGCTCTACTTTTATCAATATGTTATATTTACATTTACTGATAAGCGAATAGTAAATTCTCTGCATTCTGATATTAATTTACATTTGTTAAGATCTAATTTGTTTATCTACTTATTCTATAACATTCAATTTCAACATATTCTAATTATAACAGTTTACATAGTTCTCAAAATCCTTCAAATTGTCTGTGTTATTTTGTTCTTTCTGTAATTTTTTTTATCTTTCGAAAACTTTTTTGGACAAAAACAAAATAATATTTAGAAACATAAAATATAATATGAAAGATTCACTATATTGTGTAAGAGTTATCTCAAGTAATATGCTAAAATATGAATTTTAATTATAAATATAAACACTTACATGTTATATAACTGGTTGATTCTAATTATTAAATAGATTAGTCCTAGTTATTCATGTTGAAATAAAATGTTCTATAATGAAATAGATAGAACAATAAGATTTTAGCAGACACTAAACGATAAATTGTTGAGTAATAATTGTTGAGAGGTCACCAAAGGTTGTCGAGTTTGTTTATTAAATATCTTACTGTTCGTAGAGGAAAGTGGCTAAATGTTAACATATATAAAGCCAAGGATTTCATCATACATTATTTTTATCTTATTTACAATCTTTGTATATTATTATTTCTATGTTATATATAGAGAAAAAGAGCGAAGAACTTTATTATAATTTTGTATACTAAATCTGTTTAATATAATATTGAGAATGTTTACTATATATCCAATGAATAAAGGCACTCATTCTCAACAATTCATATTGTTCTTCTTTAGATTAAACCTATTAAATAAAATACAAATATTAATGCTAATAATTACCTCTGGTACTATCTCTCAATAATCAAGGGTGTCTTAAGTAAACTTCATAGTAATTTACCGCCAATGTCCATCGGATAATCATATGTTCGTTCGAATACATTCACAATCTTGGGCCCAAAGTTTCGGTTGTTCCAAGTCCTTCGCCTCGACATTAGGCGTTACCCGCATACTACCTATTTTAGGATTTCCAGTTAGGGCTCCTTATAAATGGTTTGCCCCAAAGTTAATCTATAGAAAGGCAGATACTTCTCGTTAATTGCAATAAAAGTCTTGTTACATATGAAAACCTTAATAAATTTTCTTTATTTCATTTTTTGAATATTTGAGAATTTCCAAAAAACATCTTTAACAAGATCCTGTCTGAACAAGGAATAATAATAATATATATATATATGTATTTTATTTAATTTAACATTATTAGTTTTACAACCGTAAATAACTTACCAGAAAACAAACAAACATTTTTTAAAATTATAGTTTAATGTATTTTTTCCAAACAGAAGAAATATTAATAAAAACAAATAGCTGGGGCTTTACATAGGTGCTAGTGTAAATATTGTCATTTATCATTATAAAATAATGTACTGAAATATATAAATAAGATTAAATAACTTATGTTTTAATGTTACAAATTATACAAGATAATATACCTAATGTGCAAGTATTTAAAAAAAATGATAAAGATTTTTTATTTTTTTCTTTTTCTGTAAATAAAATTTTTAATGCAAAAAGAAATATATTTTTTAAAATGACTTTGAAAATTCTATGAACTTCAAAATATATATATGTTCATTTATTTTTTTACTTTTCAATTTCTCATCAAAAATTAAAAAGAGGTGACTACATTAAATAAATAATCGCTGTTCTTACAGTACTTTTTCCTTCTTCTACACCAGTAGATGTTGTACAGAATAATATTGTTTGTGTTTACTGTTTTTATAACTCAAGCTATTAGTGATTTGAATATCTGATTTATTGAGATCCTCTATAAATAATATGCATAATTATATATTATGTCTATACATAAATACAAATCAATCATTCATCTTTTTTATTCTCCTCGTAAATATTTTTTTTATTGAGGAACATGTTTTCTTTTTAATTATCATTCTTGATGATATAATAAAAAACAGTTTTTAATAAAGAAATATAATAAACATACTATCCATATTTTAACAAGATTTGTGGAAAAATATTTCCCTTCATAAAAGACAAAAAAAGAGAGCATATATTATATCATATTATTTTCTACAAAATTCTTATACAAATAAAAATATCACAGCATACGACTTACCTAATTATAATCAACAAAACACTTTGTGTGCAACATTATATACTGTGTTTTTTACTAATTATATTTTTATAAAATTTAAAAATTTATAAAACTATCATATAAGACGAAAATACATATTAATTTTATCAAATCGGAAATAAAATATAAAATAAATATAAAAAATCATAGAAAATATCCAATATAATAGAATCTATAACACGTGAATATTACACTACGTATTAAATTATAATATGATATATAGTCTTTTTTTTGTTTTACAATAGAAAATACTTTTCGCAAACCTATACCTATTCAATTGAAAAAAACCTTATAAAAATAACGCTTATTCCTAATATAATAACTCTTTTTAATTTTCTATTAGAAAATAAAAACTAAAACATAAATAAACAAATATAAAATTTCTAAAATAAGATGGTTTAGAATGAAATGAATGGAATAATAATATTCTAAATATTTGTTATTTAGAAATGACTAAATATTAATGCAACTATCTGGTTAATTATTGGATATTTGTAAAAAAAATTTTTCAATAGCTACATATATATTATTTTGTGTGATGTAATATATAATCTTTTATCTTTCTATAAAAGATGAGAATCGGAATATAAAAAAAGTAAATATATAAAATAGATTTTGTAAAGGAATATCTTGTTTATCCTAGTTGAATTCAATTGTAATATATATTAAGTTTCGCTTGTTTAGTAGATACTGAATATAATAAAAGATTTATAAGATATGTTTATTAGCAACATATCTACTATCCTATATTATAAAAAATATCGGTAAATTCAAATTTTTACACTTTTTTAATATTTTTGTTATTATACAATTCATCCTAGATATGTCTATGTATATATTAAAATATAATAGAAAAATGTTTGTTTATTTTCTTAAACATTTTATTTTTAGCAAGTTTTAAAAAATTTTATTGATTTTAATATTTAAAATACAGTTTTATAAAATTATTATTATTGCTGCACATAATTTTTTTCTACAAAAATTAATAATTCAACAATAAAAAATTCTTCATAACAAAACCCAATATATTTTGCAATTTATATCAATTATTATAATTCGAATAAAATAGGTTAAATTGTTTAAAAACCTACAAGAGTTTTTCTTATTACACTTTATAAACTATTACTTCTGTATATTATATTTATTCAATGAGCATATTACTTTGTATTTTCATAGAAAAGAATGGCCGGCCTAATCATTGCTTAACGTAATTGTCAGAATTTTTCATCGCAGAAGAGAGTATTAATAGTAAAGTAAGGTCTAAATTATTCTGAATTATTTCTAGCCCTATGAATAGTTTCTCATTGTTGGAAAATATTCAACAAAATTTTTTTTCACCAAATTTTCATTAAAATGTATTTTAAAAAATATGTAATCAGCTAGGATAGAAACAATAAAAGAGTTTCCGATATCTAAAAATGTACATAAACATTATATGGTTTGGTATATAATAATTATATTGTTTAATATATAAAAGTGACTATTTACAAAGTATGCAGTTCATACTACTTTGTTATAATATTTAAATTATTATTTCATATCTTTTAAATTACAGCATTCGTAACTTAAGAATCAGTGAATATTACCTAATGGCTTATTACACTTTGAAACTGAAAAATAATAATGATAATAAAAAATGCAAAAAAAAATAATTCCTTTAAAAAAAATCTATCTACTTCCAATATATAATACCAAATATACTTATTACTGTTATATAGAATAAATACTAAATATATCAAAAATTTATTATATATATAAATTATTATTAATATATACATTATGTGATACTGTAAAAAATCATTATATTTAAAACAAAATTATTTCTTTACAACAACTAACCTCAAAAACTTCTGCTATAATATTATCACTAGAAGATAATTAAGTATACTATACTTTCTATTATTCTTTATATACAATAGGTTTTATTATTTAAATATATATGTAAATACTTTTTCTAACTTATATTGTAGTGTTTTAGCAAAATGATTCTGCTGCCTATCTGATTGTAGTCAAAATAGACATACTAAACCAGATTTGAATTCATCAAGATTTTAGATAATACACTATTATCATCATTTGATTCTCTACACTGATTCATATGCTGTTTAATAGTGGTAACCAAAAGCAAGGCCTCTTGAACGCTATTAAGAGAAAATGGATCAAATGGTAAAGTCTGAAAATTTGGTGTTTCTAATATGTTTAAATGTGTTATTAACAAAGTAAAAATACCAGATTCTTGAAGCCTTTCTCTTATCACAGTTTTCTTTGGAATTCTTACTAAAAATACAAATGATTTCTCTTCTTGATATCTACATATAATTTCATATAATATTTGTGTTGCTGAAGAATCAATATAAGTCATACCGTGAAGATCAAATATGACATAGTCAATATTTTGTTCTCGTATTTCCTTAGAACCTGGGTGTGCATTTATAGAACCAAACCGTTTAACTCTATCTAATCTGTCCTTCATGTCCTCTGCATTTGTAAAAGTAAGAGGCTCTGTAATTTTTATTAATAAACATCCTTCAAGATTATCCAAAGTGATATCTGAAACATAATCAACAACATCCATGCATTCAATAACATTAATGAAGTCATTAGTGCCTTCAATTTTGGCTAAGATTTGAATCCTAGATTTAGCAGAATGCTTAACAATAGATGCAATAGAATACATACAGCCAATAATTATTCCCAATTCAATAGAACAGAACAAAGTGCAAACTATCGTTAAAAAAAAAACAAACAATTCACTGTACCCATAACAACGAATATGGAATAAAATATCTTTTGAAATATCCTCCAGAAGTGTTAATCCAACCAATGTTGTGGTAACAGCTAAAATACAGTTTGGAATATAATGAATGATTGGCAAAAAGTATTTTGTAGTTAAAAGCGTTATTAACCCCATAAAGACCCCAGATATTACAGTTCTAGCACCTGATTTCAAGTTTATTTTGGATCTTCCATAGCCACCAAATGCTGGTAAAATACCAAAGGCCGAACCCACCAAATTCATAAGGCCCAATGCTATTAATTCTCTATTTGATGATACAACAGAATTATTAATACCACCCAACCCCTTGGAGGTAGTGATCGATTCAAAAAACCCAAGGGTAGCTACAATAGTAGAGAGTTGTCCCAAAGATGGAATTAATTGCCTATAGCTCGATGATAATGGATTCTTGAATTCATCAAATCCATTTGTATTAAAATCACCTACAATTGACATACCATATCTTTTTTTGAAGTCATAACAGTAAGAAATAAAAGACATCACAGAAATTACTAATAAAATTTCTGGCAAAAAGATAATCCATTTAATTTTTTTCGCTAATCTATTTTTCAAAGCTCTTGATACTAATAAAATGAATAATACAATAAAACTGAAAATAAATGTTGGTTTATGATAATTTTCGGGGGCATATTTAATTAAAAAAATGATTTTTTGAAATGGTGTATTATAATGATCTGAGACATCTCTCAATAATTTATTAAGTTTCAGTTCTATAATCAATGAATTAAGAACCATCACAAAGCCGACTGAACCAATAAATCCTCTTAGAAGAGCCCTGCTCAAAATTGATCCCATAAACCCTAATCTTATTATCCCACAAAAAAATAAAATTAAACCTACTAGGAAAGTTGTAACTGTTGTAACTTGAATAGCAGTTACCTTATCATTATAAGTTGTTATAGATTCTATATTTTGACCAATTACCAAAGATATGGCAGCTTCTGGGCCTACAATCATCGAAGGAGTTGAACCAAACATAGCATACACAAAAGGTGTAACTCCCAATGAATACAAACCTGATAGTAAATCTACATGTGCTAAAGATGATGCATACGAAATACTTAGGGGGATTTGAAACGAAGCTAAGGATAATCCTGCTACAAAATCGTGAACAAAATCCAACCAACCATATGTAGTTATCCATGCGGTGCAAGGTAAATAGTAAATTAATGTTTTAAACCTTGTCTGGAAATACCCATTATTAATACTGCTGACATAAACATTATTATTCAATCCTAAATTAAAATCAGTCCTATCCTCACTTAAAGCAGATGACTGTTTATTGTTGATTAATGTTAAGTGAGGGTCAGTCCCATAATTTTGAGACACATTAATATCTGATGATTTATTTTGCAATAAATTAGAGTTCAAATCCATTTTTAATGTAGGTAGTACCTCTATGAATATGTGATAGGGTAGATAATATCTTATGTATATGAATTTTTTTCTAATATTCCTTTATTACAGAATAGAAATAAAAAATCATTTTATGTATGACTTTTTTAATGATTATACTATATTTGCTGTACTTTGTAGTTGGTATCTTAATTAATTCTATTTTCCCCTCAATAGAACTAGATCTATTAGTAGACTGCAATGTTGAGTTACGTTTTCAGTTTTCTTGTCTTGTTCTGTTATTAAATAAAGATTTCTTTTGAATAGAGATATTATATTTGAAAAATAACAACTCGGGCTTTTTAAGTTTTATTATCATCTACTTTTTGTAAAAGAAAAAGCTTTATTTATATTCTAAACTACCGAATTAGTCAATTGAAAAATGATTAGAACACAGAGATATAAGTAGTTAGAAAAAGACTAAAACCATTATAGTATACGAGCTAACTAACCTTTAAATAGAATATATATTACGAACTCTATATATTATTATAAATATTTATACTATCTAATATTATGAAGAATACTCTATTTTACTGAAGAACAAAGATTTTTACAGACTATATATCTTAGATAAGACAAGGTAGTAGAGCAGTAGTTGAATATAAAAAAGTAAAGACACAAATGTGATAACTTTATAAAGATATGTTTATTGTAAGATTATAATAGTGAACACTAACAAAACAGACAAGGACATTTTTGGATTTCATATAAATTTATAGCATTCTGCTTCCATTGAAAAAATACATATGTGAATATCTATTTCTAAACAAATATTTACATGCATCAATAAAAGAAAAAGACTAACTATAGTAAGCATATTTATGATAATAACCAACTACAGAAATATTCCTTCACATTTTCTTGCTTCACAATTTATTAGTTAATTCTGGAACTATCTTAAATAAGTCACCTTGTAAAGAGTAATCTGCAATCTTACATATTGGAGCATCTAAGTCTTGATTAATAGCCACAATAACCTTTGAATCTTTCATCCCAGCTAAATGCTGGATGGCACCAGATATACCTATTGCAATATACAAATTTGGAGATACAATTTTACCAGTCTGACCAACCTGTATAGAATTTGGACAATATCCATTATCAACGGCCACTCTAGTAGCCCCAATTGCAGCATAATCAAATTTTTGAGCCAATGGGTACAATAGTTTATTAAAATTTTCTTTGTTCTTTAAGCCTGCACCACCAGCGATGACAATTTTAGCACAAGTTAAGTCTATCAACTTATTTTCGTCAACAACTGAATTTTCTTGATCAATTACCTGAGGAATATTTTCTTTAGTACCATCATTTAATAAACTCAATTCTTTAATGTTATGTGAAACAATGTCTTCGCTTATTATTGAATATTCAGGAAACAATGATGTACCTATGGATAACAATTTAATAGGTTGCTGGGTTTCTACTTGGGAGATGATATTCCCAGCATAAATTGGTCTATAAAAAGTATTATTACCACTATCTATTTTGATCACATTTGAAATTGGTTGAATATCTAGATATGCACCTAAACGTGGTAAAATATTCTTACCTAGAATATTATTAGCAATCAAAAAATGTGATATATCTTCTTTTTTAATTAGATCAGATAATAATGGTGTAATGACTTCTGGTAAATTATCTTTAAAAGCAGCATCATTTGAGAATAATAATTTATTAAAGACTGATAAAGATTTAACTTGATTTTGTTTCAAATTTGGATTTAACACAAGGCCAATTATTGGATTACCCAACTCTTTTGCTGCAGTTAAAATGCTTAAGGATGACGAAGTAAAGTTCCCATTAGAGGTAGTTTCCAGAAATGTCAATGTAGAAGCAAATCTATTTGAAAATTTAGTTGTCAAATAAGGTATTTTAAATATTTTTTTTGATTGTAATTTAAACATTTTGAATATAATATAAGATAATATTCAATATTGATCTACAGTTATATAGACGTTTTGAAGTATATGAAATATCTTTCTAGCGAAAGCGTAAAATAATTGAATATATTCAATAGTATTAAAATATCAGTACGTTCTGGAAGATCAAGAGCAATCCAACAAATACAGAAAGTACACCGGGGTTCTCTTGAATTTTTATTGTTATTCGAGAAGCTTGCATCTTGGGGTTATATTTATGAACATTCCACAAAAATAAAATGAAATGATAATTGAGTCTTATTTTCTTCTTCTGACTCGTTTTCTCAAATTTCTCCTTCCTGCTTCTCAAAAGAAAAAAGAATGACTAAAAAAAAAAAAATAAAGATTAACACCCATACATTTCCATTTACATCTAACCACAGTAGCCAGGACACACAAAAGGAACACATAAGTAATAAGATGATGAATAGATAAATTAAACAACAACTCTTCAAAAAGATAACATTTTTGGTTCAAATAAACATCTATTAGTTAGTTACGTAACAAATGCAGATAACTCCTCTATATATTTATTGTAATCTTATTTATGAAGATTTCTTCGTTTTAAAGTAGAACTTTGACCCAGATCCAATTTAAACTTATCATTTTCACGATTATTGATAGTATTACTATTATGGAAATACGTTTCCCAACAACTAAACGCATCTTTATCAAAAAAACATTCCTTTGGTACTGGTGTCTTCCTAATAGATTTATTATGGTGGTGATTAATGAAAACTCCGGGTGTTTGAATATGAATATGACATGAGGAACGTGTATTATAATTTTGAGACGGTAAATTCAAAATGGATTTTAAATGAATATGATTAACACTATTGTTCGTAGTAGTATTCATGTTTATACATGAATAATTGTCACCATAACAATCAAAATAATCAAGATCTTTATTTAATTTATTGTCTTTTTTATTATACTGAGAAATACCTATGTTTTCTAATGTTGACACATTATGTGAGTAATTGTTATCATTTTTATCACTAAGATGACACTTATTAATATCAGATCTATGATTTCTCATATTATAATTGTTTACGAAACTCATATGTATTAATAACTATTTTTATATATGAAAATATCAGGACAGAAAATAGGAATTATGTAAAAAAGCGAATAAAATGCAGAGTAGGACAGATTTTTTATAAATCCAAGCAATGTTTTATTTTCATGTTATTTTTCTGTTAGATATAACTAAAAGTGAAGTAGATTTCTATTATAAAGTAAACACTGAACAAAAAACCAACTACTAAATGTTTTTATATCTGCAAAAATAACTCTAATACGGGAACACATTTACCGAACAGCATTTATCTTCTTGGATTGTAAATAAATATATATGTAACATACAGTAAAAGATATTCAGCAAGAAAAATCTATAAGTGATTACGTCATTGCTGTATGTCGTTACACCAAATTAAGAAGAAAATAGTTAATATTCGATAACTCTTAAAATTATCACCAGATTTAAATGTGCCTTCTTTCCAGGCCTACTCTAAATTTAGTCAAGAATTACTTCTTTTGGACATCACTGTTTTTTCAAAACCTCAATTTCTTTATTCTGTGTTGCTTCTCCTCTTTTCCAACTTTTCAAGAAAATACAAAAGAAAAAAATATACCAGGAAAAAAAAAAAGATATAAAGTATTATTACCTTCACGTAAGCCCTCCTATTTACGACCGTACATATGCCCTCTTTATAAACATACATATTGAGAGATTTAAAAGTAACTCTTCATGCAGTACTTAATTTTTAACACTGCATAAAGTCTAACTATTGAACCTTAAGGAAATAATACCCAGGATTGTGTTTTAAAATGAATGTTTATGCTCTTCTATGATTTTTTTACAAAGATCATATGATATTTAAACTGTTCTTGCTAAATTAAAATAATGTTAATATTGGATATATACGTATATATATTTATATCTGATACTTTTAGGGATAAAATAATATGTATAGTATTGTATAAATTATTTTATTGCTCTTTATCTTTTTCGTATTAGTTAAATTGTCTTATCGTCTCGTACTATAAGAATTATTTTTTCCTCTTTTTTATTTTATTTATTTTTCACTGAAAATTTTCTTGGAAAAAAAGAAGGAAAATAATATAAGAGTATCGATGAGCTTAAAAAAATAAAGAAGTATTCATCAATAGCTATTAATATATGTCATCTTATGTATTGTATCTTAACAAATTCAAAAGACGAAAACAACATTTAGGAAGAATAAAATATTATATAGAATTCCTATCTATACGAACATATAATCTCCATACACCTTATTAGATCATATTTTTATATTTTATCATAATATATCTTTATTTAATTGATTCCAAATGGTAGCTAGAAAGTATAAGAAAGGAAAATCTAAGTATCAATCTACACAAAGAGAAGTACGCCCTGAAGTGTTTGCTGATTCTATATCAAGAAACCAGTTAAATGACACAATCATATCAGGTGAATCGAAACGTCAAGAACAATTATTAAAGGCTAAACAAAACCAAAAATACAAGGTTAGTAAACTTGCTACTGCAAAAGAGCAACAAAAGATTAGACTATATGGTAAAAAAGCTGTTTCACGTGGTCGAGATTATAGCTCAAAAATTAAAATTGATGAAAGCAAAGATATTCCTAACTTGAATAGATCTATCATACCTGGTATCAAAATTAAACGTGGTAAAAAGGGTAAGAAATTTATTGATGATAATGATACACTTGTTTGGCAAAGATTGGTTAAAACTGTTGGTGATAAATATGATCAAATTAATGAATCGAAGATTGAAAAAGATCGTCGTCTAGAAGAAATCAGAGAAGTTAAAAGAAAAGAAATTGAACAAAAAGAACAAGCAAAATTACAGAAATTAGAAGAGAAAAAGAATGAAATTAAGAATAAAGCATCTTTAGCTAGATCATTACGTAGAAAGAATAAAAGACTAGGTATGAGAGAAGCTAATGAAATTAAAGATAAACAAGATAAACCTAAAAAAAAATCTGTTTCCTTTGCATAAATAAATAGATTAATTAAAAGTTCCCCACTTCACACATTGATTGTACAATAACATATAGCTATGATATAGGCTATATTAAACTATAAAAGTAATAATAGTGATAATAATAATAATAATATAAACAAAAGAACAAGAGAAACTGTTTACTCCAACAAATTTTATATTTTCAAAGTATGTACAGCTATTAATATTAAAAAGGAAATAAATGCAAACGCATATATAAAGAGCATATCATTTTATTCATTGAACTGGATATGTATAGTACTACTCTGCCTCATTCTTGCTATATACCATGTAAACCAAAAAAACTAGATAAGACTAGAACAAGTCACAAGGGTAAAAATAACAAAAAAGTTAGCCTATTTAGAGCCATTATGAGAAGATTTATACATACTACTGTAAGAAGAAATTCTGCCCAGACTACACTTAAGGATACCTTAAAAAAATTAGTACCCCAACGTAGAATTGAATTTCAAAAATTGAGACAAGAATTACAAAATGTTCAGTTACCTAACAATGAATTGACCGTAGGATCTATATTAGGGGGCATGAGAGGATGTCAATTATTATATTGGCAATCATCCACACTGGATCCAATCAAAGGCATCAAGTTTTGGGGATATACAATTCAAGAATGTCAGGAATTGTTGCCAGGTCCTGAAGATTCTTCCAACATTTTCTATCCAGAAGCTATGTTTTGGCTATTATTAACCGGTGAAATTCCAACTAAAAAACAAGTTAATAGTTTGATACAACAATGGAATACTATTGTTATTTCTAACTCTTCTGTTGAGACGTCTTATTTACCTGAAGAGGTTAATAGTATTATGAACTCATTACCTGCAACCATGCATCCAATGACCCAATTTTCCATTGGTGTGGGAACATTAAGTTACTTTTCAAAATTTAGGGATAATTATTCTCGTGGAGTTAATAACAAATTGACAATGTGGGAAGATGCTTTTGATGATGTCATGACCTTAATTGCCTTTTTACCATCCCTAGCAAGCAAGATTTATCGTGGAATTACAAATCAATGTAACAAAAAAAGAAGTATGTAAATTTGATCCTAGTGGAGATTGGGCTCAAAATTTGACCTCTATGATGGGTCTATTAAGTAAAGAGCGTAATAAAACAACGAAAGAAGACAAAGATGACACAAAAGAAATTACCAATTTGATAAGACTGTATACTGGTTTGCATGTAGACCACGAAGGCGGTAATGTATCAGCACACACAACACATTTAGTTGGATCTGCATTGAGTGATCCAATGTTAAGTTACTCGGCTGGTTTATTGGGGTTAGCAGGTCCGTTGCATGGATTAGCAGCTCAAGATGTAGTTAAGTTTTTGTTACAGACCCAAAAACAAGTAGAAAACACAAAAGATGAAACCCAAGTAGAAGATTATTTATGGTCTGTTTTAAACAACCATCATGTTATTCCCGGCTACGGTCATGCTGTATTAAGACGTGAAGATCCTCGTTTTTCTGCTATGCTTGATTTTGTTAATCAAAGAAGCGAACAATTTAAGGATGATCCAAACGTAAATTTAATGTTGTTATTGTCTAGAGTTGCGCCTCGGGTTTTAGGGGAGTGGGGAAAATGTAAAAATCCACACCCCAACGTTGACAGTGCCTCCGGAGTTTTATTTTATCATTATGGGATGAAGGAATTAGATTTTATAACTGTCATCTTTGGTTGTTCAAGGGCCATGGGTCCCTGTGCACAGTTAGTTTGGGATAGGATATATGGGTTGCCTATTGAAAGACCAAAGAGCGTTGACTTCAATTACTTGAAAAAATTTTCAAAACTTTGATAATCAAGAAATAAGCGTATCATATGTATCTTTTTATGAGGCATTCTCTACTCGGTCATATCTTCATACCCTTGCTGACCTAATTACTCCTGGAATAGTTAACAAACAAATTAATCGATTAATCGACCAATTCAACCCATTAGTCTAATTTTATGAGCTTTGAATACTTTTTTATTTATATAAATATATATATATTACTTTATATTTGTAAGTATGTTTAAATTATCGAGTTGTTTATAAATTATTCTTAATTTGTTGCTCTCATTTCTTCTTATTTTAACTTGTTTCGAAATCCACAACCTCAACTAACTCGTATTTTTAAATTTCAATGTTTCGCTCAGCCTCTAGCAAATTTACAAAAACTATTTTAACTAAAAGATCATACGCTGATACTAACAGAACAATGTCCTGCACACTTAATGAAAGACCTGCCACAGATAAATTGATTGAGGACATTGCTACCTACGTTCACAAAAAGGATATTACTTCTCCAGTTGCTATTCAAACTGCTAAATGGTGTTTGTTGGATACTTTGGGATGTGGCCTTGCCGCTTTAAATTTCCCTTTGGCTAAAAAAGTAATGACCCCAGTAATGCCAGAACAGTTAACTCAAATTCCATGTGGCGCAAAAATTCCAGGAACAAATTGGTCTATGGACCCTGTTAATGGAAGTTTTACTTTCGGTACAATGATTAGGTGGTTAGATTTCAATGATTGCTGGCTTGCTTCTGAATGGGGCCATCCTTCAGATAATCTTGGTGGTATTTTACCGGTAGCAGATTATATTAATCGTAATCTGAAGGGTCAAGGCATGCCATTAACCATAAATGATATTTTGCAATGTATGATAAAGGCCCATGAAATCCAAGGTGTGTTGGCTCTAGATAATTCTTTTAATGCTCACGGTTTGGACCATGTTTTACTAGTGAAATTAGCCACTGCTAGTGTTGTATCCAAATTATTAAATCTTACTCAAGAGCAAACTATACAATGTATTTCCCATGCTTTAGTTGATGGTCAATCTTTAAGAACTTACCGTCATGCACCAAATACTGGGTCTCGTAAGTCTTGGGCTGCTGGTGATGCTGTTTCTAGAGCAGTCAAAATAGCATTTATGGTCAAACAAACCAAGAGCCAATTAGGTGATATCCCATCAATCTTATCTGCTCCAAAGTGGGGGTTTTATGACGTCTTAAATGACGGTAAACCGTTTATCTTTAGCCAACGTAAAACCTTTGATTCATATGTTATGGAGAATGTTTTATTCAAGATCTCCTTTCCAGCAGAATTCCATGCTCAGACTGCTGTTGAAGCTGCTTTGATTGTGAAAAAACAATTAGATTCAATGGGCAAAACTTATTCTGATATTGAATCCATCATAATTAGGACCCAACAAGCTGCTATGGATATAATCAACAAATCTGGTCCATTACACAATTATGCTGATAGAGACCATTGTATTCAATACATGGTTGCCATTCCTTTAATCTATGGAGAACTAAAGGCAACCCATTACATGGATGATATTGCATTAAGTAATCCAGATATTGACATTTTAAGAGACAAGATGGAATGTAAAGTTGACAAGCAATTAACTAAAGATTATCATGATCCAAAGAAACGTGCAATATCTAATGCATTACTTGTGAAATTGAAGGATGGAACAATTTTAGATGAAGTTTTAGTTAATTATCCAATTGGACACCATTTAAGACGTAAAGAAGGGATTCCATTATTACTACAAAAATTCACTAATCATTTGGAACAACATTTCAATAAATCTGAACGTACCTCAAATATCTTGGATATATCTTTAGGGGATAAATTTGGTGAAATGCCAGTTGATGAATATATTGATATGTATGTTAACAAATGAGGATGATCTTCTTTTTAAACAAGACATAGCATATATATCCTTTTATTTATGGGTCTTTTATATATAATATTATATATTCCCTTTTCTAAATCCTTATTTTCTTCTATTAAAACAGTCAAAAAAACACTTTTTCGAAGTTCAGAAAGGACATGGGTTGGGTCCTTTCACAATGAAAAAAAAAAACATTTTACTATAGGACCATTGTTCAGGACGAAAGCGACAATAGATGCAACAAAAACAATAAGTTCATGAAAAAATGCATGACATTTGAAAATAACCGAAATCGTTCTAAAATTTGCTAAAAAAAGAAATATGCAATTAAATAAATAAACTTCTTTTTATTATGTTACAACAAAAATGTAAAATGTAGACATATATATACAATAATTTCCATAATAGTCATTATACAAAAAAAGTAATATAGTTTACTCCACAAACAGCCTCATACATGCTTTTTTTGCTGTTTTCTCATCACATATCTGAAATAAGATTGAGTTAAAAAAAGCCAATTTGTACTCCAGGAAGTGAAGTATTTATACTGTATATATTCATTCTTATATAGTTTACGCATCGTTAACAATTGATTAATATAATTCAAGAAATTTGTTGTGAAATTTATATTGTTGAAATCATTAAAAGAAATGTTATGAATATCGTTGTTTTATAATAGAATTGAGCTTACATAATTTTTTTTTGATGTTTTATATAAGACGTCACCATTTTCACTAACTTTGCTAAAATGTGAAATATCATTTGATAAATCTCCAAAATTGATTAATCTTAAAGGATTATTGAGTTTATTTTCAGAATTTTTAATTTTTTTAGAGGTATTTTATGAATTTATTACTGGCAATAAAATGCCTAAATATAGTTTATTATTATTTGAATCGATATTTGTACAGTTAGTATTTGTGCCACTCAATAACAGAATAATGTTCAATCGTATCATAAATCAAGTTATTTTTGTATTTGCCTTTCTATAGGGTTGTATATAAGTCTTCAAATGAATAAATACTGTCTCCGAAACATTACAAAAAGCAATTTTCTTTGATACTATAAAATAATTTAGTAGATGTAACCAAAATGTAGTCAACTTCGTCATCTTTGGCTGATCTTGTTTTTTTTTTTTTGTGGATTTATAAAGTAAGACAAGTGATGTTCGCTAATTTATATTCTTTAAAATGCAGTTCAGTAGACAAAGATTATTTTTATTGCTAAGGTTTGGTATTAACTTAGACATGGATAAGAACAAGTTTAACTAGTTTTGGATGCTTCTCCAAAAAAGTTATAAAATGAAATTTTAAAGCTAATCCATTTTCAATCATTTTTCAGAAATTTTTTTTTCTTCACTATTAGACAAGAATAAAATTCTAAAAAACTACTGGAAATTCTATTTAGGATCCTTGATAACTTCTATCTCACATAATTTATGGTATTTTTAGTTTTACATTTTCATATGTTTTAAACAATTTTTTATATGGTTAAATAATCAAACATAACTATTTATGAAGAAAAGTTAAATTTGAAATTGACTTGGTAAAACATTAAACTCAAAACACATATTAAACTAGACTATCGAATATGTCCCAATGTAATAGAACTTTTGTTTCTTAAACTGAACTTAGAGAGAAATCTTTACTAAGAATATTTCTTGATAAATGCAATAGACAATCTTACTTGAAATACAATAAGCCAATCTGCAATTACATATGCAAAAGAAAAAAAAACAATATGTCATCATTGCTATTATTATTATTATCAGGAGTTTTATCAGCAGATTTAATGAGATATGTGAATATAATTTTAGGTCGTGTCATACGAAAATTTTTTTTATGGATTTTCATTTTTTATTTTTTTTTTTTTTAGGTTTCGTCGGGTAACTTAAATTATTAATAAAAAAATTAAGAAAAAAAATTCTAAAGCTGTTTCGATGGGTTTTGTTAAACAACATTGATTAACTATTATTAATGGGATTCAACTATGTGTATTTGTTTGCAGTTTGTTTATAATTGGGAGGCTAGTTTTTCTGGTTTTCGTTGTTCTGTTTTGTCATACAAGTTATCTCTAGAATATTATCAGATTCAAGACTAAAAAAAACAGCCTATAAAAAAAGGTTTATCAAGGATGACCTTAATCAATATAGTTAATGAAAAAAACCAAGACGGAGGAATCTCTTCAGAACAACCCCAAAAAAATAGCACCTCAAAATTGTTTAACAGCCTTTTGGAATCATCCAAAGCACTACCAACCACCTCCTCTGATTTAGGTTCAATCCAGTTATCCATTCAAGAAATCAATCGGAGAGCTCGTGAATTAAGAGCACATGCTACAACTAATACCACACATAATGGATCTGTTATAAAACACGAACCCCATGAAGACCATACAAAGGCCCATTACTTATTGGCTGGCAGTGGATTACAATTTGATGAAGTCGATACCTCATTAAAAGCATTAGAACAAAACCAAATTCTATCAAATTCTACCTTAACCAGAAATATTCCTTCTATTTCTACTGAATCTAATGTTGCTTCAACCGTCCTGATGGAATCTGCTGGTACCAATGTTCAACTGACTACTCTTGATCTTGCATCCAGTGCTTATTCTACAGGTAATAAGGTTGAATTTACAGAGATTGATAATTATCTAAAAATTAAAAAAAACGAAAATATCTTAGCCTCTATTGAAATGCTATTATCGAATGCTGCAAAGGACTTTGATGATTATGTTAATGACAATCTAAATTTAAATTGGAACGAAAGAAAGAATATTATTAAACAAAATTTTGGCATTTTGGTTGGCGAAAAATCAACCCAGGCAAACTCTTTAAAATCAATTCAATCGGATAAAATCTTAAATAATGATGATTTGATGAAATTCTGGAGTAAAAAATTTACTGGAAATAGATTAGACGGGATTGATCTTTTAAATGATAATTATAATAATGACGGTTTTTCTAAGTTAAACGTAAACGAACATTATATGCTAAGGGACAAATTTGAAAAGAATGCCAAAATTATTCATAGATTTAATAATGCTAGGCAACAAAATACTAAATTTCCTTTGAATCAAGAGTTTATATCTTTGTTAAATAATAATTCAAATGATTTGAAATCAAGAAAATTATTAGAATCATGGAAAATTATTGAATCTTTTCAGGAAGTTAAGAACAAAATGTCAATTGCTTCTGGTAACCTAAATTCCTCTACCTTTTCTCGCAATAATCTAGTCATTACTAATGCCAGAAAATACTTACAAAGTCAATTTAAAGAATATGTTGATTTATTATATAAAAAGGAAATGGATGAAGGATTACCAACAAATATTAACAAAATAAAATCTTTCATTGAGAAGAAGTTAAAAAATAGCCCAGGTGGCAGTATTAATACAAACATTGATAATTTAGTGTTACATAATACCACTTCAAATGCGAGTACATCTTCTGGTGACGTTTGGAAAGTTAGCAACTTAACTATTATAAATGGAACACCAATTTGGGCTTTGATTTTCTATCTTTTAAGAGCTGGTATGGAAAAAGAAGCATTAGATGTTATGATAAATAATAGGTCAAATTTTAAAAAAATTGAACAGTCATTTATTACTTATTTTAAGGCATACATTCATGCTAAATCTAATGGCAACAATGAATTACCTGTTGAATTTATGACTAGATTGCATAATGAATACAACCAACATATAAAGAACTCTTTGAATGGTGATCCTTATAGATTGGCTGTTTATAAAATCATTGGTCGATGTGATTTGACAAAGAAATCGATCCCTGAAATAACATTAAACGTTGAGGATTGGCTTTGGATTCACTTTATGTTGATTAAAGAAGAAAATATTCATAATAGTAAGTTGCCAAATGAGATCGTTGTTAATGATACCATCTACAAAAACTACACATTAGAGGAATTTCAACAACTTATCTTATCATACGGTGTTCAAAGATTTAATAATGATTATTTACAAATTCTGTTATTGAGCGGTCTTTTCGAATATGCTGTCGAGTATGCATACAAGATCAGTGAATTAGATGCGGTCCATCTGGCAATTGGTATTTGTAACCAACAACTATTAAATGTTAGTAATGACCCATTATCCTCCGCCTTAATTGTACATAAAAACGATAATAATTTAGCAAATGGTAAGAGTGATGTCTCCATAAATTTTATAAAGATTATTACGTCTTACATCAGATCATATAAATATTCTGATCCTAGAATTGCATTAGAATATTTATTATTAATTGGGTTAAATTCTAAAGGAGATAAGAATGACTTACAAACATTATTTATGCATGAATGTATAAGAGAATTGATATTACAAACTAAAGAATTCACTATTCTTTTAGGAAAAATAGGTCGTAATGGATCTCGTATTCCAGGTGTTATAGAACAAAGAAGATCATTGTTGTTGATTAATGATGAGACAGATAGCAAGTCATTTTTGAAAGTGATTACAGAACAAGCAGCTTTGAAAGCTGACGAGGATGGTAGAGTTTACGATAGTTTGTTACTATACCAATTAGCTGAAGAATATGATATTGTCATTTCGATAATCAACAATATCATCAGTAATTTGTTAAGTGATTCTGACTTAACTTGTAACATTTTAGTTAATATTAATGATAATAGTGAAACAAATCCAATTTTGTTAGCAGAAAAATTGATCGATATACATTTGAACAGACATGATAGCAACAAGTCGGTTATTAGCTTTAAAAATAAAGAAACATGTTTATTGTTGTTAAAGATAGTAGAGATCAGAAAATTATTTGATAACAACAATGCTTTCAATATCATTTCTATTGATAGAAATGAGGTAAGCCATATAAATGTTGTACAATGGGAAGAAATCTTGAATAAAATTATAGAATTAAACATTTTACCGCTAGTAGTGAATCAAAATAGTCGTTATAATAATGATAATATGAATAATCATGAAGACATAGGTGATGATTTCAGCGGTAGTGAAGAGATAAGTATTAGAAAAAAAGCAGAGGAATTTAATTTAATTGATCCTAATATTGTGAAATGCATTCCAAATTTATTGGTTATTACTATGATTTCGGTGAATAAAGTTATTCAAAGATTAAAATCATCTCTTTCACAGAACCAAATCCGGAATGATGTTACATTATCAGGATCTAATCCAAATAATCCTTCAAATGTTGATGATAATAATAAGATGGACCAAATTAATTTAATGAAAAAACTTGCTAGAAATTGTATGATTTACGCTGGTATGATCCAATACAAAATGCCTAGAGAAACATATAGCACATTAATTCAGATTGATATTGCATTGTAAAGTAAACAACAAATAAATCACAGGATATATTATATATATGTATATATACTGATATAAATATTATTGTATGACATAAATACTATTGTTATTATTACTATTGTAGTTGTAATTAGATTTAATAACAAAAGAAGGGGGGGTGTAATTAAAATAAATGATTTAGTAGGTTTCTTATTCTCTATTTACTTCTACTTTTTTAATGATGATTTATTTGGGTATTTCGGTTGATATTCATATGCATTAGTCTTATACTCAGTTTCGTTATTTAATTTTTCACGACGCCTTATTATTCGTCTTTGACGTCTTTCCTCTTTATTCAAACCTTTATCATTATCACTTTCAGAACTAGAACTAGAGTCTGAATCAGAAGGTTCTTTGTCATCTTTGTGACGATGAAGATGAAGATGACCATCTGATTCAGTGTTTTCTTCCTGTTCCTCGTCACTCTCTTGTGGATGGTATATACAACAAATCTTCGTTTTCTTCTTATTCATATGCTCATTATCTATAACATCTTGTTTCCATCGAACATTATTGTGATCTTTTTCCTTATTTTTATCATTATCAGCATTATCATCTCGAGAATTGGAAGTTGCTCGGAGAGTCAACACAGGTGTACTTTCTTGCAGACAAATGGTTTGTGAACCTTCCACTTCTCGATTTCCATAGGACATATTTGAACGTGTTTCTATTCGCCTTGCAGATTTATTTTAAACAACTTCACAGTGTATATTGTAATAAAAAAAAAAGGATAAAACAAAAAAAGAACAGAAATAAATCAGATGTAATCTAAATGGGTCAGTGTAGCAGATGCTAGCTATAATACCAAACACTTATATAATATAGAATAGCGCAGGCATTCTCTGTGTAATTTAAATGTGATGTTAAGATTTGCATTTACTCATTGATAGCCAAAAGCTCATTTCAATTCACCTACATTGTGTTTAAATCAGATGACATAAAAAAAATCTTTTTAAGTAAATGAGACGCTTCGCTTACAGTGTAGCTCCATACACCCACACACCCATTGATTGTTTCTCCCCCCTTTTTTTGGCAAAAAGAAAAAAAAGAAAAAAAAGCATTCGTACACCACATAGAAGTAGTATTTTCTTCTCCAAGAATGTGGTGTGTGGGTGTAAAGTAATAAGGGGCAAAAAACAAATGGCGGAATAGAATGCACGGGAAGCATTCCGATATACGGAAATACCAATTCCGGATGATGAAGTGGCAAAAAAAATAATCAAAAGTCCAAATCGTTTTAATAGAAACTGATTAAAGAATAGTAGTCTGGTGTACTATTTTCAAAAGATAACATCAAACTTATTTTATTAGGTCTGTGTACATGTATGACTAGTGGTGGGGTGCTACAAAAGGTAATAACATAGAACTAAATCAAGTTCTGAACATTTATTTGTTTATAAAATCCAAGACATCATATAGTGGAACGAAATAGTATACAACACAAATATATTTAGAATAATACAAAATGGAAAGATTGCAAAGATTGATGATGAATTCCATGGGGAAGATGGGAGGTGTTCCAGGTGCTGATACTGACAAAGATGATACTAAGGAAACTATTTACATCTCTTCGATTGCTTTGTTAAAGATGTTAAAACATGGTAGAGCAGGTGTGCCCATGGAAGTTATGGGATTGATGTTAGGTGAATTCGTGGATGATTATACAGTTAATGTCGTTGATGTATTTGCCATGCCTCAGAGTGGTACTGGTGTTTCTGTTGAAGCAGTAGATGATGTCTTTCAAGCTAAAATGATGGATATGTTAAAACAAACAGGTAGAGATCAGATGGTCGTTGGTTGGTATCATTCCCATCCAGGTTTCGGTTGTTGGTTGTCAAGCGTGGATGTCAACACTCAAAAATCTTTTGAACAATTAAATAGTAGGGCTGTGGCCGTTGTTGTCGATCCAATTCAATCTGTAAAAGGCAAGGTTGTCATCGATGCCTTTAGATTAATCGATACCGGTGCTCTAATAAATAACCAAGAACCAAGACAAACAACATCAAATGTTGGGTTAATGAATAAACCAAATATTCAAGCCTTGATCCATGGTCTAAATAGGCATTACTATTCTTTAAATATCGATTATCATAAGACTCCAGCTGAAACAAAGATGTTAATGAATTTACATAAAGAACAATGGCAGTCTGGTTTGAAATTATACGACTATCAAATTAAGGAAGATAAAAATCTGAAAGCCACAAAACAAATGGTAAAAATTGCACAACAATATTCTAAAAGAATTGAGGAAGAAAAGACTTTGACAGAATCCGAATTAAAAACACGTTATGTAGGGAAACAAGATCCAAAGAAGCATTTAAGTGATATTGCTGAAGCATTATTAGAGGACAATATTGTATCTGTCCTAACATCTGGGGTTGATTCTATAGCTATTTAATAAGCAATATATGTACATATTATATAAGAATAAAGTATAGATAATATCTGTTGAAAATGTATTTATTCTATTCTTTCCCACACTTGGAGATAAGTTTCTTTTAAAAACATTAACTCTGCTTCAATCAAAGTGGTTTTAAGATCACAGATTTCATACCACTGAGCATTCTTTTCATTATATATTTGGATCTTCCAATGATTTATATCATCTTTGGATAGATCTGCATTAGCCTTTACTTCATTTATGATATTACTTTGTAATCTATAGTAGTGTTTCAATATTTGATCTTGATTATTTATAATATTCTTTGAAGTTAAACACATCTTCATTGGAAACTCAATTATTGTTTGATTTCTATTCCTTATCGGAAATTGTTCCTGTTTAATATTACTCCCATTTAAAATAGAATCATATCTGTTAAAATAAATAATCAGATACTTAGGCAAAACTTTGATTTCGTAGTCAGGCAACAATTTATTAGAATTATCATTCTCTTCTTTCTTTTCATTTTCAGTCATTCTTGAATAAAATTTCTCTTTAATTAAATCTTCTAATTTAACTTGAAGAAGATCATTAACATTTCTACCATCTTTAAAGTAGGAAAGACGTGGTAGATTTAAAGTAATATTCCAAAAAGGTATTGATTTCACTTCTTCTGTCTTTAAAAACTGTATCAGATGGCCTCTACATGATTGTATTAAAATTTGTTTTAAGGGACTATTATTTTCATTGTTAGAAAATTTGTTAATTAGCCAATTTAGAATTGTCCTTGGATTATTATTATTTATCCCGTCTTTAAGAAATATGGAATTATGTTCAATCATCAAATTATTAATTAATTTAGACGATGAAATATGTGGCCTTAGTAAAACTGGTGACCATAATTTTTGTATTAAAAGAGAGACAATATTTATTAATCTATTATTTGATATCTCGTTCTCCATCTTTGTGTTCAATAAAAAATAATCTCTAATGGGCTTTATATGTGCTAATAATAAAAGAATGACATTAATATGTCCTATAGACAAATTAGAAGAATGTGATTGATTTATACCTATGAATCCCGTAATATATTTATCTTTATCGATTAAAGTATAACAGTTGTAAGGCATTTTTTTTATCAGACCATTATTAAAAGTTGGTTTTATACAACATTTCAATTGTATAAGTAAAGCTTTTAAACTATCATTATCAATTTCATCTAAATTAACTTTGATATTTTGAGGTAACCAAAAAAACTCTGTTGTTTGAAGATTGACAAACAAATTGTGTGGTGTAGTATTTGTTCTTGAGGTGATTGAATGTTGAAATGCAGGCGAGTACTGATTACGGCCTTGAAAAAAGTTCCCACACTGTAAACAACAATAAATATTATTTGTGGAATGGTTAGTAGAACAGTACACAGGCAACTCAAGGTCTAATTTTTGTAAATTTATGTTTCTTTTAAGTTCTACTATGTCGTAGGCATGTTGGGTCTTTATCCGTTTGGACTTAGGGGTAATATCCCTGTTTTCCTGCTCATTTTCCAAATAATTCTTTATTTTATTTCTCATCATGGTTTTTATCTAATGACTTTTATGTTAAATATATTCCTTTGTTCTTACATACATGCTTTCAGAAATGGAGTATTTCTTCTCTATGTCCATTTGAAAACTACCACAATAATTCTCTGTTACCTATGACCCCCCCTACCATTTTTTTTTTTAGTCAGTATATTGTTCATAGCTCGTATCATACTGCAGGCTCTTTAATCTTCTCGATCTCGCATAAAAAAAAAATAAAAGTATACTTTGAAAGAAAAAAGTCCCCTATTTAGAAAAGATAAGGTTTACACTCAAGAAGGAGACAAGTTTAAGGCCGGAAAATTAAAAAATAATGTAATAGACTGGTAACTTATTCCTGAAAAAAGTAGGGTTTGCAAACATATCTACTGAAAAAGTTGATATTTACTTTAGGGTTTAGAAAACATTTTTTTCTGTAAAAAAGAACACTTCGCAAAAAGTGAAAGCACTTATATACGTTATATATATTTAATAAACAGTAAATCAAAAAAATGTAAATTTTTTATATTATAAGTATGAAAGATGATCATTCTTGTTACACAAGGATATGTAAGAGTATTCAAAAAAAGAAAGGAAGGAAGAAAGGAAAAGAGAAACAAATTAGGTGTTAGTGCATCCTAAAGTTATAGAAAAATATACTCTATTTTGTTGATAGGATAAAAGTAAATTAGAAAGTAGACGGTTGTTGTTTCCTAATTTGGTAGAGAATGCGATGATGATAGTAATAGTATAGTAAAGACCTCTCTATATGGCTAAGAATAGAACATTTCAAAAATTATTTTTTAGAAAGATGATTTTCATCACAAACTTTGAATATGTTTTAGAACAGATAAACTAGGGTTTCAGAGAAAAAAAGAAGAAACAACCAATTTAGAATACTCTTTTTTTTTTTGTACAAACCCTTTTCTTGATACCCTAAAAAAAGTACTCTATGTTTTTTTTTTTTTTTTTTTGGAATTCCCCCTCTCATGATTTTTACAAAAAAAAAAAAGTAAAAAAAAAAAATTTCTTTGACACATTTTTTTGTGTCTTCCATGTTTTGCGACTTCTGACAAAAAGAATGTAGACAAATAAACAAATAAATAATATATATAGCACAATCGGAAGATATGGAATCGAAAATATTCGTGATGCCATTCAATTTTTTAGTGCCTTAGATCCACTTCTTCACGTTTTGAGCTTTACTTTATGGTCATCGTAAAATATAGTCTCTTTTTTTTCATTGTTTTCTAACATTTGTATACACACTGTTTCTTAATCATCTTCTGGATTTTTACTCCTTTTTTACTTTGTTCATTCTTGTATATATTAGTATCAAGTCATTGTTACCTTATGGATTTATCTGGATATTTGAATCCTTTATCAATTGCAGTAGCCACTTCTGCTATCAGTTACTGGACTGGAAGTAAATTAATAAAAAGAAGTAATATTAAAATGAGTCAAAAAACTGCTTCTTCTTTAGAGGTTCCACAATACTTTAAGGATCACAAATATCCTGCCAAAAGACACAATGAAAGAGTTGCTGAGCTCTTTGTCAAATCTTGTGAAAAGAATAATGTTGCATTTTTAGTTCCCGGTGAATCTATGGAATTAAGAAAATACTGTGATACTGTAAAACCTTTTAGACAAGACAGATATTATTACTATTTATCTGGTTGTGATATCCCAGGTTCTTTTATTGTTTACAACATTGAAGAATCTAAATTATTATTATTTTTGCCTGATATTGACAAAGAAGACATTATGTGGAGTGGTATGCCATTATCTTTAGAAGAGGCTAAAGAAAAATATGATGTAGATTATGTTTATTATGTCAACGATTTCCACAATATGGTCACTGATCCAAAGAACCCACTATTTAAAATTGATTATTTCTATTCCACTGATAAGGAATATTGTGAAACCATCTTAAAACAAGGTATGCAATGTTTAAGAGAAAAGATTATATTTGGTGCTGACATATTTTTCAAAAGTTTAGACTCTTGTAGACTTATCAAAGATAAATATGAAATTGAAACTCTAAGACATGTGGCACATATTACTGATATCAACCATATGGCTGTCATGTCTGCTCTACCAATTGAAAATAATGAATGTCAAATTCAAGCTGAATTTCAATATCATTCAATGAGACAAGGCGCTAAAACATTAGGTTACGATCCAATTTGTTGTTCAGGTCCAGCTTGTGGTACTTTACACTACATTAAGAATGATCAAGATATTGAAAAGAAACATTCCATTTTAATTGACGCTGGTAGTGAATGGAACAACTATACTAGTGATGTTACCAGATGTTTCCCAATTGATGGTAAATTCACTAAAGAGCATCGTGAAATATATGAAACTGTATTAGATATGCAATCTACTACCATGAAATTAATGAAACCTGGTGTCTCCTGGGATGATTTACATCTTTTATCTCACAAAGTTCTTATTGAGCATTTACTCCAATTAGGTATCTTTAAAAGTGAGTACTCTGTAGAACAAATCTTAGAATCTCGTGTTTCTTGTGCCTTCTATCCACATGGATTAGGTCATTTGATGGGCCTTGATGTCCATGATGTTGGTGGTGAACCTAATTATGAAGATCCTGATGATCTTTTCAAATATTTGAGATTACGTTTACCATTACATGCAGGTATGGTGGTTACAAATGAACCAGGTTGTTATTTCAACAAATTTTTGATTGATGAATATATAAACAAACATCCAGAAAGAATAGCTATGGTTAACTTTAATATCTTAGAAAAATACATGTATATTGGAGGTGTTCGTATTGAAGATGACATTCTTGTTACAAAGGATGGTTATGAAAACCTAACTGGTGTTACCTCTGATCCTGACGAAATTGAAAAGATTGTCACTGAGGGATTAAAGAAAAGACGTTCCGACTTTCACGCTCTTGTTTGAAAAATATTTTTAAAAAAAAAAAAACATATTATTGTCTTCTAATTATTTATTTCCCCCTGCCAATTTATATATTTATTTATCAGTATACATTTGTCTATATGTTAATGAACCAGAACTTTCCTAAAGGGCTCTAAGTGATCAGTACATATTTTTTATAAATTCCAATATATATTTGTAATGAGAATAAATGTTCTATCTATGAAAGTAAGATAGAGGAAAAAAAATTAATGAGGTGTATCATATAACCACTAATAACACTAGCATTTCTATATATATACATACACATAAATATATCACGAAAAAATAAAAAAAAGTTTCCATATCACAGTATATTAAAGTGTAGTTATTATTTTACAGCCCCTCTTTTTATGTTATTTCAATATCTTTCATAAACCTTGCTGTAATCTTTCCTGTAATTTGCTCTTTGCAAAACCCCATGCACCCAATAATCCTTTATCAAAGTCTAAAGGTAATTGGTTGTCATTTGTAGGTGGTTTGCTGACTCTAGATGCAATTGTTTGTGAATCGGTCTCCAGGATAATCCCATTATCTACGATTTCATCTATAGTCAAAAGAACCATATCGTAATTTTCTTGAACATTTTTCTTATCAATACCATTATTTAATATCAATTCTAAGGAATTCTTTAAAGCATTGAAAGATGTTTGTAGAATGATTTCGTTTTCATTCGGATCACCGATTAAATAAATTGTTAGATCAATATATTCTCTATAAAATACAAGTTTATTTTCAAATAACATAACTTCACTATCTTGCTTATGAGTCTTTTTAATTAACCTCTTTTCAAAATCTTCTTGTTTTTTCAAGGAACTAAATAATTCATTTTCTCTAAAGGATGTGAAAGCAGCATGTTGGTTATGTCCTAAAACGTTTGGTGGAGGCTGGTAATACTTAGCATATATTCTATTACCTTGGGAATCAAGTATCAAAATGCTTTGTACAGAATATAATGATAGACCAGACATTATGTATGTTTTTTATTTTTGTATTTTTTTTTTTTTGACTTCTTTGTTTGCTTTAATTTATCTTTATCAATACTAATAAAAAGTATATGCAAAAAATATTACTTGTTCAGTTTAGTATAAAGAAATTCTTCTATTTTTTCTCTTTGCTTTGCTTCTGTGTTGTATGATCTTTTGTACCAAAGGAATTAGGAAAGAGAATGATAGAGAAGGGGTAGACAAAAATATGGCTCGATATAATCAATAACAACAATTAAGATATAGTTAATTTTAGTTCACTAAAATCGTAGTTTAATATAGACGGCAACTGCAGGAGATAATCAGCAAAAGACTTGTTCAATGAATGGGTATACTTTCACAGTTGTCACGTTTTTGTGAGAGGTGTCTCTCCATACTATCTTTTTTGTTGTTACTCGAATCTTTTTTCACCTTGCCAACAAAAGTAATAAAAAGAAAGAAAAAAAATAAAGACATAATTTAAGTTACCCGACGAAACCTAAAAAAAAAAAAAATAAAAAATGAAAATCCATAAAAAAAATTTTCGTATGACACGACCTAAAATTATATTCACATATCTCATTAAATCTGCTGATAAAACTCCTGATAATAATAATAATAGCAATGATGACATATTGTTTTTTTTTTTCTTTTGCATATGTAATTGCAGATTGGCTTATTGTATTTCAAGTAAGATTGTCTATTGCATTTATCAAGAAATATTCTTAGTAAAGATTTCTCTCTAAGTTCAGTTTAAGAAACAAAAGTTCTATTACATTGGGACATATTCGATAGTCTAGTTTAATATGTGTTTTGAGTTTAATGTTTTACCAAGTCAATTTCAAATTTAACTTTTCTTCATAAATAGTTATGTTTGATTATTTAACCATATAAAAAATTGTTTAAAACATATGAAAATGTAAAACTAAAAATACCATAAATTATGTGAGATAGAAGTTATCAAGGATCCTAAATAGAATTTCCAGTAGTTTTTTAGAATTTTATTCTTGTCTAATAGTGAAGAAAAAAAAATTTCTGAAAAATGATTGAAAATGGATTAGCTTTAAAATTTCATTTTATAACTTTTTTGGAGAAGCATCCAAAACTAGTTAAACTTGTTCTTATCCATGTCTAAGTTAATACCAAACCTTAGCAATAAAAATAATCTTTGTCTACTGAACTGCATTTTAAAGAATATAAATTAGCGAACATCACTTGTCTTACTTTATAAATCCACAAAAAAAAAAAAACAAGATCAGCCAAAGATGACGAAGTTGACTACATTTTGGTTACATCTACTAAATTATTTTATAGTATCAAAGAAAATTGCTTTTTGTAATGTTTCGGAGACAGTATTTATTCATTTGAAGACTTATATACAACCCTATAGAAAGGCAAATACAAAAATAACTTGATTTATGATACGATTGAACATTATTCTGTAAAAAAAAAATTGGATTACCTTCAAAGATATATAATAACAAAATTAATTATATTTTTATGAATTTTATCGTGTCAATTTTGATTATGACTAGTTTTCACGTTATTTCTTCATATAGCAATATAAAAACGAAGACAAAAAAATTCATTAGCAAATTATTTAAACGCTTTCAAGATAGAACAAGAACAGTGAGAAATTCTCCACTACTCTGTCTGTCGAAACTGAACTTCAACAATACCAATAAAAAATAAAAATAAAATACAATAAATTTTTTTGTGATATATATCAATCGACCTTAAGACAGATATATGAATATGTATTAATGAAAAAAAAAACAAAAAAGTGATTTATCTCCCATATCTTTTCAGACAATACTTACCAATGCATCAGTATAATTCATAACGTCAGACATCAAACAACAACTAACATTTTTATCGAATCATATTTTACATCAATAAATCACCAATTAGTTCTCATACAAGAGAATATTAAGATCGAGTATTATTTTCTCTCTTCCTCTCTTTTTTTTTTTTTTTTTAATAAATGACAAGGCAGTGGGAAATATATTCCCAACCTTAACAAAAGAATTAATTCATCTTCATTATATAGACAGCGTATCAGCAAACCTTTTATTTGATAGACAAAATATAATAAAATATATGCATCGATTATGAAAAAAAAAATCAAGAGGAATGACACCAATAAGAAAATATTCCCATGCTAACATAGATCTCTGGTTTTATGATTGTGGTAAACGAAAATTTAATAGCTTCCTTATGAAAAAAAATCTATTAAAACATTTTGTTGAAAAGTTGAACATCAAAATGATACCATTTTTAAATTTTAGACTTCAAGTTCGAATTGCATTGCCATTATTAATAAATAAAGATTTGAACTATGGTAAACTTGAAAGTAGTAGCTCAATACCGATTCGATATGAAAAAAAAAATTTAATACTGTGGATACAGATAAAAGTCAAAAATATTCTTAATGATAAAGGCAACAAAGATAATGGTGTATGTGAATCATAGTTAGAAAAACCTGAAGGTCACAATGCCGTGTTATTAAGAGAAAGTTCTATTTATAATTTGCAAAAGTTAAATCAAGACGCTTTCCAACTCCATAATGATAGTAACAATTTATTATAAATATTGATAAAACATCCTAAGGTATATTAATAAATGACGTTATTGAATTCCTTAAACAAAAAAAATGGTACTCACAACAAAATGGTAGTTGGAAGTACATGTATATGTGAGGAGGGAGGGGGGAAAGGGAGATTAGATAGTGCAAATACTTTTGGCAAACTAGGTAGTTTTCCTAGTACAGGACAGAATTAGAATCATTGGAAATTTTGTAATGTTGAAGAAATAAAGGATATATTTGCTCATTCATAATTGGTCTTAATGTCTTTCGTTCTTCTGTTATTTAATTGAGTTGTTTAGTCTAAGAAGCTTTTTTAATATCCAAGCTTGTCCGACTATTTATATTCATATATTAATTCCTTTGTTTATTTTACTAAGGATTTTCTATTCAGTAAAAAAAATTCACTCACCAATTGTTTTTTTTTTGAAAGAAACAATATCATTTCTAAAGGTTAAATCTCTTCGTGTAACTTTTTGGTAACTTCTTAAAAAAAAAAAAAATAGAAAATTATGAACCAAAACAACACTCAGAGTTGCACTTCCATCGTTGAATAGTGACTATTTTTGGTGTGTTATACTTATCGAAGTCCCTTTCGATCAACATTCCAGCTGCATTAGTTGATTAGCATTGAATATAAAACCATTAATTATATTCTTTTCTGTTAAAAGTTGTAAAGAAACCAAGAATAGAAATATTCTATATAACATAAACATAGGAAAACCTAAATAGAAATGACTGTAAATGATGAATTTTATTTTGCCTTACTGCGTGTTTCGATGTTACAATTATTAAAATCGATTGGGTTTGATAGGGCAAAACCCTCAACTGTAGATATTTTTACAGATTTATACATTAAATGGTTGGAACTTATGTTGAAAGAAATAAATAAACTTTCAATGGCGAGACAATCCACTGAGACAGATGATAATAATAATATTGCTTTACAAGATATTGTTCAGGCAATGATTAATTTAGGACAAATCAAACCAGTAGATATACTTGATATATTTGACGAAAATCCTTCTTTGCCGAGTGATAAAGGCTTATTACTATTAAAAAATTGGTTTTTGCACGATATGCAATTAAAATATGTAAAAAATCTATCAATACCCCCAATTGAAGTCATTAAATCTGATTTAACTAAAAAAATCGAGACTATGGCAACTACAAAACATGGCTTTACAATAGGTCCAACAAAGGATGGTCCAAATGATAATTTAGGAACCAATAATAATATTATACCGAATAGTTACAGTAATATGAATGATTATCTTAATAAGTTAAATCCAGGACAAACAAATCCATTTGATGAAGATATTCAGAAGGAGTTAATCAAACAAGAAGAATTAATAGATGAGATTCTCAATAATGGAGATACAGATAATTGGATCAAATTTATATTGATTAGACAAAGATTAAATCTTTGGAATAAAAAAAATCAAAATAGTTTACCAATTAGTATTTCCCAATTATCTAGCGTTAGCGGACTGAAAAATTCTTTGTTACATTCCATGCTGCAATTTTCAAAAGAAGATTGTGATTACTATAGTAACAATAAACTACAAACTATTCCAACAAAGTCAAACAATGATTACTTGCCAATAATATCAGAGAGTAGTATTAATAATAATGGAAATAGTGACCTAACGTATCATAATGAGAGTAACTTAGAATCATTGGAGGAAAATACCATCCTTGTTAAAAAATCACAAGAATATATGCAAAAATTACCTGCAATGGACAAAGAAAATAGACTAGATACGATAAAATTATCATTTGAGAATGATTTACTTGAAAGTGAAAGTGAAAGTGAAAACGATTATAAAAATAATAATGGATATGGTGAAGTCAGTGCCAAAGAAATGGACGCTAATGAAAATCAATTAGAAGAACCGGTTGATCCTAATGACGTTGAAATGGACGATAATGAGGGTGACGATATTAACGAACAGTATATAGGGAACAATGTAGATGATCCATTATTTCCAAACCCAATTGTGGAATCGTCCAATTTCCAATTTACTACATCTGTTACGGGTGATATTACAGATGAAACGAATGGTGTTAATAATTTAGAGCTGGCAGCGATGGAAGATATGGATAATACATTCCAAAGAAGACAATCATTAGACTTTGGCCAACCTTTCTAATGATAAAACATTAAAGACAAAGTTTGCATATAATATTCTTATGTATTTATATACAGTCATTTTTATAGATTTCAATAATTTTTTGATCGTTTGTACGTTTGTATCAATGAATGTAAAACAACTTGTACTGTGTGAATATTATTTTATTAATATTTTTTAGAAATACATTGGAAGGTATATTTTATAATAATGAACAGCCAACACTGCAACACATTTCCCACAAAGTACGGAGAATGTCTATATTTCCATTTATTATCATTTCAATTACTATACAACTATTTTATTAATATATACATTGGCAAGATATATATACATCATTATAATTTTCTCTTGGACTTATATTTATTTGTTTTCTTATAATTCTTTCCAATCTTATTTTTTATAACTGGCTTATTCACCTTCGGTAACTTCTCATCATCACTAAAATCGTTATCCTCTTCTTTCCTAGCACCTTTTTTGAATTTTAATCTGTTTCTTTGACCTCTAACAGGCCCTTGTTTAACGGCTTCTAGATAAGCATTAATACCACTTGAAATTTCCTTTAATGGGTCATCATCATCCGCATTTTGCTCCTTTTCTTTATTATTTAGGATTAATTTACCTTCAGCATCGAAACTAAAAACATCATCAGCAAGTCTCTTCTTCGAATCCTTCTTTAGTTTTCTTGGTTGAGTGGAAGAAATATGTGCCAATGTTTCTGCATCTAATAAATCTAATGGGTTATCACCAGATTTTTCAATAATATAGCGTTTAGAAGATTTCTTACTTGATATAACCTCTTCTTCATCAGATGCTTCCTTCAATTCACCATCAGAATCATATATAGCTTCATCATATGCAGACAAGAATTGACGACTAGAGTTTGCAGCCGGTATAACACCATCCTTAGTGTTATCCTCCTTACGTCTCAATCTATTGTTGGTCTTTCTAATATTGGTTAATAATTTTCTGTCGTTTTCAGGGAAATGCTGATCAATAAACTCGTAGCCAAACCTTCTAATCAATCTCTCAATAATATGTCTAACCTTTTGTTTAAAATGACCAGTATGTTCATTAGACCAACGTAAAAGTTTTGGCAATAATTCAGGTACTTTATTTCTCATCATCTCTTCTGGTAAGCCAAGAACACACACCTTGGCAAATCCAATTGCACTCTTGGCAATTTCTCTGGAATTAGATGTTAGATACAACTCAATTGTATCATAAATATCCATAATGATATCAGCTGGTAAAATATCTTTGAATTCAAACATCAAACAAGAATAGGCAGTGATAGTACTACTAACCATATGTTGTGATTCACCAATCAAACCAACAGAAACAATCTTAAAAAATTCAGAGATGCTGGCTGAATGTGTTTCTTCATCAATCTTGATAATGCCAACACCGGTCTCATTCTGCATCTTGTGGCCCATGGTAATTAAAGTAGCAAATGCAACATCTCTAGTTTTTTCATTCACATCCTTAGTAGCTAAAATAACTTCACTAGCAACTTTCACAATAAAATTTAAGTGATCACTTGGTAATAAGTTTATCACAGTTTTTATAGCCTCTAAACGAGAAGCACGAGAAGCTGCTTGTACAGTATGTGAATTGTTAATTATAGTATCTTCAATAGCAGCGATATGAGCAGAGACAGCATCTGACCCACTTGGCAGTTCAGATAATTTACTAATAATTCTGTAAGATCTTTTTTGGATTAAATTGTTTGGTAATTGAATAGTAGCATTGAATATAGAAAATAAAGCAAAGTATGATGATGTTGGTAAATACTTTACCATTGTGATAAGAATATCTAATAATGTAGAGGTCAATTGTGGAACAGATTTATTCTTGTTATTTGTACTATTGTTATTACTAAAATTAGCAGCACCTTTGTCCATAGAATCTTTTAATAAAGTACAGACATTGTTAAAAGTCTTCTCAATATCTTCTGAACTAGTAATCTTCAAATAAAATTCAATAGTCTCCAAAATATAGCCTCTTGAGTTTGGAGATGTTTGAGTGTAAATGTTGAAGAAAACAGCTAGAAGATTAGAAGCTTTTGTAGCCAAATATTCAATATTCTTTTTGGCTTCTTCCACAGGGAATTGTTCTTGTAATATAACATCCTCAGAAAGAGCACCATCTATATATAGCAGATTACTTTCTACTAACATTTTTAGAGCATTACAAATGGTAGTTCTTAATTCAGGTGTGCTGTATAATAAAGAACATAACTCTTGTGCAAATTCATCAGTAAATGACTCTCTTAAATCTCTTGGTAACTCTGCAAAATGTGGTAACAAGGACCAAGTTTGGTCTACTACTGTTTGAAAGACTCTTAATCGAACGGATTCTTTTGGTAATTTATCAAAACAATTTTGGAAATGGGTTACAATTGGAATCATGTCATTAATGAAAGTGGATAACTTTGCATATTTGATGTGATCTCTCAAGATTGGCAATAACCAAGCTCTACCAGGTTGATCATTAGATGGGTTAATCAAATTTAAAGGTAAATAATGTAGGACGACATCTGGTCCCATTGCAGTGATAGATGATCCAATAACTTGCTCTACTTCTTTTTGATAATCTAAATAATTTTCTTCATTAATTCTCCATTTATCAACAATCTGTAAAGGTTTAATTAAGTGAGGATTTGATCTATATTTAAATTTTTGAAATGCTATAGAGATAATATTTAGAATTTCTTTAGCTGAATGAGTGTATCTAATAGATAAGAATTCCACAAAGATATCAGATAATTGACCAATGATGTCACTAACGGATTCTACAATTTTCAAATCCACATTTTGAGTCAATAAAATATCGTCTTTAACAGCTTGATTTAAAATTGCAATTAAACATTGGGATGCACTGAAAGAGATTTCAGGAGTTTCACTCTGTAAATATATGGACATAATCTTAAATATTTCTGGTAATTTTTGTAAACACTTTAAAGGTTGGTGAATTGAATATGTGGTAACACCTTTAACTACCACAGCGATCCAAGAACCAGTCAATTGGGCATCTGAGTTGGATGGTTTCAAAGCGAAAATTGTGTCGAGAACATTAATGTATTTATTTTCTGCCAGTTTTGTTGATGTAGATAACTGCGCCATGGAATTAAATAAACTCTCGAAACATTGAAATGCACTAGTGACAAGGATTTGCTCTGAGGATTTAATGATATCTAATAAATAGTCACATAAAGGTTCAATTAAATGTGACGGCCATTGACCTGTGGAGACAACAGTGTTAATCAATTTAGTTATTCTGATGATTCTACCATTCATTTCTTGTTTAACGGAATCATTTTTCAATTTTTTGTTAGATAAAGAATTATATTCATCGATTGTTGCCATCAGTTGTTTCAAAATAAAATCAGCGATGAATGTTGAAGCAACATGCTCTGCAGTAGGAGCCACAGGTGGATTCAATAGGATTTGCGATACAGCATCCTGAGCTCTTTTTCTAATCTTTGGTCTTGGATCCAAGGACAATTCTAATAAACCTTGTAAACCTCTCTTTGGAGTAATAGATAAGTTATTAGTGTTGTTCCATGTCTGAGAATCCTGAGCCATTAACAAGGCTTCCAAAGCACCAATGGCGGATCTAATCAAAAGAGGTTCACTATTTGGGTCAGTGATACATGGCGCAATCTTTGTTAGGACCTCAATGAATTTTGATCTCAATAGAGATTTTGGAGTATAGTGGAAAACAATATCCAAAAGATAGGTAGCAGAAGTAGCCAATTGTAAATTGATAACTGAATGATTCTTTTGATCCATAGCCTGATCTAAAAGAGTCATAAATGCAATAATGTATTGAACAATATTTTTGGTTAGATCATTAGTGGCGTAACCTTCGATATTTTCCTCCACAGAAGTTAATATAATAGCGATATGTTTTTGATTGTCTAGTTTAGAAGATAATTGCTTTCTAATTTTAGACAATTTATCTTCCAGTTCCATAAAATGGGCGACTTGATCAGCGTCCATTATTGTGGTGAGTTTTGTATATATATTGGTAAAAGGGCCTAGTGAGAACAAAAAAGGTAAGGTATGAAGTATAGAAGTGTATAATCTATACAAAATGTGTATCAAACATATATCTCTAATGCTTATATGTGTGTATAGATAAGTTAATGAGTATAGTAGTATAAGACCCTACGGTGATTATACGTTTTAATTTTTTAGACAAGATCAAAAGAGATGAGACGAGATGAGATTGAAGGTAATAAACGTTTAATTAGAAAAGAAACAAAAGAAAAAAAATTTTTTTTTTTTCTTTTTCCCAAACTATAGAACCCAAACTGCCATCCAGGAAAAAAAAGAAAAAAAAAGAAAAAAAAAAACACCCATACACCTGCATATTTAGCAGTTTCGTGACCTGTGATATATTGTTTGTAGAAACATTGGCAGGATTAGATTCCGCAAAAAAACCCAGTTTTTTATTATCCATCCACACACCCCGCAGGTTGGACAAACCACGTGAAATTGTAAGAAAAATCTAAAAAAAATAAAAAATAAAAAAAAAAAAAAAAAAACAAAGAAAGATTAAATGAATCTCTACAAAAGCAAAAAAGGATGTATGGGTGTCATAAAGAAGAAACAGAAATGAAATGGAAAAGAGATTTCGATGTTGGTAGATTTCCCTTTCCATAAAGGAAGAGAATCGTTAATTTACTTTGTTGAAAAGATAAAAAGGGGATTAACGTACACATACGAGCCCATGTATCTCCAATATATATATAAGTACATTTTAAAGATAAAGAGTATAACTTAAGAAAAACAAAGTAAAAAAAAAAAAATCGATAAAAGGAGCAAAAAATGACAAAGGGTTTAGTAAGGATCAGATTAGCTAGATTTGGACGTAAAAATAGTCCAGTCTATAATATTGTAGTCACGCAAGCATATAAAGCAAGAGATAGCAAGCCAATTGAGGTTTTAGGTACTTATAATCCACGTCCGTTTGGTTTACGTGCCAATATTAGTCATAAAAATAAAAATAAACTTAAAAATCAGGATATCAAGACAAGTATAGAGAATAATACATTCCCATGGAAAGATATCAAATTAGATTTTGCACGTACAAAATATTGGATTGGTTGTGGTGCTCAACCAAGTGATACAGTTATTAGAATATTGAATAAAGCTGGGATACTAACTAATGCATGGGGCAAACAAAAGATTAACAATATAAATAGTAATAGAGAAGTTATAGCCCCTCGTCGAGAAGTTTATGAATAATAATAATAATAATAATAATAATAATAATAATAATAATAATGATAATAAAACAAAAAGAAATAAAAAAGCAACAGTGTCTAATTATATACACTTATCATTAAGTTTTCTTTATGTAAATAGATTATTCCAATACTTAAATATAAATGTATATTAAAGATCAAATTAGTATATATATATATATATATACAACAACTACTACTAATATTAATGTTAATATCATAAAGTTGGATAATATTGGTCGTAAGAGATGTAGAAGAATAAAAAAAGAAAAAAATAGTTATCATAATCATTACAATAAAAGGATGTATAATTATAAGGAATACTTTAATTAATAATTATCATATTTTAATAATACATGAATAATGAAAAAAATGTTATTAACAGAAGAAAACGATAAAATTGAATCATATATATTTATCTGAATGTCCTTACTATGTTTATTTATTTATTTATTTCTCCTCCTTATTTCTCCCCATTGCCAATATATGTAAGATCAATAACATTACGTGATTAAAGATTTTTTGTCTTTGTCATCAATGGGGATGAAGTTCTACTTAATGATCGACTTAACAATGGATTGAAATTGGTATTGCTGTTGTTATTATTATTCATATTATTGTTACTACTGTTTGCTAAACCTGGATACAAATTCAGGTGAATGCTTGAACCTAAACCAATCCCTAGCCCACCACCACCATTATTACTATTATTGATACTGTTACTATTACCATTATTATTATTATTATTATTATTATTATTAATTATGATACTTTCTGTACTTATACTTGTTGGATTATTTGATCCTGTGATATTATATATATTATTCTGTACCCTGTCCATGGTATTAGTTCTTTTCAAAATGGGTGGTTGAGATAAAGGACTGTTGATACTGTTGTTGTAGTTGTTATTGAGCAGAGAAGGTTGCATCAATGAAGTCAAAGAAACATTTCTTGAATAGTATCCGTCTTTTCTGATCTCTGATAACAAATTGTGTCTAATTATCGATAATAAAACGTTATGGTTATTACTATAATGTTTACTATTGGTGGTACTACTGAATATTTCCATATTAACTGAGCTGGCTCTTTTCAATGAAAGTTTACCAACACGATTAAGTATACCAGAGGGAGGATTATTTGTGTCGAAGGGAGTAATAGTTGGATCTGAACATAATACTTGATATGTATCGATCAACAAATTAATAAACTGTTTAGATAAAATATTGTTCATATTCATATTGTTTAAGGAAGCAGACATGGGTAATGCAATATCAGAATTTATGGAGCTTGCTAGAGATGTTGTACTACCATTATATCTACTGTAGCCGAACTGTTGTGGCTGTTGTAAGTTATAGAAGGCATGGTTACTACTGGTGTTATTAATCGAGAATAATACATTATGTGAAGTTACAGGAGTGATCATATTGTATTGTAGTCTAGGATCTACAAAAGTACTCATATCCGGTGTACTAGTATCCGTACAATCATTTACATTATTATTATTATTGCTGCAGCTATTGTTGTTAAGATTAGTATCATTGTTTATTTCAACGGCAGTGGTATCAGCAATAGATGTATTCCTAGTATCACTGCTATTTATATTACTATTATTATTGTTATTATTATGCTTATTTGAAAACATATGGAATTTTTTCTGGTATTTATCTAATAATAGCATGATGAATAAATTTTTTTTTGTGTTGTTGCTGTTATTGTAGTAGTAGTAGTAGTAAAAATGGTACTAATAACCGTACTATAACCCTTTAAGTTACTCTACCAACTGTATACCCAAGTACAAAAGTTTGTATAAAGATGTATACATGTTTGCCTCAAGAGAAAAACAAAAAAAAAAAATGAATAAATAAGAATAATTAATATATGAAAGAAAAAAAAGAAAGTTTAAATAAGTAAACGTATAACTGGATACATAAACAAAGTAAATACACTTAATACGTGGATAAGGGGCGGAGGGGGGAGAAGTTATAACAAGCATAAAGAATTCAAACGTAGTTCTAATTCCAGTTCTGAATAAACACTAAGCGGGGAAAGAGAAACAAAGACAAGAAACAAAAGGAGGGAAGAACCAAAACAAAGACATGCTGCAGAACCTAAAGCTCGAGCACAAACCACAACGCGTATGGTTCGAGTTGTAAACCGGAACTCCTTTGAGTGAATAATAGACAACGCCATACACCGACTACTGTTCCATTTAAATATATCTATTTTTTTTTTTCTTATATTTTATTTTTATTTCTCGGTAAACGAACGTGTGTCATTTACAAAATAGGTAAAAAAAAATTTATTGTGAACTGCAGCAAACCAGAAAAACAAAGATAATAAAAATAAAACGGGAGGGAAAAGAAGAGGAGGGGAGGGGAAAACAAGAAAAGAAGAATAAGAAACATACAGATGAAAAGATTATTTTCTATTGACGGAGTTAATCAATAAAACAACATAGGGAAAAATAAGGAGATAAAGAGATAGGGAGAGGAAGAGAGAAAGAGAAAAACAGGAGAAGAAATCCCAATATTATATGACATAATATGGTATTTGATAGTATTATATATGATATTATGACACATAAGTACCAAAACAAAAGATACATAAATACACACACACATATATATACAAAAAAAAAAAATAAAAGAATAGACTTCTTAAAGAGGAAGAAAAGTAAACTCTATTTATCAAAAAGGAAACAAGAATAAATAAAGAGAAATCAGAAAAGAATACACTATTCTTTCTCTTAATCCCGCAAACTTATTATCTCTTAATTTTTTAATTTTTTATTTTTTTGAAAGGGGAGTGGATTTGTATTTGTCAAAAACATTTTAATGTTAATAGACAAAAAAACAGGAAAATGTATTATAACCCTGATATATAAACCTTATATTTCTGAAATTTTGGTAGACTTTGTACATTAAACCCTCACAGAAAGTAAAAAATAAAAAAAAAAGGATAAGGAAAAAAAAAAAGAAAATATGCTCACCTCAAATAATAAACATAAGAAAAAAAATAAGATTTAAAGAGACAATGGTCTTGATCCGTCGTTTTATCATTCGTAAATAATTATCATAACTAGCCCTCTACTATGGTCTATCACATCGCAATTGATCTGACATAGAATAAGTGATAGTTACTAATATTCATATAATTGGCGATAATTATAATGATTTATTAATCTACAAAAATTATTTTCTTCTATTATTATTTGCCATACAATAGAAATAAATAAGTAAGCAAGTAAGCAAATATATATATATATAATGAGTCCAGGTAACAAATTATCTGACCATGATAAATTTTATCATCCTTTTGAACCTTATGATATTCAACTAAATCTGATGAAATGCATCTATGACACATTGTCTTACAATAACAATCTTACTGGTAATGATGATGGTAAAAAAATATGTATAATTGAATCCCCAACCGGTACCGGGAAAACTTTATCTCTTATATGTTCCACAATAACATGGCTGAGAGATCATAAACAAAGAATATTAGAAAATATTGATACTAATACACATTCTAATGATATAAATGATAATAATGATAGTATTGCTACCATTGCTACTTCTAATAATAATAATAATAATAATAATACAGATAGCGATGAGGATAGTGAACCGGATTGGGTGAACGAAATATTTAATAAAAGTCTAATTAGTGAAAAAATTGATCAATTTGTACAATTCGAAATGTATTTAGATAATTTAAATATTAACGATAATACTACTACAAAGATTAGCAATATCGATCTTAAGAATAATATTAATAAGTCCTACATAAAGAAAAGAAAACTAAATCAAAAGCATATTCCTATAGTTATCGAAGATAATGAATTTATACCTGATCCATATGACAATAATAACACAAATATTACTCAAGACACTGATTTAAAGAAAAATAATCCATCAAACAAGATTTTTTTGTCAAATGAAATTGAAATCTTACTAAACAAAATTAATAACAATAATAATACTACTAATATTACTAATAATAACGATACATTCCATAATAATACAAATAATTCAAACCACCCACACACTTTAAATAATCCGATTAAAATTATCTTTGCATCAAGAACTCATTCACAATTAAACCAATTTGCTAATCAGTTGACATTACCACATTTTCCATCTTCTTTTGGACAATCGATAAAGGAGGAAAGAATTAAATTTCTACCATTAGCTTCTAAAAAACAATTATGCATAAATCCAGATGTTAAAAAATGGGGATCTTTGGAAGCTATTAATGATGCATGCTATGAATTGAGACATAGGAAGAAAAAAACCGATTCGAAACATAAAAATAATGGCAACAATATATCTGGTTGTCCCTTTTATCAATTTGATAAAAATACTGCAACACCGTTTACCGATCAGATTTATCATTCCATTCATGATATCGAAGATTTAGTAACAATTGGTGAACACTTAAAGATGTGTCCGTATTATGCTTCCAGATATGCTTTAGAAGGTGTGGAAGTAGTTACACTGCCATATCAGTATTTATTATCTGATACAGCAAGAAATTCAATGAAGTTGAATTTGAGGAATAACATTATTGTTATTGATGAAGCACATAACCTAATTGAGACAATAAACAATATTTATTCGTCAGAAGTTTCATTAAATGATTTGATTTATTGTCAAATTGGTTTAAGTAAATATTTACAAAAATTTAAATTAAGATTAAACCCAGGAAATAGAATTAACTTATTGAAATTATTGAAATTACTAAATGTTATAATTAAATATATCAATGATAATTTCGTTAAACCGGGCACCCCAATAAATGACTTTATTGATTATTTCAATGAAAACAATACAGATACATTAAATGTCTATCATTTAATTAAATACATAAATGATTCCAAAGTGGCTTATAAGATCAATACCTACATGGAATCATTGGAAAAAGAAAAACAAGTTAAAAATACATCTACCAGTAATGCTAATAATAACTGCAATAATAAAAGTGATGAATCAACCTCTTCCAAGCCCATATTGTTTAAAATCGTGTCCTTCTTAACTTCATTGACTCACCCATCAAAAGAGGGTCAATTTTTCTTTGATAAGGGTCCATCAATAAAATACATGCTACTGGAACCAAGCGAATTGTTCCAACCTATTATAGAAGAAGCTAAATGCGTTATTCTTGCAGGTGGTACGATGGAACCAATGGATGAATTCAAAGACTATTTGTTCCCATATTTGAGAAATGATCAAATTGTGAAATATTCATGCAATCATATCATCCCTGATCAGAATTTGGAAACCTTTATCGTTAATCAACAAGGTTTGGAATTCACCTACTTAAATAGAAATAATTTATCACTAATCAATGATTTTCTATTCCAATTTTTTATGAGCCTAATTGATAATGTTCCAAATAATGGTGGTATAGTCGGATTTTTCCCAAGTTATCAATTTTTAGCAAATGTTATTCAGAATTGGCAAAAAAATGGATTACTTGAAAGGATCAATAATAAGAGAACACTATTTTATGAATCAAAAAATGGCGGTGACCCATTAGATGATTACTCAGAGATTATTAATAATAATGGGAATAAGGGTGCTATACTTTTTGCTGTTGTTGGTGGGAAATTGTCAGAAGGTATAAATTTTCAGGATAATTTATGTAGAGCAATTGTTATGGTTGGATTACCTTATCCTAATTTACAATCTGGAGAATTACAGATCAAGAGAAGACACTTAGAAAAGAAGGTTGATGATTTGAATCAAAAACATCCTAATTTGAAACCTAGAGACCCTAAAGTTGTGGTTAAAGATTTCCTGGATAATCTATGTATGAAGGCAGTTAATCAGAGCGTAGGGAGATCAATTCGACATATAAATGATTACTCTGTAATTATCCTGTTAGATAGTCGTTATGATAGAGAAAATATTAAAAGCAAATTATCACATTGGGTCAAAAATAGAATTCAACCCGAACGATCAGTTCAATCAATTATGCATAATGTAAAAGAGTTTTTTGATGATAAGAAGATAAATAAAAGAAAATAGGGTGCTACGTATAGGAATATCAATATCTGATGAACATCAACGTAAAATAACCACAGTATAAAGTGTATTGATACCGTTTCACTTATAGAAAATGCAAAATTTACAAAAAAAGGTACAAACATGCACACATATATAAATATGTATACTGTATGATATAATTCTTTATGTACTTTCACTAAACTTACCACCTGTGTACGGGCTTTTATCATTGAAAAATTCTAGCAAAGTCCGAGTGAACCAGCCATAATCATTTTGTATATCCTTTTTTATATTTATTATTCTTTGGTTACTAGCTGGACATATTTTTGTATTAGTGGTTAACAAAGGTAATAACGTCAAAGAACATCTTCTCCATGAATTTCCTTCTATAGAATTAATGATTTGTTGATTACCATTGCCAAAAATATTAAATGTCTGTTCTATAAACTCACCTTTTATAACTATTGTATCATCATTTTTAATTTCAAAAATGGATTCTTTTCGTAATATTTCAAATAATGATTCAACACATAACTTGTCCATAGGATTAATTAACTTATCTTTATGAGCTTTTGCATATTTAAGAATAGACTCTCTAAATAATACCATTGATATAGAATCTGGGTCAATCATATTTTGAAACATCCTTTTGATAATTGCAGATGTTTTAACCAACATATTTAAGTAATCGACAAATTCGAGATCAGTATCAATATTATTATCTTCAGTGGTATTTACTGAATTGTTAGGTGTGACTGGTAACTGTTTTCCATATATATTATATGTTTGAAACCATAACATCCCAGAACCTTTTGAAGATAAACTCCAACTTTCATAAAGTGGAATAAACATAACATTAAATTTATTCTCTGACATAATTTTATACTTAAAACTGACTCTTTGAATACTATAGGCTATAGCAACAGAATATTGATCCAATGATAGGGCCAGTCCATAGATAGAAAGGTCTATTTCATATTTGTTATATTGATTTCCAAGATCTTGCCACTTTTGACGTTTTTTTTTCAGGTATGGAAATACTATGTTATCTGGGTGTAATATAATATCATCATCTAAAAGTTTAACAATATGACTGGCTTTATTAGATAATAAAATCACTTCATTATTCATATATAATGGTATAAATAGATATTCACAAGTTGGGTCTACTGCAACATTTATTCTCTGGCCAGTGGAAATATTAATCTTGAAAATATTACCGCATACAGAGACAAAAACTGTTTTTTTCATGAGTAAAAGATCGTTTATTTTGAATCTTGAAGAAGGTAATATTATTGTAGAGATAGGCTCTTGTTTATCTAAATCCTGCATAAAATACACAGTATTATCCGAAGATGCTGCAATGAGACCAAAATTATTCCAGACTATTTTTGTAATCCACCCATTACCGTCACTAAGCTTCACTGTCTTAGAAGAATATGTATTTGTGGAATAATCAATTGAAAATAGAATTAACTCACTTGACTCATTCCCAACTGCTAGAGTATTTCCCTTTACATCCCATGCGAAACTATGATATGTTCTCTCTTGTAAATTTCTTCCTTCTTGATCCATGTTCAAAATTGGTTTATAATCATGATAAATAATAATGTTTCCATTATTTGTTATTGCAGCAATTAAACTGCTATTGTAAGGGCAAGGTTTGCACATTCTGATATAAGACTGTGGTTGAGAATTTAACAGAATATTATCTTTAGAATCTTCAAATTCTAATTTATTATCCATTATTGGAAAGTCAATGCTTGTTAAATGAAATAAATCTTTACTTGACCGTTTTATATCTTTACTGTATAAAGGTTGGCCAACGGTAAATTCTGGAATAGTACTAAAGTATAAAGTCCCATCTTCACTCCATGTAAGTACTCGATCCCATTGCTGAAACTCTTTTCTTAATACAACCAAGTCTTTTAACAATTTTGCTTTCATCTTGTATTCATTAGGATATTTTGATAACTGAAGTTAGAGATCTAAGCATTAATCTTTAAACACAACTCTAAACAACTTTATAATAACGACAATGAATGTGCCTATTTTTTATTTGCATAGTATTACTGCATTTATTGTTCCACAGTAAGATTTGTTTTCAAGATATGCCTTTGTTTCTTTTTTTTTTTCCACAAAATCCTTGAGAAGTGTAAATTTCAAATCTTGAATATTTAATTGAAAGCTGAAATAAGGGCACTGTTTAAATATAGATATGTACTTACAATTATTGTGTGTAGCTGATGTAATTTAAGTAAAACGTATATAGACTGAGGTAAGTCGAAATTATGATAAATCAATTTTAGTATAGTTTCTAGTATTGATCGCTAGAACTCATAGTGAAGTAGAAAATAACCAACGTAATTCTGAAAGAGATTGGTTAAAAAAAAATTACTAAATTATTTTTGAAAATAGGTAAGATGCATGGCTGAATTAATAATTTATAAGATATAATTAATCTTCATAATTAGTGAATTAGGAACTTAGAAAGGTAATAAGAGTCGTGATTGGTACGGATGTTAATAATTTTTTATATAATATTATTAAGTAGAACTTAGAGGAAAGAAAGTTATAAAATTAGAATTTATACGAGTTATACTCACAAAGACCTTTTGATTTGAGAGTTCGATAATTGGATATATTCTATAGATCTGACTTGTATTGGTAAAAATAATCTATTTATTCACAGAGATACAAAATGCAAATTATCTTTTTTTTTATTTCAAATGGCTAAGTATCTTTGTTTGTTCTTGCAATTTATTGACAAGATTTTATAAAGTTCGTCTGTAGAATTTGGCATAATACGTGCATAATATTATTTGTTAATGTTCCAAATTAAGCATTTAAACTTGTTAAGCTATTTTCTTTTACTTTTATAATCCTGTTATGTTCCATTTTATAAAATTAATTCACCGTATTCAATCTTAAGTTTAATGTTAAATAGAAAGAGAAAATAAGGTTATATCCATTTCTGTATTGATCAGTGGGGACAGAAAAAGATAGAAACAGAAATAGACAAGATAAGTTACTGCCAGGTTATGGTCCAGTCCCACTCATACCTTTTGTAGTCTATTAAAAATAGCATTCAACACTATCAGGGTTTTTGTTGTTTGAGCCTCTGGAATAAAGTTTAGAGCATCTTCACTAATCAATTACGTCAATGATGAAGTAAAATAAACCAAGGAAGAAAAAATAGGAAAAAAAGAAAAGAAAACAGGGGAAAGAAGGTTTCAATTACACATTACAACGAATTGCTCTAAATGGTTTAGATTACAAGTTATTTATATATTTAAAAACTCAAGAGATCAATCAGATAGACATGAATAGTTAGAATTTAGCATATAATTTTTTTTTCTCTTATTCTAGTCTCGCATGAAAATAAGGAATTAGGTAAGAAAAGAGGGAAGAAAGAGTTAAAATGTTTAAATTGCTAGAACTCTACAAGCATTCACTAACGAAAAGACCTCACATAACTAATGCTATTATGACTGGATCTCTTTTTGGGATTGGAGATGTCGTTGCTCAATTATTATTTTCACATTCAGAATACCCATCATCTGACAACTATAATATTGTTTCCGATAATGATGTAAAAGATTTAACCAGTTATGATTATTTAAGGACATTAAGAGCTATTACATATGGTTCTCTAATATTTTCTTTTATTGGTAAGAAATGGTATAACATTTTACATTACAATGTAAGATTTTCACATATACATAATTCACATTGGAAAAATCAGATACTAAGAGTATCAGTAGATCAAATATTGTTTGCTCCAATTTCCTTGCCATTTTATTTTTGTTGTATGACAATAATGGAAGGTCAATCCATTGCTGTTGCTAAGAAAAAGTTGGATGTTGAATGGTGGAATACTTTAAAGGTTAACTGGACTATATGGCCTTTATTTCAAATGATAAATTTTTCCTTTATACCCTTGCAACATCAACTATTGGCGGTCAATGTGATTGCTATATTTTGGAATGCGTTCTTGTCTTACAAGAATTCGATAACTGCTCTAGATAAGGAAAAGAGAATTGTTCATTATCCACCCGTTACTGAATAAAAAAAGCTCATATATAAAGATAGAAGAGCCAAAATTTCCATTTTTTTTCTTTATATAAAGAAAAGACAATATGAGTTTGATCCTTTGTTCAATTGCTCTACATTATACTATAATAATTAGGTTATAAAAAGAACTGTGGAAACAAGTTCATTATATATACATGTTCACTGAGAAGGTCCATTTTATTTTTAAAACGAATCTTTTTATACATTTGTACTTGGTATGTATTATAACAAAAAATCCAGGAAACTTTTAAGTATTAAAACCATCACTTGCTATGAGTTTATTCTAATATACTTTTAGTGATAAGTGGTTCAAACTTATTGACTTTACTTCTGCAAATTATTGGTTTCTTGCTTAATACTGTTTATAACTGTTTCCAACAACTGATGATCCGTATACAAAGCAAAAAATTTGTTTACAAGATCATAATGCTAGGTTTTTTTTTTATTTAATGTTATTTGGTATATTTATATATGAAATTATTAATTATATGATCTTATTACAATTATTTGATACTTTCAGACTGATAATTATTATAACCTTTTAGAAACAGTCTTAGTGAAAAGAACTCTATTTAGATAATTTATTAAACATGTTATGTCATGCTTCCTCCCTTCCATAGAACGAATAATTAATATAATGCATTTTTTGCATTTGTTAATAGATTTGTACTGCTATCTGACAATAACGTGTTGCAAAACATTTTACAACATGAATTGCAATAAATACACTAGACTCAATCTGTAATATCAGAGATATTACTGTTTAGGGTTTGTTTAGAAAAATGAGGGTTGACGATATTTTTCTAAACTTTCCTTTTTGCAAATTTTACAAACATAGATAAAAACAGGAGTAACCAAAATGAGTACAAGAGAGCAACCAAGAACGAACAACAATGAACAATAACGAACAAGAATAAAGTACAAGGAACCAAGGATTACATAAGTTTAGATATATAGTATATAAGTGTATACTATTAGGTTATCTTAGATTAGGGATATAGATATATAGATATATAGGAATCTTATATCTAGAGATATAGAAAGAGTCTATATCTTATATCTATCCAAGTGAAAGATTATTGAGATTTCAACAAGATTAACCGTTGTCAGAGACACATAACCTCCGGATTATCACATCAATGGTAAAAAATAACTTCCAAGAAATGGTTCCTAGCGGGATCGAACCGCTGATCCCCGCGTTATTAGCACGGTGCCTTAACCAACTGGGCCAAGGAACCACCACTCTATGGCCAATAAGATTACATAAGATTCTGAATGAATCTAGAACTATTTATTGTTTTAATAATTCATAAACATGCTACAACATTAGATACTGTATAATAAAAAAATTAGTTCCAGTAAGATTACATAAGGTTCTGACAAATCTAGAATTTACCTATTGTTTTAATGAGTCCCATGTGTATTACTAATGACCATAATAATTGTACTATTTATGAGTAGTGCACCTAATTACCATAACTAGTGAATTGGGGTGCAGTTACTAATTCACTAGTGTACCTGAATTAGTGTAATAAATATTAGAGTTTGGATCACTAAGTTCATTAATGTACAAATCTGAATAATTGATCGAGCTCCAGAAAACATATAAAAGGACAACGTTTTCTGAAGATAAAAGATCATCTTTCATAACCTTTTCTTGTAAATAATTTACATATTATATATAAAAATAAATAGAACAACAAGCAAGTAACAAGAAGTAACTTTGAATAAATATATTAGCACCATAAAAGCCGCTCAGTATATAAGACCGTTTTAGTAATTATATTATCGCCTATAGTTGATTACTGTCTCGATTATTTGAATAACTGTTAATATTATCTGCACTTTCCCAAAGTATACAAAAGAATCTGACCATTTCATATTACAACAGTTAACATGATAAAATAAAGAGGTTATTACCACCAAGACAACATAAAATTCTGAGCGAATCTAGAATTATGTATTATTGGTAGTAAGTTTGAGACTTACTACCAATAATCGTAATAACTGTGTCACTTATAATTAGTGCACCCAAATTATTACGATGAATAAACTGAGGTTTAGATTATTAATCCATTAATCTATTAATTTGAATGGTTGATTGAGTTTCACAAAACATATAAAAGGTCAACGTTTTCTGAAAATAAAAAACTATCTTCCATAACTCCTCTCTTATACATAATTTATATGTTTTCTTATCAAAGACGTTCTTGTTATACAACATAAAATACTAAAACTTAAAAATATTACTATCTCACTAAGTGTCACTGCCTCATCATTTCTGTAAGGAACCTAACTGGAAATCCAGTAGATACGCAATTCCGAGGGTAACATCTGAGTGTCTGGGTGGAGGATTGGTACAGCCATGTGCGCAGTGGCTCGTACAAGGTATTGAATCTGATTGGAGGATTTCCAGGGAGTGAGAATTATATCAAATCTTGTCAAGAGACCTTTGATTATTGAGAGATATGCCAGGGGTAGTCATCTTATTTAAATACATCTTAGTAATGATATTAAGAGGCAACTCTTAATATCATACAAGAAGAGGTAATAATACAACATCAGGGTTATTAAATAGTAATATATAGAGCTTATGTAAGGGTGTTTATACTTATACTAATTGATATGATTCATCCATTTATATACAACAACTCTTACAATTACCTATTATTCTAAATGTTTTACGTGGCTCTTTTGAATTATCACAATTAACGATTAGGGTATGAATTACTGATTCACAAATACACTAAATTGAAATATTAAGCGAGAGTCAGAAACATGCAAAAAGACAACACTATCTGGAGATAAAACTATCTTCTTTAACTCCTCTCTTCTAAATAATTTATATCATATATATAAAATAAAACAAATAAAATATCAAACTTAATATAGCCGTTTAATATATTAGAGACAATCTAGTGATTGCTTTACCACTTATAACAATTATTATCTTCAATGATTGTAATATCCATTTAATATTAATCACAGTCTTTGCAAAATATAGAGATTAACTAGTGTAATTATAAACTACTGAAATATTTTCTGATGACTGACTTGTATGTAATATTTTCACTATTTTATTTTCATATTTTCATCAAACTGGCTCTGCACTTCATGATATTGAAACCCAAATAGTTAAGTTTGATTTTAGATATCCCTTTTGTATATTTTCAATTTTGTTCCAAACTATTTTTTTTATATTTTTAGTTTGAAAATTGAAACTCTATATCAATCCCTTATATGATGGTTTGGAGCTGGCTAAGCATTGACTATTTAACTAAGTGTTATTTAAAAGATGCTTTTTTGTGGTTAGAAACATGCGAAATAATAATAGTATTTTACAAGACTTCCCTAAAAAAAAAACAAAGAAACATTATAGACAGATAGGCAAGAAATGAAATATATATATATGTATATTAAATATATACCCTAATTATTATTATTCAATTTTTTTATCCTTTAACATTATTATTCTATTTCTTTTGAAAACCTTCTAAAATATATTTGTAATTAATATCAAAATTGTCACATTGACTTTTATTATTCCTTGCCAGTGAGGGTCTGATAACAGTCAAGTTAGAACTAAAAATAATAATCCACTTATCAAGACTTGAAATATAGACTCCCATTATATCTTCAGGTATAATATTAAAAATATAGCTAAATTATAGCTATACAATAACCTCAATTTTCTGTTCTTGATTCCTCTTATTAATTCTTTTTGCTGTATATGTTTGTGTTGAGAATTAATACTTTTATTCACTCGATATGTTGTATACATTCTCAATTAAAATCATTACAGAGTTAAGATGTACAATATTAACGTAAACTTTTTTATTCTTTCTTTGCCTATATAACACTGAAATAACAGCATACAAAATCTGTGTATTAAGTACTGGTACGACACAAAAAAATACTTGGATTTATATATATTAGAATTTGTTACTCCTCTTCTACAGAAGGCAAAAATTTCCAATCAGATTTGTTAACGTTTAACGATAAGTAAACAATGATTACTCCACAATTTTGATTGATTTATATATGCCCAAATCTGATTGGTCTATTAGTTTTATTGTAGAACATTTGATTTGACATAGAAATTTGTTTAAAATTTTGTAAGCATTGTAAAAAAAAATCTAATATAAAACTAGTAATTCATTATGATCCTACAAATAAGGTTACTGAATATAAGATCTTAGCTTTAAAATTTATTTTTGGACTTGGAAAGAACGCAAATTTTAAAATATGAATATCTTTAAATAGAAAAAAGGTTGTCCAATTGAAAAATTAACCATCTGAGTATACAAAACAATTGTAGTTCAGGCCCTCCAAAGTTTTTTGCCGATATCTACCATCCTAAGATAATCGAAGACATATAAAATAGATATGTTAAGTATATAGAAAAAAGTTCATAGTTTATATTTTCTATATTATTGACACATATGTTTGATTTATAACTTTCTCTTATTATAGCAGCAAAACATATTGCATACCCTTTTAAAAGTGTAATATTAAAAGCTAAGTAGCTCATAAGCTGTAGATGTTAAAAAAGTGTTATCAATATAAATAGCATTTTATATAATAACACTTGAAAATTCTAGTTTTATATTGGCTATTTGTTATTATAGAGTTATAGTAAGTAAGCATGCTGATATTTTGTTACTATGTGCCTCTAAAATAATGATCCGATAGTGTACAACTGACAATTCGTCCTCAATTCTGAGAAGCGTTTGTATATTGCCATAACATATATCTAATAATTTGTATAAAATAATGATACTGGTTGATTTTAAACCTGCTGTACCTACATTCACATACCAGCGTATCTAAACATAATTCCATTGAAAAATAAGGTATATATTATATAGAAGTAACCTTCAATACATGCATATATTCTATATATTGTCTTCTATTTTCTCAATAATATTAAAAAAATCTCTAACCTATATGAAAAATACAAATATCTTTTCAATTATCCTTAACTTTAAAAAAGTAAACCTAGAAATTAGAATTTTATAAGAAAACTTCTAAATTTAAGAAATAACGATAAACATAATTACTATTCTTTTATATTTTTATAATACTATAATTTTTATTCATTCTCTGTATCCTTTTTTTCTCTTTTGTTATCAAAATTCCATCTGATCTTTTATTGATATAATAACTTAAAGGAATAGTCCAGCTAAATTTAGTTGAATTATGGAGAAACATAATAAATATGTTTTATTATTACAATATTTTATCATGAGGAAAGATATTGTTGATATAATTTCCAAGAAGGTCCATTTTCAGAATCTTTCACTTCAATAAATTTGACACCATATCTTTCTACATCTTTATTTCTATTCTCATCATCAAATAAACACATTTTATATTTTCTTAAGTCATCATCCCCATATAAACTTTTCATTGCATCTCTTAAATGGCCAACTTTACTTCTTTCACCCCATTCACTTGCATCGAATAATTCACCTAAAGTTATTAATCTGCCATTATATTTAATTTTGAAAACACCCATTAACTCTTGAGCAATCTCAGGAGCCCAAGTTCTTGATGCTGAAACAATTGTCACACCGTTTTCCTTTAAGTCTAAAATAATTCTGGATATATCTTTGTAGAGTGTTAATCTGAAACCACGTGTATCTTCAACGGTTAACACTTCTCCATTTGCACTCTTAATAGGTTTAAAAGGTGGAAATAAGTGAGTGTCACAATAACAAGGCCATACGGTGTAATCTAAATCAAATGCTGCAACTTCTGGATAAGTAACTGTCATTTTTTACTATTTATAGAAACTTCAACTAAGTGATATTCAGTTTTTGTTTTTTATGGGGTGTTTATTAAACACACACACATATATATGTATATATATACATATATATACTCATATGTTTATGCAGTGATACATTTCCATTACTCAAGGGCCAAGTTATCTTTCTCTTCTCGAAGAAATCATGCTATAGCACTGATTATTACCAGAAACGGCTAAACCAAGAAAGATTTTTTTCAGTCTTTCTACCTTCTAAAAATTTTTGTTAGTAAGATAAAGTTACAATGATAATAAGTCCTGAAAAAAAAATTGTTTATGACTGTCTGAATTGACATTCAATAATATCCCAAAAGTATGAATCTATCTTCGTAACTAGTAAATACAGTAATTTCTACTGTTATAACATCAGATTTTATAGCTATGTAAAAAGGAAAACTATTTAAAAGCTGTAGTTAATAAAGTATTGAATAAAAAGAGAGTTAGTTAAATAATAATAAGTTTATTCTTGTTCTTAAGAATATATATAGTATTAAATGTTAAGGACTTTAAAAATTTTTTTTGTTATAAATAACCTAGGTTACAATTAAATATTAAAAAAACATTATTCAAAATATATTATAACTGATTATTACCTATTAAAGACACTATTTTTTTTATAAATAATCATTTATCATATAATTTTCTCAGTATTACAATTATTGGTAATTCCTTTGGACATAATTTCAAGTTACTTTATAAGTAAATGAAAGCTTTAATATGAATATAACAATACAGTAAACAATCATTAATTATCTGCACAAAAAATGTCCACTGTAAAAAGAATGCAGAGCATGTATTACAAATATGGTTTTGTTATACTATTGAATATACTTTTTGAGTTCCTCCTTATAAGTAGCATAGACATTTTTTATTTTTGAATAAACTCTATTGAATTCTACATAAAACACAACTCGAATAAACTAAACAATTGAGGAGTGTGTGCCTTTCATTTTTTAACAGAGAATAGATTTTTTACATCTATTTAAGATAGTGTTATAAATACTCACTCTTTTAATCTTTCTAATAATTTATATATTAATAATTATAAAAACACTGCAGCAGAACCTTATATGTTATTAGATATCAACACTAACAAAGTCTCCACAATTCCTTTTTGTTTATCTTACTTATTTATATATTTATTCATTATTGTCTTTACAGTGAAGAGAATTAAAAGAAGATGATACAAACCAACTTACACCCTATACAAAAATTAAAAATGCACCAGAAATAAATGATAATATTCTATATTACCCTTCTTTTTGTTCATAAATTTCCCAAGTGCCCTTTCCATAAAAAATTCTGGAAAATTTTAGACGCCAAAAAAAAAAACTAATAAAGTTGAATACAATTAAATAGAATAAATTCAAAATGAATCACAGCACGAGATGAGTCGAAAAATAGCAGAAAGCTTTCTATAGTTCTTTTTTGTTGGTATCATCTGCTAGATTCATACACTCTTAAAAGCTTTTCAATTATTTGTGTATACACTCAAGATATTGTCTCGAATATCAAGAAGTATGGCTAGAAGAAGAAATAACAAGAAAAACGGCAACAAGAAGACTTTTGGTGCTCGTGATGATAGCAGAGCTCAAAATCACTGGAATGATTTAGTTAAAGAAAATGCTAAATGGGAACAATACTACCACGATATTTTAGATGTTATCCCAGATAATGAATGGGAAAGTTTTAAAAAGACTTGTCAAACTCCATTGCCATTAACTTTCAGAATTACAGGTTCTAGAGCTCATGCTCAAGAAGTTTTAAACCTTTTCAGAGAAAGACATTTACCTAATTTAACCAATGTAACCTACGAAGGTGAAGTTTTAAGGACCCCATTGGAATTGCATTGGTATCCAAATAAATTAGCTTGGCAACTGGACGTTCCAAAGACCGTTATCAGAAAGAATGAACAATTTGCAAAGACACAAAGATTCCTTGTTATAGAAAATGCAGTTGGTAATATTTCTAGACAAGAAGCAGTCTCGATGATCCCACCTATCGTTTTAGGTGTTAAACCTCATCACACTGTTTTAGACATGTGTGCCGCTCCAGGTTCGAAGACTGCTCAATTAATTGAAGCTTTACATGCGGATTCTGATGAACCAACCGGGTTTGTTGTGGCTAATGATGCAGATGCTAAGAGATCTCATATGTTAGTTCATCAACTAAAACGTTTAAATAGCGCCAATTTAATGGTAGTCAATCATGATGCCCAATTTTTCCCACGTATCAAGACTGTACCTGGGTCTGATAGAAAAGTTGACTTGTTAAAGTTTGATAGAATTTTATGTGATGTACCATGTTCTGGTGATGGTACGATGAGAAAGAATGTCAATGTTTGGAAGGATTGGAACGCTCAAAGTGGTCTTGGTTTACATCAAGTCCAATTCAATATTTTGAATCGTGGTCTACACCTTTTGAAGAATGGTGGTAGATTAGTATATTCCACCTGTTCCCTAAATCCAATTGAAAATGAAGCTGTTGTAGCCGAAGCTTTAAGAAAATGGGGTGATTCCATCAGATTAGTTAATTGTGATGATCAATTACCTGGTCTTATCAGAAGTCAAGGTATCACTTCATGGCCTGTTATTAATAGAAACATGGAACCCAGAACTAAAGGGGATGAAAATACATTAGATAGTTGGTTCCCACCAAGTGCCGAAGAAGTTTCTAAGTTTAATTTACAAAACTGTATGAGAGTATACCCACATCAACAAAATACTGGTGGTTTCTTTATCACTGTTTTTGAGAAGATTGGCGATTTAGAAAAGAATGACGACAAGAAAAGACTACCTGATAACTCCACTGAAAAGTCGGATGAAAAGAAAATTAAAAGCAACGATGAGGCTGCTGTAGTTCCACAGAAGAAGGAGAGATTGCCACGTGATGCAAACGAAGAACCATTCATTTTTGTTGATCCAAATCACAAAGCCATTGAATCTTGTTGGAAGTTTTATGGTATTGATGATAACTTTGACAGAAATACATGTCTGGTTCGTAATGCCACTGGTGAACCAACAAGAGTTATTTATACAGTTTCCCCTTCATTAAGAGATATTATCCAAGCCAACGATGATAGATTAAAGATAATTTATGCAGGTGTTAAGTTATTTGTGTCTCAAAGAAGTGATATTGAATGTTCATGGAGAATACAAGGGGAATCATTACCAATTATGAAACACCACATGAGTGGTAGCAGAGTTGTATCAGCAAACTTGGATATGTTGAAACTTTTATTAACTGATTCATTCCCTAAGATTGAAGACTTAGAAGCCAAAAATGTGGATAATAAATTCCTGGAAGATATCAAGAAATTAAGTTCTGGTTGTGCCTTTATTAAATTTGAAAGACAAGATGGAGAAGACTTATTTTTACCTGTTTGGAAAGGAACCAAATGTATGAACTTGATGGTTTCTAAAGAAGATTCACATGAATTATTATACAGAATCTTTAACATTGAAACCACTGCTAAAGACAATGCAAAAGCCCCAAAACCAAAGGAGATTTCTACTAATGATAATGAAACCAAAGTTGAAGCTGTGGCTAAGTAAATAATGTTCAACAGAAGCTATGGTTTCAAAAGCGAACTAGAGCTGTTTTTTCTATATAAACTCTTTTATATATTTAAAGTGTACAATACTGTAAGATTTATCATTCAAAGCGAATAATCTCTTTTTTTTTTTTATGAATTTTACTAACATTGCCAAACACCAGAAATAAAAAAAAATATCTGAAGAACCAAAACAAAAAGCTTATACTCGGATCAATAGTGATAATTCCATGTATTTTACATGGTTCGTGAGCTGTTTGTATGAATGGAGAAAATATATAGGCTTAGATCTATTTTTCTCAAAAAAAAAAAATAAGTACAGTTCCTGTAAATCAAGATAATCAGGTTTACCATGTTATTAAAAAATGATGACTTAACAGTAACTGAATATATATCGAATCAGTTGGCGTTAGAACAGGAAGCAAAAGAGTTAATGCCATGGACTCCGAAAAAATGTACTTACAACATAGGTCCAATCAGACAACAAATATTTGCATGCAGAACACATAATAATATTGGCATATGTTATTCTTGTTCCATATTATGTCATACAAGCTGTGATATTGTGGAATTATTTACCAAGAGACATTTTACGTGTGATTGTGGCACTGATAGAGATAATCGAGTTGAAGGCCATGACCAAATTCGATGTGAGCTTAGAAAAAATAGGTCTGATGATGTATCGGCGTCGGATAATGTATACAATCAAAATTTCCAAGGGCTTTTCTGTAGTTGTTCTAAGGAATATGACCCAGATTCGCCTGCAGTTATGTTACAATGTATTTTGGGATTGGAGTGTGATGAAGATTGGTATCATGATTATTGTATTATGGGGAAAAAAAATGAGGAGGTAATCAGAAGAAAAAGTGAAGAGGATCGAGAAGTGTTAGAGGAGGCTCCAGATGGTTTCCCAAATCTAGAAAGCTTTGATTCTTTTATCTGCTGGAAATGTATATCTAAATATACATACTATTTCAGTAAACTACTATCTCATGAGGTAGCTGAGAAACTATTCAGTCAAAAGTTATTTCATGGTGACCCTAATATAAATGTTCAGAAAGATATAAAAGATAATTCAAAGAAACGTGATTTTAACGAAATGAATAATTCTCAAACATGCAAATATTATTCTTTATTTCTTAAGAAAGATTATTCCAAAACTTTGAAAAGTATCAAAGAGTCGATTAAAGGCAAAGATGAAAAACTGTATCTATTTTTAGACAGAATTGTTCCATTCTTAATTGATGATGATCCAATATACGAACCATGCGAAGAAGAAGAAGAAAAGAATGAGACTGACATTTTCCAATTAACAAAAGACTTTTTACAAGCATCACAGAATAGAGATCAAGTGGCAGAGAACATTGTAGCATTCCATAATCTAAAATCGAAACTGAATAATTTTTTAAAATCATTTGCTGATACAGGCAAGGTTGTTAGGGAAGATGATATAAAATCATTTTTTGAACAATCCTCTTAATTCTAATCAGGTCGAAAGTACTTCACATTAACAAGATAAAATAATATATTTTTACAATTATTCATCAAAAATGTATATATATATATATATGTATGTATGTATGTATGAAGAATTGATTGTGAATCGTTTGTTGTTAAGATCTCCTTCTGTTAAGTATACATTAAAATAAGTGAGACAACTGTGTTAAGAGCAGAAGGGACCAACAAGAAGAGCCAAAAACAATTATTTGAAGCTTCCAGCCACAAAATTACCACCATCATAATGAAAATTAAAAGATAAAAAGAGACATGGGGTCCGCCAATTCTTGAATTTGTGACTGGCCGCTACTTACGCAGCTTTGACTGTCTGAGTATCCAACTTTTTTAATAGAAATCCCGATTAGCGAACTGTGCCATTCCAGTCGCCTCCTAACGAGTCAATGTTGCCATCGCTGGATAAAGCTCCCCTAACAGCAGTTACATTGAAGCCCATATACTCCCCTTCTGAAGAGACCGCACAACGTACGAAACGTAAGCACAACTCACAGAAGAAAAGAGGTTACTTTGCTAGTTTACGGCATCGACCCAAATCAACGGATTTCTCACGCTGTTAAGCCAGAGCCACTCGCCAAGCTCGATTTACTGGAACACGTCCTAATCAAAAGGACCCCATTGGAGTAAGATGACCCTGCGCTCCGAAGAACACAGGGCCCAGACCGTGGTGCCGCTAGACGCTAATCTAGAAATCCACCCCACCCCCGAACAGGAGCAAAGGCAGACAGCAAATCCCACAGCCGACCGCAAGGAACATTCGTTCCCAAGCCGGGCAGTCCACGCCAACCACCTGCGTCCCCTCAACCATTACAGTCACGAGTAACCAAGACAAAAAACTCCTCTTTATAGAGTAATGCATTGATCAATCACGTGACTCAAGAGAGCGCAAATAGAGAATTTAAATAAGAAGAATATATTATATACAATATATATATACATGAAAGAAAGTTATTTAAGTAGTATAAATGTTGTTTTTTTTGATAAAAAAAATATGGAAAACACAGAACAAACAATGGTTTAAAAACATAATTACAATAAGCAGTTGTCATTAGCTTCCAGAATATGCAAAATTTCATCATGTTCTCTAATGAGGTTTCTTGATTTTATTAGATTTCATCAGCAGTTCGTGCTTTTCGTGTGATATGATATTTGGTACTATAGCAAAAACGAAAACAGAAAAAAAAATTAATATTATCTAAAATGTAATAAGAATAACGAGTAAAAGACAGAATCACAAAGGGTAGCACTAACAGGTTAAGAAAAAAAAATATTATTAGTATTATACTGAATGGCAGATAAAGAAAATACCATCAACACAATAGAAGATTGAATATAAAATATTACTTGGAATTTTGAAAAATTTTTTCCTTTTTTCGTTAACTCTTTAAAATAGAAAAGTAACACACACATATTACCACATATATGGATATAATCTAGAAATTATGAATAGTGACAAACATTCAAGTCAAAAAGATGGTTTACAAGGTAAAGATCGAACAAACAAGCATGATGCATCCAATAATGATATCATAAAGATGTCAAATGCACTGGATTCTATAGCTAAATTGATAATTGCAAGAAGGAAACAAACTGAAACAATAAATAAAGACATAGAAACTGAATACAATAATAGATTGCACCATTTAAACACTTTAATTAATCTAATATTAAAATTGAACGAGAATGATCAATCAAATATCAACACAATTGTGGATACAACTAAATTAGATGCTTTGTTGAAAGATAAGATTGACATCATTGAAAAGGATGGTCAGTCTTTTGCTTTGATACCTGTAAAGAAAGAATATACCACAGGTAATAATGTCTATGATGATACCTTAGTGGATAAGAACAAACCGGAAAAAAAAACTAGAAAAAAGAAGAAGAACAAAATTCCATGTTCTTTCTGTAACCAGCCTGGTCATACAAGAGCACATTGTGACAAACGACTATATAATATACATTAGCAACAACATCTCTTAATATTAAAATACAAATTATAGACACATATATCTATACACACATATACATAGACTTATATATTCATGAAAATATTGTTTTTTTCTTTTTTTTATTTTTTTTTTTTTTTTTTTAATACAATGTAGTCTTACTTGTTCCCCTACATATACCATCCTAGTCATCTTATTTTCTTTCACTCATAACTTCTCTTCTTGTTGCATCTTGTAATAAATTGGTGTCTACCATATTTTTATTCAAATAGACATATCTTACTGTGGAACCTCTAATAAATATATTCCTTACTGAACTCAAATGTGGATATTTAGTCTGATCTGTACAGGAAATGTTATCTAATTTAAGATTTAAAAATTGATCCACTGATTGCAAAATACCCTTTATCTCAATATCATTCTTTAACTAACAAAAAATAAAAAAAAAAAAGAAATAGACAACAAATATTTTGTCAAAAGTTTATTTTTATCAAATTGTCACTTCTATCCTTAGTTTCTTAAGCTTGTAGTAATACTGTTCACCACATGCATATTCTTATTCTCCTCGACACCATATCAAAGCTCAGCATTACCTGAAGAATCATATTAATGAAGGAATGAAGCATATTCAAAGATAAAAGAAAAAGAAACCAACTATAAAAGGACACATTGAATAAATGTTAGTAAATCTCTATTATCTATCACTCTCAACTATCTATTTTATTAACACATACCTGAACAACCACTTCTTGATCTACCAAAGTTTTGAAAAAAAGAAAAAAATAACATAATGAATGAATCGAATATTAATTTGCAAAGAATGCGTGTTGTAGTTGAAGATTTTATATCCTATCTTTACTTTTTCTTCAAGAACTTAAACAGCATGAACTCATATGTTTTGAGCCTTCTACGAACTTTATACTTTTATCACTGTTGGAATATCTTCGATTTGCTTTTTTTTCGGTTCTTTTTCCTGTTCGTTTCTTTTTTCTTTTCTCTTTTGGAGATCATCTAAATTTTTTTTTGCAGATTCTTTAGAAGCAATAATTCTCTAGAACTAATGAGTCAGTCTTAACCCATCGATCTCTTTTAGCAATATTGCAAAGTTGTATCAATTATCCGTTTATATATATATATATATATATATATATATATATGTGTGTGTGTGGATAAATATTTATATGATTGTTCGTAAATACTTTTTATTTCAGATGATATCTGTATTAATCACTTTTCGATGTGATACCAGTTTTCTGAGACGAATTGCAAATAGACCTTAGTAATGTCGAGGGGTAATGGATTGATTCTTCAAATATCTAATGCTCTTTTCAGATCTTCATTAAATAAAAAATCGCCTCCTGTATTCAAGGTTCCAATACAAAATCTGACGATTAATAGAAATGAAAAATGGGTCATTTGGGGTCCAGGCAAATCAAAATTAATTGATATTTTAAGCAACAAATTTTTGTGTGATCCACCTTTGGGATTCCGTTGGATTATTTCAAAAGAGCCTAAAATCGAACAAGTTCAATTTAAAGGTGTTATTCCCACAGCACATTTAGGCGCACGCTATGAATACTTCAAAGATGAATTTGACCAGACTTGTAAGCAGTTCATTTTAGATAACTCTATTGGATCTAACAATGTAAGTTATTCTGTGGAAACAACTAATCGTCATGTTGACATGTCCTTATATGAGAAGTTGGTAGATGAATTAAAGTTAACCGAGTTACAAAACAGATGGGCTATGGGTTTATCTAATGGACAGATGAGGCGTGCTAGATTAGCGAAAGCATTTTTGAAGAAGCCAGATCTGGTAATTATAGACGATCCCTTCTTAGGATTAGATTCAACTGCTAGTTCCATTATATCTAAATTTTTGGCTAAATGTGGAGAAGATCTTAATATCCCTGTGATTATTGGACTCAGATACCAGGATTCAATTCCAAGTTGGTGTGATCATATAGTGACAGTGGATGAAACATATGGTGTTTTATTTCAAGGTGCAATATCACAAGTTCGGGATAAAATTGAATCCTTACAAACTGAAACTAAAAAACAGATTGAAATTAGTCAAAGGAAATTACTTGAGACAAATAAATATTCCATTAATGACTTAATATCAGCACACCCATTTTACGGCAAGGATAAACATGAACTTTTTAAAGTGCCAGCTAGTATTGAATTTAAAGGTGTCAATGTTTCATACAAGGGAGAACCTGTATTAAAAGACTTGAAATGGGTAGTAAAGAAGGGAGCCAAATGGCATATTAGAGGAGATAATGGAACAGGTAAGACAACCTTACTATCTATGGTAGTAGCAGAACACCCTCAATCATGGAATTCCAAGGTTATTGAAAATGGCCAGCAGAGAAGAACAGGTAAATCAAATTATTTCGACATTAATAAAAGAATTGGTATGTCATCACCTGAATTACATGTGATTTTTGCAAAGAAAATCAATGATGGTGTAACTGTTAGAGAATGTATATCATCTGGGTTCCATGAAGGTTCTGCAAACAATTTTATTCCGATGTGGAAGAAATTGGACAAAGAAAAACAAGAGATTATTAATATGTACATAGATTACTTTGGAATTCAACATATTACAGATCAAAAAGTATTTGAACAATTAACTGTTAGTGAACAAAAACTAGTGTTATTTATTAGAGCTTTGGTAAAGATGCCTGAGGTGTTAATCCTGGATGAGGCGTTCTCTGGTATGGAAGTAGAACCAGTATTGCGTTGTCATGAATTTTTAGAATCTTGGCCAGGTACTGTTCTTGTTATTGCACATGTAGCTAGTGAAACACCTAAATGTGACCATTTTATTAAATTAATGGAACCGGGCAAATATATAATTGGGGATGTAGAGAAGTAAACATGTATAAATACTCATATTACATACAATTTCAATAATCTTATTATGCGTTTCTAATATCTCTTGGTCCAGCTATTACCCACCAACTACTGTCCGCTACACTACACGATCAGTATCATATTTTCTTTCATCGTTACCATTCACACACACATATACAGATATATATGTATAAATGTAGATATGTATACAAAGAAAGAGAGAGAAAAAGAGCTCATCAACGAATTAGCACTCTTAAAAAGCCCGTACATTTTTTTTTCTCTTTCCACCATCTTTAGTGACAAATTCTCGCAGAACCATTTTCTCTCCCTCGTAAAATAATAGAAAATAAAAGACCAAAAAACAAATAGAGGAAGAGAGAAAAAAAAAACTATGTCAAATCGTTCTATATCTGTGTTTGGCCTATTCATAAAGCACAAAACCATATAAAATCGAACTTTAGTTGGCTTAGCCAGTTGGAAGAAGAAAGAAAAAAAAATCAAGTTAATACTTGGATTATAAATATTGGCAGCATAGTAGGTTGCCGAACTACATAATTAAACTGATAATAACAGATAAATATAATCTGATTTTTATTTTATTATTTTTTTTTCCTTTCTTTCATTAGATAATCCATTGTTGCCTTCTGTGTTTCAGCCCGTCCATTTACTTAATCGATTGCTTATCTAAATTTTTTTCTTTTCTCATAAAAGATCTTCTATTCTATCAGCTCAACAAGAACATAATTATCTATAAACCTAGCAACAGGAAATTAAGAGATTAATTAAAACTTTTTTAAAAAAAATACTCAAAAATATTAAAAAAGATAGGTAATAAGAATGCCTTTCAAAGAAGATAAACGTGATCCAACTCACGTCCCATTAATTACTCCTCCAAATTTACCAATAGAAATAAAAAGAGAAAATGAATTTGGTACTTTAACTAGTAAAACTTATTTACATCAAGTTAAATCATTTGAAGGGAAAGAGATTCCAGATCCTGTGATAGACACACCACCTTATTATATTTCAATCATAACTTATGTCAACTATTTAATATTAATTATTTTTGGTCATGTTCATGATTTCTTAGGTATAAGATTTCAAAAAAATAAGTACACTGATTTAATCGAGAAGGATGGTATGGCACCATGGTATTCTGTCTTGGAAAGTTTCTATGTTAGAAGATTGAAAAAGAGAATTGACGATTGTTTTTCTAGGCCAGCTACTGGTGTCCCTGGTAGATTCATTACATGTATTAATAGAGTATCGCATAAGTTTAATGAATACTTCACTTATCCTGGTACTACAAGAATGTGTTTGAACCTTTCCTCCTATAATTATCTTGGTTTTGCTCAAAGTGAGGGGAAATGCACTGATTATGCCATCAAAACCGTTGAGAAATATGGTATCAACCCTGGTGGCCCACGTACTCAAATTGGCACCACTGATTTACATAGGGAGGCTGAACGTTTGATTGCAAGATTTGTTGGTAAAGAAGACGCAATGTTATTTTCTATGGGGTATGGGACAAATGCAAATTTCTTTAATGCATTCTTAGATTCTAAATGTTTAATTATCTCCGATGAATTAAACCATACATCCATTAGAACAGGTGTTAGATTATCGGGTGCCACAGTCCGAGTCTTTAAGCACGGTGATATGAAAGGTTTAGAGAAATTGATTAGAGAACAGATCGTTTTGGGCCAACCAAAGACTAATCGTCCATGGAAGAAAATCTTGATTTGTGTTGAAGGTTTATTCTCAATGGAAGGCACGTTATGTAATTTGCCCAAATTAATTGAATTAAAGAAGAAATATAAATGCTATTTGTACGTTGATGAAGCACATTCAATTGGTGCCATCGGTCCAAATGGTCGTGGTGTATGTGATCTATTTGGTGTGGATCCAAATGATATCGATATCTTGATGGGTACTTTAACAAAATCGTTCGGTGCTGCAGGTGGATATATTGCTTGTGATAAGTGGATTATTGACAGATTAAGGCTTGATTTGACTACACCAAATTATGCTGAACCAATGCCTGCACCTGTGTTAGCACAGATTATATCTTCATTGAAGATTATTATCGGTGATATAAACCCAGGTGAAGGACAAGAAAGATTACAACGTATTGCATTCAATTCACGTTATTTGAGACTTGGTTTGCAAAGATTAGGGTTCATAGTATATGGTAATGCAGATTCGCCTGTGATTCCAATGCTATTGTATTGTCCATCTAAGATGCCTGCGTTTTCAAGAATCATGTTGCAAAGAAACATCGCTGTTGTTATTGTAGCATATCCAGCCACACCATTAATTGAATCACGTGTCAGATTCTGTATGTCTGCATCATTGACAAAGGAAGATATTGATTATGTTTTACGTCACGTCAATGAGGTTGGCGAGATGTTAAATTTAAAATTAAACTCTGGTAAATCGAGTTGGGATGGTAAAGTACAGAGATGGGACATTGAAGAAGTTATCAAGAGAACGCCAGAGGACTGTAAAGATGATAAATATTTTGTGTGTTAGATAGATTGAACTTGTTTGCTTGTTTTTATTTTCCTTTTAATATATATTTTTTTCTTTATTTCTTTAGAACTCACATATATATATAGATATATATACTATTGCTAATTTATGTTAATATTATATGATGCTGATCAAATGAATAAACTAATACATAGCATTATTCATTATAATGTGCAATTATCTATATAAGCTTGAAAGACAGTTCAACAATTTTAGTAGGGAAAAGGAAGGAGAATCAAAAGGGGGGAGGATCAAAGGAAAAAAAAATCCATTACATGGCATAAAAGAATGAAAAATCTTGTAAATACAAGGGAAAAAGATATTAAAGTGTAGGGTACACTGTAGGAAACCTTCAAACCACTCCACTTTTGAGTTAGTGTCGAGACTCAACGATATATAGAAAAATAGATAGGATAAACTATCGATAGTGTTTATCCTTTTACCATTAAAAATATATATAGTAGAGAAGGGTAAAAATGGCTTCATTATATAAGGTGTCAGAAGACACTAAAAAGACAATTCAAAAATTCAGAATTTCTACGTCCAGATCTGAAAAAATAAAGTGTCTACCCATCAAGATTGAACCATCTCCATCTTATGCTATTGTTGTTGACAGAGAGGAACAAGAGGAGCTCGACGAAGATTTGAATGAGCTAGGTGATCTATCAGAGATATTACCGGATAATGCACCAAGATTTGTTTTAACGGCCTACCCTTTAACGAACAAAGACGGGATCAAACAAACACCATTGATTCTACTATATTGGAAACCGTTAACAGTGGTATCTTCTGAATGGAAAATGTTATATGCAGGTGCTTTGGAAATGGTTAAAAACTTATGCGGGCCCTCTAAAACTATCGAAATTACATCGGGTTTGGAGGACGATGACGAAGTTGAGGAACTAGTCTGTGAGATTGAAACACGTAGATAGATCGACAGGTATCATATGCTGTATGTAGTATCGTGAATAATTCTTAAATACTTTGTTTATCTCCTTATTTGCTTTACTTATAGAATATACAAAAAAAACCATTTTCTGTCAATTGAAAGTGTCTTAGCAACAAATTTCCAGGACTGTTTTCTTTTTCTTTCCTTTCATGTTCGAACCAAAAAAAAAACTAACATTTTTCTTTTTGAAGATTTGTTGGTTTTTTTTAACTCGTTTTCCATTTTAGGAAAGTAGACAGTCCCACAAAATAAAAAAAAAAAGTTAAAAAGAACCACGCAACAGCATTTAAAAATTTCGAAAAATTCAAGAAAAAAAAAAAAGAGAAAGAGAAAGAGGGAGATTACAATGTTTTTTTCGAAGAACTTAATATATTTAAAGAAGATGTTGATGCACTTAGCGTATTTATCCTCCTGAGCCATTTTCGATACTGCTTGTTTTTACTTGTACTGCTCGTCCAAAATAGCTCAGCAAACCATCAATAAATTAATCAGTCACCATGGGTCGTATGCACAGTTCCGTATGTTTATTCATTGATTATTTTTAGTTTATATGGATATATATCGATGGGATGAGAGATTCATATCGTATTAATGTTGCTACAGTGCAATTTCTATTTAGGATCACAGTTCAATCAGTTGACTTTTTGCCGGTCTATATCATAATAAAAAGATTGTTTTTATCTTTCTTTTTTTGACAAGTAACCATTTTCTTAATGGTTTTGTCACGATATAGTAGCTGGGTGATTCCAATTTTTCTAGTATTATTAGTGGAGTAAAATCTGAGAGGGTGTAGAAGTACTACAGAGCTCTTCCTGTTAACTCCCAGCCTAGAAGTCATATCTGTTATTCATTTTCTGATTCGGGAAGGGCAATAATGGATGTGTTCTTTGGTGATGTTCTTAGAAAAAATGGGTATGCTTTTAATAGCTAATAGATGATAAAGAAAGGGAAAAGATATCTTGAGATTGACTGTGATCTTGTAAATAGTTTTTTTGTATTTGTCATCATAAGCTGATGTGGATCTTGTCTTATTGATATTAAGTATTTCATGTATTTCAAGAGGTGTGAGTTCTTTTTTTGACTAACAAAATTTGATTTTGGCGAATGTTAATGATATATGGTCATTTTGTCTGCGCCTGTGTATTTATTTTCGTTTTGTTTTTAAACAGGGTAAGGGTATCTCCTCTTCTGCTATTCCATACTCCAGAAATGCCCCAGCTTGGTTCAAATTATCCTCTGAAGCTGTCGTTGAACAAATCATCAAATACGCCAGAAAGGGTTTAACTCCATCTCAAATTGGTGTTTTATTGAGAGATGCTCACGGTGTTACTCAAGCTAAGATCATTACCGGTAACAAGATCATGAGAATCTTAAAATCCAACGGTCTTGCTCCAGAAATCCCAGAAGATTTATACTTCTTAATCAAGAAGGCTGTTTCTGTCAGAAAGCACTTGGAAAGAAACAGAAAGGACAAGGATGCTAAGTTCAGATTAATTTTGATCGAATCTAGAATCCATAGATTAGCTAGATACTACAGAAAGGTTGCTGTTTTACCACCAAACTGGAAGTACGAATCTGCTACCGCTTCTGCTTTAGTCAACTAAGAAGGTTATTAATTAAATTGTGATGTTTATAAATATAGTATTTTTTTTATTAAGTAAATATAAAGTCGTATTATATATTTTTTAATTAGTTACGTTTAATTTATTTCTTTCTTATTTAAAAGTTGTCTATGTTTCAAAATATTCAGTCTTTTCCCCCTCCCTCTCGCAGGAACCTATTCCTATATGATTTTGAGAATATGGTTCAACTCAAATGTCTGTTTTATTTTCTAAAGAAATAAAAACCAAAATAACCAATTACAAGAATGGGAAGAAAATAGGTTGTTACCTATCATTAAAGTGTGTATATAACAAACACTTCAAAAGTATTTTTATAAAAATATATTGTAGGTCTTAGGAAGAGAACGTAGACCACGGTTTAAGTGACAGACAAAACGAGAATAAAGGTTATGTCACATTTCAGTAGTTTACAGGCTCATCGTAAATCGGTTTTAACCCTATATAGACATGTCTTAAGGAACATTAATCATAATCTGTATTCTATTGGGTTTGCCAATGCTATTAAAAATGAATTAAATACAACAATACGAAGGTTTAAGAATCAAAAATCATCATGGACCATTTATGCACAGTTGAAACATCTAAATGAATTAAATAATAATATTATAGATCATAACTTGGATGAAGTTAAGACTATATTAAAGTCAAGAAAGCAGAGGCTTTCTAGATTACAAATGAAACCAAAAACATTGAGGGACTCACAGTTGGCTATTCTTCACAATATAGTGAAGCAGTTGACACCCTGGGTGACTCCATCAGAGAATCCGACAAATACCAGGGAATATAAGACTCAAATGAACATATTATCGGATTATTGTCAAAAGAAACAAAAGTTACAGTTGTTACCAACAGGAATTTTGAAGAAATATAAAAGAGAACTACTATTACCAATAGTATTATATGAGTATGGTTTAAAACAAATTAACAAAATTAGTAGGCAATTGGCAAAAGGACCACCACCTACCTATCTATCATATACAATGGAGGGTAAAAGTAAAATCTGGTTTGTCAGATCAGCAGTAAATAAGCATAAAAACCAATCCAAGGGCTTAGGAAGAATAATTCGAGAGACTAGACGTCGGCATCAGTCCGAGATAGATTCTATTGATTTATGCCATAGATTTCATGCATTTTGGGCTGTAGAAGAAGCCAAATGGGAACAAATGATAGATACAAATAGTAATTGCTTACATAATAAAACAGCGCAAAAGGATAACAATATAACGTTAGATAAGTATATGAAATTGAAGGGTAATAGTCAGTTATCTCCACTTGTAAATGAATGGTTACAACCTTTAAAAATGGTGATTGAAAAAATTGAACAAGATTCCAGAAAGAGGAGCCAATATTTCGAAGATTTCAAAAAGAATAGATTGATTGACGGTGGTCAATATGATTATTATAAGAAGGAAGCCGAAAATATGTATTGGAAAAGGAAGGAAAGATTTGAGAAGATGATAATAGAAAGGATTCCTTCTACCAGTCCATTTTATAGGAATAAAGAGAACAATTTAATAACCATTCTAAAAGACAATCATTTTATTACATTTTGAAAGATGACTGTGTATAGATTTTTGACAAATAAAAACGAAGGTATATAAACATGTATGTAGGTGAAGAATAGTGTCAAAGTTTCAATTCAAAATTGTTTAGCTCATCAGTCATTTTATCCAAATCATATTCTGTATTTTTCTCCTGTAAAATTTCTTCCAATAGCTTTATTTGAAAAAAGTCATTCTCTCTATTCACTTTATTTAAATCATATCTGTTTATCAAATGTATACCGCCTCTTTTATAGATTGGTATGTCGTATAATTGTGAGATAATAAAATTAGTATAATCATAATGTGATTCGTCACAATAACTATCCAAGGACCCACAATTATTTAATCCTATAGATGTATTTGATAACAGCTGTTTACATAATGGATATCCACATCTATTGTGTTGATTTCTTTTAAATATGAGTTTACCAAAATCGTCCATTGTATAAAATCTGGTCATATAGTTTAAAGTTTCAAAATCCATGCAATATGAATCCTCTAACATAGATGTAATAGTGTTGGTTATCATTTCACCTTCTCTTTTAGAGATAATTGCATGTGTTTGATGTGGCATTAAAGCATATTTATTTATATCAAATACCGTCACAATCATAACTTTTGCTTCAGTGCTTGCCTCTTATCTTCCGCTACACAGCTTAGATATATGGAAGCATTATATATAGATACACATACACAGAGAAATATATAAATCGATAGATAACTTATATTAGTCTGAGATGTACCATGGTAATAGTTACTACTATGTTGGTCATTTCCTATCTAATTCATTTTCTGTAATTTTTCTCTTTTTTTTATTAATAACTCCGATGATCTTTTTATAGTACGTTAGCAGGTCCAAGTTATTCGAATTTACAGAAAGAGAGATATTTATAATTGATGGTATAATAGTACATATATTTATAGTTAAAGTAAGAAGGGGAGGAGAAGAAGTTAAATGCTATACGTTTTAAAGACTGTGAAATTTCAGTTTGGGTAGTATACTTGGAACTCCGCTTACAGTAACACTCTCTTTATTGTCATTATTCTGACTACTTTTCTCAATTGAATTATTCTTATTATTATTACTACCACTATTTTTTTTAATAAACTGAACACTTAGCCAAGGTACTTTATCTTCTAGACTTAATCCCTCAATCACAATTTCAGATTTAAAATTTTCAATAAAATCTCTCTCATAGACATTAATACTTGAATTATAGATCAGAAATTCATTAAGGATCGATACTGTACTCCAATATGTGAATTTTCTCAAACATGCAATGACTAAAGAAGTTATTAGGTCACCAGTTTCACAATGGATATAAACTGGATAATTCCTTTTATCCACTAAGAAAGTAATAGTCTTAATTACCACATTGTAATCTATAGGAACCGGTTTCTTCTTTCTCTTGACTTTAACTTCTTTAGAACTTTTATTTTTATCTTTGATCTTATTCAGATTTTTCTTGGTATTACATTCTATATGTATCATTTTAATATTGTTTTCATTACAGAAATGTTGTACTGTTTCATCTAATGGATTGGGAGTCAGTGAAACAATATTTTTTAATTGTAACGTCTTCAAAAAAGAGAAATTGATTTCTCTTGGATAGGATCCTCTATATAGATTAGGTTGAACCGTATTGTAATGTAAAGGCGTAACGTATGTCATGTATATAGGTATATATGTTATTATGATCTATAGTTTTACTTATCCTTAGAGTTTTTCCCAATGTATCAAAATCTTAAAATGTTAAGTATTGGTAGCTACTTTATGAATATATTCTCTTGTTAATTCCCATACTCTTTTAATTGGCCCTTTCTTGTATATATGTGTACGTATTTGTGTATCAATACTGATTTATTAGGCTCTAATTAAGCAAAGTTGATTTAAAAAAAAAATTGATCTTATGATAATTTTGAATTAAGGTAAATAAATTTAACTATATAATACATATACCAATACACACAAGTATATACACACATTTATGTATAGGTAAGTCCATTATATGTATATATATATGTAAACATATAAATTGAGATATAATAGAATATAGCAAACTAAATATATTTATATATACATTTAGATAGAGTATAAGAGATGGAATTTTTCTATGAAGAAGAGGTATTGAATAAAGTTAAGGATCAACAAAAAGTTGACAAAGAAATAGGTGTAAGAAAAGAAAAGAATCATGATAATGATATTGAGTCTCCCCATTTGAATAAAGATGAAAGAACTAATTACATATTTGATAAATTAGAAGACCAAATAGGTGATGTCTATGAGAAGACAGCAAGCAAATTGAAGGAAATAGTTAATGATGTAAATACGGAAGGGTTAGCTATTCCAATACCTTTGATTGATGAAAAGGCTTCAACTAAGGCTCAAAAATATATTGAAACTTTAGACAATAATTTAGCTAGCATGGAAAATGCAGCAACTTCATATTGGAATAAAATGTCAAAGTCAAATTTTTGGTCAAATGTTACACAAAATTTGACTTCTCAGTTTGAAAATACTGTTAATTTTGTGTCTGATGTTATAAACAATGATTTCCCGAATACTAATTCAAAGGAACATGCTACTGTTAAGAATGATGAGAAGGATGGCAAGGTAATTATAGGTGGTAGTAGAACAGAAACTGAATTAAAGAATTTATCAAATAATAAATTGTTATATTTAGAATATCAACCAGAAGACAATTTTAAAGAAATCACAAATATTAAGGATAGAACTCAAGAAATTGATCAAATTTTGAGAAAAGATAAAGATCTGGAAACGTTGATGAATAAACTTGTCCCGGCTTCAATCACATATACCAAATTTTGGTCGATTTATTTATATGAAAGAGCAAGGATTCTAGATAGGGAAGATAAAAGATTAAAATTATTGGCAAATGAGTATTCTAAAGACAAAGACATTAAGGAGAAGTACAAGAATAGTCCGCCTGTAGAAAGTGTTAATAAAGTTGAAGAGATGGAGGAAGTTGATTGGGGTGATGATGATGATGATGATGATGATGATGATGACTCCTCGGTTGTTATTGTAAAGAAAGAAGATGTCGAAGATAGCAGTAAACCATCTTACCTAAAGAATGTAGAAGATATGAAGAAAGATGAAAGCAATAAGAAAAATAATATGGATGACAAAGGAGATGATGATGATGATGATGATGATGATGATTGGGAATAAATATGTTATTGCTACAAGACAGTAACTTGCATAACATACTAATATATGTGTGCAAACATTTTGTGGTACCATACTTCTTTTCTAATCATTAGAAGAAATGTTATTAGTTTTTTTTTGAATATATCAGCTGCGTAGCAGACATATCTATTTAAATATATCATAAAGAGGAAAGAAATATATAATGGATATACACATGATGCTTATTGTTATTCAGATATCACCATATATTCTTTTATAAAATAATACATAGGCATTAGATGTAATAGGTTCGTTTGGATTCTTTACTGTTCTATAATTGGTATCATCAAAATAGTACCAACCCTTGCCGATACCTTTATCAACGTAAGCAGTATAATGGCCCCCATAAAGAGACCCAAAGTGGCAAGCAACACCATACAGTTTATAGTTAAATGGTGGCACTTGGCCTCTTGTTGGTAGTTCATTGGTGACGCCTGCAGGTAACCTTCCATCAAAATCATTTGCCCAAAATTCTGTTAGATCTAATCTAAACGGATATGTAATCATATTATTATTTTTATTTAATCTGTTATCAAATCTTTTTAGGTGAATAATTAAATTTTTAGGTAATCTTGTAATAGTAAGTTTTTTAGTGGAAGGCTGTTTCTTTTTGCAAGTAGGACAAGACCATTGTTCATCAACTTCTAAACTCTCGACTTTAGTAAACTCATTGAAACAATCAATAATACTACAACTAGAATTTAACTTATCATGTGGCATTGGAATAGATAGCACAGAAAATGGTTGATATGTGGTAGAAGTTCTATTACATACTTTACATTGTAATCTTGAGGCATATTGTCCTTGAAATAAATCAAGGATCACACTAAAATCTGTAGTCAAATATCTTTCCCACTCTATAGATGATGCAATTCTTAAGGACAATTTTTCTCTAACTTCTTCCGCTTCCTTAGATAATTCTTTTAATGGTGGATTCCCACCATTTTGGTTTAAATCTTCATGTAAACCATCTAATAAAAATTGGCAAAATTCTTGACAATCTTGTTGAGAACAATCTCTGAATAAAGAATTAACAGAACCACAAGCAACTTTAAACTGTTGAGGTCGTACTGGTGTAACTTTATGGTGATTTTCTTTCTTCTTAGTTAATAGACTTGAATTAAGCATGTTTGGTCGATTCATATTGCTAACACTATTATTATGCTGGTTAATAATATTTCCATCAAAAGAATTGTTACTGATACCGTTCGTAAATTGTTTTAATGGGATAGGATCATTCGAAACTGTAGCATGGTTGTACATTGTATTGACTAATCTTGCAAAATTTTTAGCAATTACACCCTTTGAACCCAATTTACTTTTTAAGTTGATGTGTTTCTCATACGAATTATTTAAAAAAATTTTAGTCAGTTCATGTGTACCTAATAGACATTGTATAATACAATTCAAATAACAAGAATTTCCCATATTTTCTAGACCTACAATAAAATCTAAATTGTAAGGGTTCTGTAAAGTCTCCGTCTGTAATTTTCTTGCTATTATTGAGGTGTTAACATTGTTATTACTTGGACTAGTGAAAGTGTTCTTATCGCTTCTATAATTTGATACTAAATAAGATGGGTATAATGAGGGGGATGAAGAATAAGAGTTCTCAGGGTAAGATATATCTGAATTAGATAATGAGGACGCAGATCCAATAAAATTTTGCGTTGTAGACATAACCTTTTGAGGCAATTTTGGTAATTGGGGTAAGGGAGATAAGGTGCGTTCAGGGCCGTTATTGGTTGAATTTTTTAAATTGTTGTGTTGTAATAAATTAAATGTATCTGGATATGTTGTATATGTCGTATTATCATTATGGAGAACATTCTGAGACAGTAAACTTGGGGAGGAAGATAATGAAACAGCAGAAGTTGGAGTTGAATATAGTTGTGGTAATCTAGGTGAATCCTTCTTTATGTAAGAAGAAGAATATGGTAATGATGATGATTGCTGCAGTTGCGGTGGTGGTGATGAAAACGAATAGGAAGAAGATGATAATGGTGCCGATGTTGAATTTTTGAACGATGGTAACAATGCAGAAAGTCTCTTTAGACTTGATGATCTTTTAGGATCATTGTTAGTATAGTTATTTGTGCTAGAAGAGTTAATAGGTGAATTAGGTCCAGAAGTTTGTTTTGACATTAAAGTGTATGAATTAGTAAAAGTGGAGTGTTTGGAATGATTATTTGTAACGAATGGGTATGATAACGTTGAGGGGGGAGATGTGATTCCCAATGTAGGAACAGAAGAAGAAAAGATGGTATTGCTTGACATCATAGCTTTCATTGATTGATCCATGGAATGGGATACACTTGGGGTCATTTTAGGTAAGGATTTAAGATGTAAGCCAGATGTGTCTCCATTTAGATAGACACTATGAGTATAGTTTAGGTCATGTTCATCAGCTTTCTTATTATTCTCATTTTTATTATCTTTATTAAGAGTTATATTTGAATCATTATTTTCCTTTATTATTTTCCCACCAAATTCAATCCAACTTGAGATACCATTCTCTAATATGTAAATCTTCGTCAACTTATTGTCAATAGGTTTTTCAAAAGATTTATTTAGTAAAATATTAAGTAAAATATTTTGATTTTTCAAAGACTGATCATCAGAATATAATATTATAAACTTAAAAGTGTTTCTTTTATTGAAACGATCGATCTCCGATTGATCTGAAGTGATCATTGATTTTTTCTCCAATTCATAATCCGAATAAATATCTTTAAATGATACAGGTTCCAAGCAAAGAATGTTTGGCATATCTATGTGGCTAGTATTATATTTAATCTTTGGTCTAACATCGATGAATAAGAAACTTATTGGGTTGTATTTTTTTAATAAAGTGTTAAAAAGAAAATCAGGAGATATTGTAGAGCCGGTGTTTGGCAAATTAGACATGTTTGAATCCTGTGGAGATTGTGGATGGTTATTATGGTAGGAATTATTTTTTTTTAGTAACCATTTGATCTGTAAAATGTTTTGATCGTTTAATAAAGTTTTCAACAGATCGTTATAAATTTCTATTAAGTCTTTATCCTTTCTAAGATGTGACATGTTGTTGTTATTATTTGAAATGCCATTTTTAATGTTGATAAATTCTTTCAAATTAGGTATTTTATTTAGTATAATGATGTGAATAATTTTGTAATAGATATAAGACGTCTCCAGAATGATCCAAATATCCTTACTCAGATGAATGAATGCCTCATCTAAATCGTTTGAGTTTTCCTTCGACAAAAAAATGTTATACTTTTCCTTTAGCAATTTACATTGATCTTTATAATTTGACAAAATATGGATGCATTGATTTAGATAATATTTCAGATCTCTTTGATTCAAGTGTAACTTATTATTATTAGTTGATTTTGAAGTTAGGAGGGTTTGTTGGTCTAATTTTAAATCATCAATAATGAATTGTTCAGCTACATTAGTCAGTTGAGATAAAGATCGACAATAATAAAGTTCTTCTTGGGTAGTATTATTTTCACAGTCAATTTTATCGTTATTTATCATCAACTATTTATTTATTAGAAAGGTGAAAACAACAACAACGACAAAAAAAGGTTATGTAATTTAATTCAATCTGGTTATCTATTTATATGGAAATTACAAATTAAAATACACACACAGAGTGAGAGAGAGAGAATGGATCTATAAATCAATATTCTTGTATTTACATGTACGTAGGGATAAGTAAGTATAAATAAATAAATAAATAACATATAAAAAAACAATACCATTATTATTAGTATCTAATACTATTACTATCACTATTTTATTTTATTTTGTTTTAGTATTGCTGTTGCTTTCTTTTTTAAGAATTTACATATAGAGAGAAATGATCAAAAAGGGAAAGAACAAAAAGAAAAAGAAAAAGAAAAAGAAAAAGAAAAAGAAAACAAACAGGTTTGAACCCTGATAATATAAAAAAAGGTAAAACATTTAATCCTTTTAAAAGTGTATATATATATATATATATATATATATATTAATTATGTAGAGGAATATATCGGATAGCTATAGATGAGAATTTATATATATACAAAGAGAGAAATAGAGAAGCAAAGTTTATGTGTGTGTAGTGTAGATAATTTTAATTTAATTTAATTTTAATTTAATAAACACCATCATCAGGTCTATTTTGTTCAATTCTTGCATCATCACCGATTTTTTTCAATTTTTCATCGTTTGGCTTTTTCCAATGATTAAAACTTGGGTCATGTTCCATTCTATCTAAGAAATCCTGGTTTTTATCAAATAATTTTTGTTCTTTGGTTTCTTCAACAGATTGATCAGGTTTTAAATGGGATTTATCGTGGGAGATAGAACTTTTCCAAGTTGAATTTGAAGGGGTTGAAAGTATTCCTAGTTGTTTAAACTTTAATGGATTATTATGAGCTAGACCTGAAAATTGTCTAATTGAAGGGGAAGTAATAAATCTCATATTCTCGTTTTTTTTTCTTTTTTTGTTTTAGTTTTGATTTAAGTAATAGATATATATATATATATGTGTGTGTGTGTGAATTGGTGGATAGATTTATGTTATTATTATTTTTATTACTAATGTTAGCATATAGATATAGAGAATCTATTATAATAAAATAAAAAAGAAAGAAAAAATAACAAGCAAAACAATTTGCATAGTCAACCTTTCAATATATATATATGTATGTATGTATATGTATATAGATATGGAAAGGGAAGGAGAAGAAGAAAGAGAAAGAGAAAGAGATGTGGATATGTGAAAATACAGATTATTGGAATATCAAATGAAAATATCGAACGGCTAGAAGTTTTGCCTATTAAATATTAGGGGTACAGGAAAGGAAAGGCAAAAAAACCGATACCCCAACTTTAATAAGGGCAGAATAAAAAGAAATCAAACAGGTTTCAACGTTAGGCTTTGAGATTACCCTATTGTTAATATAAAATAAACCAAAAACAAAAAGGAAAGAAAGAAAGAAAAGATAAAAAACAAAAGAGATTTCCTATCTATTCCTCTCCTCACTTTGTTTCACTTTATATATATATATATGCAATTAGATGTATGTTATGTATGATATGACACAATCATCTAGTTCAATTGCTGGGCGGCTGTATCTAAAAGTGGTAGATGTGAGGGAGTCTCATTAGTGGAGGAAGAGAAGAGAAGAGAAGAGAAGAGAAGGGAGAGAGGGGTTGTTTTTTCTAGAAGAATATTTCTGTATTCAGACGTGGTTGACTTCATGTTTAAAGTCTCTGAGGGGGGGAGGGACCCTAGCAATGGTTTAGTTCTGGCCCCGGTCGCAGGTAAAATGGGTGTGTCTTTTGTTACAGAAGATATTTTTCTCTTTTTCTATGAATAATAGTTTTAAAGAGTTTCTTCTTTTTTTTAGTTTTTGTTTTTGTTTTTGTCTCGGTGGGGCATTCTTTTCCCTTTCTCGCATCTTATGAAAATACATTAGCCTCTGGGGAATAGAGGCGTTTTGAATTGTCCCAGCTGATTTCCTTTTAGTTATTCTAAGCTAAATATACATACATATATATACAAAGAGAGAGGAAGAACGTATTCGTTTGTCTGTGTATACGTATATTGATTAATGAATTTGTACTTCTCCTAGTTTTTTTGCAACAGAGTATATTTATTCACATATGTACTTGTTTATTTATTATTAATAATAATGGCTGTGGTCATTTATTACATATACATATATAGATATATAGATAGAAAGAAAGATAGAAAGATAAATCTACTTTCTTTTCTTATATTTTTCTTCTTTTTTTCTATTCTTTTCTTTTCTTTTTTTTTTTTTTGGCTTACTTTTTAACCATCGTACTCTTCTTTAATTAATTCTCTTTCCATATCCAACCATTTATCTTTACCAAAATCTGGATCTTTTATTACGTCTTTGTTTTCACCAACAACATGGAACCCCAATCTTTCATAGAATGGTACCAAATGTTCGTGATTGATAATAACAATCTTCTTACCGATATCTTGGTTGCTCATCTTTTGTATATAATCTGTCATCAACAACGTAGCTAAGTTCTTCTTTTGATAATCTGGATGAATCACTAACGCATGGATACCAATAACGTCACTCGACTCATAATGTTCTCCTATCTCCATCGATTTCAACGTAATGTAATCACTTTCAATCTTTGTTGACATTATATGGCCAATCAATTTTTCATCTTTAAGTTCTTTCGTGATCGAATCAAAATCTCTGACAAATAAACCAGCACATAGTTCGGGACATGTATTTAATCGATACTCAATCTTTTCACGAGATGCACGTTCGTTTGGTGGGAAACACAAAGATTCTAAATCTGTAACTGATTTAAGATCTTCAATAATTAAGGGACGAATATACATATGCAATGGCAATGTACTGTTATTACTACTGTTATTACTACTGTTATTATTATTTGTATTATTCATCGTTTTCTTTTGTGTGTGTGTGTGTTATTATATATCTTTCTCACAAGTTCTTCTGTAGTATACGTGTATGTGTGTGTTTGATGCTATTAATAAACTCAATAATCGGTCGTCTTATTTTGTATTGTCGCGTATAGTTGTCTCGATATACATTTACATATGTATGTGTATATGTGTGTATATTTATGTATATATATATATATTACTTTTTCTTTATTTTGTGTTCTTCCCGTTCTGTTTTTTTTTTTTTGTTTTCTTTTTTCTTTCAGAATTTTTCTTTACTGTTCTTCTCTATAAGAAGCTCTCTAATTGGAAATCCCGAAAATATGTATTTTAAAAGGACTTGGAACAACCAAAACTGCGGGGGGGAAGGCAAACTATGAGTGTTCTTGTACAAACGATTATCACATTAACAGTGATATTAACTTATTAAGAAATTTATTCTAAGAAACAATTGACTATTTGCGGTATACGTGTTCGTCTCAAAGACAAATAAAAGTAAATTAGTTTATTTAATTGGAACAAACGACTTTATAGCTTGTAAGTGCATATATACAGGTAATATCCATATTTTAGTATATTATTTGAAATAATCTCTTATATTGTCTTTGTATTTTTCCTTTTTGGTGTCATATATATATATATATATATATGTATGTATGTATATATGTATGTATGTATGTATGTATATGTGCATGTGTATGTGTATGTACATATATATCCATGTACATGTGCAAATAAATATGAAAACAAATAAATTAATACTGAATTATAAATAGTCTTTTGTCTTCTATTTTATGCCAATGGATCGAAAAACCATTCATATCTCGAACCTTGAAACACCCTCATGCCAAAAGTTCTAGACTCATTCTTGACATCGTCTCTTTCCCCTAATCTAACTTCAATCCATGGTTTCATCACTTTTGGTTGCATGAAAAATATGTTCATAATAATAAACGTGAGCAACGAGTATAACATCCCTACGAACAAATCGAATCTATAATGATGGTCTAAATACATTGTGGTCCACCATTGCAATATGATGTAACCGGAAATTAACATCTTAGCAATGAGACCCTTGTTGAAAATAATAAATCTCCAACTGTTGGCAAATTGTTGGTCAAATTCATATAATTTAACATAATTTAATGGATTCTCGGAGGCTAAGTTATTGACGGATTGTTCTAAATCATGAATCTTTTCATCTATTTGACACTTGCTTATTTCTCTAACTTCATGAGTCGTCTCTTCATCACTACTGAACATTGAAGATGTTTTAGTTAGAGAGAGAGAGGATGTAGAAGAAGATAAAGATGGTACTATTGGGTTTGGTAGTTGGTTTCTAGCATAATCAAATGATTCAGAGAAGGGTGAAGAAGGGGTGGAAGAAGATGGAGAGGAAGACACCGTTGATGATTGTTCATCATCTAATGGCAGTATCTCATTTGAAGACGAAAATCTATTTTTCAAAGAGGAGGCTCTGGTCATAATAAATAGAAAACATTGGAATGCTATAGCGGAATGCAAGGATGGCACTGCACCAAACACAATAGGACTCTGATGGAAACCATTTGTATTTAAGTGGGTCCCCAGATGTTTATCAACTCTAACTAAACCAGCAGCAAAACCTTCTTGTTCATAATTTACATGATCAACATCGTTGATTCCGTATAAATGGGTAAACCATGGTGATGCAGTGGGGAATACTAGATGTGTGAAGATTCCTAACAAATTTTGAATACCTAAGGAAAGACTGAAATACTTGACAACACCTGGAACATGGAATAAATATAAATAAATGGCAGTTAATATAGGGACCGTGATATGTAAGATCACATACGAAGTCCATGCTAAAAGGTCCTTTGTCTTTGAAAAATTGTTTGTTTCTTGTTTAGTGAAAAGATGCAAAATATTTAAGACAGTAAATGAAAGGAACGGTATCAAATATGGGTAAACAATAAGTCTAAGTCTTTTAACGTTGTTGATGTTTTCAAAGTGGAAAATGTGATCATACCAATCAATTAAATTATATTTCAATTTTCTAATATAATACACATAATACCAGACAGATAGTGGAATTAATAACAGACAAATGATTGTAAATGTAGAAGAGGTAAATATGGACAGTATACTTAGATCATTGACATTGTATTGTGCATTTAATTCTTTAAATGTATCTCCAAAAAGGTATGAGTCCATTAAGAAGGCAAACTTTGAGTGGATTGCGGGTCTAATATTTGTTGGAATATATTTAGCATATGAGAACAGATTCAACCAAATAAATATTAATGAAAAGTTGAGGATAAATTCAATTGGTAAAGTAATTATATTTCTTTGATTGAAAGCAGCTTTGACTAATCTGATTATTATAAAATGGCAATATTTTAATACTCGTACCATTGGAAATAATTGTGGTAGTATTAATGAACACTGATGAATATAGATAATATATATTTAGTAGAAGTATTCTCTTTACTCGAAGACTTGTAATATATTTGATAGTGAATATAGATAAATAAGGGAATGAACGAATGTGGGTATATTGGAAATGGAAGCCAGGCTATTGATAGTGAGCTAGCGTGCTAATGCAGAGTTATTTAATAGAAAGAGGAGGGGTGGGCAGTTTTTTAAATGAACGAAGGTTAGCCAGTGACCAATATGTTTAAAAATAATAGATAAATCCTTATGTAATAGTGTTATAAGTGATATGTTTCTGTTGTGATAGTGAATCAGACTATATAATCTTTCAAGAGAAGATAGGATATGTTTATATATATATATATTTCAATAGTTAAGATTAAATAGATATATTTAGCAAAGAAAGAGAGAGAGAGGGGAAAAAAAAGAATGCGGGGATAAGACAACAATAGCACTAAAAAGAAAGATAAACTTTCTAAATCATGTTTCTTGAAAGCTTTGTAGGCTTTTTTTTTACAATAAATAAATATATATATATATATTTATATTTATATTTGATAATAGTATGTATTACAAGGGCTTGAACAATTTCCAAAACAAAAACATCTGGGGATGAGTCCAACAAAATCAAATGCCAAAAAAATTATTCACAATTTGACAAGCCATCCCGATATTTACGTTACCAACAACTGAGGTCGAAAAATGTGGGAGAAATCAGTAAATAAAAAGAAATAGTTTTCGAAGTCCAAAGAAGAGTTAGTGGATTACAATAGTTAGTGAGCTCGAGAGGTGAACTTCCCAATAGCAACCGACTATTTCTATTGTCTTGAATTCAAAGAAAAAGTAAAAGTATCACATTAAAAGAAAGTGGCAACATATTCCTTTTTTGTTGTTTGTTTGTTTTGCTTCTCTAAAGTGTAAACTGTCAAACGAATTTTTCAAAAAGGCAACTAAAAAAATAGATACAACCTTATGTTTGCATGTTTGTATATTTATAAAATAACAAACCCTAATAGAAGAAGTTGGCTTTTTTTTTTCGTTAAAAAGAAAATTTTTTTTCATATTTGTTGGGAGAAGCAGTTCTTTTAAGAATAATTTCCTACATAAGAGGGTAGTAAAAATGATTAAAGTAGAGAAACCCTATTTGATTTGTTTTTAGTTTTCTTACATTTTTCCAACTAACCTATTTTGTTGGGACTCTACTTTGTTTGGTTGTTAAAAATATTGGATTCCGCGGAAACGGAGAAAATTTTTTATTTTTCCGGGTTTAAATTTTTTTATTGTTTATTTTTTCTTTTTATTTCTTTTTTTTTGTCAATCATTACTTTATATCCGCGAAAACATTGATACCCTTTTAATAAACGGGGATTTTTCCTTGATCTTTTCACTGTAAAGAAAAAAAAAAGAAAAGAAAAAAAGAATAGCGAGGCGTTCTTCAAGTTTATTATTTTTTGTTTCAGATGTTCTTTTAAAGAAAGAATTTTAAGTGATAAGAATTTTAGCTGGCAGAGGGAAAATACAACTTTAAAAAAGAGGATATCACAAAATGGTATTTTTTGTTGAATACACCTGACGTTCTTTGAAGTAAGGTAAAATCGATAGTAGAGAGATAAATTCATGTTAATAATTGTCTATTGAAATTTTAGTTTACAATATAATGGATGCCTTGCATTTAGATAAGTTTGCGTTATTGTTATCTTGTATACTACTTAATATATTATGTATTGTATTTAAGAGTTAATGCTATTAGCCATAATAATGTGGAAATAAATTTTGTATGTGGAAGTATCCTCGGGTTCTAGTTCCAATACCCGGACCGATAATTAGAAGGTACTGTCATTGTTGTTAGTTTTTATCTATAAAATATATATGTATTATTATTTGACTGTCATTAAGAAGGTTTAAACTTGAAGTAGTATGTTTATCTTCTTTTCTTTTTTTCTTGTTATTATTATAGTCAGATCGGCTAATATATTTGTTTTTTTCGTTATTAATTGTTGAATGTATGTGTCAGTAACAATTTTCAAGATTTCAGAATTTCTTTGTAACTATTAAGTGATAATGTATATCTAAATAATTTGTTTATTTGGAATAACTTAGATTATGTCGAAAAAAAAAAAGAAGAAGAATTATGATTTATACTTTTTTCTATACTTTTTAATAGTAGACCTTCTTATTTTTAATGAGCACATAATATGTTACAAGGTATCAACTCTCCTCTAGTTTCCATACTTTCATTTAGCATTGGGTTCTTAATTATTTCTTTTTCACATATATTGTTTATGGTAATACAAAAAATATAAAATTTAGGATATATTAGTATTATATGAAAGATATGTTGTGATAATTAAATTTAAGGATAAGGTTAGTTAAATAATAATATTTTAAAGTAAGCTATGTCTTGAAAAGTTAGATAGTTGACATTGGAAACATAAGTAACTTTTTTTTTCAATTATATTCATCGCTTAAACACCAAAATGGTTCTAATCTTTCTAGGTTGACTGAAGTATATTAAAAAAAATTTGTGGATAGAGTTGACACGCTATTAAGAAGTAACAAAGGAATGATAATTTTTATTCTAAGAAAATAATTACTGGATTGTAAGTTGTTGTTAAAATAATAGTCTAACTGTTTGATTAATATAGTCGAGGGGGTACACTTCTCTCCATAGTTTTTTTTTGTTTGGAAATAAGCCCAGATTAATAATTGGTACCTCTTTCCATATTTCAGTTTAAAGATGTGTACAGGAATTTATCTTATGAAATATTTTTATGTTGGAAAAACGATATAAAACAAAAACAAAAAAAAGGTATCCTGGTTTTTGATTGTTACTCAAGTAAACAAATTTTACTGTATGTTTAAATAAAGAGGATATTTAATATGAGTAATATTGCCTAGTATTTTTAAAAAGAGGAAAGATGTCAATTTAGAAAGAAACTTTTTTGGTTGCTCTTTTTGAATATAAAGGATATTAATTATATATGTATATTGAGGATAACTGTTACGGAAAAATGACTTATGAGGTAAATCTTGAAAGGGCAATTAATTAGTAATATTGTGAGATGAAGTGTAAAAAAAATATTTTTTACTGATGTACAAAAAAAAGAACATTAGGGAAAATCATTTTTTGAGAAGCTATATATCTGTGAATTCATGTATATCATACATAATATAAGATGCTTAGCAACCTTATGTGTTATAATAGTCAGAAATTAACATTATTATACAATATATATTGTAAAGAATAACTTTAGATTTATATTTGATCAAGCTATATTATTTTTGAAAGTTTGACTTGTTTATTTTTCATACTAGTTGGATTCTTTTTTTTAGTGTTTTGTTTATTATTTTTCATTTTTATACATAGAAATTATAGAAATTTTCAAGAAAATGAAAAGTTTTTCACTATTGTAAAGGTAAATTTTTCTTAAGAAAAAACTGATGAGATTAAAACAAGTTATGATAATGAGATTTAACATCCTTTAACTTACGTTCCAAGACATAGTATCGTACCCTGCAAAATAATATTTTCCTATTTTAATTTAAAAATTCATATGAAAATGTACTTAAGATATTACTTGTAAGAGGCCCTAATTGGGAATCATGAAATACATAGTCCACAGGTAACATCGAATATCGAGGCGAAAAACGTAGAACAACCAAAACCTTGAGCCCAAGGCTGTGAGTATATTCAAACGAATAATAATCAAATTATAATAGATGGTAAATTATTAAAAAGCTTATTTAGGAGACCTTTGATTATTGAGAGATGGTGTCAGAGGTAATTATCAACATTAACATTCGTATTCTATCTAGTAGGTTTAATCGAAGGAAGAATAACACAAATAACTAGGATTAATCTATTTATTAGTTAGAATCAACCAATTATATAATTTGTAAGTGTTTATATATATAATTAATATCCATATTTTAGTATTCTACTTGTACTAACCCTTACATCACTAAAGCTAGTGATCCTGGTTTGGGTGATAATTTTGTTAACATATTTACTATAATTAAATTTTTTCAATCTTATATATATATTATACAAAAAACAAATATACAAAAATATAAAATAAAATCATATAAGATATTTCAGGATAATTGTAAACAACATCGTCCCATTAGCGTATTTTCCCTATTCTAATGTATAATTTCAATTTTAGTATAAATAAATAAAAATAACTTACTTCTTAATAACTAATTGTTGCAACAGTTTTAACACTACTACGATTAATAATGCTTATTGTTTTATCTTCAAGCACTATAAAATATTTCCAGCAAAAAAAAAAAATTGTACACCATGAGAAAACTTTTTCTGAGAGTTGAATTAAGCTATAAAAGGAGATAAAAAAAGAACCTACTAAGAAGTTTACATAAATTGGTATCACATATATATATATATATATATATGTATGTAATATCATCATAGCGTTATGTATTATTTATATCATGTATAAAACCTAAAACAATTAGAGTTTCAAATTCAAACATACAGATATATTATAGCAACATACACTCTTAATTTAACATTATTGGATGTATATATAGGGTCAGCATGTAGAGTGTTATTTGTTTATAATTCCATTACTATACAAATATCTATCTGTCACTAATATTACCACTCATTAAACTACTTCACTTTTATGTATTCTCAAAGAAAAAAAATTTTTGAAAAAAAAAAAAGAACAAAAAGAGATAAAAAGAGAAGAACTCAATGATTAAGAAGAAATAAAACTGAAACGAAAGCAAATATCCGATATGATATAATGTATTTTAATAACAGTAAGAAGCAGTGGGGAAGAACGAAGATAAGTTAGAGACAGGTTACATAAGATGAGTAATATTCCAATTAATTCCAATAATTATATAAATAATAGTATGGCATCTAATGTAGCGATAGCTCAAGAAACTATCCATAATGCAGTATCGTCGAATCCTAACGTAAACGTAAGCAGTAACAACAACAACAACAACAACAACAACAATAATAATATTACTACTACTATTAGTAATAGCAATAATAGTACTAATACTAATGATAACATCAATATAATCAATAATAGTAACAACTATAATAATCCAACGCCAATAAATTTGAATCCAAATTTCAATATCAATCCTAATATGATAGTAAATCCAAACGAGATAGTGTCAATTGAAGATCAAAAACAATATAAGATCCAATTATTACTCCATATAAATAGTGTACTATTAGCAAGAGTGATACAATTGACTAATATTGCTAACAACAATAACAACAATAATTCAAATAACAATGTACCTGAATCCATACAACGAATAATATCACAAAGTTTAAAAAGAGTGCATGCCAATTTACAGTGTATATCACAAATAAACCAAGGTATATTACGTGCCAAACCAGTTATATTAGATCCACCAGAGATCCTTAACAATAACAACAATAGCAATAGTAATAACCCTTCCAATAATCCACCACAAGATATCTTAATGAAATTATATATACTAATGGGAAGAATATTTGAATTTTGGTAAAACCAACACTTTATTTACCATCATCCCAAGGATTTACAAATAGCAATAAATCGTATATATTTATAAGAATATACAAACATAGAAAGTAAGTTTGTCCAATATATCGAAGTCTATTAATCGGTTAGTAAGCATATGGCAAATCTTACTTGTGTTTTATATCTATGAATAACGATTACGTTATATTCGGGAAAGAGAGTAAAGAGAGTCGAGAAAAAGAGAAAAAGCTTTCAACTAGTAATGTTTTGTAATATTACATAATCTGTCACAGCTCTGCATGTATTCAATATAAGTATATATTTTAATGGCTATGACCCCACTTCAATTAAAACCATCCTGTTCCATCCCCTCTTCCCCCATACGACATATTTCTAATTTTCTTCATTCCGTTTTTCGTTACTCTTTATTCTCAAATATTTTCCACTGTTTATGTTTTTTTTGCTTTTTTTTTTCTTACTACAAAACAAAAAAAGAAAAGGGGCAGAAGTTGGCTCGACGTCGGATTTTTTCTGTTTTTCTTTTTCTTTTTCTTTTTCTTTTTTTTTCCCTTTTTTTGTCGACAACGGAATTAAAAATCAATAGGCGTTCCTTCTTTGTTTTCCTTAACTTAACCCCTGCTGCCTTCTCCTTCTCCCCTCCCCCCCCTATTCGATGTTCTTGCACGCAGATAAACGTTTCTTCAAGAACACAGTAAGGATTCCTCTCTAAACTTAAGGCACTTTTTACTTAATGAATAAAAAGCAAGATTGTTGTATCAGTTGTGTCAATTATCTGGCCCTCCTCATGTGTATGTACATGCTTCAAATTACTTATACCTGACATTCGACAACTTCACGTTGAGGTGCGACAAAGTTAAAAACAAACAGATAAACAAACAAACAAACAAATATTTAAGGAAATAGTTCCAATTATACCCAGGAATATTCTTCGTGTGAACAACTGAGTTTTATAATATTTCGGACACCTACTCCTACAGATATATATATATAGACACACACACACACACATACATATATATATATAAATCTACTGTGCAATTAGAAATACTGTTTTGAATATTCGACTCCCCTGAATTATGTCGGTTACCAAGAAACAAAGAATAATTAATTGTGTTTCGCAACTACCTTATAAAATTCAATTGAATGAAACATCAAATACTTGGAAATTGTTTCCTTTATCTGGCAATAGTGCCCTTTACTCTTCCTTAAACTATTTAAGCCATTCAGATGAGTACGAACAAGTTATAGTTGGCTGGACTGGTGAAATTACAAGAGAAGATAATTTAACTGCTCAGTTGATAAAGCAACAACAACAGCAGCAGCAACAGGAAAGACATGACAAATCGCAGAGCTCAGATAACATAGTTGAAGATACAACTATTACTACAAGCAACAACGATAACCCAACTGGCTCCATCCCATTGGAAGCGGACGAACCATTTTATTTAACACCTAGTCAGATGGACAATTTGAACAATGCTTTAAATTCAAAGGATGAAAAAAATTACAACCCAATTTGGTTATTACGGAAGGATCAAAGTAGATGGAGACAATATGCTGACAAGACCATTTGGCCTACTTTCCATTACATCTTAAACCCATCTGTCATCGAATCAGATTCTAAAGGTAGTGGTGAACAAGAGAATAATTGGTGGTATGACTATGTCAAATTTAATGAAGCCTTTGCAATGAAAATAGGTGAAATATATCAAAAGGGCGATATCATTTGGATCCATGACTACTATTTGATGTTACTACCACAATTATTAAGAATGAAGTTTAGTAATGATAATGTCCTTATTGGTTACTTCCACCATGCTCCATGGCCAAGTTACGAATATTTCCGTTGTTTACCAAGAAGAAAACAAATATTGGATGGTCTTGTTGGTGCTAATAAGATTTGTTTTCAAAATGAGCAATTCTCAAGACATTTTGTATCTTCTTGCAAAAGATTATTGGATTGTACTGCTTCCAAATCGAAAAATTCCAATGGTTTCGACCAATATCAATTGAGCGCATATGGTGGTGATGTCGTTGTCGGATCTTTACCCATTGGTGTAGACAAAAATCAGATATTGAAAGATGCCTTCACTAAAGATATTGACTCCAAAGTTCGTGCTATTCAAGAAGCTTATCAAAATAAAAAAATTATTATTGGTAGGGACCGTCTCGATTCAGTTCGTGGTGTGGTACAGAAATTAAGAGCCTTTGAGACTTTCTTGGCAATGTATCCTGAATGGAGAGATCAAGTAGTATTGATTCAAGTATCCTCGCCAACAACAAATAAAGATTCTCCACAGACCATCAGACTGGAACAACAAGTTAATGATTTAGTCAATTCTATCAATTCCGAATATGGTAGTTTGGATTTCTCTCCTGTACAACATTATTATATGAGAATCCCAAAGGATGTCTATTTATCTTTATTAAGAGTGGCAGATTTATGTGTTATTACAAGTGTAAGAGATGGGATGAATACAACTGCCTTAGAATATGTGACGATTAAGTCTAATAAACAAATGTCTAATCATAAGTGTTATGGAAGTCCTTTGATTCTAAGTGAATTTTCTGGTTCTGCCACCCTTTTGAAAGACGCAATCATTGTAAATCCATGGGATTCTGTAGCAGTAGCTAAATCAATCAATATGGCTCTAAAGATGCCAAGAGATGTTAAAGAGAACTTACAAGCTAAGTTATCCCCTGAAGTCCCTACTATCCAATCATGGACCGATTTATTCTTAAAATCTTTATTAGCATTAAATACCAACAATAGTGATCGTAAAATTACTCCTGCTTTGAACCGTCCTGTCCTTTTACAAAACTATAAAGAAGCCCAACGCCGTCTATTCTTGTTTGATTATGATGGTACTTTAACGCCTATAGTAAAAGATCCAGCTGCTGCTATCCCCACTGCAAAATTATACAATATTATGGAGAAATTAGCAGAGGATCCAAAAAACCAAATTTGGATTATATCGGGCCGCGATCAACAATTCCTTAATAAATGGTGGGGGTCCAAAAATAAAAATGTTGGTTTATCTGCAGAACATGGATGTTTTATCAAAGATGTTAACAGTGAAGACTGGGTCAATTTAACAGAAAAAGTTGATATGTCATGGCAAGAACGAGTCACTAAATGTATGGAAGAAATCACCACCAAGACACCTGGCTCCTTTATTGAAAAAAAAGAAAGTCGCCTTAACTTGGCATTATAGGCGTGCTGTCCCTGAGCAAGGTGAATATAATGCTTCAAAATTAAAGAAAATGTTATTAGCATTCACTAATGACTACGATTTGGAGGTCATGGATGGTAAAGCAAATGTGGAGGTTAGACCTAGATTTGTTAACAAAGGTGAAATCGTTAAGAGATTGGTCTGGCACAAACATGGATCTCCACAAGATTTATTAAATCCGGTCAACGAAAATATCTCAAGAGATGACATGCCTGATTTCATTCTTTGTCTGGGTGATGATTTCACAGATGAAGATATGTTTAGAGAATTGAATGCTATTGAAGCCACATGGGAGACTAAATTCCCGGATGGTAAAAATAAATTGGGTCATTATGGTATATATCCAGTGACTGTTGGTTCTGCTTCAAAACAAACTGTTGCTAAAGCACATTTGACTGATCCAAGCCAAGTTATTGAAACTTTAGCTCTGTTAGTAGGCAAAATATCATTATTCCAGAGTGCTGGTACTGTGGAACTCGATTCTAGAGGTCATGTGAAGGATAGTGAAAGTAGTAAGAAATCACAACTTGCTACTAAGAAATATACATTGAAGAGAGTTGCTTCAGCCAATAGTGTAACCAAAGTTTCTACATAAAAAAGGGCCTTTGAGGTGTAAAGAACCTAACAGTAAAGTTATACTTATAATAACATAATTTATGTCGGCACCTGACATTAAAGTATTTAAAGGAGATGTATAAGTATATTATGTACATACACATATGTATGTCACCACATGTATATAGGTATACGATTATAATCATAAATAAGTAAATGATGAATATATATCCATGATTAATTCAGTGTTGGTCTTCATGTTATGTTATATGTTCATAACGATACCTTAGATTATTGAAAAAAAATTAGAACAAAAAAAAAATAAGGCATCAGAAAACAAAAATTGAAAGAGAGGAACACACACATACATAGACAAAGGCCAAGAAAGAAACAATGTAGAAACTGAAACAAATATTAACAGTAGAACACAAAAATTACAAGCTAGAAGAAAGAAAGAAAGGAAGGAAGGAAAAGCAAAACCAGCTTATACAAAGGATATATGTAGATAAGAGGAATGTCATTAGGTATACCATTATCCCAACTGATTAGTTCCAATGCACGTCCCTTAACTAGTGGTATACCATCATTAGATAAAGCCTTAGATAATGGATTTTACAGAAGGTCCATCTATGAAATATTTGGAGTCCCAGGAATAGGAAAAACCCAATTAGGTAAAAGCCTAGTGAATAATATGTTAAAAAATCAAAAGGATGAAAATATATTATGGATAGATACGAATAAGACAGTCAATATGAGAGACCAACAATGGATATCTGCTACTGATGGTGAAGATGATGTGTGTGGAAATATTTTCCATGTCAGGATACGAAAATTGAGTGAACTTATATTTTATTTACAAAAACTGTTAAATAATGAGAACAATTTAAAATATTCACTTATCATAATTGATGGATTTTCTCAGTTGTTAGTGAACCACTTAAACATAATTTTAAATCATGGTGTTGATCAAAGACAATTACACGATATCAAATGTAAAAGACTGATAGTGATATTAACCCTATTAACCAAATATGCTCATTTAAACAATTCTATAATAGTATTAATAGATGATTGCATGAACACATCATATCAATGGGAAAATAATGAAATATACAGTGGTATATATAACGAGGATAATTTAGATATATTAAGTAATGGAAACAATTTTTTTGTATCAGATAAGCAAAGCTTATTAAAACGTAAAAATGTACAAAGCCTGAAGAGTTCGTTAATTGCAAACTGTGCAATGGGTAACAAAGATAATAGTTGGGAAATATATTTTAAAGCTAGAATTGGATTATATTGGAATTGGACAGTTGAAAACGATAATTTTCAAGATGTATTAAATAAAAAGAATATTAAAGACAGACCTAGTAGATGTATAACTGCTATAATAAGCACAAATACTGATCAAAACAAGAAGAGATATAAAACTCAGTCCACTTCATTCAGAGGTATATCATTAACTTCTTCAACCTCCACTATTTCCTCTTCTTCTTTTTCCTCATTGCCAACAAATTCAAACATTTTCCATTCGACTTTAAGTGAGTCTCAATTAAATGAAGATATCGAAAACGGACCTATTAAATTTTATTACTCAAACGAGCAAAAAAAGTTTCTAATGGTATCAAATTCTACTGCCAGTAATAGTAATAATAGTAATAATAATAATAATAATAGTGATTACCCAAACAAACGTCAAATGATTAACAAAAGATTATCACAAGTAACAACAGCGACAAAGATTACAATGGAATCTTTAAATATTCCTGAATTAGAGGAAACAATATATGATAGCCAGGGATAAGATTTCCCTAGTAGAATTATAACTATCACGTTTAAATTCATAAAAGGGCAAAGGTAAATTTCATCAAAGGATATTGTTGTTGCTGTTTTTCTTATCAAAATAATTTTGAAGAGAGATAAGGGGGAGAGCGGGAACAAAGAGAGAGAAGGAAAAAAAAAGGAATATTTCTACAGAAAGAAATATGGAGGTTTGATACTGTGTAATATTAATTGTTGTTGTGGATCTCAACTTTCTTCCACTTTGTTGTTGATTATTGAAAGTGCCATAAATCCTAACAAGAATCTTCTATGAATACTATTTTTTCTTCACAGAATTGCTATACACAACATATATAACAATGAAGGTTGCAAATAATTCTTGTTCCCCTTTCAATATAGACTTTTATGGTTACTACACAAATACTGAGACATTCTAGCACTTCCATAATATTCTCTCCCTTACGATGACATAGAAGAACACATTTGTCACCCATATTATTATTTAATTATACTTTTGTTTTAATGGTTATGAAATTTGCTTCTTTTTATTTTTGCAGAATAATAAGAATAATAAGAATAATAATCATGATATTATTAGTAATCATATATTCAATTTTTTGTTTTTTAAAAGGTTACAGTAGTCCTTGATTTTTTTGTTATTGCTGCTACAGAACAAAAAAAAAAGACGTGTTAATGACAAAACAAAACACAAATAATATTAAGGGGCTTATGTAATTTAAAGACAAACACATATGTTCTACATAATGTATTACATTAGTTAGAAAAATGAAATAAATAGAGATGTATGTATCTTTTATTTTTTATTTTCTATTTTTGGTGTTAAAAACTATTCTTATTTTGAATTTACTCTTTTTGGAAAACAAATCTGTAGAAGTGGAAGAAGGAAAGAAGGAAAAATAAATTTGACACTTTTACAACAAAGAAAAAAAGAAAAAAAAACAACAACAACAAATTTAGACCCTTCTCCACAATATCCGAATTTTTCTTCTTTTGTAAACAATAAAAGGTTACTGTGCCTATGTACACTCAAATATAGGCTTCAATAATAAACAAAATCCCCCTCTGTAAAAGAAAGAAACCTAAGCTATTTGAAGTATTATGTACTTTTTCTTGTTAAATATTCTATATTTTGAGTAAAAAAAATAAAAAGAATTTAGATCCTTTGTTTCAGTTTATCATTAGAAAAGTGTTCTTATTGCAGTTAGTATTATTATTCCCATTACCGTTACAATCATGATGTTGTATTAAACTGTTACTGTATTGCCAGGCAAAAACAAAACAAAACAAAAAAATAGAAAAAGAAAAAGAAGACAGAAATACCTGTTTCTTGACTCAGTCTCTTGAACTTGCACTTCTCTCTTACTAAAGTGGAGTTGAAAATAAAAATAAAAATAATAATCAAAAAAAGGGGGGAGAGGGGGAAAGGAGGGGAAAAAATGGAATGCTCCTGGACCTTTGACCTTCGAGAGAAGCGATGTTTCTATGCTTTTACAAGACAAAAAAAAAAGATTCAAACTCCATTTTGAAGTAATTAATATTTGACCTTGTTGAGTTTTGCAAACAAAAGATTTGGCACAACATACATCAATTTTATTAACAAACATATTGTTCAATGAAGACTACTTCTTTTGTTCTTCTTTTGTTTTTCTTTTGTTCTTTTTCTGTTTTTTCCCGGCTCAAGCCTCTCCTCTTCACAACGGTTGCAAACTTTTTCTATTGTTAATACTGCAATTAACAAAAATTTAAAAATAACAATCAGCGGAGAAAATATGGCTTGACATTATTTTTTGACAGCTCCTATTACGTCATCCAAACTATATATAGAAGTTTCTATTTCTAATATTTAAATATTTATTATTACTGTTACTACTATTGTTGTAACTATTATGACTGTTATGACTGTTGCTATTGTCATTATTAGATTTAAATTATTGCAACCAAATTTAGAACAACGAAGAATAGTAAACACTTCTAAAGGAAATATTGCAATTATTATGAGGAGAGATCTCTTCTGTTTAAGAAAATATAAACATATATAAAGTACATTAATTTTAGTTATAATATTCAAGGATAACTATGATCCTCTAGAATTTACTCCTCACATCTATCCCTTTTTAATATCAGAAAAGAGCAATACACCATCAACTAAACACTCGTTTCACCTTTCTATATACTCAATACAAGAAAAAACAGGAATATTTATTTGATTGTATTTTCCAAAAAAAAAAACAATAATAAAAAAATACAGAACAAAATACAAAACAGAATAATTTAGATTCACAGTCATGAAGTTTAATAAAGTATTTTTAACTACTTCACTAGCTACTTTTGCATCAGCACAAAATTTGTATGACCAACCAAATATTGTTCGTTCTTCAGCTGCTGTCTATGCAAATGTCTCTTCTGATGCAATTGTGTCTTCTCCAGTCATCTCTTCTAGCCCAATCATTTCTGCTCCAGTCATCTCTTCTAGCCCAATCATTTCTGCTCCAGTCATCTCTTCTAGCCCAATCATTTCTGCCCCAGTCATCTCTTCTAGTGTAATTGTTTCTGCCCCAGTCATCTCTGCCCCAGTCATCTCCACTGGTCCAAACATCACTACTCCAGTTTCCAATAATAGTACTATTTGTGATACTCCAGGTGCATCTGTTTGTCCAGGCATCTCTACTCCAGCCTCCTATATTGATTCGGTTTGTAATACACCAGGTGTATCTTCTGATTTTATTTGCTCCTATCCAAATGGAACAACACCTATTGTATCAATCACCACCCCTATAACCTATATCTATCCAGTACACAATAGAACTTTGACCGAATACACCACTGAGACTGAAATTGTCACTGCTTTTACCACATACTGTCCAGAACCAACCACCATTATCACCAATGGTGTAACAATCACTGTCAGTGAAGCAACCACAATTACCATCACAGATTGTCCTTGTATTTTAACTAGAACCATTCCAATCCACATTACTACTACTACTGAAGTTGTTACTGCTTTTACCACATACTGTCCAGAACCAACCACCATTATCACCAATGGTAAGACAATCACTGTCGACAAACCAACTACAATTACTATCACCGATTGCCCTTGTACTTTAACCAAGACTATTCCACTTCATGTTACCACTGAAACCAAGGGTAAGACAGAAACTACCTGTGAAACTCTTTGCCCAACAACTGAGGTCCCAGGTGTAACCCACACTCCATCTAAACCATCTTGTACTACTTGCAATACAATTACTCATACCAAAGCAACTGTCACTTTAAGTACCAGCACTAAGTCTGGCGTTACAAAACCAACAGTAGAAGTTGCTCCAAATGGTGCCATTGGATTAACACCATCTTTAATGGGTATGGTTGTTGCTGGTATTATGTTATTATAAATTTGAAACTATATTAATTAATACATTAATTTTTTTATATTCGTTAATTTATCTTTAAATTAACGTCTTTTGTTCCTGTCACTTTTTTTTTATTTTTTTACTATCGCTTTTTTCTATTTAGTTATGCTTTACTATTTTATAATTCTAACTATTTTATAGTTTCAATACTTTCTTTTTTTTTTAATAATATATATTATTAAACAACTTTGTTTATTGTTTATATTTTTATTAATAATTAATCAATCAATTAATTTATAATACCTTATATTCTTTTAAAGAAACTATATTGTTTTACTATATAATTATATTAATATGCAATTTTAGCCATTCATTAATATTATTAATGGATAATAAATATACGGTCCTTTCTTGTTGAATGAAAAATTTTAAGACATTTTCATTGGATGTTAATAGAATGGCATATGCTAATAAATGAGGACACATCACTTTATTATATTTAAAATATCTTTGCTTCGAAAGACTGAATGAATCCAATTGACAAAATCTGTCTGTTGAAAATTTTTCTAAATCATCTATTTCAATTAATAGATAATCCTTTATGCTACTTGGAACTATATCCACGTCGTCCTCTTCCTCGAAGTTTTCCTTGTAGTCCATCTGTTTTAAAAGTTCTGAAGAATATTCGTCACAAGAACATGACCAATGTAAAATATCTACATATATCAAAGATTCATGCGTATTATTATTATTATTATTATTATTAATACTGTTGCTTTTCTTATTTGTATTATTATCATGTATAAATTCAATTTGATTTTTAACTATTAATCTGAATAAGAAGCTTAATTCATGCAAAGAATGTCTATAAAAATTTTCAATTAATTTATTTTGGATATCGTTATCATTATTATCATTATTATTATTGTCTGTACAAGTAAGACTCTTATTTTCTCCCCTGATATCTTTCTCCAATACATATATAAACATATCATTAGACTCTAGAAGAGACAAGGCTCTAATAAAAAGATCTCTTGGGAAAAGATAATACAAAAACGAGGATATGGTTTCATCCAACACATATTTATTTATACCCTTATTGAATGTAATCAGCTTATCAAACAATTCTGATATGTTCAGTAAATCATTATAATTGTTCATACTTTTGCCTTCTTCCCAGTAAAATATATAACTCTAATATTGAACTAAGTAACAATTTCAAAGAGAAAAAATATAACTAACAAGTAATGATAGTAATAAATAAAAAAATTAATAGCTCAATGAGGAGAGATACTTATGGTTATTTAAAATTTATAAGTTAAATAAATTGAATACTATTTATACATTAAATATAACTTTTTTGCTTTTTTTTTCAATCACATAAAAACACCTCCTAAACTAATCTACATGCAGATATATATATATTTGTCTGTCTTCTACTAGCAATGATAATAATATAATTCATATTCTATAAAGGATAGTAAACTCTTTGTTACGCCTTAAACTACCTCACAAATGATAATATAAAGTAATAATATTATAGCCATATTCTCTACCTAACGGCCCTACTCTATTCATTTCACATAATCCTGTGTTGTTATTTTTTTCAGTAACTTCTTTTAATTTTTCCTTTCTGTTTTTTTCTTGTAATGGAAATTCCGGTAATATCCGTCAATTTTCCTTTTCTTTTCCTTCTTTTATTATAAAATTGAAAACGCTATCCCCCTTCAAACATACAAATATATGTATGTACATATATATACATGTGAATGTAAACCATAGCCAGTACCATAACTACTTTAGATAATTTTGACATAATATTAACCATTGAATCCTTAGTATATCAAGAGAATATCTAAAAACAAAAAAAAAATAGTCTTGTTTTAGTAGGTGCAATTACACACGAAAGAGATAAAGTCAATAGAACTAATAGATAAATCATTTATTTTTTTCAGTGAAAGCAACAACAGATAACAACCAAAAATGAGATTTAGATTACCATTTAAATACACAAGAGCACAGTTGGAAGTATTCAGATTTTCTTTTTGTCTATTAGCTCCAATTGCTGTGATGTACTATATTGGTACAGATACTGATCGTAAATTAAATGTTCCTGGGTTTTGGCCAGATCCAGAGAGTTTAAACAAAATACCAAAAGAACCATATGAAATTAAAGCTGAGTTAGCTAGAATGAAAAAAGAAAAACTAGAAAAACGTTTAAAATTAGAGAAACGGTTAGTAGAAGAATTCAATATCGATCTTGAAGCAGAGAAGGAGAAAGTTAGAAAAGAGTTAAGAAATCAGATAAGTAAATGATTAACTATGTATTGACAATGCCTTACTATATTAAAATATAAATTTAAAAACAAACAAACAAAACAAATCCTACGCATATTAATTATTTATTAACTACCTTTATTCTATTCCCCTTTATATATATATATATGTACATATATCCATTGTAAATATTACATATTTTCTTCTTCCTCCATCGGATTATATATATTCTTTGATAATAAACGATTTAATTCAGACTTAACGAATTCTACTTTTGATGGATCAACCAGTAGATGAGTATCATCCAACTCTTCTAGTATAATATCGTGTCTCTCAAAGTCAATCTGTACAATAAGTGCCTTTATTGATGGATCACACTGAAGTAAAATACCTCTTCTAGCTCTTGCCATGTTTTATTCTATCCTTGTCTATTTCTTTCTTTCTTTCTCTAATCTTCTATACACAATTTATCATCTATTTTATATTCACACACACTCGCTCATTAAATGTCACCTCAATATCTACACTTGTAATTGAACCAATACATGGATATTGACATTAACCTCCAGAACAGTTTTAAAATGGTTAGTCTCCCACAATCTTCGTAACACAGTCACCGCTACACGTATATCCATCTATTTCCTTAGATATTTGGATATGAAAAGGTACTTTGGATTGGATATTTTATGCATTTAGCAAATTTCCTCTTTTGGAGTGACGGGAAACCCTAATCAACCATATGCGTTAAAAACCCTAAAAATCTCTCATACTATAATAATCTCCAACTGCAACAGTTAGTGTAAACTATGTTAAATAACCTTGTATAATATGTGAATGTGGATTTGATAATAATGCTTGATTATCGGTAGTGTTTTACCTTTTTATTACCCATTGCTCTCAAAAGATCATATTATTATAACCATATATGTATTTCTGAATGAGTTGATAGATGACAGAAAACAATTTAGTTACTAATTTGGACGAAAAAATAACTTCTAAGGACTCTAGTTTAAAAGTATCATTGAATAACGCATTAGAAAGTCACAAATTCAACGAGATAAATACAGATATTGCAATAAATAGTTACAGTGCAGACATTAATAAGAAAGAAAGTGAGAATCGTCAAATATTCACTGAAACAAATGAAATAAACATAGATAGTGATAAGTCCAGAGACACAGAAGAAGATTCAGAGGATTCAGAAAATTCAGAAGAAGAAGAATACCCACCGACGTTGAAATATACTCGTATTACTTCAAAATTGCCGAAAAGTTTCTTTGCTAGAGATAGTGTATCTTCTTGTAAATTTACAGACACTGTGTTTCTCTTTGGTACCCATTCTGGTATATTGCATATAACAACTACTGATTTTAAATCAATTCAAACATTGAAATGTCACAGATCTTCAATTCTATCCATATATTGTGATAATATCAATTTTGCTACTGCTTCAATGGATGGAACCGTAATAATAGGTTCTTTGGATAATCCATCACAATTGACTGCCTTTGATTTTAAAAGACCTGTCCATTCAATCATATTAGATAATGATTACAAATCCAATCAAAAATTTATATCTGGTGGTATGGCTGGTGAAGTCATTCTTTCACAAAGGAATTGGTTAGGTAATAGATCCGATATAACATTATCAAAAGGTAAAGGTTCTATCTTGGGTATATACAAATTAGGTAATATTATTTTTTGGTTTAATGACGATGGTATTTCATTTGTTGATAGTATTACCAAATCCAAATTATTGAATATAGGGTATCCGCAGTCTGTAAACAAAAGTAATAATGATTGGAACAATGATATTTCAAGACCTGATCTATTTATACCTCATGTTGACTTCCCGGAAAGTGACAGAATTATAATCGGTTGGGGCTGTAATGTTTGGTCACTAAAAGTGTCACTTAATCAAAAGTCAAATCAGGATTTTACTCATATAGGTTCAATACTCTCAAGTGCTGCATCTAGTCTTAGAGGGGTTCCAGATTGTCAAGTTGAATTAGAACATTATTTCACTGTAGAAATGATAATTGCCGGTATTTGCTCCTTTAAAGACGATCAAATTATCTGTTTAGGCTATGATAAATGGAAGGATAATAACCATGAATTACAGTTAAAATCTGGTATCCCTGAATTACGTATCTTTGATATAATATCAAGCGAAGAGATCAATAATGACGAAGTAATTGTTAAAAATTATGAAAAATTATCAATTAATGATTATATTTTAACTAGTTTCATATCCAATGATTCAACTCCCAAATATTATCTGATAAGTACCACTGATTGCATCTGTATTCAGGAACTATCTTTAATGGATCATTTTGAATGGTTTCTAAAACATAATGAATTGTTAAAGGCGTGGGATATTGCACAATATATCCCCACCATAAGTTTCAAGGATAGACTAGATATCGGTATAAATTATTTGCTTCAAGAAATTCAATTAAATAAATGGGATACTTTAGGATCGAATATGTTCAAAATTTTTATGACAGCAGAAAAAAATATTAGTAAAAATACCAATAGAGATAATGCATTGCACAAAGAGTTTATCAAAGAACAATGGCAAACATTAATATTTAAGGCATTAAACTCACAAGAGATTAGCTCTGATCTAATTGATAATATTCCACAAGACTATAATTTCGATCCTTTAATATTTGATACCATTTTAGATTATTTATTATCCAAGAAAAATTTTGAGGAATTTTCAAGATTACTTCATAATTGGGATATTAAGATATTTTCATGCAATGCTTTAGAAGAGAAATTAGAAAAATTAATAAAGGAATCTTTAAATAACACAGAAGTCAAGGCTTATAGAGATCAACTTATTTATCTGTATGTGATAACAAAGAAATATTCAAAAGCTATTAAACACATGCTTTTACAGAAAGACAAAAGAACAATTGATTTGTTATTAGAACATCCACAATTAATTCCCGAGTTTATTGGTTCATTTATAGATATAGTTTTACTGGTTTATGATGAAGATCCTTCCAATATCTCATCTTTGACTAGAGACACAATTCAAAGAATATTCCAAAAATCAATTGAATTAGCTGTAGTTGCCTCAAAATATATCCCATTAGACGATATAATATCAATGTTTAAAAACCAAAATACTGCTAATCTGAATAAAGTACTTTTAATTGTGATGGAAACTTTATTAGAGAAAGATTCTCGAATTATGAGCTCTCATGAAAATGAAATAATTGACTTATATATAGCTTGCGACAAAACAAAATTACTTCCATTTTTGAAAGAAAGAAGACATTATGATATAAATAAAGCAATTGAGCTTTGCAAATCTACTGAAGGATTATACAATGAATTAATATACTTATGGGGGAGAATTGGAGAGGCGAAAAAAGCACTTAAAATTATTGTAGATGAGTTAAATGATCCACAAATGGCTATTGACTATGTTATCAGTTGGAAAGACGAAGAATTATGGGACTTTATGATCACTTATACCATTGACAAACCTGAATATATCCAATTATTATTAAAATATCCTGATATTTTGGGTAGAAGATACAATAGTGTAATAACAGGTATTGCTGATACTTTATGCATATCAGATATCAAAATAGCAATTGATGGAACTTTGAATAGTAAAGCATTGAGTTTAGAAGTTATTCACAATATACTCCAACTTGTAACTGATGATTCTTTACATGCTGCTAAAGAATATTTGAAGTTAAGTGCAAAGGGTAAATATTTTGATGTTGAGGAAGATTAATGATCTATTATTTGAAAGAAAGCATTATAATTCTTTATATATATAATATATATATTACAAAATTAGTTCCACACATTAAACTACCATATAAATATATTATATTACAGTTACTTTCCACAATATTCACCTGTAATAGAGTCTTATCTTAAATTAGAAGAAATAAAAAGTGTTTTTCTACATACTTCACCTAATAAAGACCAATTGATTCTGATACGTATAGTTGAATAAAAACAAAAACTATAGATGGAAATACATATTAAATGATTGTGAAATGACAAAAAATAATTTTGTATTAAGTAAAGTATTTAATACATATGCAATATATATAATAATATGAAATTTATAATGACTAAAAAAATGGAGTAGTATTTCTCAAATTATTATCTAATGATACTTTATCATTTTCATTGGTTGGTAAAAGATTCGAAACCTCAGTTGTAGCAGACAAAACATTGTCGAGGTGATTTTGCCTTGTTCTTAGTTTAGACTTATATAGTTGTTGTCTGGTTCTTTTAATCATTTTCAATAAGGTCATATAGTTAGAACGAATTTCATTCATGGTACTTCTTGAAAGAGATATTTCATTATTTTCTGAGTGTTTTATAATATTACCAAGTGATTTAGCAATATCAATGTTGGTTTGCAACATATCTGGAGAAAAATTATGATTTTGAAAATGATTAGACATATGATTAAAACTAGGAAAAGTTAAAGGTATGTCAGTATTTGATCTATTTGAGATTAAATTATTCAAACCATTTTGTTCGAAATTTGAATTTCCTTGTGATAAAATATTATTATTATGAGATTGAATATTATTTAATAAATTTTGATGATTATTCTTGACATGCGCTTTTTCCATACCTATATTTGGATTAGAATACAAGTTTGAGATAGTAGGTGGCGGAGGTGTACCATTTCTTATATTACATGGTAATGTAGCCTCATTCACTGCTTCTGTAGAGTTTGGAAGTGTTACATTACTTTGAGTATTACTTCCATTATTGTTTATTACATCAAATGAAGTAGAAAAAAGCTCATCGAAATAGTCAGCCCCAGCAATATCAACACCCAGATCTTGTAAGTCTAAGTCTAGGTTACCATTAAAGAACAAACTTGGTTTATCAATTAAAGTACTGACATTAAAAAGATTATTACTGTTATTATCGCTACGACTATTATTGATGCCTTGATTTAATCCTGCAAAATATCCATTTATATTATTATCCAAACCATTATCAACAGAATTAGTAACTGTATTTTGGTCTATAGTACTGTTATCCCTCCCTAACAGATACCTGCTTGTATCAGACTGAATTCCTGAATCAACACGAGGAGTAGCCAACAGATATAATTGACTTGGATCTCTAGTAAAATGATCCATATTTGAATTTTTTGCTGTAGCATTCATTGAACTTTGCTGAAGTTGATGGTCACTATGCAATGGTGGTATGTTGGTTAATTCATTGACAATTCCATCTTTATAATCTCCTACCATATTTCCAGGTATTCTGTTAATTAGTTCATCTATACCAATCTGAGATGTAGATGTACTCGAAAGAGCGCTTTCTGAATAATATTCATTTTCAGGTTCCAGTTCATCGACTATGGCACTTTCTACAAGTTCCTCTGTACTTAAGAAATTTGTATTCTTATTTTCTATATTTAAATCTAATAACATATCATACTCCCATTGTTTTTGACAATGATATTCTCGACACAAAGCATTTAAATGTGCTTCCAAGATTTCGTTTTTCCTGAAAGCCATAGATATATGTTGTGTTAAGGGAAGCATTTCGGGTGGAACTAAACCCGAACTTTTCCAGTTCGCCTTTATTGCATTAGCAGGAATAGAATCCCAAGCTCTTTTGATAAACTTAAATGCATTTGACATCGTCAATTGACTTTGCTCAAAACTAATATAATATTTCCTACCAAGTTTATTTTCAATTTTTCTTTGTAACTCAATCAACGCCTGATATTGTTGTATTCTGTACCTTGTCTTAAATTCATCTAGTACACCCCAATTGAATGGTAAAAATCTTGAATTTGATGAAGTATAAAATAATGTAATATTTTTCAAGTTTAAATTAACAATCCTATGAGAACATGAATCATCAAGTACCACATAAATCTTTCTGTTATCTGCCACCAGTCTTTTATCCCATCTGGCCAGCCAATTATAAAACAGATTACTTGTCAGCCAAGCTTTTCTATTACTGTGATAAGATATTTCAAATTTATTTGCCATCTTTTCACCTAATTGGGACAATTGTACAGGGTTACTTGGATCATCGGGGAAGTAGTTTCTAAAACTTCTATACGAATTATATTTGCCAACGACTAAAGGTTTCAATTTTTCAGATCCGTCTAGATTAGAACAGAGCATTACTGTAGCCACTTCTATTCTTCTTTGAATATGCGACATTTCATATTGTGCATAATCTAACGGTAGATTGTATGCTAAAAAAGTTTCATCTAAAGTGAAAAGATCCTTTGGTCTAACGTTAGAAAATAATTGTTTCAGTTGCTCCCTTTCTTCAAAAGTCCAAATCTTGGGGGTCTTTGGCAATTCTTCATCTAAATCAGAGATATTAAAATCCATCCTTGAAAGAAAATTGGAAATCCATTTATAAGAGAAGGAACCATTGCCTTCTCTTTGGTTTGCAGGAATACGATGCCACACTGCTTGGGCAGTGTCTTGAATAATAGGAGAAGTGATAGGTATACCATTCCATATACTTTGAGAGATCCATTCTTGTAAAATACGACGTACTAATACATTATTGGGTTTTCTTAATCGATTTGCATCCTTTTCGTGTTCTTTAGCATTCATATAAGTCAACTTTTTAGCCAGTAACCTTGAGATAGTACCTTGAGACGGAATATTAGATAACTGGAAAGCTTCATATGCCCATTGAGCCAATTCTAATTGAGTCCATTTTGGATGTCTTTCGGCCATAAGACAAATATTATATCTTTGCTCAACAGACAACATTATCTTTCTGGGAGTAGTTATCAAAATCTCAATAATAATAAAAGAAATAATAAATTAATGATATGAAAAATAATATTTCAATATAGGATATAAATAATATGACAGAACCCAATAGAGATCAATAAATATAAAAACCGCAATCAAAAATAAAATAAGATAAAATATAAAAAAGGGTCCTAATATATATATATATATATATATATATATATTATCACACTATTATATGCTAACTTGATAATATATCGGTATCTATATTAATTTAAATAAATATAGATTTTTGATATATGTTTTTTAATGATCTTCGTTTAATTATACCCTCCCTTCCTCACACTCAAAATATATAATAAAATTCTCAGTAAATTGAATCTTTTCTTGCTTCAAAATATTATAATAGAAGTAACTGTTTTTTTATTTAATTTTTTGTTCCTCTTTAAGTACATTTATCTATTAATATTGAATAACTTTGACATCAACTAAAGCAAGAAAACGCTTTCTAACTTTTAATTCTCACATCTACAAAATAAAAATTGCTCGATGACTTTTTCTTTTCTTTTTTCTTTCTTTCTTTTTTTTTTTTTTTTTTATTTCTTTTTGTTCATGGCATTCTATTTGTAATTTTTAATGGAGGAAAAATAGACTAAGAAAAAATTTACTTCGAAACTTTTTCGTTAGAATTCTCTTGAAGAAGATCAGAGTGCAGGAATGACGGAATATCTTGCGGATTTCGATGCGGAATATCCGGGTTTCTGGGCGATATCCAAAATCCGACAAACCTATGTACACCCACACACCCTCGTAAAGTCCGCTTTAAATCCGCCAACTCCACGTTTCTTTTTTTTTTTTGTTTCCTTCTCTCCCTTCTTCGTAACACCCATACATACCCTGAGACTAGCAAAGCAAAATACGAGAAAAAAAAAGATAACAAAAAAATTTCACTAAGAGAAACGATGAAAGATGATGATGGCGAAGAAAGAAGAAAGATTAGAACCAGAAGATAGAACTTTGTAAAATATTCTAAAAGCATTAAAATACATTTAACGCTAACCACATACATACTATCTAAACGAAATTATCTACACACCTTTAAAACTTGAAATATCTAATTTTTGTCAATAGCTAATTGAGTTAACATTTCAAGTGATTAAAGAAGACATAGTATAGGAGTGTATATGATAGAAAAAGAATTTCCTCATATCTACTAGAATATATCAACGAATTGAAAGCTGTTAAAACTCCTTTTTAACCACCAAGTGGAATATACATATACATATATATATATTATCCTCTAATCTATTTATTAACAGCTTTTTATTTATTTATTTCGGAATAAATTAAATCAATTTAAGTGGAAAGATAATTTCTGTAAACTATAAGTCATGGCACATAGAAAATTACAACAAGAAGTAGACAAAGTTTTTAAAAAAATTAATGAAGGTCTGGATGTATTTGACACATATTATGAAAGACATGAAAGTTGTACAAATAATCCTTCCCAGAAGGACAAATTAGAATCTGATTTGAAAAGAGAAGTCAAGAAATTGCAAAGATTAAGAGAACAAATCAAATCATGGCAAAGTTCGCCTGATATTAAAGATAAGGATACTCTACTGGAACACAGAAGACGAGTAGAAATAGCCATGGAAAAATATAAAGCTGTTGAAAAGGCATCAAAGGAGAAAGCATACTCAAATATTAGTCTGAAAAGAGCAGAAACTTTGGACCCTGAATCAAAGGAAAGGCTGGAGACTGAAAATTATCTTTCACGATCAATTGACGAATTAGATAGACAATATGAACTGCTTGATGTAGAAATTGATAGATTACAAGCGTTGAATAAGAAAAAGAAAACATTTTCTCAACTTAATGAAGAAAAGATTCAAAATCTCAAAGATTTACAACTAAGGTACAGATGGCATCAACAACAAATGGAATTGGCATTACGTCTTGTTGCCAACGAAGAATTAAGCCCGCAACAAGTTATTAACATAAAAGATGATATTAATTATTTTGTAGAAAATAATCAAGATGATGGTTTTATAGAAGATGAAACAATATATGATGACCTTGATTTACAATCAAATGAGGCCATTGCTCATGAAGTGTCTCAGTATTTTTCAAACCAACTATCAGAAGATAATAAAAGAGCCTATGATGGTACTGCTAATGGTATTTCTGGTAGTAGTGGTAGTAGCACCGCTATAAATAATAGTGAGAATAGTAGTAAACTAATAGATACGTCTAAGTTATCAAAGAAGGAGCTTAGAAAACTGGAAAGAGAAGCCAAGAAAGCTGCTAAATTGGCCGCCAAAAATGCAGCAGCAGAATCTTTATCGCAAGGTCCGACTCTTACGGTAAAGATGAGCACAAAATCACCAAATCCTGTACCACATGAAGATATACGAGATACTACTCCAACTCAAAAAGCAAGCAAAACTAATGGTAGTGATGAGAAGATTAGCATATCTACCAGTATTAATAACACGTCTATTTTAGCTACATCGTCACCGTTAACAAAAAAAACAACAAATAAAAGCCCGAACACAATGAATGATAATAACACATCAAATGATACTTCTATCAATGCAGTGCACACACATATTCACCAAGGGGCAAATGGTGTTACTGGATCCACTATCTTAAAACCTGCCACAATTCCAGCAAAACCAGTAGGAGACATGAAATGGTCTACCGCAGCTGCGCAAAGTTTAAAGAAGGATGATGAAAAGCAAAAGAACACAATTAAGCAATCATTAGTATCATCTTCACAGCAGAATAAAATCAAATTAAATGAATCCACTCAACTTCCACTAGGTAGTACAACACCAAGAGTGGGAACTCCTGTATCAATACATAATAAAAGTGTCACTACAAACGTTCCATTAAATAAAATTGGGCAATTAGAATCATTGACATCCATAAATACAAATAAATCTGTTCTGAAGACATCATCAACTAGTTCCACTGCCACTATACCTACTTTAGGGGCTACAACTGTGAATCAAACCAATCAGCAGTTCCAAAAAGGTCAGTCCGCAACCCTTGATCAAATAAATAAATCCAAGGTAGAAACCGTAAGTCAGAGTGATAACCTTGCTAACAGTGAACAATATGCTATTAATACAAATAATGACAAGATATCAAAAGAAAAGAAATCTGATGAGACTGATTTAGTTACAAAGAAAGAAGTTTCTGAAACTGAATCTGACACTGATTCATTCTACGACTTCATAAATGATGATGATGAATTATTACAGGAACCTCTGTGTTTACCTGAAACTTTGGATGAAATACAAGCAAAAGAAAATAAACGTATACAATTGTCCAATAGTTTTAGTAACGATTGTGGTTTATTGACGCTACCCAATGGTATTAATGAAATTATAATGGAATACGAAATCACTAAGAATAAATTGTTTCCTAATGATGGAAAGCTTGGTGGTTACAGACATAGTATTGACGTGTGCAGAATACCTAGATTTTATGACATTCCATTAGGTGTTAACCCACCAAATCCCTTAGATGCATTTAGATCTGCACAACAATGGGATGTTATTCGTGCGAGTATAAAAGATGAAACAGAATTTGATAAAATATTAGATAAATTTAGAGGACTGGAAATGTTTACATTATTTTACCATTATTACTTTTCTATTTTACCAGTTGAAAAAAATATTGCATTTGAGTTACTTCGAGAAAAGAACTGGAAAATTGGGAATGATGAAACCATGTGGTTTTTGAGACAAAGTGATATAAAATTGCAAAGTAAACTATTTGAAATTGCCGATTATAAGATTTTCAAATTGACTGATTGGTCAGTAATTGATAAAATCAATTTTAGATTAGATTATGCAAATTTGAAATACCCAGAAACTAAAAAGTATGAAACATCACAATTGAATGGTTTAACGTCTGAAGATTTAAAAACCAAAATAGATAGTAATAATATCAATGATAACAATAAACATAATGACGAGTCCATTGATAACACTCATAACAATATCTCTACAAAATCATCTAGTTCTAATACATCATCCATAAGTTCTGCATCTCCAAATACTTTAAGTCATGGACAACAACTACTTCAACAACTAAAACAGGGGAGAGTCACACTGGATGCCTGAAATATTATGTTGTAACTTTTAAAGGTTAATGTCACTTTTTGTGCTTTTGTTATACTATTTCAATGTAATGTAATCCCCCTCCCTTAAAAAAAAGAAAAGAAAAAGACGTTATCACTAATAATGAAATACACGTTGATTAGTATGAATAATTGTTTCATTTAATGTTTTATATTATTATTATTATTATTATTAGATATAAATCTTTTTATGTTTTATTTATTTGTCATTTTTTTTATTTGCTGTTATATATTGATTTATTTAATATATAGTAATCATGAATCACCATCATTACCTTTCCTTTTCAACAACCGTAAAAATATCTGTTAATTCCACGAAAAACACATATATATTAATGTTAATAGAAGATATAGGTAAATATATGTATGTACGTTCTATAGTGATATTCAAATTAATTTTTGAGAATAGAAACATTATGCTAATAGATTCTTTTATAATACTAAATACAAAGACCATAAAAATCCAGCTAAAAGTGCAGATACTTTTGAACACCACCAAAAATGTTGAACAGCAAAGGGACACAAAGAAAATGTCCATTCCCATTGTTTCTTTACATAATTAAATTGACCAGTTAATAACCCAGTATTACCATCAAATTCACCCATCATGGACCTTACTGTAACTTCTTTAACATGATAATTAAAGGATTCATCAGAAGAAAGGGGGTATTTTGTAGCAACCCACTTACCAGTGCTTGAATTTTTGTTATATGTAACTTCACAACCAACGTGATCATGACCTACTAGGATAATTCCTGGTTTATCACTGTTAAAAATCAAATTTAATACTCTATTTGTAGTTTCTTCACTGATGTGATTTTGAGATCTTAACAATCCAGATTTATAAGGTTCTCTTTCGAATCCATTTGGATAGTATCTAAACTCTGGACCATCGTAACATAATCCTTCCTTTTTGTAAAATGGAATGTGTGTTAATAGGACAGTGCTGCCATTAAATTTTCTTTCAAATAACTGATAAAGGAATTCCCATGTGTAATCAACAAACTCTGATTGTAAAGCTGGTCCTTCAAGAAGCAAATCATTCAACACAACTAGTCTCCATGTCTTTTCATTGTTTTTCTCATTATTATTGTATTCAATCCAATAGTTATCTTTACCAAAGAATTGTTGAAACCTAGTCAAATGTTGGTATGTGACATCACCTGAATAACCTGTATCATGGTTTCCAGTAACATTAATAAACAAAAAATCTTCGTTTTCGGGGTCCCATGAATAAACATCATTGTAACCGAATTCAAAATTTTGGGTCTTATTTAACAATTCAAACTGATCCCCCCAAAGCTTCCAATTAGCCTGATATAAACCGATGTTGTCGTGGTTCTGAGATTGAATCTCTGTTAAATTTGGGGAATTCCTATTAAATATTCTAGTCATATATCTTCTGGTCCTATTAAAAAATTCGTCATCAGGGATCCATTGGGATGAAAAAAGATCACCTAATACTGCAACATGACTTGGATTCAATCTTTTCTGCATCATCGAATAGATATGGCCTAAATAGAAATCGTTACCAAAGATATCTAATCTTGTTCTGTATGGAGTATTTTTCCAAATGCCTTTTATCTGTGGATCACCAAACGCTAGAAGATGGATTTGATCACTATTATTTGAACCATTAGTATCTGTAGCATTGGAATTACTGAATTGTTCCAAAATATCATTGATGTATCTTCTAAAATAAAAGATGGATTTATCCCATAGAGATAATTCATTGACAGCAAGATTTGGTCCACTGTGGGTATCGCTTGGGTTGTTGGGACATTTCCAGGAACAACTTGTTGGATGTATAGAAGGATATGTGAAAATGAAAATATTACTTAAGATTGCCAAAATCGTCGCCAATACAGCCAATTTTTTAACCCAAAGTTTCATCATAGCATGCAAAGCAAACGTTAAATTTAGAGTGTATTACTGTCTCCTACTTGAGTAGATTGAGTAAACCTCTCCACCCAAAAAAAGAAAAAAAGAAAAAAACCGAGAACACACACACATATGCATATACATATTATATATACATACATGTATAATTGTATTCATTAAAGATCAAGTTATAAAGATTGTCGATTTTTTTAACTTCATAGTATGGTTTATATCAAAGAAGTGGAAAGATGCAAATTAAGCGAAGAGGAAGGGAAGGTGGGGAAAGGCGAAGAGGAAGGGAAGGTGGGGAAAGGAGAAAAGAGAGAAAAAGATAAAAAATGAAAAAAAAAAAAAAACTAAAGCAACTTATCGGTCGATTGATTTGATCTCAACGAGTGTCACTACGTTATTAGAATTAACAAAATAAACCATAAAACAAAAAAAGAGAAGAAAGAGAAGGAAGAGAAACGTTTTAATACATTCTATGCATCTGTACATATATTTATGTATACATATATATATTTGCACATTCGTATGAGTTTTTGAATTATTTATTGGAATAAACGATTATAAATCTGCTTGCCCAAATACTGAGTATGAGATTTCAATAAGTTATATTCATCCGATTGTGAAAACAAGTAAAGTCCGTCCCTGCATTGACTATAGACCAATGGTAGATCATAAATAAAAAATTGTTCCCATCCACGAAGATGAATGGTGATGACAAACAGAATTATGTATAGATAAAACAACCTTTTAATCAGTTTAGCCAAATTTGTCAAAAAGGACCAAGTTATGTATAGCATGACCACTATAGTCGAATATAAGAACAACCTTGGGTAACTGGAACTAAATTTTATCACTAGAGGTATCAAAGTTTGTAAAAATGTGATGAAAAAATTTAAGACCAACACGACATAACGTTGTGCATCTCTTTCTAATACCTGTTCATTGAAATCCATAACTGAAATAAAGAAATAAACAAATATGTATATAAATATATAAATATAAATATATAAATATATACATATATATACTCTTGTTTTGTTTGTTTCTTTAAACAACTCTTGCCTATTTTATACACCTGTCTATGTTTGTAATATATATAAAAGTTAAAGTAGTAATAAAACAAAAACAAAAACAAAAACAAAACAAAAAAGAAAAAGAAAAAGAAAAAATATATAGAAAAGGATAAAAGAAAAAAAAAAGGTACACAAATTTATTGATCTCTGTTAGCCACAGATACTAAGATTTAAGTAGCTAAATTAAATTATCTCTACGTATTTACTTGCTGATATATATATATATATATATATTTATTTATATGATCTGATTTTTTTTATAGTCTAATTATCCAATTCTTCATCATTATCATCTAATTCAATTGGATTGGTGTCGACAGCAGTAGCTTCAGCAGTTTCAGTAGCCGTTGTATTTTCATTTGAAGAAGAAGAAGAAGAAGGAGGAAAATGAGAAGAAGGATTGACTTCTGGGAAATTAGTATTTTTAACAAAGTTTTTCAATAAGTTAGTAGACATTTCGAAATATGATAATTGTGCATTAACCAAAGATTGTAAATCAAATAAAAACTCTGAATTGGCCAACACTTCTTGCATGACGATAGTAGCATGTTCGGTGACTTGAGCAAATTGGTCTTCTAAGGATTCCATCTGTACCCTTAGGGAAGCTTCCTTTTCTGGTTTAGCATTCATCAATTTAGTTCTTGCCACATCGTATTGTAATCTTTTGTTGGTAACCTCCTTTCTTGCTCTATTTGCTCTCTCAATATCCTGTTTCAAGGATTCTCTTAATCTTTTGTTGAATTTAGTTTTGATTAGCGTGTCCTGTTGTATCCTTGCTTGAGCAATTTGGGTCTGTAAATTAGAGAAATCCAATAGGATGGAAGAGGTTTGAGTCTCCTGTGGGGAAAGGTTGGCAGAGGATTGGTTAATCAACTCGCTTGAGGTGAGGGCAACTTTGCTTAGAGCATAGTTCAAAGTCATTGGGTCTTTGACTGGACCAGGAGACAAGAGGATGTTTTGGGCCTCCGTGGTAGAAGTTGCGTGAGACAAGTCGACGATCTTGGAGGAGATTGTTTTAGACAAGTCGTTGACTGAGTCCTTGATGAATTTAGGATAATCATAGGATTCGTTTTCGTAGATGGAAGTAATCTTTAAGAAATGTTCGTTAATCAATTTCAGAGTATCGATTTTCTTCTCTAGTTCCAGATATTCCTGTGGTAGTTGGGATATGTCGGTGACCTGACCGAACTTTTCTTGAACCAATCTCTGGGTGGATTGTGCAAAAGATGGTAGATTGGTTGACAATTCTTGGGTCTTTTGAGATACTGTGGAGGAAATTTCTTCTAGTTTCTTGGTCCAACTACTAGCGAATGAGTTAAAATTTGACATTTTCTAGATTGTTGTTATTTGTTTTACTTAGTTTTAATTTTAATTTTAATTTAAATATAATTTCAATTTTGGTTTTTATTTTATTTTATTTTAGTCCTTGTTTAAACAAACAAAGATACACATACATATGTCCAGTAAGGAAACAAGAAAGGAAGCAGGCAAACATACACAGACTAGAAAGAAGTAAAAGCTAAGACAGATCGATCAAAGAATCAATCAATTCAATCGAACAAGAGAGCCTTGCATAGTGAAGATAAAAAAAAAAAAGGAAAATAAAAAAAGGAGAGAGGAGAGAACAAACCAAACCAAATCAAAAGAAACGTTTTCCTTCTCCTTTTCCCTTTCCTTTTTTTTATTTTCTTTTGCTTTGCCTCTTCATTGAATATCAAAATCAGTACACCACACCACACCACACTTTTTTCTTTCTTTCTTTCTTTTTCAAAAAGAAGAGACAACTGCCTGTGGGGCACGTGACTGCTGCTCAGAAACGAGAGGCCGTTTTTTCTGCTGAAAGGTGAAAAACTCTTTTGCATCAGGACACCACGCAAAATACTCACCTCTGTGGTGCATGGGTGTGTACAAACCTGCAACGATGATACAGTAGATGATATATTGTTACGGATATGTATAGGTTTGTATTGATATCTTGGTTCTATTATTATTATTATTATTATTATTATTATTGGTATATATATCTGTTCTAATGACTATGAGAAGCAAAAAAAAAAAAACACCTGCCTGTGTATGTACAATGTCGTCTATTACAAAGAGAATATTCTCAGATAAAATGTTTTTACCATCATCAATTATATTGTACAATGTTAAACGTTTACATATAATCAAACTAAAGAATCGTTTATCTTCATTATCTTCTGTGAAATATAACAACACCGGCAATGCTAATAGTAGCACAATCCTCTCACGGATTGGATTTGAATCATACTATAGAATTAGATCAAATATCGAATCCCTGATACAAGATATGTCTAAGAGACCATTACCAAGATTGGATTACGACTTTCTAATGAAATATATCCCAGCAACAAATAACAAATTCTCTCCCAACCAAAAATATATAATGAACATCCAATACATGAACATGCTATTAGTAATGACATGTCAGCAATTGGATCTCATCCAAAAGATCCCCTATATCGTCCTACTGAACCCAAAGATCGAATTAACACACTCCTTGTATCTAAAGACTCTGCAATCTCTCTTGTCCTTCAACTACCCCTACGACTTATACGACCAAGAAAAAATGAGAATGATCATGGAACAGTTCTTAAACGACCATGAAGACACACTCCTCACCCTGAGCACAGGCCTACAAGAAGTCCTGGAGCATAACTCCAAATTCAATAATAATATCAATTATGAATCCCTGATCACACAGTTCTTGAATAAACATCTGTTGATCAGGATCAAAATGAAACTGATTGCCACACATTATTTGAGATTGATGGAACAAGAAAATAATAATAATAACCTTTCTGGCGACGGATTTCAAAAACAGGTAGGTATCCTGGATTCGCAAGTCAATGTGAATAAACTGATCAAACATAATTTCGATTTTGTTATCGATATGTGCCATTTACAATATGATCCAACTCTACTGCCAGAATTAACTATCACTAGTATCAATGCAGAAAGAGAGGAAACGAACCAAAAAAATAAAGATATTACAGTGCCCATGGTACCAATAATATTCGAATATATTATGACAGAAATCTTGAAAAACTCAATTAGAGCATCGATCGAGAATTCCATAAAACTGAAAAAATTATCTGGACCACTAAACTCACAAATTAATATAAATATATACAAAGAAAGGAAAGATTACTCAAACGAAATAATTGTCAAAATAAGTGACCAAGGTGGTGGTATCAAACCATCTATCGAACCTCATATCTTTGACTACTCTTATACAACATTAAATAACAAACATATACGGAAGAGAAAAAGTAGTGATAACAAAAGTGACATATCAGAAGAGGATTCTAATCTGTTCGGTGATATTCAACCAACTAATAATAATATAGCTGGAATGGGTTTTGGCTTACCACTTTGTAAATTATATTTGAAATTGTTTGGTGGAAAATTAGAGATCCAAAATTTGTATGGCTATGGTACTAATGCATATTTAACTATTCCATTACCACAATGGTATAAGTAAGTAAATCTTCCTCATACTCTTCTATTCAATTTAATAAGTACATGATAAAACACCCACACCCACACCCACACTCTCTTTACATATATATATGTAGGTTCATATAAAGATAAACCACCGCCCATCTAAATATTGCTTATTGTTCTTCTATCGTTATCTTTGAATATTATTTGTATATAATGCCATTCAACTCTTTCCATGCTTCATTTCTCTCTCTCTCGATGATTTTGTTCCAATCATCTTGAGGAAACTTCGGGAGCGAAAAAAAAAAAAGAATGTTTTTTTTGTTGTTTTTAAAGTTATTTCGAAATCTTGAAATAGAAACAAAATAAAATTATTAGATTTACAATGAGGATACAATCGAATCACAAAAATAAAGAAGCAAAAAAGAAAAAAAATAAGGATATATTATATGAATAAAGTTTTTAAACGCTGATGGGCTTAAGCTATTTTCCCTCACACCTTTAAATTACTGTTTTTCATATAATATTCTGGGGTAATATATATAACTATATCTGGTTCAAATTAATACTCAAATGGCATTGAATATTGGTATCTATGAAGTTGGTATAATTTCCACTTCTTTGTTATTGATCTTAGCATTCATTCCATTGTATAGAAAAGAAATGAAGCATAAAAATTACAATAAAGTATTAGAAGCCAGTGGTGTATATAAATCATTCCCATTGGTCACCAAAACTGTCTTAACTAAAGACACAGCAATTTACAGATTCGAATTACCAAAAGAAAATGATGTACTAGGTTTACCAATAGGACAACATATCTCTGTTAAGACCACTGTTCCAGATAACGAGTCTCCAGATGGTTTCAAAAAGGTTGTTAGAGCTTATACCCCGATCTCACTGGATGAGGATTGTCCAGGATACTTCGATCTTTTGATTAAGTCTTATGAGTTAGGGACCGTTTCTCGTATGTTCGGTGAATTATCTATTGGTGATAGGATTAATATTACCGGCCCACAAGGGTTTTATGACTACACACGTAATTGCCGGAATGCTATCGGGATGGTTGCAGGTGGTACAGGAATCACTCCAATATATCAAGTGATGAGAGCGATATTTGATGATGTTAAGGATAAGACACAAATCTATTTAGTATATGGCAGTCGCACTGAAGCAGATTTATTCTTGAAGAATGAAATTGATTTAATGGTTTCCAAGAGACCAACTCAATTCCATGTTTATTACCTCGTTGAACAGACTGATAGAGATGATTGGGAAGGTGGTATTGGATACGTGACACGTGAAATCATGGAAGCACATCTACCTCCACCTGGACCAAAGGATAAAGTTCAATTATTAATCTGTGGTCCGCCAAAGATGATCTCTTTTACAAAACGTACTGCAATGTCCATAGGTTTCCAGAAAGGTGGTCCGGTGTCCAAGATGCAAGACCAAATATTTGTGTTTTAATCATCTTATTTCAGTCTCTTCTTATATATATACTCTTATGTACATTTACATAGTTTTTTTTTTCATCTATTGATGCATAATTCCCAAATTAGTTAAATCAGTTTAATTCCTCAAATTAACCAGCCAAGTATGTATACCTATGGGCATCTTTTATCTTTTTATAACAAATTTCTTTCACTTTTGAATTATAAAGAACAAAAAGAAAAAGCAAAAAGTAATAAGAAAAAAAAAAAATCAAACTATTACATTTAAATCAGAATAGGAAAATAAAGAAGCAAGAAAGGAGAAAAAAAAAATCAAAACTAATTATGAAGAAAGTACACTTTAACTATTTTTACTACTAGTAAACATTTTTATTAGCGTAGCAAAACTTTTCATCCACTATCTATACATCAAGATATATGTGTGAATATAATGACATCTATACAGGTTAAAAAGGCATTAAATGCATTATTGCGTGATCCAGGAAACTCTAAATGTGCAGATTGTAAAACACAACAACATCCAAGATGGGCCTCCTGGTCCTTAGGTGTGTTTATATGTATTAAATGTGCAGGAATACATAGATCTTTGGGTACTCATATATCGAAGGTAAAATCTGTGGATTTAGATACTTGGAAAGAAGAACATTTAACTATGTTAATTAAGATGCAAAATAATGATCTGGCTAATGAATACTATGAGAATAAGTTGAGTCATGATACTGAATCGCAAAACAAATTGAGTAAAATGTTGATGGATACGAACAAGCTAAGTTTATTTATCAGAAATAAATACGAATATAAAAAATGGTGTGGTTTGGACAAAATAGTTACGAAAGATACTAATAATAGTGATAACGACAAAAATACAGGAAAGAAATCAAATATTGATTTATTAAATTCAGAACATACCACTACCTTTGTTTCTAGCATTAATAATGGTTCTATTAAAAGTAATGTAGAAGAAGACACCAGTGCTCAATCGACATTAATTAATCAAAATAATCTCCACCACCCATATTTAAAATTGAATCAAATTGGCACACAATCGCAACCAAATATAGTCTCTAGTAATACTAATAGTAATAGAAATATCATGTCAAAAAATGATAGACCAGATTTGAAACGATCTATTTTATCATTATATTCTAAACCAAAGAAAACCAGTGGTATGCATTCAATGACCATGCCATCATTAGGAGATACTAAATTTCAAGCGAATAATATTATGTCAACAAATAACACTAGTGGTAACAGCACTACTAGTGTTAATAGTTACAATAACACTAATAATTCAACTGTATCATTAGATGACAATGAATTATTTAAGAACGTCTGGCAATAAAATAAAAAAAAGCATAGTTAGTAGATATGTACATATACGCAGATAAGTAATATGATCTTTCTTTTATATATCATAGCAGAACTTTTTTTCTTATATCTTTTATTAAAAAAATGCATGCGATACTCATTAATATGAAAACACATAATACTTAGTATTTTTCTTGAGAAACCATAAAAAACCTTTGTTAATATACGCATTAGTTCAATTTATTATAATTACTATATAGATACATCATATATCAAAACAGAATATATATAAGACAGACAAACTTTAAACATAAACGGTTAGAATAAATTCTCTGTTTCCCATATTTATTTAACATTAAATAAACAGAAGAAGAAAAAAAAAAAGCACATTGAAGCACATAATTCAATTAATTATTATTATTATAAAGTGTAGTAATATTAGTTGTAATAGTTCATGTTTTTGTAGTGAATATTCATATACATGTTAAACCATAATTTGTCTAATTATGCCATAAAAATTAATAAACAAAATAAATAAAGCAATTTCTTGACTCAGGAAAACCAAATAAATAGAACAAATTGACATTTCAAACCAAACTATTTTATTAATTGATTTCAAATGGAACAGATTTCTTGTAGCGAGTCATAGCTATACTATGAGCAGAGAAATATAGACATGAAAGACAGACGAAAATAGTAAAGAATAAATTTAAATCAGAAGAAAACAACATGTTAAGAAAATCTGATACAATTTATGATATATATATTGTAAGCAATTTTATTAGATCCTAACGCCAATTTAGAATGTTTCAATGATATCCAAAATCAACTGATGAGATAAGGAAGAGGATATTTTGATGGAAATCTTGGACGGTTAATTGAAGCTTTATGCTATGGTGGACTTCTCAAGGATATATAAGAAAACACCAACAAACTACTAAAGCTGGCAAAATTACAGAAAAGATGCTAAACAATCATTTAAGGGTCCAGGGCCTTTATATATATATATATACTATGTACTCTATGGTAAACATTGAAGAAAAACAAAAATTGTTACTTGCTCTTTTTTTTTTTCTTTGTTATGGATAGATGATCTCCGATGTAAAATGCTTTTCTTTTTTTTTTTTATTTTTTTTATCTAGTTCAGTTTTTTTTTTTGTTCCCTGTTCCATACAATGGATATATATGTAGCATAACAATATAAATTTCAGTAGAAAACAATAATTTTTTTTTTCCGCTATCTCCTTGTCCCTTGTCCTGTCATAATAATAATAATTGAGAGAAAAATAGAAGAGACAAAAAAAAACAATAAAGCCAGAGCTAAGTGCTTTCCATTTTAGGAAATAATGGGACTGTGTCGTGTGGTATGACTATATTCTTTTTTTGTTTTTGTTTTTGTTTTTGTTTTTGTTTTTTCTTTCTTTTTTTTTTTTTTTTAATTTTTTTTCCATTAGATAGGTTTATCCAAGAAAAATTTCGAACAATCTTTGTTAGTGTTGTAAGGAAAATATATCAAACCTAATCAATAGACACAACTGGTGAACAATTTAGTGGATTCAAAGAGATATACTTCAATGAACCATCTGAATTAGAAAACTCCATCTTTAATCGTGAATTGCAAAATTTCTATGTTGATTATATATTCGAGAAATTTCTAAAATATACTTCAGACCTAATGTATAAGGAGAAATTAAGTAATAAGGAAGCATTTGATGTATTGAAAACCTAACTGCTTTTACTTTGAAATATTTAAAAATATATCATAAAATCTTTCTCAAGAAGACAAAAAAAATAGACGATAAAAGACTTTTTTTTTGTCTAATTATTTTAGGAAGAGAAAAACAGTAACATCTATTAAAAAACAAAAAACTATGTAAAGAACCCTTACGCGAAATAAATCTTTGTTATTTTTTTTTTCTTTCTTTTTTTTTCAGCATAACTAGTTAAAATAAAAAGGAAATAAATAAATAAACAAATACACAAAAACGCAAAAGGAAAAATAAATCCCTGTAGTCCAGTACTATTTTCATATAAGTAAATTGTTTTTCTATTGTTCTTATTCCTTTTGTTTTCTTTCTTTAGGGATAAGTGTTCGCAAAAAGATAAAAATAAAAAAGAAAGAGATCCTTCTCCCCATTAAAGGCACTTATAATAGATCTATAAATTATCTCTTATTGTCAAACCGTTAACAACTCCTAAACAAGCAATACCCAAGGATATAATATTTTTTCTAGTATTGTCAGAAATAATTTTTTTTTTATTTTTTTATATATGACCAAAATAGATGAGCTTTCAAGGACCCTTTTCCCTATTATTACCATTATAAGAAGCGTAATTAAAATGAGGAAAGGAATAGTGTATACTAAAATAAGTAAAGTTATATGTTACAAAGTAGCATCATATGAGCCTAGTAACTCGCTGATATAGTTATTAATTATAGTCTTATCATATCTGTATAATGTGATAAGATTCAACTGATTACGAATATTGAACATTTATATCTTATGTTGTTTTTTTTTGATTCTACCACTGTAATAGTCAAGTAACCCGAATAATTATATTTTGTTAGAACATCTAATAATATTTGTAAGGATTAATGAGAAATATTACGTTCCATATTAATTTAACTTACTTTTTTTACATACTAATTAGTTTTCCTTTTTTTTTTTTGTGCTAACTAGAAACACAAAGGACGATGAGAAATTTTTGGCCTATAATTTCTCATTTGTTTTAAAGTGATAGAAAATTAGCGCTATTTTTTTTTAATTGTTTCAAATTTCAAATTTCTTTTTCCTTTTTTATAAAAAATACTAAAATAAATATAAACAATACGAAAAAAAAACACAATAGTTTTTTTTTGCGCCTTTTATTCTCTTCTGCAGTATATTGAGATTTCCCTGACATTTTTATTTTTTCTCTGAGATAAAGAAAAAAGAAATTAAAAAAAGCATACATATGGATGCACCAATGTATATGTATGCTTTAACACAGATATCAATAGAATGTTTATTCAGTTCTTTGTGGTGAATAATTTTCAATACATTTTAAGAGTAAAATTATACTTGTACTTCTAAGTTTACCGTCTTTTAGAACTCTATATTTTCTCCCTCGTTTCACTTTTGGAGAATAGAAAACTTTGATGCAACTCTTAAAAAGAATATCACATTCACTTATTTGAATATTTTGTGGATAATTCTTTTTTTTTTTTGTTATTGAAATATATTTGAAAGTTATATAGATCTATTTAATGTGCATTAATTGGAGAACAGGATTATGTTTTCATAATTTTAGTATACATATTATGATACAAAACGCAATTTGTTAAATTGAAAGTTGGACAAAAGAATAGTTTATTTTTAATTCAAAATACTAGAAGTTAAATAACTAATTCTTATACCTATTTCCTTTTTTTTATTTCTTGTATTGGTAACTGTGCATTTTAAAACAAGTGAGTGTAAAAAGTGATATGTATAAAGATTAAAGATAAGGTTGTTATTTATTAATTACTTAATTATTTAGCAGCAAGAATGATGATATGATATATGCATGAATATTTGTACAGAAAAGAACAATAACAGAAGGAAGAATATTAAAAGGAAAACATTTTTATATGGAATACATCAAAAAAAAATAAAATAAAAAAAAACAGTCATGTTAGTGGAGAAAAACAAAAGAAGTAATCTAGTAAATTACAATGTTTTTTTAGTTTGCAAATGGGTTTCTGAAATCTTTAAAGAACAATGGTCTATCATCATCTTTATCAACATCATCAGCATAATCCTCATCATTACTATTACCGAATATTTTATTTGTGTTATTTTTTTGTAATAATAGGTTATTACTTTTATAATTATTGAAATTGTAAAGTTTACTCGTAGGTGTGGTGGAATCTATATTAGAATAATCATCTAGTTGAAGAAAACTAGTTTCATTTAATAAATCATCTAGGAAAGTAGAATTAGTCCTTGTACGATTACTGTTGAAAATAGAAGAATTCTTATATTCCCCAAATTTATTATTTTTTTTGTTAAATCCACCTAATTCATTAGCTATATTATAGTATTTGTCTGTTTGAAACACAAAGTACCCATCATCATCATTATCATCATTTTTATTTTTGGGTTTGTTTGAACGTAAAGTAGTTGATACATTCATAGACGAATTTTTATTGTTATTATTATTATTATTATTATCTTGAGTATGTAACACCAAATGGATTTTATAATTCTTGCCATTATTATTATCCCAAAAGTCTAGCATTTTATTAGTATTAGAATCCACTGTTTCATAATGAATACAAAACTCTAAATCGCCTTCAATAATGTTACTATCCTCATTTGAGGACGAAGTAAGAACTGGACTGTTACTATTTTCATTTAATATTAGATTTTTTAAATTATACAAAGAAAATTCAAAGGTATCGTAATCCTTAAAATTAGATTTCAGTAGTATATCTTGAACATACTGTGCTTTAATTTCATTGAAAGTTTTCCAGTGATTAAAGGTGTATCTAATATAAATCGATTTCTCATAAAAGATATTCTTGACACTGATTTTACCCCAAATGAAGAAATCGAAAAAATTGTTATAAGTTCTTCTTTTCTCTAATTTGATACTTTGTAACATAACATTCGAGTCACTTCCACTATTAGCATAAACATTTAATTTAAGATCTCTGTTGTTACTTGTTTGGCTCAATATAGAAAAGTTGATATCAAATAAACCATCTTCTTTAATAAATGTAACAGCAGTATCAGTGTTATTATTTCCATTACTGCCATCACCATCGCTGTCACTATCCGACTGATACCTGCGCAGAGGTTTGACAATATCAAAATTGATTTTTTCTATTACTTCACAATCACTGTTTTGCCTAGATACACAAGTAGGACATTCGTATTTATGGAAATATTTAATCGGTAACAATTCATCGAAATGGACACTCTTGGATCTAACCGGACGTCCCTTCTCACCATTTGATGATTTTAAGTTACTTTTCAATTTCAATGAATTAAATGGTAACGATTTTGAACGCGAGGGGATATATCTATTTCTTTCTGTGTTTAATTTTATCAGATCGTCATCCTTAGATCTTTGACTAAACTCGTTGATTCTTTTTGGTCTATTGATAAACCCAAGGCTTGAAATACTGTTATTCCTATGAAAGGTGTTCTTATTGCTACAATTATATGTTTCTATTTTAATAGTTGAAACAGTTTTGGTGTTGCTAATGGTATTATTGCAACATAGAACGTCTTTAGAAGGTGAAGTTTGTAAACCATTTTTATCTGCATTTGTATTAAAAAAAGATGAGTTATGGTTAAAAATGAAATCATCTTTAGGAAATATCCTGGTTGGAGACACAGAAGTTGGGGAAACACTCAAAGAGCCATCAGGCATCGAAATATTTTTGGGTAAATCAGTATTGTTGTCATTTCTATTGTAGCAACTGTTGTTTTTGTCAATATTACTAGAGCTATTCGAGGGATTATTATTAAGTTTGCCAGATGTGTTAATGTACATTGGTTTTTATCAGCAACAAAACAAAAAAGAAACAATAAAAGAAAGGAGAATAATAAGAAAAGAGGTTTCCAATTGCAGTTTTTATTAATATTGTTTATAATAAAGACTAATTATGAAAAGGTAGTTGTTGGATCTTGATAAAAGAAAATAAGAAATCGCGGAATACAAAAGGTATGTCTAGACAAAAAAGGTATATTCAAGCGAATAATTAATAGTATAGATATAAAGATACATCCACATCCTTATGATAATATTTATATATAAATATTTAAAACAGTCTCTAGGGGGGAAATAGAGGCGGGGGGAGAGTTCACTATATATGGAATGAGTCCTTGAAATAGAATGAAAAGATGTAAAAAAAAAAAAAAAAAACAATTGCTTTTTTGAGTCTCCTTTCACTTTTTTTTTATTTATTTTTTTGTTTCGTTCCTTCGTAGAATTCTTTATTGTCTTGCCTGTGGTAAAGATAGTTCAGAAAATAATAGATCTAGACAGATACGGAAACATTCAAGATAATAGAAATATACAAAAAACACAATTCAACGGAGTTGCTTTTATGGGGTGTATGGGTGTACCCGTCTGGCTAGATAATGAAATTGTGTCTGTGTCTGTGTCTTGTGGTATTTGAAGAAATTCGTGTATATTGTAAAGATATATACACGAAAAGAAAGAGAAAGAAAGACTGTTTGCATGTGGGTGTGTATTCATTGCTAGTTAATGTAGTTTATCTATATATATCTGTCACCATTTCTGTCATTGTTTCATTGGACTTTGTAATAGCAATAGTTATCAAAGAAAAAAGCTAAAATGAATAAATAAACTAATAAATATTTTTCAGTAATGATGATATGAACAAAGAAGACACAAACAGAGTCTCGAAAGAAAAACATAATTAAGAAAGACAAAAGGATATATCTGTTTCATCTACAACAAATCCGTATAATCAGCCTATATTTTTGTTTTATCTAGGATCCATCTAAATGCAGTATAAATAGGGGTTGAGTTATGCTATTCAATGAATTGTCAATTTAATTAACAATTCTATTCCATAATGAAACCAAAAAAAAAAACACCATCTTTTTATCTTGGAAATACTCAATATGCAGTGTTACAAAAGTGAACAGATATTAATAGAAAAAGGATAAAATACCAAGGATTTATTGGAATGAAGGGCATTTATTTTTGGAAATAATTAATGACTTTCTTGTGTGTATCTTCTTTTCTGTTGCCGTAGAAAAGTACTACCGTTTTTACCATATCTCATCTTATGACGTCATATACCATTTTATATAGGAAAAAACTCATGCATAATACTTCTTTTCAATTGTCTTCTTTCCTCTGTTAATAAGAAAAAAAAAGAAAAGAAAAGAAAAAAATGAAGGGGGGAAGATATAAAGAAGTGAAAAAAAAATACTGTTATATGCGTTTTTTGGTATAATGAAAGACAAACTCATAAAACAAACAATAAAATTATTGTATATCCCTTATTGTATAGGGATATATTAGTTCTATTTTAAATCTTCATGCCCGTATCTTTTTACTTTATTGTCTTATTAAAGATTTATATGCTTATGTATAGAGAATGTAAAAAAAAACAAAAAGGATATGTAGCAAAACTCTTTCTGTTATTATCAATTTGTGTTGTGTGCTAAAATGCTATGTTAATGCTTTATTTGTTCAGTTATATACTAACTTATTTTTATTTATTTATTGTCTTTTTTGTTTTTTTTAATATTCCATATTAGTATCTTCTAAATCAAATTTATACATCTTAACACAGCCAATCTCATCTCCACTGAAAAATTCGGAGTCTCCAATATCTACACATGCAATTGGCGCAGTCCTGTTAGTCGTGCTTCCATTATGAATGTTATCATTTGATGTACTCGGCGTTATATTTACATCATTGTCTATCTTTTGTAAATTTTTACCATGAAAGGTATGCATACATTTACCACTTTGTAAATCCCATACCTTAATACTACCATCATGTGATCCACTTATGATTCTAAAAGTGTCTGCTGCAATGTCCCACACCCCCTCAACATGACCAAACTGGGTCCTTACACATTTACCTGTTTTAACATCCCATAGTTTAATTGTATTATCCAATGAACATGATAACAAGTGTGTTGGATACGGTATATTTTCATCCAATTTAACATTTTCTCCATCCATGTCTTGCTCTTCTTCTTCACTTAATTGTCCTTGTTCATTTGTATCTCCCATATTGTTGCTTGGAGTATTGTCTGTGACTAAATTTTCAATGTCCACAATTCTTAATGGAATTACTTTTTGTACTTGTCCAACATGACCGCGAAACACTTTTAAACATGTGTTTGTTCTGATATCCCACATTCTGATAGTAGTATCATCACTACAACTGTAACATGAAAATGATTTCGGATGTAATTTGACACAATTGACCCATTCCGTATGACCCCTTAAAGTATAGCACGTACGTGATTCAACATGCCATACTCTAACTGTTTTATCTGCACTCCCCGAGACAATAATCTTCTTAAATGAATCCACCGACATTACACTATCTGTATGGCCACGATAGGTAGATACACATTCACCGGTTATATAATTCCATACCCGTATAGTCTTATCTAATGACCCGGTTATTAACTTTGATCCATCAAAAAACAATGTTTTGACTCCGCTTTGGTGACCAGTCAACCGCCTTACTAATTTCCCTGTAAAAATATCCCATATAGCTATTGTACTATCATAGGATCCAGTAAACAGTAATCTATAGTTGAATTTCATAGAAAGGATCCCATCCATATGGCCTTTGAATTCTTTGATTATACATTTCCCATGTCTCCAATTCGATTCGACTTTAAATCTATCTCTGTAAATAATCTTCCAGGGGTTCATTTTATTTAGAATATTTGATTCTTGTGAGACAATCTTATCGTTTCCATTTCCATTTCCATGTGCAGTTTCACGTTTCTTACCACGGATCATTCTGACTCTATTCTTCATATGTAGTAACGGTAGTCCCCATCCACAATTAGGGCATTTACGATCAATATGCTGTTGACACATACGATACCATACTCTATCGTCATCTGCCAACACTTTCCAACGTTTACATACCATAGTAGCCTGACAGAGAGATTCACAATCTAGATAACTTAGAATCTTCAAGGATAGCTCCTGTGGCAATATACTTATAAAGTCTATTTTAATCATTTGTTTCAACTGTGTCGAGGCATACGAAAGTTGTGGGAAACAACAGGAATTCAGGATCCCATCTATAATCAGAGTTCGTATTTTATCATTAGAGTTGGTGAATTTGGATATGATGTGATGAATCTCTATCTGTTCAGATGCCGGCAGTTGAGATATACGATCATTTATGTCTTTGAGTCTTTTCATGTCTTGTTTGTGACATGCGGTATGTGTGAAAGTGGATTGGATATCTGGATCATGTCTATAACAAAACTTATTGAAATTGTATTTGGGTATTGATGATTTAGTAACTTTATTATTGCTATTACTGTTGCTATTACTATTAGTAATAATAGCACTAGTATTAGCTGTATTAGTGTCTTGATCCTTCTTTAAGTCCTTGTTATTTTTATATTTTTTTCGGAGGGGTTCTATGTGGTGTATTATATTATCATTTTCTGTATTTATTCTTTTTCTTTCTTGTTGATTCTCCATGGTAATATCAATATATCAGTATCTATATTTCTTTATTTCCCTTTTGATTTTATTATCTTCTATTTGGGTAGGTATATGCAATAATGTTATATTTAAATTTATCCTCGAAAAACTAAGAGTGGGAAAATAAAAAAAAAAAAAGAGGATAATAGTATAAGAAACGATGATATAATAGATTATGAAGTTTATATATAGCTAGAGATAGGGTGTATATATTCAAGTGATCTAGTATTAATATTTCCTTGTAATCCAGTTCTTTTTTTTTTTGTTTTAACGTAATAATAAAACATAAGTCGTACGTGGGATAGGAACAAAAAAATAAGGAAAAAGAAGAAGAAAAACCTTCTTGACAATCGTTAGCTCATCTAAGTAAATGATGTAAGAGTAAACAAGAAGAAAAGATGTAAATGGGAAGATAATACTAGAATGAGGGAAGTGTATTAAAAAAGGAAAACTGTGGAGTATAGTTAAAAGAATAAACATCAACCAAGAGAGAAGAACAGATCAGAAATTCAATGCCTGAAACCATTAAACAATCTAAGCACACATCTACGCAAGTGATAACATATGCTTACACACACCCAGACACTAGCATATCCACTTAGAGAGAGAGAGCGATACGTTACGGTGTTTCTTTTCCTTACTTGACTGCTTATCCAGAGGAAAAGAAAAAAAAACAAAATATTTTGCCTAATTGTTTTCTTTTTCTTTTTTTGATTTCTTTTCCCTCTCCTTGCGCAGAGAACAAACAATCCATACACCACACAATTCTGCAAGAAAAGAAAAAACTGTGTAAATGGGTGTGTGGGTGATGATGCATCTGTCTCGACAGTCTGGAACTCTGAAAGAATCTCTGAGGATTGAAACATGAAGCTGCAAAAAGAAAAGGAGAATGGGTGTGTCTATCCTCTTCACCCACGATAAAAGTGCAATACAACTGCTTGCAAGAAAAAATGTAACCTTACAAAAAGTTGTTAACTTTGCAACGCCAAGGATAATGGTAGCAAATCTTAAAGAAACTTCTTGTAAAAGTGTAGCTATACAGTTATATAAACTCTTTGATACCAATTCCTACGGATACACGTGTATTTAAACACATGCGTAGAAATATAGCGCTTTCATGACACATATATATATTGTATATTATTATTATATATCTATTTCTTTATTTTAAATTTTTTTTTTATTTATTCTTGTAATTTATGGAGGGAAAGTCATTTTGTTTTTTTGGGTATTCTCCCCTTTTTTTCCCACGTGAACAGTATTTTTCTTTTTTTTTTTTGCTTTTCTTTTGTTTTCTTTTCTAGCTGGTTGTTTTCTCGAGCAACAACGAAGAGATGGAGACATAATAATAGATGACGATGATGTGGGAAATTGAAAGAATTGTTAAATGATCTAAAGTTGACAATCGCTCATTATCGTGGTATCAACATGTGTTAATTTAATCAGCCAGTTAGTTGGAGAGTGAATATAAGATGAAAAATGATAGATAAGTGGTAAAGATCTAATAAGATAATGTTAAGCTAATATACATAAAATACAAAAAAACAAAAAGTTAATAGCTTTTTTTCATCTTTTCAGTATTTATATACATCTACACATAAATATACACCCATATTCATATATCCACATATATATGTATGAATGAATAAATTTGTGTATCTAGCTACTTTTATAAAGGGGGTTTGGTAATTTATTAGAAGAAATAGTAAGCACAACAAACAGCGAAAAGATCGAAAAAAGGAAAATAAAAGAAAAAAATACTATATCGGCTGGATATAGACTATCAGAATGAAGTTTGCAGATCATTTAACTGAATCTGCAATTCCTGAATGGAAGGATAAATATATAGATTATAAATTGGGTAAGAAAAAATTAAAATACCATTATGGCAAATTTCCAAAGGATCCTACAAGAATAGTATCAAATGCTGAATCGTCTGCAGTTCCAATAAATGACAAGACAACTAAACTCAATGAAAATGGCAATTCTATGAAAGATTCTATACTAAGTTCGTCATATAATCACTATTACTACCGTGATTTTTCAAATAATAAGGGCATTAATGATAACTATACTTCATTTCAAAAACATGCAATCAAAGATTTTATTGAGATGTGGTTGATTAGTCAAGAATTGACAAAATGTAACGACTTTTATCAGTGGTTGTTAGATGAAGCAAAGAAAAAATTTTCCATATTACAATCACAACTACAGATCTATAATTTACAGAAACAAATGTATCAAAATGAATATCTTAATGCTAATGATAATTCAAATTTGAACTTGAATATCATTAATAGTAGTAGTGGTACTGGTGGTAGTAGTGGCTGTAATAATGTTGAGGATAAAAAGAGTAATGATGACATCCTCTCGTTTCGCCATGTTTCTCTTGCAACTACGGTTTCATCATCTCCAAATGATCAGATATCTTTAATTTTATCTAATAGTAATAATAATAACAATTGCCAAAATGAACTATATGGATCCATTTCTAATTGTAAAAGAAAAACAAAAAACGAAGATTCTTTGGGTTTTAAAATTAAAGATTTTTTAAAACAAAATATGTTATGGCCCTCGTGGCCAGAAAAATCTAGTCAATGGAGGGACCTTCTTACGTATAGAAATTCACAATTAAAACGTTCAAGGGATCAAACTAATATTCAGAGTGGTATTCACACAGTAAAAGAGACCTTCGCATATGATAACATCATTCAAAACTCTGAAATTACTCTTAAACAAGCTCAAAATTTGCTAGGTGATGCTCTATTAGAGTATTATCTTTATCTGCAAATGATCAAGACATTTCGCGACACCAATGTAACAGGGTTTCGTAAAATGGTTAAGAAATTCGATAAGACTTTACAAACAAATGAATTAGACAAATTTATGAAATTTGCAAAGGACAATTATTCAATTTTCAAACACGTCTCGATTAATATTCAGTTATTGGCCCAACAAATGCAGCAAAATACTTCAAATCAGCCTAATACAGACCTTACTGCTACAAATCCAAAGGATGATCCAATCTTATGGTGGGAGACCAAAATTAAACAATGGTATATCAATGATCTCACAAATTCTCCATCAGATGTTAAAAAGCATTCAAAACTTTTAAAGAAATTTATTGTGGAATATACTCTAACTGAGCAGATTATTCATAGAAATAATAGATCCATTATTCAAATGTCTACTGCTTGTTTGTTTTTAGGTATTTCCGTGACTTTATTTGTTTATATTCTATCATTGTCTTTTGCTTCTCCACAGACATCGTATGTTCACAAAATTCTTTTCCCGCTCTGGGGTGGTTGGTTTATGGTGTTACTTATGTTATTTTTATTTCAAATTGATTGTTTCATATGGCATAGAAATGGTATTAATTATAGATTTATTATGCTAGGAGAAACTCGAACTAAAAATGGAACCAAATTGTTTAATAATGATTTCGCTACAACTGGTGTTCCATTACAATTGTATACCATCATGTTTTTTGTACTTTGGGGGTCTATATGTGCTGCCTTGAGTTATAAATATGAAAGATTGATTCCATGGTCATATGTTTGTTTATGTGGAACAGTGTTATTGTACATTTTACCTAAGGATGTGATTCCATATTGGGATAAAGTTGTCTCTACAAGAAAATGGTTATTTATCAGGATTATTAGATTGGTGTTGGCGCCATTGTATCCTGTTGAATTCGGTGATTTCTTCTTAGGTGATATATTCTGTTCTCTGACATATTCTATGTCCGATATTGCTATGTTTTCTTGCCTGGTAGCAACAAATGAAAAGGGTCTTTGTGGATCATCTCATTCAAAAACTATGGGTATTTTATCTTGTTTGCCCAGTTATTGGAGACTACTTCAATGTTTAAGAAGATATACAGACTCTGGTGATAAATTCCCACATCTGTTTAATGGGGCCAAGTATATATGTGGTATTGCCTATAATGCATCTTTATGTGCTTATAGAATGGCACATCGTTCACCTGAGGCTCGTACTCCCTTTATTGTATGTGCATTAATTAATGCTATATTCACTTCTACTTGGGATATAGTGTTTGATTGGTCCCTACTTCAACCCTCTAAACATAATTTATTTTTAAGAGATGATTTATATTTAGCTGGAAAGAAAAATTGGAAAGATGGAACATATGATGGAAAGCGGAAGTTAGTTTATTATGTAGCTATGGTATGGAATGTCATGGTTAGATTCCAATGGATAGTATGGGCAATAGCACCATCTACCATCCAGCAAAGTGCTGCTACATCATTTGTTATTGCATTTGTTGAAGTTCTTAGACGTTTCATATGGATTATCTTTCGTGTTGAAAATGAACATGTAGCAAACGTGCACTTATTTAAAGTTAGTTCTGATGCACCTTTACCATATCCTGTGATAGTTAATCCAGATATAGACATTGAACTTGATAATTATGTTTCTTCAGGTAATCATTCAATTAAAAGTACATTGTCTTCGCACAGAGATCACTTAGACTCTGATGTTTCAGAACTTTCCTCAGCGTATCACCCAATGATAAGGAGAAAAGTTAGTATGTTTGGTAGTTTTTCAAAGACTATACCATGGGCCCATGCAACAGACTTTCAACGGCCTGTTATTACCATATCAGATGGTAATGATGATATGAGGGAAAGTGATTCTGATTCATAGAGAAGGCTATATCTACTAATTGAATAATCTATTGTGTATTGAATAGTTATCATTTAGATATAAAAAATTCGTATACAGTCATAATTTGTTTTGAAATTGTATGTATAAGAACAGTTGTGACGTATACTCCGAAAATAAGTAAATGCATATTTTCCAATAGATGACTGGTATTAAATAATTTTCTTATTTTTTTATAGGTTTTAAAAAATAATTAACTTATGAACCCTGTATGTATATAGTAATTTTACTCTCTACAAGTTTGATACTAAGTTAAGTATCTTTTCAATTTATAGTGTTGTAATACATAGTTAAATGAAGACAGAGAAAGATATTTAGAAAAGTCTATATGCATTTTAATGTATGTTATATATGGTTTTTAACTGTAAGTATTTACTAAACCATCGAAAATTCTTGGACTTTAGCATAACTTGGAGGATGTAGTGCTCTATAAATAGTCTTTGCAGCCCATACTGGAAACACTGACAGTAATAGAATTAAGAATAATCCGAAATAAAATTTAGGACTTAGCATATACTTCAATTCAAAGTATTCACTCAGAAATGGAATGGAAATAACGTAGAATAAAAAGGTAATAATTTCTGTGGTGACCATCATTTTATTCCAAGTATAGATTTCAAGAGCTACCATTATAAGTTCGTTAATTACCAATGCTGTAAAACTAATTGCTACCATTCTCGTGAAATCCTCTGGAAGTAAACTGGTAAATGACTGAGATAACCCTTGGATAATACAACCTTGGTATAATGATAGTGCACACCAGACAAAAAATGTTTTATAAGATAAACTTTTACCTTCTGTAAGATCTTTATACAATTCAGGGTAGGTTTTGGTTAAAGATTCATCAATATCACGATCTAGCGTAAGTGAAAAAACAGGGGCCATTGTATAGCAGGTTGCGTAACCAACCATTAACCAACCTTGATATAAGGCGATAGGTTCAAATTTAGAACATATAGAAAATACTGCTTGACAAATAGCAATTACAAGACCTCTATGCATAACAAATTGAGCCAATTTTGCAGATCTTTTGTAAGAATTTCTTCCATGCCATAAAAGTAGCTCAGTTAAATAACAAAATTGTGTGATAGAAAAATCAGCAGCTAATGAAGCTTGTTTACCTTCTTTACCTACAATACCAACGCCTACATCGGCACTTTGGATCATACTGACGTCATTACCGCCATCGCCAATACAACATACTCTTCTTCCTGTAACTGTACGGATATTAAGCGCAATATCTGCTTTCTGTTGTGGGGTACAACGACAAGCAATCACTGTAGGTAATTGTAAAGCAATGCTAAAGAATTCTTCCTTATGATATGTTAAATACGTTCCTAACGATTCTCCATCAATCAAAAGACAGGCATTGGTATTTACTTTTAAATACTCCAGTTGATTTAAGGCCCCTTCAGGTTTACGTAATTTGGTAATTGTATGGACGTACTGACCTCTTGAAATTAACTTAGCACTAATTGAAACACAACGGGCTGTTTCAACTTTATCACCAGTAAGCATCCAGATCTTAATACCTGCATTGCGCAATAATTCTATAGATGATTTAACATCTCTTTGTAATTTATCCTCAACACCAGTTAAACCTTGTAACTCTAGATCATGTTCCAAAAACTTCCCAATAACAGCACTCATTTGTTGATCACGGTTTAACATTGATAAAGACGCATCGTTATACTCCTTTTGGAATTGTTCCAGAATCTTTTTGGATATTTTTTTACGACCAACAACCAATGTTCTTAAACCTTCACGAGCCATGTTTGCTGTTTCTTCTTCTAACCAATCGTTATTTTCTACAATTTTGCACATAACAGTATCAGCACCCTTTTGCAAAAACCAGTATTCATCATGTTGCTTATCATACACAATGATCCCCATACGTTTAGTGTCGGAGGTAAATGGGAAAACTTGAATAATATCATATTGGAAAGTGATGCCACTGCTATCATGCAGTAACGTAATTGAATGTCTGTCTCTTTTGAACAGTGAAAGACCTATCAATTCGGTGTATTTAACAATAGCAATTTCATCTGGAGAAGCAGCTTGATATGTTAATTCCCCATCTTCAAAAGTAGGTGTGACATTATGGCATATGGCCAGAGTAGTGATCAGATCACGCACTCTAGTACCAATATCCCTTCTTGATGTAGTAATATTCACACTATTTGTTGATTTACCACCTAATGAGTTGATATATCCGATAACGATATCATCAGTTTCATGTGTGTACGAAACAGTCCCCAAATGAATCTTTTTCAGTTGCATGTCATTTTGTGTCAGTGTACCTGTCTTATCACTTAATAAATACTCTATACGGCCTAAATCTTCAGGAATAGTGCTAGTTCTAACAATTGTTTCAGGAATTGTATCGTCATGTTCAATTTGGTGAGCATATACAGATTTAGCTAAGTCAAGATTTACTCTTAAGGAGACAGGAATAATGGTAGAAAATAAAATTAAGTACCTCATAACATCAACATACCAATCAGAGTTTTGAAATCCTGCAAATATCACCAAGACAATAGATAAAATAAACACCGAAGCACATAAGATTTTAGATATTCTGTTAATCTCTAATTCCAAGAGGCCAGTCTTGACAGTGGCAGTTGTCGTGTTCATCGCTTGTCTTGTATCTTTCCCTGTATATATAACACATCCAATACAAAATCCAGTAGATGCTATAACAGTATTAGCCCATAAAGTGTTTTCGATTGATAAAGGATTGGAGGTAGACTCTTTGTATGAAATTTTCCCTAAGAAATTATGTATAGATTTTTCAGGTGCAGAAGCAGTGATATTGATTTTATTTAACAAATCCTCGGCTTTTAAATGCTGTGTTAAAGGGCAAGCAATTCGTAATTTCCAGTCTGTTTCACCATCTAATTGATCTGTCTTGATAAAACATTCCCCGGAACCTTCACTTGATTGTAATAAAACCATATCAGCGGGAACTCGCGAGCCCTTTTGCATTTTTACCAGATCACCTACTTTCAAATCTTTACTTGGAACTAATCTAGATTGATTCAAGACTTCGTATAATTCATTATTGGATTCTTTATCTCTTTTCCTACGTTGAATATCATCTAAAGCTTCTTTACTCATAGTAACAGTTAAAACAAAAGCTAAAGGAACAATATAAGAAGAAAGATAACCAATTCGTAAAGCAGGGATAGCTTGAGATAATGCAACTATTAAGAAATATAGGTTGAAGAAGAATTTGAATTGCTCATATAATAAAGTCGGTATAAAAGTTATTGCATCATATTTGGCATTAGATATCTCATTTGTTGGGTATTTATTTTTATCATATACAGGAGTTGTTCCCGGGTGTATTTGTCTCTCTATATGATCCTCATTTAAAGTTACAGAGGAGTTATTCGAATGTAACCTCCAGCTGGAAGTTGAACTAGTTTGTTTTATGTAATTGAAAAAACTTTTTAAAAAATTGGTCGAAGAAGAATTGTATCTTTGATTTGTGTGATAGTTGTAATTTGAAGGACCTTCACCATCACTTATGTCAGACATTAATGCATTTCTGTCACTTATAATATTTTTTGAATTGCTATCAAGTCTATCATTTAAACTACTCATTTCAATATTTTCACTATTGGGAGTGGCGATATCGTTAGTTGGTGTTCTTCTACTCTGTGAATCTCTATGTGGATTGATTTCTAATTTATCTAATGCTTCGTCAAAGTTGTTTTCAAAATGGAAATCAAATGAATCAACACTCTGTGTATTTGGTGTTTGTAATGAAGGTTTATTCTCTGGATTGTTTTGAAAATTATTATCGAATCTATTGCTTTTTTCTAAAGATAAAATTCTAGATGACATTGAACTTAGGATAGATGTAGTATAATTATGAGACAATATCTGCTAGGCATAAATTGGGGGAAGAAGTAGTGTGTTAAGTTTGAATCAGATTAAAAATAAAAAAAAGTGCAAGTCTTGCCCAACAACTTTTGTTTGTGTTACTAATATTTGATCTAGCAAACTAAAGTAAAAAGCAAAAAGGACAAAGAGATAAATTGAGGAGAATCGAATTTATACCCTAATTATCATCAATTGATATAAGTATATTGGAGAAGTATTGAACTTTTTCAATAGATTTGGGTCGTTGTTTAAACAGATATCTTCTGTTTTTTGTCTTTATCTATTACGACGGTCTATTTATTTTACATATGTATAATAAATAAGTAAAAAAAAAATCAAAAAAAAAAAAAAGAAAAAGCCTACTCCACTATTTTAATACAATATTGTAAGGAGCACATATTAATCGTAATAAATAACATATTGATGATGTACAGATAAATATTTACTGAACAAGATAGAAGGAGAGATAACTACAGAAAAGATGAAAACTATAATGTTGTACTAATAGAAAGAAGTTATTGCCACAGAGCTCTTTCTATAATGACTATAATTCGGTTCTGATCGCCCTTTTAGTGGCAGGTTTAGCAAAAAGAAATAAAGATAAACAAATAAAAAAATTGGTTAGATTAAAATAAATCTGAAATAATGAAAGTTTATAATCACATATTATTAAATAATATATTATTTTTTATAGATATTTATGAGGTAGAAGGTTGGTTAGAAAATGTTTATTTGTAAGATTGAAGAAACCTTGAAGCTAACTTAACCTTCTGAGATAATTTTTTTGTTGTTGTAATTGTCTTTTTGGTCTTGTTTGAAATATGTTATTACTCAGTTAAATAATTAAAGAATATACGGAATAATGGCATATTTGGGAACCACATTGTCTTTGAACTTATCTTGGTAATATCTTTTAGTTTCTGCAGCTGATACACTTAAACTTGCAATAACCCAAATTAATGGAAAAAGAAATTCGAGATTGTACGGTACAAAAGATAGATATATACCAATCTCACAAAGATAATGAGGAGAACATACATATTGAAACAATCTATCTTGAGGTAAAGAATATTTTTTCAGGTTTGCCAGAATTTGATGGCTTTTAAATTGTTCTCTCGAAGAATACAAAAAGAGGCATAATGATATCATATTTAGATTAGAATTAATATCATTGGAGGCTAATTTAGTATTTAGTATAATATGTAATACAGAATAAAACCACAACCCAACGACGTAATGTGACCAATTCATTCTAGATCCTGTATATTTTGAAACAAAAAGTGTTTCATATAATCTTCTAGAAGAGTGGAATAGTAAAATCCAAGTAATGGGGTATTGATAATATCTCACAACAGTGATTATTGAAAGAGTAAGGGACAAAATATAAAAATGACTGAAATATGCTTTTGGTAGAGTGAAATGGATAACTTGGTCTAATAAAGGATTAATGTCCTTCCTTGAATGATTCTTTAAAGTTTTTCCATATTCTAAAAAGTCAGGAATATATACCTTGGCAATATACAATGATGCTATTCCTACAGCAAAAGACAATCTATACAATGCTATAATACAGCTGGTGAAATCATCTAACATTAAGAAGTTGTTGATAATATTTATTACCTTGTATATATTTATATTACTTTTTTGTTTATCGTATGTCTGGGATAGATGAATAGTATCACCTTTTTTGGACGTTTAGCTACTGTTCATTCAATTTAACTTGAAACTTTTTAAAATAGAAATATTTATAATTTTCTCTATAATGCCTGTTCGTTATTTTCTTTTTCACAGTTCATAGTAAGTCAAACTTTACATCAAAAAAAAATACTGAGAAGGGAAAGAAGAAAGGAGGGTCTAGGTTAAATATATTAAAAACATTTTAAAACAATATCTAAGTGGAAATATAACTAATTCTGTTTGTTGTTCATTGACTAATATTTTATGCAATAGATATAAAATGTTATTTTTTTGTAAGAATATGGTTACATGACTCTATATATATATATATGTTTATTGATTGATTGACTCCTTTTGGTGAAAAATGTTATGCATTACTATTGTTAGTGTTATCTAAAGCAATATTATTTACACATTCATCGTTATTTGTATTCCAAAATGTATACAACAAATCAGCATACCTTTGTAATTCTTCAATAGGAATGGATAATTTAAAATCGCATAGAAGCATAAATTGTATCTCTAATTTATTCATTTCTTGCAATGGAATCCCCCCTACACGAGCATATCTTGCATTACTGTAAAAGAAATCACTGAAAAACTTTGTACTTACTGTGACTGCAGATATTAATAATCGATGAATATTATGGGAATTCATAACAAAATTATGTTTGCTCTCCAGTTGATTTATATCATTGTTGATATCGTTATTATTACATTTTTTAGAGATTCGGTCAAAATATACTAATATTGATAAAAATATATCATTTGTTGTAGGACAATATTTTTGTATTCGGAGAAGATATTGTTCAATAGATATCTGTGGGATATGTTTGCCGGCAAAACATGAGATAGCATATTTTAATTCACTATCATTATCTTCTGAGACTTTACTAGTAGTGGTGGGGGTGATCATACTACTAGGAGCAGTATTGTTGTCATCGATAGGAGAGGAATTGTTCGGGCTTGACATATTTAACTCATCATTCGAACTTACAATTTTGTCTAATAAAGCAGTCATCATTTTTAATAATTCCTCAGTTGGAAACTCAGCAATATCTAATAAATGTTTTTTTTCCTCAGCACCTATATGATTGTTATTATTTGTGTTTAAATCTTTGTCATTCTGTTTATTATTCAAAGTAGGAGTAGTATGAGGTGTGTAATTTATCGTAGAATCATTAACTGTATTGGCTCCATAATATATATCATTAAACTGCTGTGTCTGCAGATGTTGCTGTAAAGGTTCTTTACTACTTTGATTATGAAAAGTTCGATGGTCTTTAAAATATTGAGTTGGGGTGGTTGTGGCGTTTGTACCAAAGTCTTCAATATATTGTGTTGTTTTACTAGGCACACTTCCATTATGATATGACTTACTGGTAGCACCGTTATCTGTAATGTCATTATTATTGGTAACTAAGTTTCCGGTTGGTAAGGAACCAGAAAAAAGACTCTGACTTAGGTGATTCATATTGTTTGAGCCGTATAGAACATTATTAATGGATCCAGACTCAAAAGAGTTTGGAATGTTGTTGTTTTGGAATGATGAAGAGAGTGAATTTTCTAGAACCTTCTCTTGATTTATAACAATCGGTTGTGAGATTGTATGATCAACACATACTAATGTTGGGTATGAATTTGTGAAACTGTTTGATATTTGATCATGTTGCGTATTTTGATTTGAGATAGATCCGCAACTTGGATAATTGTTGCAATTATTATTATGTATTGAGTTGTGAGAGACTATATAGTTGTCTTCTGTAGCATTAACCTTCCTGTCGTTATTTATATTGTTATATTGATTGTTTGGAATTTGTATAGGGATAGATCCAATTTTTGAATGAATTTCAATTGATGACATATATGAATAGAGATAAATATATTAAAGGATTTCTAATGGTGATTAAAAACAAAAATAGGCGGCTGTCTTACTGTATAATATTCGTATTTTGCTAAAGATTATAAATTGTCTGTATTATTTAAAAATCAAAACAGATTTATAAGAGTAAGGGGGGGATAAATGGATAAAATATACCAGCAAGTTATTAAGAGAATCGGAAGTTGTATTTTTCTTAAATTATTGAACTATTTATCTTCCTTTTTAGTCTTTTTAACGAAGTTTTTTTTTCTTTTTACTCTTTTTGTAAAGTGTCATATATGAGATGATGTTAGTATAAATGTTGTTATATACTTTGTTTATGTATATATTTCTTTATTTATTTATTAATGGATGTTCTTTTTGTTGTGTAAGCTGCTTATCGAATGTCAGAAGAAAAACAAAATATTAACTATCAAAAAAAAGAAAAAAAAAACAAAAGAGAAGAGGAGAACAAAAAAAACATGTCAATTTTTACATCAAAAGAAAATGACAGTTTTCTTCTTATTTTAAAGTAGTGTACAGAAAGAATAGTATCTCTGTTCTCTTATTATCCAATTATTTTAATGCAATAATACGTAGTTAAAAATAATGTTGTGATGTATAAGAGGAAGAATAAGGGACTGATATATATGCAAACAAGAAAGAGGGATATCTTTTTTTCTAAATGAATGCTCTGTGATATTACAGAGCTGACTAATTATTAGTTTAAGTGTTTGCTACTAATTCTGATTGTTATAGTTCGGTCAATATATATGGTTTAAAATGATAATACAGTGTGAGGTTAAATGTGAACTAGTAAATATGTCAGGGAGAAAAAGGAAGCGAGAAGATAGAAGGAAGAGAGAAGGAGGATGAAGGATGAAAAGTGAAAGCTGGCTATAATGAATCGATGCCGAAACCATGTAATTCTCTTTCTTTTTTAAGAGAGAGTTTGTTGGAGAATTTGGAGAATTAGCCTGTGGAATTCTACGGATGGATGTGTGCTTCTTGTGATATTAACAACAACTAATAATAACAGTCAATCTACTCTCTAGAAGACGTCTTGATAATAATGACGGAGTTATATCTCCATCGATATAGCACTGTTTGTTTAAATAAAGGGAGTAAAAAGAAAAAAAAGAAAAAAGAAAAGAAATGGGGGGAAAACCGCTTGGAATTAAAATTTTCTCGAGCGACCAATATTCCGATCAGTCATCTTGAATAATTGAAATAAGATAAGGAAAGAGTAAAGAATAGGTCATAACCAATATATAAATATTGAGTATGTCAGTTCATGTTCAAGTGTTACACACTATTATAAATTGCGCTTTTTTATTTTCGACTCTTTTTACTTTAGAAACGTGTATACATGTATATCTCTTGAAGTAGAATACGCGCCAAATTCTTCGAATAATTATAGGCAATAATTTGATTAAAATGTTTAGAAACGCTTTATTTAGACCATCAATCTTTAGATCATTAAACACTTTAACACCAATAGCCACCAAGAATGCCCCACCAGCCGCTGCTTCGTATTCTCAAGCTATGAAAGTTAATAACTTGATTTTTGTCTCTGGCCAAATCCCATATACTCCAGATAATAAACCAGTTGAAGGTACCATTACTGAAAAGGCTGATCAAGTTTTCAAAAACATTAAAAATATATTAGAAGCTAGTAATTCTTCATTAGATAAGATTGTTAAAGTAAATGTCTTTTTGGCCGATATCAATTATTTTAAGGAATTTAATGGTCTGTATGCTAAATATTTTAATGTTCATAAGCCTGCTAGATCATGTGTCGCTGTTAAAGCATTGCCATTAAATGTGGATTTAGAAGTTGAAGTCATTGCTACTGAAAAGAACTAAATATTATTATATAATTGTATATGATAAGATAAGTTACACACGTGTATTTATATATATATATACCTATAGCTGAAAATACTCTTGTCTTTTTTGTCTCCTGTCATTTAGATCAAAATTAAATCAGATATATATATATGAGTTTGTAACTTATACCGAAAAACTATAGTAGAAGTTAGTTATTTATTTTCTATGTGTATCTATCAAAATTTAAAAAAAATATATATAACATATTTAAAATTTTTACATATTGATTTTTTTTTCTTACTGTTGTTTGAAATAACATAAAAAAAAGTTTTGCGAAGATCATTAATTGTAACATTAGTTAAAGGTTTACATGGCCGTGCATGTTCGTTCCTTTTTTTTTGTTTGCTTGTTTGTTTTTATTATTTGTACGTGTGTGAATGGAATTATACATTAATTATAGCTTATTAAAGAAAATGAAAATAAAGAGGCAAAAGACAAAAAAAAAACATATGTTAATAAATCTTTTTTACTCAGGAAAATTACCATTGTAATAAGTCATCCTTGGCATATAAGTAATCATCGAAGATCAATTCAACTTCATCGGTTTCTGGGTTGTATTCACCTACTCTAATAGATTCGTGGTTCTTGACGATGATATCACAACCCTTTTCCTTTAAAAAGTCTAAATCGAAAGTGGTGGCAATACCAATAATCTTACAACCAGCAGCCTTACCAGCTTCGATACCAGCTGGAGCATCTTCGAAGACAACGACCTTAGATTTAGATGGGTCCTTTTCGTTGATTGGGAAACCAAGACCGTTTCTACCCTTTAAGTATGGTTCTGGGTGTGGCTTACCGTTTTCGACATCGGAAGCGGTAATGAAGTATTCTGGTCTCTTGATACCTAAGAATTCGAACCATTTGGTAGCCATGGTACGAGTACCAGAGGTGGCAACAGCCCACTTTTCCTTTGGTAATTTGTTCAAATCGTTACATAACTTGACAGCACCTGGGACTTCGATGGAGTGTTCACCGTATTTTTCTGGGATTTCACCCTCTAATTTTTCGACGTATTCAGCGTTAGCGAAATCTGGAGCGAATTTGGCGATGGCATCAAAAGTTCTCCAACCGTGAGAGATGTGGATGACGTGTTCGGCATCAAAATATGGTTTGTCTTTACCGAAGTCTCTCCACATGGCAGCGATGGCTGGTTGAGAGATAATGATGGTACCATCGACATCAAATAAACAAGCGTTGACTTTCAAAGATAATGGTTTGGTAGTTAAAGGCATTTTCTATTCTCTCTTGTTGGTTTATTGGTTTGTTGGTTTGTTGGTTTCGTACAAGATATGCATTAAGCAAACTAACGTAGCAAGAGAGGAAAAAACTGGAAAAAGAGGGGCTGACAGAGAATTGCAAGAGAAGAAACGTAGTCAAAAGCAAGTTCTGTGAATATATATATATATATTATGGATGAATAATTTAGAAAAAGAAACGAAAAAAGCAAGAAGAAAAAACAACTAAAAAGTTGGAAGGCTCATCTAAATTCTATGGAATGTATAGATTCTTTATGTAATTTCAAAAGTGACTCAAGGAAGGAAAGGTCATCGATGATGTTTACTGAAAAAAATTTTTTTTTTTTGTTATTTTTTTTCATGTTTATTTTTTTTTTTTTTGAAGCAAGTTAAAATAGAATATGTTACTATACCTTATTAATTAATCAAAGAAGAAAAAGAAAAATACAACGAAGGACAAGTTCTCTGGGAGAGGGGGAAAAAAATTTATACATCATGATATATGAAAAAGCAAAAAATGTGAGATAAAAAATGAAGAAAAGAAAAAGTAATCATGATGTACTAAAAAGGAAACCCTCTAACAATCAGAAAAAAAATGGTCCATTGAGTTCCGAAATGAATGGATATGGACAAAATTGACCACTTTTCTTGTTTGTGTTATTTTTTTTTGTTTATTTGTTTTTTGTTTTTTTTTAGTTTTTGGTTTTTTCTTTGTCTCAGAACAACTGACTGGAAAAAAGTAAATTGAGAATGGGTATTAAAAAACAAAAAAAAGAAAAAGAAAAAACCCTTTGGGTATTTGCATGATTGCGGGACAAAATTGTCCCACTTTTTTGGTTAAATGTTTTTTTAGGTTCCACTATTAGTGCTATTGTTATTTTTATAAAATTTTCAAAGAAAAAAAAAAAAAGGAAATTCACCTTGTTAAAAATGTATGGGTGTTTATATCATATAGCTTCCTGTAAAAGCATATACTGAAAATATTTACGGAAAAAGTAAGAAAATAAAATATCACGTGAATTTCACATGATGTGGGTGTAAGGATCTTATTATTTCAAAAATTTCGGAGTAATCCAAATTATTTTTTTAAAAACAAAAAATCAGGAAAAGAGAACCCTGAAATTAATCATTGACGTAATTTCTTTAAAGGGAATGTGTCAGAATAAACCAAGACTGCAGAAATAAAAAATGAAAAATAAAAAAAAGAAAAAAAAGGATAAAGAAATGCTGTAAATAGTAGATATTCTATATTTAGATGCAAGCATAATAACTTTATTATTACTTTGTGGATTTTAAAATAGAGAATTCGCTTTTAGACTTCCCACTGAACACAGTCTGTTATAATTCACTTTTGTTGAAGAAGAAGAAATCGTGTGTGTGGAAGAATTAACCTTGTTCAGTGGTATATCATTTTATCTTGTAGCTTTTGTCAAGTATAATAGTAAATTTCTGTAGTTGCTACTATTGTGTATCTTGTTGTTCTAATAACTTTCTCTTCCTATTCCCATTCTCCTTTTCTTTACCTCCTTTGTTTTTTTTTTTTGTTTGTTTGCTTGTTTTGTTTGTCTTATGTTTAAAGATATATTATGTTATATATTCCATATGCAAATACAACAATATGAGAACTGTAAAAAGTAATCTCCATAATTGTTTTTTGTCCCTTGTGTTTTGATTCTATTTCGTAATTTAAAAAGAAGAAGAAGAAAGATTCAAAGATTGTTTTGGTTTTTTTAACCTTAATTCTAATAGTAAATTTTTCCTTTCCGGTTTGTTTATAAGAGCTTAGGTTGTAATTTTGAAATGACATTATTTCAAAGAAAGACTTTTCTGTACATTCTTTTATTTTGTTTGTTTGTTTGTTTGTTTGATAGCGAATGACTATATCTTTATAATCTTGTATATAAAAACTATAAACAGCGATGGCCTCACATGACCATCATATATTAAAGCAAAAGAAAAATTTTGTTTCTCAAAATAATAGTAATAGAATTCGAAATAATGAGATCGATAAAAGTAAAAATACTAAACAGAAGAATTTGTTAACTCAGAAGGATTTGTTAGCTCAGAAACATTTAACTGATAAAAATAATAATAGTAGTAGTAGTAATAGTAATTCCAAATTGAATGATGGTAAGGATTATTCAAATAAGGATGATAAGGAAACCGAAGATATTCAGACTATTAAACCTTTAAGAACTGCAACCTCTTCATTGACAACAGCAAAAGATACCACTTCTACAGTAAACAACAGTTATAAGAAGGATCACACTTCGTTATTTACTTCTAAATATAATTATAATTCCTCTTATTCAAAATTACCATTATCTTTGTTAAAACATAAAAGAAAACATACCTCATTTAGTAATAATAGCATAAACGATAATAACAATATCAATAATATGAATAACAATAATAATAATAATAATTTTATTTTAATCCAAATTGATAATTTACCTCCAAATAAAAATTGGAAACAAATTAAATACTTAATAGGTGGGATTATTCACCATTCAAATGTTCTTCAAGTCAAATTATTACCTCCGATGGCCTCTTTAATTTCTCCCTTTTTTATGCAGCAAAGCTGTTTAGTCACTTTAACCAACACACTGAATGATGACATGATCAACGATTTGATTCTAAGTTTGAATTCTTACACATGGGATAATTATGATTTATATTCATATGTTATCCCTAATCTTATATCACCCGTTAACATTTCTCCTTTTCCACTTAACTTTTCCTCCTTTTCTACCACTGCTACTACTGCTACTACTTCTTCTGCTTCTTCTTCTCCTTTCACGTCTTACTCTATTGCGGCACAGCATGAATTAAAACAGGTAAAAGAAAAGGAAAATGAAATAAATTATCCTTCGTCTCCCCCATATACATATCTTCCCTTTTTGTATCCTATGATTCCTCCAACAATGTATTTACCCCAAAAACAGTACCGAAAAGAACAAAAGAACGATTTTTTAAAAAAGTCCTTTACTTCATCACAGAAAAATAGTCTTAATAGTTTATTATCTCCAGTTATAACCTCTAACTCGCCAAACAATGATATTAGTACCATTAATATTCCTACTTTTCAAAAAAATGACACTACCAATATAAAAACTAATGAAAAACAAGAACAGATACCTTTCCCTTCTTTTATTCCTATAATTCCTACATCTTCTCCATCATCGTCACTGCAACAATCAGGAGTCATGTTGCTACCCCAAACATCGTTAGTCCCACCTATACCCACAATTACAAACATGATGCCTCCAATTCCTCCAATTTCTTTTCCTTTGCCTCAATTTTCATCACAACCTACTTCTGCATCAATTTCTATGAAACAGCCTTTCCAGGATAAAACTTTTGGCTCAAAGGTGGCCACTTCTCCACTTATGCAAAATCAATCTCTATATAACTCAAAACAGGTGATAAATACTTCAAAATCTACTGCGTCTACTATTGACTATAGTGCTACCACCGCTAATACAACAACTTCTTCTCCTTCTACAACTGAATCTTCAAGGAGTTTTGCACCAAATTTTAAGAAAATATATTCATATCCACAACATTTTATAAATACATATGATACAAATAATGAAATGATTAACAGTAGTACTGCTGCTGGAGGTAGTGATTTTGGAAGGGGTATTCCATTTTATTGTCCTGAACAAACCAATGATATGATGGGGATGACCACAGATCCAAAATTTATTTATCCTTATATGGGTCATAAGAGGATTGCAAACCCATTTAAACAACCAAAGAAATTAAAAAGTATATTTAACGAAAGAAATTTTAGAAAACAGATGACAGAGAGAAAGATGTGGCAATTAAAATTGGATAATTTCCCACCTTATCTCTTGCCAGAGACGGAAACATCAATAAATTTTGAAGCCTTGGGACAAGAAAAGCTTAAAATAGATATTGTGACCAATATGATTGAGAAATATGGAAAGTTAAGATGGACTATATTGAAGGATTTTATTAAATTAAAATGCCCTAAATTACTGAATTTAAGAGGTCAGCATAATGAATCAATAAGTGATACAACAAGAGAATTTTATGTTGGTGTTTATGAAGCAGAAGAAGTAAAGATGATAGTCGATATTAAACCCGAAAATAAGATGGAGGATGAGAGTGCTGACGAGGGTAGAAGAATTGTTCAAATGGAAGCTATTTTATATAATGCCATCATTGGATTCCATAATAAAGAATATTTTGATATTTGTCTCAAAAATTTGCAAGATCAAGAATATTCATTAGGCTATAAGTTACATGTAACTGAATTACCTCCTTATAATGAAGAGGAAGAAAAGGAAGAGATGGTAAGAGAAGGTAGTAATAGTGCTAATAACGATAATATAAAAGCCAACATAGAGGAGGAAGAAATTAGACAAGAAATTAGTGATTTAAATTTATCATAACAGTAATAGTAAATTTTTTAAATAAAAAAAAAATAGGAAGAAAGAAAATAAGAAAAATAAAAAGACATATAACTAAATAAATATAAATATTCATCCGTAAGGTAAAGAGTAACCGAAAACTTTTTTTTTTCTTATATTTTGTTGTAACAAGTGGGAAAGGTGATGTGTCAGTGTAATGTGAGTATTTAGATTTTTTAGTCTTCTTTTTTTCTTTCTTGATCTCTCTTCAAGGAATTTTATCCCGATTACTTCACATTAGAACAAAACATATATTTTTACAACAAAAAAAAACATCCAAAAATAAATCTATATTCAAATTAAATAGTATCAATTTAAAAATAATACCCAAATTAACAACTATATTTTGCATATATTTCTATCCAGATATTTAATATTATATAAATTTACATGCGTGCGTTTTTTTGCATTTGTTTGCTTTTTTTTTTTTTAAAGAGCCTACCTCAATTCAAGATACAACACTTTAATATTCAAATCATTAAACAAATTCGCCAACTTAATATCACTTTTTATTAATGTACCATCATAATAAATATTTAACTCTAAATCTTTTTTAATTTGAAACAATTGCTTACAATTATTAACAATTTCCTTTATTGTGGGTGTAGCATTACTCAGTAATGGAAAATTAAAATCTTGAACCTTTGTCTGATATTTAATTTGAACTTTCTTGTACACTTCTTTATTTGCAATCTGTGGGTTAATCGACAGTGAGGATACAATGATGTCTTTATTCTTTGATAGATGTGACTCCATATCCGAATCAATATCAGGGGTATTTGCTTTAGAAGATCTACCACTCAAAACTGTATTATCATAATCATGCTCTTCTACGCCATTAGAGTTATTATTTTTACATAATCTTGGATACTTGATTAAAACTAAATGGTACAAGATTTCACTAATATCGTACAGGATTGGATCGAATCCGAAATCTTTAATCAATGAGCCCAAAGTTATATTCAATAAAGACAGTAACATTTCCTGATCATGCAACGAGAGTTTTATTGTAATAGCAGATTGGAATAATTCAAATGATAACTGAGATAAAAACTTAGGTTTATTGATTTGTTCAAATACGAAATCTACTAGATTCAAATCTGAATTAGAATAAAATCTTTCAAAGACGTATCTACTAGACAAAGTTAGTGAGTCACGACCCAGTCTAATCAAATTGCGATGTTGTTCAATAATGTTTATCCTATCACTATCAATCCTCGACAGTTGGTAACAAGTTCTTGATTTCTGTATATTACGTAATATTTTCTCCTTTAAGAAAAAGGGGATGAAAGGGGAATCTTTTGAATTTTTATCACCCAAAAGGTTTTGTGAATTTTTCTTAGTTTTGCGAGATAAAGGATCTTCACTTATAAATATACTTAGATCAGGCAACCCACCATGAATCATGCTAGAATCTATTTGGTGCGACTTTTGATCCTTTAGTGGAACTACATCATTTATTATATCGTTAATGACTAAAGAAAGAAGGTTAGTATTAGATAGAATACCATCTTTTCCATTGGACAAAGGCGAGAACTCTTTGCATTTGTTCAATTTATCTAATTTATCTAATTTATCTAATTTATTTAATCTATTGCTGTTATTGTTTTGTGATCTAATTAAATTCCTTCTCATTGACTGTATAGCCAAAATAACCAGCTTTTCGAAATAATGCCCAGTATCTACAGAGAAATTAAATTCGATTCTAAGACAATCTGCTATCTGTTTAACTTTGATTTTATTTTCAGAGAGAGTCAAATTGATATGAACCAAATCGATAGACTTAAAATAAGATTTAATCAAACATGTTCTAATTTTACAAAACTCATTCCATTTTATACCGTCATCAAAGTTCAGTTTATTTCTAATCAAGGAAGTTGTGCCTGATGAATTTTTTGAATTGGGTAAATTATATTTAGTGATCATAAACCCACCACCTTTTTCCTTCGTCATATTAAGTCATGCATAATGATGATATATCCTTATGAATACAATTTTATTTACACGTATATACCTACATAAATACTGATATATGCATTAGTTTCCTTCTTAAATTATTCTTTTATACATATCTGAAGGCAATCTATCACGAAGCTTTTTTTTTTTCATCCATTCATTCATTCTTTCTTTTGTTCATTCTTTTGTTTAATTCAAATATATTTTTCACATGGCAAAACACATCGAAATAACAATAGGAACTACAAAGCCGGACAAACCAAATGCTAGCGCCTCAGAAAACGGAAAACAAACAACACAAAACATAAAACACGCAACACGTACATAAATATATAACTGTATATAAATACATAAATATATGCATACACACATACATCTAAATATATATGCATCCATACGTTGGAATATCATTACATGTGATTTATTTCTGTTTCCGTAATACCGCTAAAAATTTTACGGAGGAACATATTCTCAGTAGATTAAAAAACATCTTTAGCCCCGCATCAGATCCCTAATACCCTAATTTCGTGTGAACATTTAAACGAACAAAATAAATAAACATACACATATATATACACATATACATACACATATACATACATATATACATACACACACATATATATAAGGGTTTATACCAATGAAAATCCAGGAAAATGTTGTCACTCTTATCTCTCAATTTAATTCTCCCCTCCTTGTTTTCAATTTACCCCAACGTATTTTGTTAAAATAAGTATTAGTTGTAACAAACACGCATACACACATAAACTATCTCCCTCTGTTTCTTTCTTCTTTATATATATATATGTATATATGTATGTATGTATCACTTGATACTAATCTCTTATATTCGTATTTCTCTTAATTCCTTTCCTCTGTCCAAATAATATCGTTTTTGAACAGTATTAAATCATATATGTATATAGGTATTTATATATACAATCAAATATAACTCTCCTCCCTCTCCAAATTTATTTTCTTTTTTTAAAGAAAAACAAAACAAAACAAAATAAAAGAGAAAACCAATGCCCAAAAATAATAAGAAAAACAAAGGTCCTAAAATTAACACAATTACAACAAAAGATGGTGAAGAGATCAAACTCTTTGAAGATTTAAATGATTTTGAAATCTACTTGAAGAATGAAAAAGACGATGATAGTGAATTTGATAATCTACATTGTCAACTGAAATATTATCCACCATTTGTATTGAACGAAACACCAGATAAGGACCCTGAAAAGATTAAGGACACGTTAAATTGCCACTCAAAGAAATTCGTTAGGCATTTGCATCAACATGTTGAAAAACATCTGTTGAAAGACATCAAGGAACATTGTTTGGATCAACCAAATTTGAAATTTAAAGACAAATCAAAAGATGTTAAATTTGATAAAATCACCTGGTTTTACAGAGATCAAACCGAGATTAAAAATAAAAAATTTGATATCAATATCGAAGTCTCTTGTAATAATAACGGTGCTTTAGTTGACGTAGACTATAAGACTATACCAATACAAAATGATATAATATAACATAATAGGAATAGAGTATAATAACCCTTTAAACAATTCTATCTATATCTCTATCTATATCTATATCTTTATCTTTACTTTTATCTTCCTCTCCATATAATGGCTATGTTAGTAATAATAATATTCAAAACGTCTTCAAATACTTATTTTTTTTAGTTTATTTAATATGTTGGAAATGACGGAGAAAACTGAATACATATAATATATGAGTGTATGGGTGTAGTATACTTTCCAAATAACTGCCAAAAAAAAGAAAAAATTTAGAAGACTTGTGAATGAAAAAATAAAAACATAAAATTGGGGATTTACATCAAACAAAGCTGCAAAGATTTAATTAATTACGAGTATATACATCTTGTAAATACATCCATACATATATGTATAACTATTTCTCTCTCTTTTCTTTTATAATCAATTGATGCACATCTTCTTATCTTTTCAATCAAGACATATTTGATAATTCACTAGGATTAATACGTGTCCACACAGACATACATACATATCATTACTTTGAGTGCCATGGCTGATCAGATAAAGGAGGAACAAGTAGATATGAAAGAACAATCAATACAACCAACCACTCAAATAGCAAACGATAATAAAGAAGTTAAATACGTGGAAGATAACAATGACGCTAAAGAAAATAAACCAAGAAGTGAGAAAAGATCTATAGGTGATGATGACAAGAAAAGAAAAGAAGAACATGAAGATACAAAAGAGATTAAGAAATTAAAAACAGAAAATAAAGAAAAGAAAGTGGAGGAAAAAGATAAAGACAAAAAACAAAAAGATGAGAAGAAGCAAGAGAAAGAGAAAATTGAAATTAAACCAAAATTTGTGTTTGGTGCTGCAACAAGTTTTGGCTCTGGTTTCAAAATTGTAAAAAATATAGTAAATAATAACAATGATAATAATAGTAATGATGATGATGATGATGAAAATAAAAATGCAAGTGAAAATGATAAAAAAGATAATAAGATAATATCACCGAATGTAAAACAGTTTGCCTTCGGATCACAATTCTCATTTGGCAGTGGGTTCAATATCTTAAAAGAAAAGAAACTAGATGGAAAAAAGCCTGCAAACTTACAGCCTGCTTCCTCCAAAAATAATGATCATGATAAAAATGATTCTGATAAAAAATCTATTGCTGAAAACAAGGAACCCGAAAAAAATGTTAAACTACATAAACAAGAAGTCAAATCTGGTGAAGAGACCGAAACTTGCCTTTTCCAAGCCAATATGAAACTATACCAATTACATAATATTAAAGAAGGTTGGAAAGAGAAGGGTGTTGGGACATTGAAATTAAATAAAGATGATACTACTCAAAAATCAAGAATCGTTATGAGGTCCCGAGGTATTTTAAAAGTCATCTTAAATTTACCTCTTTTGAAGGGGTTTTCAATCAAGAAGGGGTTCCCAGGTTCTTTGCAGAGTGAAAAATTTATTAGAATCATTGCTCTTGATGATAAAAATTTACCTGTTACCTATGCTTTAAAATGCGGGAATCCTAGTTTAATTGATGAGCTATATGATAAGATTGAAGAATTAATACAAAAGGTTTGAACCTATCTGTATCTATTTATCCCTATATATACATATAAACATATAGTAAATAGAAAAAAAAATATAGAACTTAATCCCCCTTCTCTTCTTTCCATTTTTTTTCCTTCTCTATATACAAATATATATGTATATACATCTATTACTTCTTCTTAACAAATGCTATGCTACATATTGTAGTACCTTTAATACCACCAAATTCAAAAGTTGGATAATCAATAGTCTCCCAGGTTTTTAAATTGTGATTTTCAATAATCTTAATCAATTCTTGTTCAGTGAAATTACATGATGTTATCAAGAACACTCCATTTGGTTTCAACAACTTTTCGATAATTTTATTATAAACATGAACAATAGACTGACTTCCATCTTTTGTTTTCAACCCACTTAATGCAATTGCATCTAATGTACCTTTATCTAGAACAACGTCAAATTGACCAGGGTTCCAGTCTTCATTGAATATATCCGCTTGTTCAAAAGTAATCGTCTGTGAACGATCCTTAGCTTGTGCAATTTCTTTAGCGAAACTAACACTCTCTTCAGAATAATCAACACCTAGCATATTACCGTTAAACCCATTCTCATTTAATTCAAATAATAGATGTCCATTTCCAGTACCTAAATCTATAATAGATGACTTCTCATTTATTAAATATTGACCTACATTATCAGATAAGAAGTCAATCATTTTTGATTCTGCATCATTATCGTTAAACCAACATTCACCGGTATCTGCAGGATTAGACTTAAAATTCCTTCTCTCTAAAGAATAAAAACTATCCCAATACTGTTTTGTACCTAGTTTCGATGTATTCAATCTAGTGGTATCTTCCATCCTTAAAATGTTAACCAGCTTTCTTCCTGGCTATTATAACCTTCTCCCTTCCTGTTTTTCTCTAACACATGCTACGGTTGTGTGATGTAAAGTATATCATTTCTCTAGCAGCCTTTCAAATCAAATCAAAACCAGAGAAAATATTTGAAATTCTCTTTTTTTCTTTTTCTTGTTTTCATTAGTCGATTTTTCCACCTTTAGTCATCTTTAAAAGAAGAAGAAGCAGTTAATAATTCTGAATAAGCAACCAATTCTACTAAAGTGAGCTAAAGTAATTTGCGGTTGTAACCAATATATCACCAAAAGAAATTGAACAAAAAATTTCAATTGATTTTTAAAATAATAGAAGCAAACGGAAAACAATAAACATTAACAAATGTCTCATATCGATTATTTACCCACGCTACAAGACGCCAATGAGTCATTACTACCCCAACAATTAGAGATATTACGTCAACAGGTGATTAACGAAGGTGGTGATGATGCTACAATCCAGTCACGGTTTAATTATGCATGGGGCTTAATCAAATCAAACTATCTTAATAATGAACGGTTAGGAATCAAAATTTTAACAGACATCTACAAAGAATCACCAAACAGACGTAGAGAATGTTTATACTACTTGACAATTGGATGCTATAAAATTAATGAGTTTACCATGGCCAAACGATATGTAGATACCTTATATGAGCATGAGCCCCATAATAAACAAGTTCAAATATTGAAACAAATGGTGGAAGATAAGATTCAAAGAGAAACTGTGAAGGGTATAGCTATTGGAGCCGGAATTATTGCTGGGGTTGCCACCGTAGTCGGGATAGTATCGAGATTAAGGAAAAAATAAAACAAAGAAAATAAAAATTTTATTTTGAAATTACCTTTTATAAATACTCTTATACTTATTGTCACCCTTGAAACTTTTAATAATACTGATCCCTCCATAATCTTATACAAAGGCGTATATATATAAAAAAAAACTCATCTTCTCCTTCTTCCCCGTCCAAATATACATCCATATAAATATTCTTTATATAAAATAAATTTATTCAAATCAATTATACTATGATTAAATATAGATAATATATGTATATATAAACATATATACAGATTTAGATATATGGTTAATTTTTCATTATTTTGAAATGGCTGTCAGTTGGAGTAAATTGTATCCTTTCATTATCTCCATAGATTCTTGCATTCCAATATTTAATTGAATTCTTACCATTATCTCCATTTTTTTGAATATTATTATTATTATTAGTAGTAGTTATACTGTTATTAACATGTGAACTGAATATATTATCTAAACGATAATTTACAAGTGCATCATTTTTAAAAGTATCAAAGCTTTGTAATAGTATTGTTCTTGGTCCATTAATCTCTAAAAACTCATTTGGATACCCATATTTCCAATTATTATAGTAATAAGAAATTCCATTGACAACATTTTTATAACTAATAAATAAATATTTCAAATAATTACCCCACTTAAAAGCAGGTAAAATTTGCCAATTAACGGTTTTAAAATTATCACTTGTATTCAGTAATTTATTATTAATTGAATTATTGATATCAATTTGTGATTTCCCGCTAATTGCCAAAAGATTCTTATAATTGACTAGTAATTTATCATATGAGTTCTTCAATTCAATCTTGATTATGGTTCCCTGACCATTAATTAGTACATTGCCTCTGCCTTTCAAGATATTAAAGTTGGCCATACTCGATAATTTATCAAACAATATTCTATTTGAGGGAATCAGTTCTAAACTTGTATTCTGTTCAAAGGCCAATATTGATTGACTACCCCATACATTCCAATCGAAGGCTCCATCCAAATTTAGATGATATATCGAATTATTTTGTTCATGGGAAGACACAAGCAACTGAATTGGTGTCTTGCAATTATCAAAATCATCCATTTGATTAATTGAAGTAACATACTCTTTTGTCAATTGAATCTTATTAAAATTTGAGGATCTGAATGATTTAAATTTTAAAACATTCCAAATTGGATTAATATGCTCCTTTGAGATAGTCAAACAGTCCTCATCTGTAATATCTGTATGTATAGCTAAAAGGGATCCTCTTCTAATCATAATTGGGACATCTTTATTAATTAAAGTAATTTGAGCTAGAGTTGAAGACTTGTTTAATAATTTGAAGCGATTGGAAATATTCCTGCCCAATGATATCTTTTCAACAACATTCTGTTCTAATATATGATTAGTTTCGGATAAATACCGTTTAACCATTAAATTGAAACCAATCATTATTGACTGTGAAGATTGAAATATGAAATTAGAATATCTTCCTCAATAGAAAAAAAGGATCAGCATGTAGGACAAACGTGTGACTTATTATATATGTATATATGCAATTATATGTAAATCATATAGATAAGTCTATACTATGTGAAACAAACAAAACGAGACAGTACTACACAACAGAATCATATCGATCATAGCTAAACAAAATCGATCAATCGATAAAATATCTTTCTCTTCATTCATGCAATAGTATGTGTGTATCTCTTTATTCTTCTCATCATCATTATTCTCCCTCCTTTACTTCACTTCACTTTACATTGCATTTTCCTTAGAAAGAAATGCGAACAAAAAAGAAAACAGAAAAACAAAAAAAAACAAACAAACCCGAAATGAGTTAAATGTTAATTGGATAAATAAACAAATGATCAAAAGAATTATTTGATAGTGGCAGTAATGAGGCATCGAAGTAGTCCAATATTTGTAAAACACAAATTCTGCATCAAGACTCGTGCATTGGGAGGGTTACTAAAAAACAATGTGGGGATGATATTGTACTGTCTATACTTTCTGTTTATCTTCGTGTAAATCTTGTAAGTACTTGTCTAAATTAGATACCTGTTTGATATAAGTAGCTGAACTTAATGAAAAGATTCTATTGTCATTGTTCATCACTTGATTATAATCATGGTGTGCATGATGCAAGGGTTTATTGAAACCATCAAAACCTTTAATGATATTACCGGGAATCAACAGAGGTTTTGACGATGTACCAGTAGTGGAGCTTGTAGAAGAAAGAATATTAGATGATGTCATATATATGGATGATGTAAAATATTCGGTCTCTTTATCGTATATTTCTTGTTGTAATTTATCGAATTCATCCTCCAATATCCTTTTCTTTTGTAACTCTTGTTTTAATTCTTGTTTTAACTTCTTATATTCTTCTAATTTATCTTCCATTGTCTGTCGTAGTTTTTTACTTGAACTTTTCCCCTTTTATATGTGGCAAAAGTTTACCTCAAAGCATATACTATCGTACTGTATGCAAAACATATCTAATTGTTCACATACATTTGACGCCTCTTATTGACAGATGTATTCACGCACACACACACAAGCATTTATTTATACTTATTTTTTTTTTTTTTGCTTACTTTTTCCACTTCTTATTTTTTCCTTCATTTATTTATTTGATTCACTTGATTTAAAAGGAATATGAGTAAAATATACAAACATACACACACGGACATATATAATGTATACGTCAGAAGGGGGGGAAGGAAAAGAGAGAGAGAGAAAGAGAGAAAGATCACGTCTAGTAATAACGTATCTATCTATCTATCTATCTATCTATCTATCTATCTACTTACTTACTTATTTGTTTGCTTGTTTGTTAATCTGTTTATTTTGCCATTTATTAAATTTTTGAAGAAAGCCGATCTCTTCTTCTGCCTCTCTTTCCAACTCATCTTCACCTAAATTATAACCTTCTCTTAAATAAAAACTTGAATCATTCTGTGATCGAACATGATCATCAAACTCATCTTCATTAACATTGAATTCATTAAATTTATTTAATAAAGTTTTGACAAACTTATTTTCTTTGAATTTACTTGGTATATGTTGAGATATGTTGATTAACGAGCTATCAGGGTCATTATTATCGGCAAAACCATAATAATTATCATTATCATTATCATCATTATGTTGGTTACTATTGTCAAGGTTACTATCAGCACGATTACCACCACCCTGCTCCTTGCTTTTAATTCTGTTGTTTTTCGTGTCCACAACTTTTGAATGAATCTTATTTAATATAGGCTTCAATTCTTGTTCCATAATCTTCAGTTCTTTCTTCAATTGCACCAATTTCATCTCCAACTCACTGATCTCTCTTTTCTTTTGTGCCAATTTATATAATTTTTCCCTTTCATCAAACTCTGAATCTGACTGATTCAACTCGTTTTTCTTTGGTGATATAACCGTTGTCTTTATATTTAATCTTGGCCCACTCATTGGAATATCAGATGATTGCCCTTTCTTTGGGGTAGTTGGAGCCACACTCGATGCATTGGTTCCGTTCTTGGAACTTCCTGTCATTATTTTTGACATACAAAGATCAGTATTTAACTTATTAACTATATTCAATTCATGTAATTCCAATGGGGTACTGACATTACGCTGCATATTCCACAGAATCTAATATCTTTATATATATGTATGTATGTGTGTGTATGTGTATGTAAGCTGTTTATTCACGAGTGTTTTGATCTTTATATGTATTGAAATACAAGTGTTGTGGAGAAAGAAGTAACCGTTCTAATGATGTGTTGATGGAAACTGGAGACTTTTCTTGTTTTGTTAGCTGGTTTAGATATACAGTGACCATATATTTATGTGCACACACAAACAGAAATTATACTGCACTGCATGCTTCGAGTCCTCGAGAAACAAAGAAAACAAAACTTTCTAAAACTTTTTCAAATATTTTTCAACTTTGAAGTTGAACATTAAGGTTATGGATAGTAAAGGATACGAGCATTTCATACATATATACGTACACACATACACACACACATTTATATATATAGATGAATGTGCGTGTGGACTGATTTTGTTACTAGCTTTTTTTACTCACTTTCTTTCTCCCTTATACTAACACATTTACATACTTCATAAGAAGATTAAACGAAAATGGAACAAGTCAATATTGATTATTATTTTGAGAATAAAAAATGGGATGATAAGTTTATAAAATTCTTAACATTTCCAACTGGTAATAAAATCAAGAATATTGGTAAAAATGATAACCCCAAACAAGACAATTTGATATTCGTTTTAAATCAAATCAAAGATACCAGAATTTTGGAATTGTATAATGTTACCATGGAATTGAAGAACATTCATCTACCAGAATATAATAGCAAAAAACATAAAATTAACTTTACTCTGGATACCAAGAATGCAATTAAAGCCAAACAAAAAAAGAAAATCACTGAATTGTTATCTTTAAAAGAGAAACTTATTGAATCCTTAGAGAACCAGATCCGTGTCCTAATTAGACTCATGGAAAGAGACGATACAATGACATGGTTAGTGTATCCTTTGTATAATGTATCGAAACTATTATACAGTTTTATTGAGTCAGAGAATTATCCTGTCTTTGAGGTCGTATCAGATTCAAAACAAAATAATCTAATGGAACGGTGTATTAGAAATATACACAAATGCCTGACCATGTGTCTCAACGATAGAAACCCAAATGACATTGAAAATAAACGTTGTGGAATATTATATTTTATTAATTTGGAATTCAAAATCTATAAACAATTACATAACAAAGATATGATTAAAAATCTAATCAAAGTATATGAAAGTAGAGGGCGTTTGAACAACGGTAACAGTAACAACACTCCTGGTATGCTTGTTCAAGATAATGTAAAATATCCAATTGGAAAATCTCAAATAGTCCAATTCCATTACTACATGGGGTTATATTATGGATATTATTCGAACGATCATATGAAGAGCATCAAACACCTTGATATAGCATTATCTGAATGTTCAATAAGGTACAAATCTCAGATCAAGTCGATATTAAAATTACTAATACCTCTAAAACTGTTAGTGCAGGGGTTATTAATAAGACAAGACTATATCAAAAGATTTGATATATCTGGTGTGCCAACATACTATCATAACTTAATCAAATTAATCACAACAGGCCAAGCCAAGCAATATCTAAGCAGTGTCAACGATCTAGAAGTACAAACAGTATTACTTAAAGATGAAACTTATATCATATGGCAACTGCTATTACATCGAGTACAAATTAATCATATTAGGTATCAGTGGAATAGACTAGGTCAAAAGAGTATACTGCCCTTATCTGAGATAACAGAAGTTGGTGAATGCCAAATCTCCAACCTAATCTTCCTAGGCCATATTAGAGGCTACATATCACACTCACATCAATGCCTAGTATTATCGAAAACGTCCCCATTTCCATCAAAACAGTCGTCTCTTTGAGGCATTGATCTATGCTCAGACCGACCGACACACAGACACACATCCATATATATATATATATATATGTAAATATGTATTGTATTATTTCAAATACAGGTAGAGCGAATAAAAAAACTAATAAAAGAAGCGAAGAAACACCTCGTCCATTACATAATCAATTCACTATTACTATTATTATCATTATTACTGTTATATAGTTCTTACTATTATTCTCTATTGTAAGAAATGGTTCGGAAAGATCCGAGGCTTGTCTTTGACCTACACCACTATTTTTTTTTTGGTTTTTTCTCAGTCACTTATTTGTCGCGCTTTAAATAGCGTTTCTTGTATAGTCACACATGCACGTATGCACACACACAAAAAGATACAATAGAGGAATTTCTAACGCCTCCATTGTTTTATTGTTGTTATTTTCTCACACCTTTTTTTTCTCACGAACCGACAAAGACACAGAATAATAGATTGCTGCAACAATAGTAACAATGGGCAAGTTTCACTTATTATTAAAAGTGGGGAGAACAGCTCATAGAAATTATCGAGATTTGGTCACTAAATTTTCCTTTTTATTCTATTTCCATAGAGTTCTTTGTTCTAAATGTTTCGTTGGGTTTTATATCATTGATGACTAATCTCTGTTACTACTCAATGAGGAAGGTTAAATGATGACGAGGTCATCAAAACAATACCAAACCAAAAAAAAAAAAAAACAAAAAAATACAAAAAAAGCATAGATCACTTGAATCTGCTGTACAGGCATGAAACCAAAACGAAGAAGAAAAGTGACACAATACAACGGAAAAAAAAAAACAAAAAAAAAAAAAAAAAATCAAAGGAGAAAACAGTGGGTCATATATTTCTTGTTTTTTATTTTTTTTTTTTTCGAATGACTTTTTTTTTTTTGTTATTTTTCATTTTTATTTGCCAATAACAGCCACATGTCGGTTGAAAACAAGAAAAAGTGGAGTTGGATGACTTATACAATTTACTCCTCATTTTATTTTTTCTATGACGTTGTTCACAAATAATGATGACTAAGTCAGTTTTTTTCCCTGTAAAGTGCGTGAGTGAGAGACTGAATGAGTGTGTATGTGTGTGCATATAGACAAATGTGAATACTTGTCACATTTTTTTTATGTATATATAAAGTGAACAACTTTAAAACTTCTGATACTTTAGAATGTTTTTCTTTCCACTTAACTATCTGTAACAATCCACAAAACACTTCAACTAAATAGAGCAAATACAAATACAAATACCAACAAGCACACAGACGTATATATATAATCAAGTTTAAAAGAAAAAAAATGGCCTTTTTACAATTAGCTACTGAAGTTTCTCAACCATTCGTTATTAATGGTGTTTCCCCAATTACCCCAACCTGTTCAAGAAAAAACTCTCTACATGAATCTGCCACTGTCACTGCGACTACCACCAATGTCGATCCTACTACTACCACTCAATCTATTAATGCAAATAGACAAGCTCGTCAAAGACACAACTCTTTGTCTTTATTATAATAATAAATACCTCATAACACCGTTATTATTGTTGTAATAACATTGAAAACAGCATATTTAAATATACAAAAGAAAAAAAAAAGTATAATATATCCTTCATTTTTGCATTAAGTTTGTAGTTTTACTATTCATATCATTGGTATTTTTTTTACTGGTCTTAATTGGGTTTTATTTCTATTCGGCTGAGTTTTTATATCCCTAAAGATATCTTATAAATTAGTTTATATATATATATATATATTTTTTTATATTCCATATTTTTAATAAAATATATTATCATTTCATTTTAAGTTTAGAAACATTTTTCATCTACAATCAGTATCTTTACATGTTGTTATATTCTTTCCAACCACTACTGATATAAAATACGCTAATTGCCTATCCATGTATTATGCTTTTTTATTTTTATTTTTATTTTTTTTTCTTACTTTAATAAGTATGAAATCAATATGTTACTACAAATTACCTGAAATGGAAAATTGGTCACATTTGTGAACTTGAACCTCATTAAAAATTCAAATTTATTAAATAATGACACATATACATCCATCTATCTCTATTACTATCTATATATCTTTATCTAATATATATACTGACATCTATACATTCTTAGTACTGTAGAACAAAACGTCAACTAATACTCATTACTGGATTACCCTTATAAATATATATATACAATGATTCATTATTATCATTATTACAGTATACCATGTCATCTAAACAACAACAACAACTACAATTACAACTAAAAATCAAATATTTGAAATTAAAAAGAATTAATGAATTAAATAAAAACTTGAGGGAAGAACTTAGTCGTGAAAGAATCACCGCTTCCAATGCTTGTCTTAGTCTAATTAACTATATCCAAACAACAAGAGACTATACATTACCTGAAATATGGGGATATCCACCACCAAATTCAAATCATTTTATAACAAATAGGTACCATAATAATAGATATAATTCTAATAAACATGAACATTACAATGACTCTTCAAATGGATGTTGTACAATCATGTAACTATACATATACATATACATATACATATATATAACTATATGTTCATTTTTAGATGTAATCTTATTCAGTAATATAAATATATTCCTTCCTATTCACATCCACAATCATAATCTTCCAATATTGTGGAACAATCATATATATCCTTCTTTAAATGTTTATTAACAATATTGTGTATATGACACCCCCACATAGCGGCATTAGTTCTACTTGAGGTTTGAACAGGATGCTTCTTTAATATTTTTTGGAAGTGATATGAACATTCGCCGCATGGATATAATTCTGCGTACAATTGAACAAAATCTTCCAATTTTTGTCTTTCCTCTTCAGTTGGATTCTCTGGAAATCTAGCTAATAATGTATGAAAGTATTTCCATGAGGCACGTCCCAATTCCTTCTTTGCATCTGGATCCGTCATACTTGGCATAATACTTTCCCAATTCTTTCCTGAGGCTCCTTCTTTATCTTCATAATAAGCAATTCTGTTTTGATCTCCTGTATTATAGTTATCATCATTATTACCTGTTTTTAATAAATTACTTAGTTGTTGAATGGTAGACGATTCCTGATCAGGTCCTCGTATTATATTTTTAGATATATATTGCAATTTAACTTCTCTACTAACAAAGTAAACTCCTACAAATAATACAATTGTCAATAGTACGCTCAATAACTTCCTCTTATTTCTTAATAACATTTTTAGAATAATACCAATAATATGTTAGTCGTATGGTTGTTACGGGAAAAAACTATATAGTGCTGCAAAAATTAGCCGTACGGTGTAAATATTCTGAAATTGGCTATCTTTTCATACCTTTTAAAAACTCTTATAGTATTCTGCTTGCAATGGAATTTTGTGTAGACAAGTGAACATCAGTTATCTAAGTATTAGTTTCTTTGCTTATATAGGAGTGTGTGTTGCAAAGTCTTCTTTCTGTGGCTTGAGGGTTGCGCTTATGATTTGAAGGACAAAAAATAAGTAAAAAAAATGAAAATTAAACCTCGAAATATTTTTCTTTTCAATTTTCAAACTTAAATCTTTTTAGACAACTTATGTCAGTTATATACATACACCTTACCCAAATCTGAGGCCTTAAGCTTTATAATTATATAGGAACTACTAATCTAGCTAAAGAACGGTGCACCTAATTTATTAACAAATACTTACTACTCAAACTAATATCACATCTCTTTTTCTTTTTGGTTTCTTCTTCCCTTTTAATTTTTTTTTTATTTTATTTTGTGTGCTTAGACGTTAAATATCTTTGAAACTACCTTATGACGATTCCAAATTACAAACAAAGATTAGATTTGTTTCGAAAGTCCAAAAAGATTAGTCAAAAAAACTACAAATGGAGATATACCGTGATACCTTCGGATTGGTTAGCACAAATGGGATTTTATTTTGATCCAATCGAACAAGAAAATAGCGATCTAATCCTGAAAGATGCCATCAATTGTATCTATTGTCATCGCCACACTTTCGATTTGAAACATTGCAGATCAAAGTCTAAAGACAAACTAGAAACTATATCCAATGTTTTATTGCAACATTTGAGCGGTGATAATTTAAATTGTCCAATAAGTTATCTTAGATTGAAAATAATTAAAGATTTTAAATATAGTTTAGGTACGTCAAATTGGTCTAATGATCCAATATTCAATGATCCTTTTAATCTAATAACAAGAAATATATTCAGGACGAGTTTTCTTGATTTGAACTCAAATCAAACTTGGAATAAAGATAAGATTAATGATGTTATTAATGCTGGTTTGATACGTTTCGATCTTTCATTCAATGCTTTTAATAATAATGATTATATAGTAGATCTTCCCACAACATCCCCATCCCCATCTTCTTCTGCCTCTTCTTCTTCCTCTTCCTCATATGATATTGTATTTTGTATATATTGTAAAACTATTATCAGATTAAACTTTAATGATACTCTAAAACCAATAGAAAGGCATTTTTTGGCCTGCCATAACGGTCATTGTTATTTTTTTAAGAAGTTAATTCAAATGTTTCCAGATTTTAAAGATTTAAGAAATATACATGAATTCAACATCGTTGATGAGACTGAACCAACAGATTCTATGGATTCAATTATTCATAATTCTTTACTTTATGAAAACTTGACTAAAGATGATATATCTCGGTCTAAAAATGAAGATGTATATGATATTCAGAACAAAACCACATTTACTCCTGAACAGATGAACAAAGTAGAAGAGCTAAAAAATCTAGATCAGTCTGCAAATAATATTGAAGAACGTAGTCAAAATGTAGATAAAAATAATATGGATTCAAATTCAAAACAAGAGGGTAATATTACTTCTGAAGAATTATCAACAGGAGATAACTATGAATTGAGTGACAAATCACAGCCCATAGAAGAAAGCGATCCAACATACGAGAATGATATGGACACAAGTGATGAAAAGGAAGAAAGAATATATCACAAGATTAAACAACAGCCTACACTCATCACTTCTCCCAAGGATGATAGGAATGATAATAATAATAACTTAAATGATAAGACACAGATTTTACAGGATCAGACAAAGGAAACAACCAATCTAAGCAAGACTAATATAAAAAAAAGAAAGAAACTGTTAGGGAAATTACCACAAAGAATAGTATCAAATACGGATACAACTTTTAATGATGATGTATCTTCAGAAAAATCAGTAAATTTGTCAAAGAATAAAGATTTGATTTTGAATTTTACAGACCATGTTAATAGAAAGAAAGAAATCACTAGAACTAACAAGATTTTAGACGATAGTGCCGATGATTTTAGTTTTAGTAATAATGGATCTCATTTGTTTCAGTTATCGCCTTTGAAAAAATTAGAGAGTCCCATATATAAGGAAAAACTTATAGTAGACAAACAATATTTACAATGTCCTGAGACAGCTGGAACAAAGAGCGAGATAGCTAACAATAGCACCAACTTACGATCACCCATGGGCCCCGATGAAATGGACGATAACAAAAGTTCTTCTACTAGTTCAGAAGTGCCCGGTATTGAAAAGAATATTCATTCTTCTGCTCCCTCATCCATTATTCATAATCTGGAGCAACAAAATACACTGTTAATTGATGATGAAAAGGAGCAATATACTGAATCTACCAACCGAGAAGAAAAAGATCAAATGATATCAAAAAAAATACACAATGATAATACTACAATGTTATTACAGACGAATTCAAATGATGGAAATAATAAAATTGACTCGGAGAATATATTAACGGAAGAGAATAAAAGATTTGTCATCCAACAAGAAAACAATTTGGACACACATCATGTATCTGCAAAACTCAATAATGAGAATAAATCAAACAATGATTCTAAAGCCTCTGAGGCACAGTTGAGCGTTGAAAAAGTATTGACAGTGAAGAAAACAGTCAATGAAACTTCTTCTAAACGATTAAGAAAAGATTTAGTCGATCAACAACTGTCTACTACTAAAAAGAGAAAGAAGTCTAGTGTTTCTCGTATAGAAGATGAAAAAGAGAATAAGCCAAAACATGATAATAACAACCCGGTTGGAAGAATTTTATCAGGGGCCAGTTTGGCGACAAAAATTCCAAATACAATGATAAACAAAAATAATATGAAGGAAAATCTAGTTGAGATACAGACGAATAATGATTTTTTAACATCTAGCTCTTCCATTACAGAAGAACTAGATCATTATATTCCTTCACCGGAGAAAAATATAACATCTTCTTCTTTACTACCACAGGAGAAAGAGTTGTCTTATCGACGGCTTAGGCATGCCTGAGACAGATGAAACAAATATAACAACTATACCAAATGATAACCGTACTCCTCATGTTAATATTAAATCCGAAGATAAAATGATATCTCCACTTACCACAAACTCAGAGATTAACTGTAATGTAAATAAACAAATTGAAACTTCCTACACAAACACAATATTAGCCCCTAATGATAATACAGATGAACCGTTCTCTTTTTCCAAATTGGTTGAAAACTCTGACTCAAGTTTTGAATTGAATGATCTTAAGTATCAATACTTGTTAAAACTTATTGAAGTTAATAGTGCGACACTTTCAAATGATACAGAAGGTATTCTCAATTTTTTCATTAGTAAACTTTCCAAGGACGAGCTTAAAATGACTTTCCCTGAATGGCTTTCTTTTACTGTTGATCAACTAACTAAGAATTACAAGTATCATATAAATAGAAAACTAGAATTATTGGATAGGGAATATTTGCAGACGGTGAGCACTATAGATGGCTTGAATACAAGCAATGAACATGATTTGAATACATTACAATCACTAGTTCATTTTTTAGAAAACTACGATAATTGATATAGAGATTTACCTAAATGAACATTTTACTTCCTCAATTATTTAGATTATATTCTTAATATTGACCAATAAACTTGACTACTATTAAATGTTACTATATAAAAAGCATATATAATTTTTAAAATTCGATATTTTACTTCTTAGCTTTTTAATATTCTGTTTTTTTTTTTTTTTTTTTTTTTTTTTTTGATCTAACTAAAAATTTTTCTCTAGTCACTTTGCATATTTTAAGCACATTAAATTTCAACAAAGAATGTGCTGCACAAAAACACTCCTTAAGAAATTACACTTCAAAATGCTAAAAATATCAATCAAGAACTTTTTTTTATATATAACAATCTAGCCTATGTCAACGAATATACATGCCATTTGATTTCTAACATCAATCCTTGTCACATTATGAATTTCTAAATAATCAATCAACAGGTGTCCCGGATCTCTCATCTGTCTGAGATTCATTTACATTTTCTTGAATACCTCTTATTTGATTAGTTGTAGCACCACCTCTAAGATTTGATGGATTTAATATAGAACGTTGTATCAACCTAATCTGATCTGGTGTTAGTGATGCTCTACCAACTAACTGTCTAAGAAGAGGGGACTGTCTAATGTCATCTGTGACATTATTATTTTCTGTGACATTATTATTGTTTGATGCATTCACAAAATTCATATTCTCCATCTCGATTGCCCACTCTCTTTGTCTTGTTAAAAATGTAATACTATCTTTTAAATAAATGCGTAAAACTACAGTCGATATTTTATACTTTTGGAGTAGTTTTGAAAATTTATTATGGAACATCATTCTCCAAACGAAAAGACCTTTTATATCCTTTTCATTATTTGAGATCTTGACTCTATTTTGCACTTCGCTTAATTGTCGATTAAGTTCTATCATTTGTAAATAAAGTTGCGTCATTTCATGCAACAAGAATCCAGTAAACTGAAACTGTACCCTAGCAAGACTTGCTACATTAACTTCAAAATCATCAATTCTTTCATCTATTTCATGGAATTTTCTTACAATATGATACATTTCACTGTTAATCTCTCTACTTCCATGTGGCACAACTACAGGTTCCCTCTCTTCAAACGATTCATTAAAAGGATCTTCTATAAACCTCCTATCTATTTTTGATTGTAGATGTTCTATATGTTCAGGTATAATTGAATATGAATTAAAAAATTGGTCGTTAAATGCATTGAAAATATCATCTAATCTTTCAAAGTCGATATTCTGAAATGTAAAATCATTTGAAATCTCACTTCCCTGATTTATTCCCGTTGCAGCCAAAATAGCTGCTGAATCTTGATTCAAGTTATGGATGACCCTATTTATAGCTGTTTCTAAATTTTCATTCTGTTGAATAATATTGTTTGCTACTATATATTTTGCTAATATTTCATCAATGTCTGTTTGAGGGCCATTAGTGGGTGTGGTAAGGCTCATTAAATAATGACGAAGCTTATGAACACCTTTACCAGAGAATACACAAAATATTTGCCTTTGGTTCTCACTAAAATCATGTGGAGCAGGTCTGCAAAATGCTGTGATATCTGGCCTTAAAAAGGATGGAACTGCCGTCAAAGATAAATGGGATAATTTCGGACACGCCATCAATAATTCATAAATTGGATAGATAGTCAAGTTTGAACAATATGATAAATGTACTCTTTCCAAGCCATCATTTCTTCCACGCAACGATATCATATTTAGCAACCCTTCATCAGTCATCTGAGAACATTTAACTAATCCAATTCTCTTTAATTTTACTAAATCAGCAAGTTCATATAAGGTACGATTTGTAAGATTTGTACAACATGCAAAATCAACATATTGAATTCTAGGACAGGATTGAACTAGAACTCGTACACCTTGGTCTGTGATATTGAAGCAATGGCCAAAATGAACGGTTTGTAAGTTTTTGCCCAGCCTTGCTAGATTGAATAGTGATGCATCTGTTACTCTACTGCATTTCCCTAAGAATATGTTCCTTAATTTAGGTGATAAATCTACTAATTTCTCAATGGTCCTGTCAGTTATATTCTCACAGCTTGAAAAATCTACTAATCTTAATGCAGGAAGCTGCTGAAGTTTCTTCACAAGTTCTAAAAACACTCTATCAGTAATCTTTGAATTATGTGTAATTCTGAACTCTCTTAGCTGATTTAATTTAAGAAATAATTTAATTAAACCCTTGTCTGTAACATTTACACTATTAGTTATATCGACTTCTACCAATATTGGACATTTATCTGCCATAATCTCTAATAACTTATCATCCATCAAAGTATTGGATGTGATTTTAACTCTTTTTAACATAGGGACACTTGAAGTGAACATCTGTAACGCATAAAAACTAATGTTACCAGCTGACGGTACATAAAAGCCTTGAACTCTCTTACAACTATCAGCTAATGTTAAAAATACATCATCATAAATTTCCTTGATACCTGTAATATCTACACTCTGTAAATATTTGCAACCTGTAAGGACAGCAGCTACCGGTCTACTTGTTATATGCTTACAGAATACCAAAGTTAAACGTTCTAAATTGAAACACCCAACAAAATAGTATAAATAGTCATCATATAAATAATCTCCAACAAATGAAAAATTCAATCTTTTAATCATTAAACGGTAGTTAAACATTGTATCTTTGGAATCCAATTTCATGGTTCTTAAAAACAGATCTAACTGACTTTTTTTATTAATATGCGGCCTATAATAAAGTATTTTAACAATTATTAATGCCCATAACTTGCATACAGTTAGTAAATTCACAATCTCAGATTTTGAGGTTAACTTGTCCAGAACTAAATGAAGAATTTCAGAGGGAAGTTTATGCAGGGGAAATGTAGAATTGTTAGATTTTCTTAAAAACAACTGTTGTAAAACTTGATCATCATTTGTTGTTGTTTTTGACTGATAAACATTCGTAGGCATTAATTGAGGTTCTGTATTCTCAAAAGGCATAACAAATTCATTCATATCAAGGCGATTCAAATAGGACTGATGTTGAAGAGGAAAGTTTTCTATCTGGTGATTTTCTCTTCTTGCTCTTATATAAACCTCAAGATGTCCTTTAAAGTCATTTACAATGTCTGCAATTTTCACTCTCAACTTTTGTAAAGCTACTGTCTCTGTCTCCATTGCTCTCAAACTAATCTTCTGTAAAATGTTAATGCGATGAATCAGATCTGGATTATTTATATATCCCATTGACATTAACATCATTTGATGTTGTTCAATTTGTTCAATCTTTTCCTTCCTTCTATTGTCAATCGTTTCAAAACATAATTTTATCTTTTCATCAAATGCTGATTGAAATAATTTAATATTTTCGATGTCACTTTCTGTAAGATATGGTGCATACAAAGATATATCGATTAGTGGTTGATTGTAATGTAACAGTAATTCTTTTGCCTCTTCCATGTGATCATGTCTTGCATCATTATTAAGGGTATGGACTATAGTGGATGGATTATTTATAACATCAACCATGTCCACATCCCTATTCTCTTCGGATTGGTGCATTGACATATTTTGTGATTGTTGTATTCTTGAGTTGCTAAATAATGGTATACGATTTTGGATATTTATATATTGTCTATTATTAAGCATCTGTTGACTATGTAACGGAACATGGCTACCTTGAAAGTTGTTATTATTATTTATATCTGACTCCATTTATTAATAATTTTTAAAATTTTCTAAAAGGAAGTAAACTACTTTTGTCTGATTTAAGGAAATTTTGAAAGTATGAAATTAGGTAACAAATATACTACAAAAATCTCAAATTGCGTTACTTTCTTATCTTTATGTATGTTTGAGTTTTTATGAATACAAAAAGATTGAAAATATTTAATTACTACGGCCAAAATATCGGGTTCAACAACCTATCAAAGAACAAAAATTAAAAAAAAAAAATTGTTTCTAAGGTTAACTAGCTGATCTTCTGTAACTTCAATTAGGATAATTTGACTATAATATCTTAATCTGTTTCCTATTTTCTTCTTTCTTTACCTTTAGAATGATTTAATAGACCAGAATATTAAGACGACAAATTGATTTAGTGAGGATAAATCGAAAACACATATAGAAAATTAACAAGCGACTTCCTTCAACTACAGACTCATTTTTGTCCTAATTTCGATCTTCTAGATCCGCCTTACTTTACCACTCTTACAATATTGCATAATAATAAACCGTTTGACTTTTTTACAAAAAAAAGAAAAATTGACAAATGTGGAATGATTCAAACTTCAAAAATACAGTTTCCTTACGGTCATATCTTACGAAACAATAAAAGAAGTGGAATATATACAGCAATTACAGTTGTACAATTGCGTAAAGGAAGAGAGACAGTAAAAAAGATGTCTTGCTGTGGAGGAATGGGTGTCTCTAGAACATTTGCTAGCTATCTAACTAACAGAATTAATATTTTAATATATATAGTGAAAATGAATGTGAAAATTCTTTTTATTATCTATTAAATGTATGTAAATGCATAGTTATGTATAAATATTGCATTATGTAGACTGACAATTGTAAAATTTACAGTTATTAGAATGAAAAAAGGAAAAAAAAAAAAAAAAAAAAAAAAAACAGAAAATGTGAGGAGCCAGTCCTCAATCATAATACAGCAGTACAATACTGTTACAGTGTAAAGATTGAATATCTCTTAACCATTATACCTAGTAACATCTAGGTATTGATTGGAACTACTACTAGGTTGTAAAATGTTTGTGTTGTTATTTTGATTGGTTATACTTAATTGAGGCAATGAAACTTGTGTCCCATTTCCCAAATAAAGTGAATCCATTTGTGAAACTAGATCATCTTTCCCAATATTTGCAACGTATGCATAATTATTGTTGCCAGAATAATTGTTAGAAGGGAAACCACCTGGGTAATTATAATAGCTAGTGTTATTCGAAGAAACACCACCATTAGAAGTTACTGGTTGTAATTGTTGCATTGATAACGGGTTATTACTGAAATTACTCATCAATGTATTATGTCTTGAATTGGAACTGCGCACACTTGACATAGACACACCTCTCATATGGTTTGTAGTTTCGATGTTATGGATATGGGATGTACTTCGTTTGTGCTTTAACTGACCATTGACCATTGTGGTTTGCACAGGCTGAAATCCAATCTCTTCCATCAATTTACGATGTTGTTGTGCATTTGGTATATCTATAACCAATTTTCTCACTTGTTTAATAATATGTGCTTTTATATCTTCTTCTAACAATGAAATAGATAGAACTTTGTAAATAAAAGTTGGACCATTATTTGTATCATTCAAGATTTGTCTTAAAGTATCTGGTGGTTCGTTAGAAGAGAGTTTATCAAACACTGCTTCTAAAATATCCATTCTAGCTTTAGAATCACCTCTATAATTTAATATCTTTAAAATAGTCAATGAAGCTAATCTATGACAACAAAGTTCAACTATATTATTTAATAACTCTGAAACAAGAATAGAATATCTATTTGGCAAATCACATGTATCTAAAAACCATGTTAACAGCAACGTACTGTTGTTATTTGTGGCTAGATATTTGGCGTATATCACAATTATCGAAGCTAATACCAATGTTTGTTCCGTAGTTATGATATCGTTTGCCTCTAAGCATGCTCTTACAGCTCTGGATCCATATCTATTTTGAACAATAACCCAAAAATTTGCAGTAATACTCTCGAATATAATACTATTCCATGGATATCCATATTTCAACACACATTGAATCACATAGTTACCAAATTGATCATTAAATAAAGGAACACAATAATTATAGATACCTCTAATCACAAACATTCTTTGCCTTGGTGTGGTTGCCATGGTAATCATCTTTTGGCATGCCCATGTACCGTTTTTATGAACGCCCATCGAGGCTAAATAAAGGTTAGTCTTTCTTAACACAATATCTTTAATAATATCGGATGATCTTTCAAATAATTTTTGGACAATGGTGTTTCCTAAGTAGTCTGAACTCAATTCTGGTAACTCATCCAGCATGCAAATTGCTAGCTGTTCTAATTCTAAGTCACTTAAGGAGTTGTTGTCGATAGCTTTACGTAACTCTCTTAACGTAGGCGCATCAAAATCTTTATTACTTAATGGATCGGGCAATGGACCAAAATTAGTAGTATCAGAAGTTCCATGGAAATTATAAGAAGATTGTAACAAAGAATGGATTTGTTTAACGTCTCTTTTGGCATCAAATGTATCAATAATATCCTGTAATTCTTCCCTATTTTCTTTCAAAGATGGAGGAGGTAAGGTGAATGGGCAAGTATCTTTTTCCATAGTGGTATGTGAGGGATGCATATATGAACTATAATTCATGTTAGTATATTGCTGTTGTTGTTGCAAGTAGTAGGGGTATGGGTTAAATACTGGAATTGAAACATTACCATTTTGTTGGAGCGTTACTGCACCACAATGTAACTGTTCTTGTAAAAGAGATTGTTGTATGCCATTATCTTTAGAATTCAGCATAAATTGTTCAGTCCCACCTAAGGATTGAGCTTGATTATGCATTGGTAATATTTTAGCGTAGTATACTTCACTTGGAGCTCCAACTACAGAGACTTCTTTACCTTGTAAAGAAGTCATTGCACGAGTTGCACTTTCTACACTATCAAACTCTACTAAAGCAATATTGATATTACTAAAAGTTCTGGCAGACAAAACTTTACCAAACTTTGAGCATAACGTTGCTAATGATGTACTTGTCAAATTAATGGCATTACTTAAGTTAGGTTGTTGTCTTTGTAATGAAAAAATGTTAGAAATTGAAATAGTATCGGTTGGAAGTAAATTTGTTATTTGGTTTATTGATGGTACATTTAAATCCATGGAAACCCAGTTTAAAGAATGCGGATCCATATCGTCGCAGACAAATGGTATATCAAGGTTTGACTCAGATGGTTCATTGGTGTTAATGTGATTGGTATTTATATTCGGAATATAATTGGTTGAGGCAACTATATTTCTATTTAAGTTTTGTTCACCATATAATGGAGCATCTATATAGACGCTTGATGCATTGGACATAGATCTTTGTCTATGAGTAGAAGAGTTGTTTACCCATAGCTTGTTTTGATTTAAGGAAGGTTGTACTGATAAAGTATTGCCTAAACCATTATCATTTGCAATCACATTTGTGCCAGAGAGTGTGGGCACAATAGAATCATAGTAATTATTATTATTGTTGTTGTGATTATTATGATTATTGCCTGTACTGGATATCATAGATGTATGGAATGGATGAATCATGTGAATACCTGAATTTGCGTCATTTGTCCATATAGTTTGATTTTGAGTAGTAGAAGACATAGAAGTAATTTGAGAAGTTACTGTATTTTTCCTCGTCCTGGAGATATTGTCATTTCCATTTAGATTATTTATAGATGATGGATTTAATTGATTAGATAAAGAAAGACCAAATGAATCATTTGATGTCCTTGGACCACCTAACATATGATTACTTGATTCAGGAAACTGTATAGGCTCATTAGGTGGAGTCAGATGACCAGATATAAAATCATTTATAGAATCATCTTTCATTGGTACAGGGTTCTCTGAAGTATTTTGTTCTAAGACAATATTTGGAAGATTTATAGTGGATTCAGAATTGCTATTAGTTGGAGTATCCTCGTTTTTAGATCCATTCTTCTTTGAGTGATGTAACTTTGCACTAATTGAAGGTAATAAATTACTTAATGTATTGGAGAATTTTCCAGCTCTTGTTCTGTAAGACCCAATTTTTTGTGGAGATTCAATATCAATGGATTTTATATCTTCCTCATATATTGGGATAGTAATTCCAGGATCGATAACTTCTGGGATACTATTCGATATGCCTTTACTAACATTATTGGTGCCCGTCCCACTACTGTTATCGAGATTATTACTATTGTTATTATTGTTGTTATTATTATCAGTACTTCCTGCAGTAGTATTACTAATACTACTTGTACGGCTGTTTTGTCGATAGACACTTTTTTTAATGACCATCCTGTACCTTATTGGATATTATTTCCGATAAACTTGAAAAATCGATAGTTAAATATATGTTTATATTATAACTAAATAAAAAGAAAATGGAATTAAATCTATGTTCTGTTATTTTTTTTATTTTATAAAAGTAAATATATTTGCACAAGCTAGCTAGTGATTATTGTACAGTTAGCAGAATTTAGTATAGTTGTGTTAATTATATCACAAAGGAGACAGGGGGAGTTTGCTGGGGAACTGTAAAATATAAAAACCAAAACAAAAAAAAAATATTTGAAGTTAAAAAGAAGTTACGTAGATATGATTCTATTACAACAAATAATAAAATAGTTGTAAAGTGTTCTAAGGATTAGACAACGAAAAGGAGTGTGTAAGGTAGTTTATAGTTACTACTTACTATTTATTTTTTTTCTCTTTATGGATGTGGCTTTGCAAAGAAAATGGTGTTTCAATAACTACGATACTACTACCGTAAGCAATTTGGTATACTTAATAAATTATCTATGCATTCATTCATTCATGCATTCATTCACTTATTCATTTGTTTGTTTGTTTAATAATATGTCACCTTTAAATTCTCAATATCTCGTAAAAGATGATCCAAGGTTTAAAATTAGATAAATAAGTAAAAAAAACTGAAAAAAAGAAAAAAGAAAAGGCGAACTGCGCCATTTAAAAAAATTTTTTGTTTCTTTTTCTTATTTTTTAATTTTGATGCCACATAATAAAAGGAAAAAGTTGCAGCCCCCTTTTTTTTTAGACGGAATAAACAGAAGAATTTACATAAACCGCTGCGGAATACACAATCCCGGTTGGTATACAATGTTAAATACACATCTTAAGATACTTACAAATAATATATGTGTATATGTGTAAGAAAAATTATATGGCCTAGAGGGAAGAGAGTGTTCAGGTTGTTTCGAAACGCCAATTTTTTAGTATGATACACTACTCATTGGCGGTCGGAGAACCAAAAACATTCCAATATTACTATATATTCGAATGTGTATTATGTACTGAGATTTGTTCAACATAATGCCTGCTTGTTTAACTTCAATCTGTTATGTGCTTTTTTTCTTCTTCTACTGCAAAATATAGGAATACCTGATAGTAGGTACTAAGTTGTGTGCCATAATATTTTTTTATTGGAATATGCCACTGTTTTTAATATTAATGGCATAAGTAATAGTAAAAAGAATATACATAATACAAATTATCTAACTTTGCTATTGTGTGGTCTTAATAAACATCTCTGAAAGTCCTAAACGCCGTACATTCATTTAACTACAACGGTTACTAAATGTTTTATAATGTTTGTTTATATATACAGGTTACTTTTGATTGAAAATAAGTGTTAATAGTTGTTTGGCAGAATACATTGTTTAACTAGTGGAATTTTCTTATTAGTAAATTGAAATTCTCAGATTTTTTCTATTTTTACTGTTTTTACTTACAAAAAAAAAACAATAGAAACGTTGTGGGAAAAATATAAATAATAAGGTAACTAGGATTGGTTATTGTTCTTTTTTTGTTTCCAGATTTCAATTTCCAGTTTGGGAAATTCTTTGAGTAAACATCCCGTCCATTTGGTGGTTTTCCCTTTTAGGAAATTATATAAACATTAACTTGTTTTTGTTTCGACTTGTTCTTGTTTATTTACTTTCTGAAGGACTACTAACAAAATATAACTACAAATCAAGATGGTTAGTAGTTGTATCTTAAATACATCTAAAAAAACAGTAAACAAAATCATACTTTTATATTGAATATGTTTGTGCACTGTTGACACCTCTAATTAAAACTCAAAGCAGATAAGGCTCTTTTAGCCAATATTATTGTTGTTACTATTGTTGTTGTTCTTTTATTGTAATAACAACTATATCATATATATATATGTACATATTTTTTTGAGATCATATAAAACAATTTTGGTACAATTAGAAAATAAGAATTCATAAATACAACAATGGATCCTGAAACCACCTTAGAGCTTTTGTACAAAGAATTGGATAATTCCATGTTACAAAATGAAAAAAGTTATAATGAAGAGATAATGGAAAGTTTAAATCGAAAAGAACAAGACAAATACTTAACAACGCAAGACTCTAAGATACCTGATGATGAAGTTAATACACAAGTAAATTCAAATAGTAGTCTATTTCTATCATCTCCTTTCAAGATACAACAAACAAATAACTCACAGTCAAAGATTCACAATGATTCTGAAAAATCTAGTATTGGAAATGTAAATATAGAAAGTTTGTCTGGTGGTACATATATTAATCTTTCACAATCCTGTACAAAACAAATGAGTCCTAATTCTCTTAAATTAATCAACATATTAGCAGAACAAAGTAGTGAATCTGATGTAAAAAGCGAAACATGTAAAAGCAGAGAGACAGAAGATGGTACTGAAAAACTTGATGTTGTGGTTTTAGAAAGGATTAGAAAACATGCATCACTTCCTAGATCTTTTAGTCTTGGCTCTACTATTCCATTATTGACTCCAGAAATAGAGGGAAATAATTTTAATCAAATATCGGATCAATTATCACCAATAAATATCTATAAAAATGATAATATACAATCTTCTCCAGAAATACTACATTCACCCTCTAGAATCCCAATAGCTCATAATATGTCCCTTCAAGAAAATGTAGCTAATATTTTTTTAAATAAATCGGTAGCAAAGATACAGAGTGCTAACGGCACAGATAGAATATTTGAACAATTTAACCTGGATGTACCAACAACTAGATATTCTTCAGGTTCATCTTACAATGATGATAAAATAGAACTTTCTACTACACAGATAAAGGATGAGTTTAATTTGTTAACAGACCCAGTTAAACATGATAATGAACAAATGCATAGTTCAGATAAAGAGAAAATACCCAGTGAAGTGATATCTAATTTTGGAAAATTGTATAAAAATAGAATGATTAGTATTGCTACCTCAATTGGTGACTACCAGTCAGCTAAGGAAAATCAAACAAAATCACTTCCAGTCTCAGAAACAGAGGAATCTGTAGCAGATCTTAATATATCTGTAGGAAATAATTTTTTCAATACGATATCTTCGAATATGAAAAATATTGAAATTACATCAGTCACAAATAGCGAAATGGTAAAATCTGATGTACCTTCTTCATGTTCATTTTATTCAGAGTCAAATTATTCTCAGCTTTCTAGATCTACTGGATGTGAGAAATTTAAAAGACAATCTCTAAATAATGCTAATGATGAGCGTGATAATAGTATAGGAGAAGGTGTGTTGGCATCAAAAGCATTAATTACAAACAATGCTAAAATAAATCAAGAAAATTCCATGGTTTCTGAACTACAATATGATTCTTTTGCCTATAAAATGCAACCAAATAACGTGTTGTTGAAATCTGTAGAAATGAGTAATGTAGAAACAAATATCGAAGGACAACAATCTTCAATGAATGAATCTTTATCTCATTCAGTAAGGCAATACTCTGAGTCCGTTGATTTTAAAGAAGAAGAGGAAAACAAAGAGAAAGGGGAAAAGGTATTTTTGTCCACCTCTAGAATAAAAATAGATATTGGGAATAATACTAAGAATGTATCTGGAAGTGAGGATCTTCGTGATAATGAACAGGTGGTTTATGAAAAACAATTAGATGTTAGAATCCCATCAATTCCAAAGGAACCTGCTTTGGAGTCCAAGTTTATAGATGATATTTTTAGCCCAGAAGATGATTTTTCATATACTATTGAAAGAGAAGTATTGATGAAACCTGATAATTATCTAGCTATATGGCGTCTTCAGGAGAAAAAAGAACCAGCTCTTGACTTAAAGGTGAAAAAGGATTCATCAGCTGCTTATTTGGAAAGAAATGACAAAAAAGGAAACCTAAAGGTAGAAAATATTAATTATTCATTTAAACCTAAGTTAATACATAATACAAAAATCAATTACCTTGAAAAAAATAAAACTGAAAATGGTATGATAACCTCTTTGAGCCAAGAATTTGAAATAGTCTTGAATAATTTGATAGCAGAACCTCCATCAAGATCAGCAAGTATCATTCATCATCCAATAGAAATATGGCCAAAATCTACCTGTAATACAAATTTGGAAATGTGCCAACATTCTAGAGATGTTTCGGTTGTTGATGTATTTGGTGAAGAATTTTCCTCAGAAACTTTGAAAACACCAGGAAAATTGGCATCGGTCAATATTGCTGATAGTGTCAAAAGTTTCCATGTCGATGAAGAAAGTGCTAATGTGAGTATTTCTCCAACAACTCCGATTAAGAAATCTCCGTATTCTAATAGAGCATTTAATAAGGTTACTGGACATATATCTAGTCCATTTAAGGTAATAACAGAAGAGAAAAGAAAACCAAAGTCTAAGAGTGTCAAAAAAAGTAATGAAGAAATAATCAGTTTGGAACAGTCAGTTGATAGTTTTGTAAGAACCCAGGAAGAAACTGTTAGTCACTACCAGACCAAAAATGAAAGGATTCCTGATTCTGATCCTGAAACAGGTTATCTTTTTATTAACTTAGATAGCGTGTCAATTCAATTAATCAGTATAAAGCAACACGATGCCCAGTTTAGTTTAGAGATAGACAATGGTATCAATGTCACAAAGACGGAATGGAAATCTGTATCTAATGAAAAATGTTTAATTCTAGACAATCAATTATGCATACCAATTTCAAAAGGAAAAGAAGAAAAATTATACCTCACATTGAAATGTAAATATAGAAGACCGCAGAAACAGTTAGTAGAAGTAGTTGAAAAAGTTCGTGTTGGAAAATCATTTGGCGGATTAGGTAAAAGCAAATACATTTATGAAAGAAAATTTGCTGAAAGAAAGGTCAATTATGATGAATGGGATTACTTATTTGCACAAGATGGATCGTTTGCTAGAGTAGAGTTTGCTATTAGCAATAATTTCTTAGAGGACCATAAGAAGTATAAACAGTCATTTGATACTAAAAATATGCTAAATCAGTGGGCTAAGGTGATTCCGAATAAGGACAGTAATCAGAAGACATTATCAAAAGATCTTTTACGTCGTGAGCCATTTGTTATCGCTTCATTAAAATATAACGCATATTATGCAGAAAGAACTGATCCATTAGAAAAATTTCCAAAAACCTTAAAAGATGCTATTTCAATGGCTGAAAAATTCAAGAAACAGCAAAGCGTTACAAAGGAAGGGTATCTTGTACAAGATGGTGGTGATTTGAATGGTTTAATAGAAAAAAGGTATTTTAAACTTTGTGGAACTAATCTGACTGGGTATAATGAAAGTACTATGAAACCAAAAATAACCATTAATCTTTTGAACGTTAAAGAAATTATAAGCACTATGGATGAAGAGAATTTTAATGGAAAATCATATAGAAATTTCACTAATCTATTTTTGTTTGGTGAATGTTTCACATTGATTTTTAAAAATAATGAAACAATTAGCTTTAATTGTCAACTATCTGGAAAGGAGACTAGAGAATGGTATTTATGTTTAAAGGATATTATTAAGATGAATGTAACACATCAACCATGGATTAAAAGATTAGCCGATGACCTTTAAAGGTAAATTAAGACTTATACTAAAAAGACACTTCTTTGCATTAATTATAATTATATAAAACTGAATATTCATATTGTTATCTATTTAATCAATTATTAATTGTATTCTATTGATTTTTCTTCATTTTTCTTTCAAGAAAATTTGCATATATTAGTTTAAAAATCTATATCAACTATTTAAGTATGGTATATGGGTAATACTATTATCGTTGCTGATTTCTTGTATTATTATTAATAGTGTTATTATTATTACTATTATTTCTAATATTTGGTTGGGGATTTATTGGTAGTATCCCTGGCATTCCAAATGGTGCAAACCCACCAAACATTGGCATAGTAGGAAATGCCTGAGGCATAGCAGGAGATGATGTATTTATCATTGATGGATTATTAATTCCAGTGTTTATTATGTTTTTGTTGCCACTAGTTATATTTGAATTGTTACTGTTATTGATATTTAAAGGACTGTTGGTGTTATTAATACTGTTATTATTAATCATATTATTGGAGGATGTAGAAGAGTTTACATTTTTGTTTGGATCAAAATTAGTCTTAATATCCAATTTACCCTGCTGCTGCAGTGTGAGTAAACCCATAAGTATTCTTCTTGGATTATATTCATCTCTCAATCTTTCTTGTCTATGCAAATATTCTGTCCATGTGTATTCATTGAAACCGAAGTTAAAATAGTCACTAATATTAGCACCAGGTTGTCTCCAAGGTTTTTCTTTTAACACTTCTGGATCAATTTCTGTAATTGGTCTTCCATCAAAGAGACCATCTTTATCAAGGTCAATGGATCCAGCCTCAATATTGTCAGGTTTTCCATTTACATCTAAATTTTTCTCGTTTATACTTAGGGTATCATTTTTATTTTTATTTAATTCTGAAATTTTACCTGATATATCAGTTGATTCGGTAGAAACTACACTAATAGTTTCACTGGCAGCTGTTTGTGAACCTGTAATATTTTTGGATCTGGCATCCAATCTCGTGGTGTCTGGACCTAAACTGATAATAAATTCTACATTATATTCGTCGTCTTCTTCTGCTTCTTCTTCGTCATTATCTATCTCTTCATCTATATCATCTATATCATCTCCTTTGTCCTCATCTGTAGATACCTTATTACTTATATTTTCATTATTGTGTCCATTATTATGTGCTGTGGTAGTATTATTTTTTGGATTAGTACTTTGAATATTTTTTGAAGTTTCGTTTTTATTAGTATGATCAACTTTGTGTAACTTTTGATTAGTCACAAGGTGATCTTCATTATCCGATCCATATAAAAATTTTTCATCCTCATCACTAGATTCCATATCGAATGAATTAAAATTGATTTGATTGTTAGTTGGCTTTTTTCTTACACTTTTCTGTGAAGTTGCTAAAAATGAATAAGGTTGATTTCTAATTTAAGACATACGGGAGTATATTATACCGAACTTTCATTATGTACCTATTTTAAAGGAATCTTTTTAATTGTCTTTTCTTTTAGTTGTAGAAAGAAAAGAAATGAAGGTTTGCAAACAAAGCTAGTTGTGTTATTTTTCTCTAGTTGAATTCATTTCTTTATTTTGTTTTTTCTTCTGACTAAGTAGGGTATTGTTAAAATTTAGAATTTATTTGTGTTAGTAATATAGGGTTAAGATAAATTTTTAACTTTTTTAAATGTTTTTTTTTTGAACTTTTCTACTTAGAGTAGAAATTAATCAAAACCTGAGGTGAGTGTTTGGCATTATATAAGAAAGATTGAAGACAACAAATGACACAAAGATATGCAATTAAAATACAAAGTAAATTTAATTAAATCTTCTCTTTTCCAGTTTTTTTTTTGCAAATTTTAAGTAGAGCATTTCATAAGTAATCTTTGTTTTGGGGGTATATAGTGGTAATATTGAGAATTTAAAGAACTACTCAATAAAGTTACAAGTTTTGGTACCTTACATGAAAAAAGGTAAACATGAAAGTTAATATTGACCAAAATACATATACACAGAAATATATCTGTAAGTAATTTTCGATAGAAATTAACCTTTCTGTTAATTGTTTTTTTTATTAAGCACTATTAACAACACCAAAAGGCATTAAGGCAAATATAAATATATGTATGTAGATATGTATAAGCTAAACTGTGTAAAAAAGACATTATTCTTAAACACAATAAAATAGCTACCTCATTCCTGTTTTTCTTTTTATTTGTTTTTTTTTTTTTGTGGTTTAACCTGTATGCATTGGTTCATTTAAATTTTGTTACTTTTATGCCATGCTAGGAGCATCAATTAAAAATATGATTTTGAAAATCTATAAGAAACTTCTTGTAATCTAATCTTATCCATAATGTCTTGATTAGTGTTATGGATACTATTTTCTGGGTTTTTAGAATCACTATTGATAAGTCTACCTAAAGTTTTTGTATTATATCGGTTTAATTTAGTTTCGATTATTGTGATAAAATTAAAATCAAAAGAGCAATAATTTAGGTTGCTGTTCACATTATTACTCAATTTGTTTTCAGTCTTTTGTGAATCTGATCCCTTTAAAATTAGTCTATTTTCTTTTATATTGTTATGTGAAATTTTTTCAATGTTTTTTTTATATTTTTTATTATCTGCATTTTTATCACTGGAGATCTCTTTTTTAATTTTAGTGTTTTTTTGATCATTTTTTGAAAACAACGATGAATAATTAGAAAAAGTAGATAAAATATCAAGATCAAGATACTTTTTTTTATATTTTTTATCCCTTTTCTTATTCTTTCTTTTGCTATTACTTCTTTTTAAACAATCTTTGGAATAATAACTAGTGAAATCATAATCATTGCCACATTGACAACCATTTGTAACAATATTTTTTTCATTATTATATTCATTCGACCTTAAATATTGTTCATAAGTCAAATTTTCTGTTTGAAGTAATGAGCAATATATATCATTTGATCTTAAAGGTGCGGGACTAAAAATAGTAAATTGTTGTGGACAACCTTCAAAAGAAGGTGTTAGTGAATCTATAATTGGCAGTGTTTGGAATTGAGTTTTTTTAGTTGATATGTCTGCACAATCGTCTTCAAAACTATTTTGAATATATGGAGACAAATACTTCACATGTGTTTCAATATTCAAAGAAGATTCCAAACTAAAACTTTTATCATAAAAAAGGTTATTATTATTATTAATATCCATCATAATTGTATTTTTTGTTTTTGTTGTTGTATTAGTAATACTGCTATAAGAATCATAAATACTTTCAACATCATAATAATCAAACCCATAATAAAAACTATCATTAGTGGATAAAAAATCACTGCTGTTGCTATCACTACAGCTACTACTACTATTACTATCGCTGATTTTATTTTTCTCTGTAGTTGCACCAGCAATATTCAATGTTGTAATCGGTGTTTCGCATTGTTTAAATTCTGGTATATAATATACCTTATCATCGATATCAGGTAACTGTAGTATAAAAGTGTCAGTCATTAGCTCCAAACAAAAAAAAAATAAAGGGGAATAAAAACAAATAAAAAAACCAGAAAAAAGATATTAGAGTATGAGATTACACGACAACTGTTTTATCCGATTTCCCAACTCTGTTGATGTAGTTGTGACAGGTTATGCTTCAATTATGGAACTGATTTCCAAAATGAGTATACAACAAAAAAGTAAATAAAATAAACTTAATTAATACATATTATTAGATAATCAAGTGCTATGAATTCCATGAAAGCATCAGCAGAATAATAAAAAAAAACCCCAAATTTGGCGTTCTTTAAATACTCAAGATTCTTTTTAAAAATAAAATAAAGAATGAAAAAACAAAAAAAAAAAAAGAAGAAAACTACTACAACTAAATTACACCTTTAATCATCAGGTTCCTTCAGTGCAACCCCTTCTCCAATCCCTTTCTATATCTTTTTTTAAAAAATAATATTTAATATTACATTTATGTATGGCCATATGTTAATTTACAGATGCATACGAATCTAAGAGATATGTTAATCTATCTTAGTTTGGTAAAAAATAAAAAATAAAAAAAAAGAAAAACTCTTTTTTTTTTTTTAAATAATAGAGGTTTGAACTAAAACTTTTAAAATTGTGGATCTTTTTTCTATTGTGCCTTTTTCTCTTCTTTTGTTTTAAGAAGAACAACAACAATACAAAATTGCAACAAAGGTAATATATAAATTAACATCAATAAAGAACAACAAGACTATTAAGAATTCACTTAAGTGCGCCAATTCTTAATTGTGATATTTTTGTCAATGTTGTGGCTATTATTAAGTTAACTGTCAACACAAATGGAAATCCCTTTCTTTGTTCTCTATTGTCATACCAACTTCCACATACGTTGTTAGAGAATTCTATATATATATATAGATATTTATATACACTTATAGATATATACCAATAAAGAAATAACGAGACTGGACTTTTAGATAGAGTCGTTCGGTAAAATGCTGGGGTTTGAAAACAAATAGTAACAATAACAAAACAAACAAACAAACAAAGAAACTCTGATTCAGTTTTGTGATTATTTCTTAGATCATTCTTCCATTGTTATTTTCTTGTGTAAACTTCTTTTTCCTTTTCTAATATACCTTGGTTTATATCCGTTGCTCAATTACAGTTGGTGATAATATTTTATGTTAGTATCGCTGGTCCCCCCTCTCCAATCCTTCTCCTAGATTCTAGAACATAACCTTCAATATGTTTATTTGAATATATTTATCAATCGATATCAAATAAACAAACAAACCAAAAAAAATAGGGATTTGTACATGTAGACGTATGAGTTATATACTATCATTTCTTTTACATTCTTTCATTCTTTATTACAAACCAAATGAATGATTATAGTCATATATTTGTTGTTGTGTATTACTACTCATTTTGACAGCGGCTATTTATCTTCTGATACCACTATTTTTAGTGGAAATACAACAACAAATTTTAAAAACAAAAAAAATAAAAAAACACAATGCAAATTTAAGCGCCTTGGATCAGAAATGTTTTATTTTTCCAAAAATAACAAAAGCTAAGGAAAAATAAAAACAAATCAATTAAAACCAAAATTAGTAAAACGACATACATCCGAAAACAATAATAGGCAACTTCTCCATCGATTATTAAATGACATTTTGTTGCAACAAAACATAATAGGTGTAGTGATGTAATTAAGTAGAATTACGAAATCCAAACATTAACAATGTGAAAAAAAAAAGAAAAACACAAATTAAACGATTCAAAGACTTGTTTAAACCCGCACACACATATATACCAATACCAATATCAATATCAATATTAATAAAAAAATATTACAAAAAGGAAATTACAGAAATAACGATGGTTTAAATTTCTCTGATAGTTTGCTATTGTCTCTTATGAAAAAGTCTATATACAGCAAAAATAAAAAGAAAAAAAATAAATTAAAATATCCTTATGATAAATAAAAGCTTACATAGTTTTCTATTTAAATTACTCTATTATGTTGATTTAGGGTATTTTGTAATTATCCTTGTAAATCATGTTTAGAGTTTCAATGCAAGTGAATCTGAAACAGTTTTTAATAGAAGTTCAAGAATAAATAATGATGTATGTGTTTTCAAAAAAGAAAAAAAAAATAAAACCTTCTTACATCCATATTCAGTATTACTATATAGTCATATCTCAAGTAGATAATGTATAAGTAAGAATCTTACCTTCTTTGCCATATACACTCATATGTTTTTTTAAAAGAAAAATTAACACAAGAAAAAAAAATTTTTTTTCTTTTATCCAGGTAAAGTAGTGTTTTTTTTTTTTTTTTTTTAAGTAGTCACAAATGAGCCCTAAATATCTCTCCCTTTCTTTCCCTCCTCCAAGCCTATTTAAATTTTAAATATACTCTTATTAACAAAAGAAAAAACTACCCATTATTCATTGTTTGCAAAAACATCAAACTCTACTTACCTGGCCATTTAAAAAAAAAGTAGTTCCCTACAAGTATAAGGAACAGATCATGGTAGACTAATATATAATTTTAAGAAAAAAAAAAGAATAGAAAACATTAAATATAACCAAAACAATACACAGCGCGTTTAAACAGTCGGTAAATTATACACATCTTTATTTTATTTTATTTTATTTTATTTTATAGAAAACAAGCACAGACACCTTCGATAATGATATCTAGTAAATTATTAATTCCCTTTCATTTAGAAAATAATAAAAAAAAACTATTTTAGTAGGAAACACACAATACAACTTCAATTATTAATATTGTATAAATATAAATATATATTTATTTTTGTGTGAAAGTTTAAAGGCAAAAGAATAACATGAATCTTTATTCAAACATTATAATGTATTAATTTGACTGATAGCTCTTATAAAAAAAGTTGTCATCTTAAACAATTCATCATCATATATTATTATTATTATTATTGTTTTTTTTTTCTCTTTATTTTTTTATTTTTTTTTATTACCTGCAAAACTTCAGTGACCATGTGAAGGTTTTCATTCAACTCTCCCCTTTTTTTTCTTCGCCGGTTTTCCGATGCTAAAATAGAAGACAAAATGAAATTGTGCCCAACACCTTCGGACTAACGGAGTTTCTTTTATCTTTTTTTTTTCACTTCCAATTTATTTTGTTGTTGAAGTTATTGGATGAATGAATTAATGAATAAGGCTTACTTCACAAAAACATTTTATTGTGTCATTTCGATCCACTGGCGAAATATCTCCATAGGCAGCTAAATAGTTGCAAAAAGGATATTGTGCTGTAAGACACTTGATAAATATTGCCATTACTATTATTATTACTATTGCTATTACCATTGTAATGATGATGATGATAATAATGATTCTTAAAAATGGAAAAATTGGTTTGAACTGGTGAATAAATAATTGATTTAGAAGAACGAATACTATTTGTGTTATTGATTACTAATTCTGCTTCTGGATCTTTCTTGTGTTGTGTCATGTGGTGCTGTACGCCTGTGGGTTATCCTGTCCCAATTGTTGTTCTGTTGCAGTCCAGATTTCTGTCTAACGACATAGACTTGCGCTTTTGTGGTTGTCCGTTGTACACTCCTCTCTTCTGTTTGGCTTCACACACACACACACTCTCTCTCTTCCTTTTTTTTTGAATTGCTTTATAATCCTACACCACATCTCGGTTTAATGGGGAACTATTCCCAAATAAAAAATCTTCAACCATATAATGATATACTTGAACTTTTCGTTTGTTTGTGCGAGTACTCATGATACACAAAAAGAAGAAGAAAAAGAAGGCGAAAATATAAAGTATATTGATTAACAGAAAGATATAAATATATTAATAGTTAGAATCTTGGTACTGTGCGATTTTTCTTATCCTTTCTGTTCCATTGTCTTGTGCTTTTAAAAATTTGTTATAACAAAAGCAATATTAGTTATTATTTGTGCTAAATGATAGGATTACAACCTATTTTTGTCTGAATAAATCACATACACTCACAAATAAAAAGAAAGAGAAAGAATAATTCATAATTTCATAAAATAACTTGTTAATATACCATTCATTCCAAGTTAGTCTTTTCCTGCATACCTTTATAATAATTCATTTATCTCTACAAACTAATAATAACAACATAATAAGAAAAAAATTTTTGTCAACACATTCTCCTTCATAACATCCACACATATATAATTATTATTTCTGTAACAATGTCAAACAACAAACAAAAATCTTCTCCAGTCATTAATTTAATTGCAGGTGGTACAGCTGGTCTATTTGAAGCATTATGTTGTCATCCTTTAGATACAATCAAAGTTAGAATGCAAATATTTAGAAGAACAAACTCAAAGGAACATCCAGGTACCAAACCACCAGGTTTTATTAAAACCGGCAGAACCATCTATCACAATGAAGGTTTCTTAGCATTATATAAAGGGCTAGGTGCTGTGGCCATTGGGATTATCCCAAAGATGGCTATCCGATTCTCCTCATATGAGTGGTATAGAACTTTACTGGCAGACAAAGAAACCGGAAAAGTGTCGACTGGTAACACATTCATTGCCGGGCTGATGGCAGGTGTTACTGAGGCTGTTATGGTGGTGAATCCGATGGAAGTTGTAAAAATTAGATTACAGGCACAGCACTTGCCTGAACCTACTGTAAAAGTTGCAAAAAATGTTGTCGCTACCGCTGCTACTCCAAATGGTGCCACTGCTAATATTGTTTCTTCCACCACCGTATCTGCTACATCTAGTTCTGTTGCCACTGCGGCTCCTAGATACAGAAATGCTGTTCACACTGCCTATATGATCGTAAAAGAAGAAGGTTTTGGTGCACTTTATAGAGGAGTCTCTCTGACAGCTGCTAGACAAGCTACTAACCAGGGTGCTAATTTCACCGTTTACTCCAAGCTAAAAGAATTCTTGCAAAAATTCCATGGTACAGATTCTTTACCATCATGGGAGACGTCTTTAATTGGGTTGATCTCTGGCGCCATTGGTCCATTTTCAAATGCTCCATTAGATACTATTAAGACTCGTCTACAAAAAGATAAGACCATCAAAAGTGAAAGGGAAAATACCTCTTCATGGAAACGTATTACTGCCATTGGTTCTACTTTAATCAAAGAGGAAGGTGTAGCTGCATTATATAAAGGTATTACCCCAAGAGTTATGAGAGTGGCCCCAGGACAAGCTGTTACCTTCACTGTCTATGAATTTGTTAGAGCGCATCTAGAAAGTTTGGGGTTTTTCAGTGACAAGGCCAGTAAACCAAAGAAATTGAACTGATTTGAGTGACTCAAATCATCTGTTATTACCCATTATCTGCACCTCTCCTACTATTCCCTTTTAAAATATCGAATAAGTATACTTTGATTTGACTATACGCTTGTTTAATTTCATTCTGACGTGATCATAACAGCGTGTTTATTCTTTTTTTTTAGACATTATATATTCATGATTGTCGCTAGAGCCATTTTCCCCTCCTTACTTCCCACGTCGTTTACCTTAATTCTACTTTTTTCACATATATGATATATTCTTTGCATATAAATGTATATATAATAAATACACTTATTTCTTCGACTCATGAAAAGGAAAAAAATTTCGATACATTGTGTTATCTTCTCCTTACTATTTTAGTTGTTAGCTGGTAATTACCTCAATTCTGTTGTTAGGTATCAAAATTTCAAATTAAGCTCAGCAAGCAGGAGAAAGGTCCTCGAGAATTCGTATCTTTTCGTTTATTTTTTTTTCCTGTGGGATATTTTGCATTCACATCTCCCAAATAACATTTATAAAGGCAAAAATAAAAAAAAAAACAGAAAAAAAGGGGGGGGGGTGATTAGAAAGTTTGACAGTAGTAAGGAAAACTTGAATAATCTTTGTGTTTAAAACCAGTTTATTTCTGATTCTAACTGTATCTGTGCAAGTATATCTAATAAAGCCAAGATAAAGAAACAAATAAATAAATAAAGAAAATATCGCAACAACGCATTTTCTATATATTTGTTTTGCTAATTATTGAATTAAAATGTCTATCCCCAGAGAATATAAGTTACTGTCTAATAATACAATTCCCACTATAGCTCTAGGTACTTACGATTTGCCTAGATCTCACACTACTTCTATTGTTGAAAAAGCTTTAGATGAAGGATATCGTCATTTTGACACTGCAGTTTTATATCAAAATGAATATGAAGTAGCAAAAGGTATATCAAATTGGTTAAAAAAACATCCGACGGTTAAAAGAGATGAGATTTTTTATACAACAAAATTATGGAACACCCAATTCGGATATGATAATGCTAAAAAGGCAATCAAAGAGTGTGTTAAATGTGTTGGAGATTTAGGCTACATAGATCTATTATTGATGCATTCTCCATTGGGTGGTAAGAAACTTAGAATTGAGACCTGGAAAGCTTTGCAAGAAGCTGTGGATGAAGGTTTAGTGAAAAATATTGGTGTGTCTAATTTTGGTGAGAAACATCTGAAAGATTTATTTGAATGGGAAGGTTTAAAATACAAACCTGTAGTTAATCAAATTGAAATCTCACCATGGTGTATGAGACAAGAACTAGCAGATTATTGTAAAAGTGAAGGCCTGGTGGTAGAAGCTTATGCTCCATTGACACATGGTTATAAATTGCAAGAGGAAGGTTTAGTTAAAATTGCTGATGAATTGAAAAAATCACCAACTCAAGTTTTGATTAGATGGTCTTTACAACATGGATATGTGCCATTGCCAAAGACCAAGACACCAGCCAGATTACGTGAAAATCTTAAAGTTTATGATTTTGAAATTCCTGGCGAAAAAATGAAATTATTAGATCACCCTGAAGCATATGAACCAACAGATTGGGAATGTACCAACGCTCCTTGAATGGAATAACATTTTTTTACTTCTTAAGTGTGATACTAAAACCTAGACTCCTCATTCTCTGTTTATATAAGGAAAATATAATTAGGAATAATGTAGGCTTTTTATTTAAATATTTATTGATGACTTTCAAAAGTAATACACTGTTAGGTTTTTTTTTTCCTTTTTTTTTTTTTCAACTATAAAAATATTAAAAAGAATTTGAACTTATCTCAGTACGATTGAATAATAAACTGTCTGAACTACAGAATCTAACAGTTTTTTTGTTGTGGTAGCTACAAATATCACTTCTTGAAAAACTTTACAGGAATTTGTTGTCTTGTGACAAATCACACCTGACAAGCCGGCATAGTAAAGAGGAAAAAAAAGGTTGATTATGAGAAAAGGACAGACGTATTATGAAATATTAAATGTTACACCAAGCACTACCTCTGGTGAATTAAAAAGAATCTATAAGGAGTTATTATTATCTACACATCCTGATAAGGTAGAACAAAATTTGCAAAATTCTAGAAGCATTCTTTCACAAAAGATACATTCAATCGATAAAATAACAGAAGCATATAGGGTTCTATCTGATGAAAAACTACGGAAGGAATACGACAAGAACTTATTAGAAGAGAATAAGAAAAGCGGGGTTTATAAATTTGGTGAAGGTGTGGATGAAGTGTCTTTAGATAGTTTTGATTTTCTAGAGGAAACAGAAGAATATACAAAAAAATGTCCTAGATGTCAAACTAATGGGAGTTTCAAATTGACTGATGATTTGCTGGAGGAATTTGCTGTAGAATCTGCAGAGAGTCAGGATGGCATGTTTCAAGTACTTACTCAATGTACATCATGTAGTCTATGGTTGAAGGTGAATTTCTATGCTGTAGATGATTATGAAGATGAAGATTGAATAGAAATTATCTATAATAATAAACTTCTGATCTAACGTTAGTATTCATCTGACACTATAAAAACCTTCCATTTGATATTTTCAAAACATTTATTTGTATATCTATTTCATGTCCTGACTTTTATTTTTATTAATAATGATATGTGGAGTTAATAAATGACTTGCTCAAACTTACAAAATTTTTCCAACAAAATTCTGAAAAGTGTTATCATTCGTAAGAGATCATAATTATAAAATTATCACAGATAACTGGATTGATATTGTTGAGTCTCTTACATAAGTTTCCTAACTCACTTTCATCCCTTTCTATGTAACTACCTTCTAACTATTTCAAAAATATTATGTACTTAAAAATTGGATACATCATTAAAAATACGCTATTCTATTTTAATTCGCAAGATATGTCATTATTTTGAATGAAATAGCAGGCTATGTATGCAACTATTGATCCACATTTGGTAGCAAGTACATTTAGTCGCTACAAAAATAATATATGTAAAGGTTATCTTTATTGAAATATACTAACCTTTTTTTGTAGATAACAAGGGATAGAAATGAAAAAAATATCATTGAAAAAAAAGGAAATATTTGGTTTTTTCTTCTTTTATTCAAACTACGTGGGATATATAAAGGGAAAAATAAACAATCAAGTCACTATGGAGTAGTTTCAATTATAAATACATATTTCTTAAATAGTCTTTAGTAATTATTCGTTTACATTCTTCTTGCCGTCAACTATTTTTACTCTTCCAAAAGAGCATATATGTGCTATCAAAATCTATCTATAAGCAATTTATAAACACTTTCATACTGTATATTCTAAATCAAATGAATAAAGATTTAACCGCTGTTATACCATTAGAATCCAACCCTGAAGTCTTTGATAGATTTGCTTATAATTTGGGTTTGAGTACCTCTTATAATTTTAATGATATCTTTTCCATTGATGACGCTGAACTATTAGCATTTTTACCAAGACCAGTAATTGCAATTGTTCTATTATTCCCTATTCAAAAAAATGAATCTTTATCACCAAATTATCACTCCAGTAATTTGATTTCGAAGGATGAACAACCTATTTGGTTGAAACAAAATTTTCAAAATGCTTGTGGACTCTATGCTTTATTACATATTTTGATTAATAATAAAAGAAAATTACGTAAGGGATCACCATTAGATGAATTTCTGAATAATAACAAAGAAATTATCTGTTCTAATATTGACCAATTTATTATTAACTTTATACAAAAGCATAATCAAGATTTTAATGAATCTTCAGGTGAAACAACTAATCCTGGCCCAGAAACAAATATCAACTTGCATTTTATTAGTTTTATTTCATATGATGGAAAATTATGGGAGTTAGACGGAAGATCTGTTAAAGAAGAACCATTGTTATTGGGAAACGTTAATAAAATGAACCAAATTGATTTGGAAAACGTTGATTTAATTAATCAGCCTATTATTATCAAGAGAATTAAAAAATATATGAATAATGTTGATTCTGAATCGGATAAGTTAAAATTTTCTTTGATGGGTCTTTCAAAGCAATAAACTATATATTAACAAATAGACATAAATAATAATACTACTTTAATATATTCATCAGTTTTGCTATGATTCATTACTTCTTGCAATACACAAAAAAAAAAGAAAACAAAGCAAAGAATGATAAAAACTTTTTGGGAAGTTCACATCATTTATAGGATCGAGTAAATTATCAAATCATTCATAGTTACTAAAGGATATAATTCCACCATTACTCACATCCCTTGAATGTCTTGAAAAATAATCAAAATCAATTGAAACTGCATTACTTAGTAAAACAGCTCTTTGATTCAGATTCAAAATATGGTCGCTTAACATAGATATGTCATAAACTCCTTTGAATGATCTGTAAGAATCAAACCTGATTACATACACACCCGTGTCAGTAAATAATTCTCTACCTAGGCCAACCCAATTTCTATCCACACTTCCAATAATTTTACCATTCTCATCTTTAACAGGGAAATCATATGAAAGAAATGGTGCATCAATATATCCGAACTGACTGAGTTGGCGAGGTTCTTGTTGTTGACTTGTCACTAAACCATCTTGGGCAAAAAGATCATATTTTCTTTTCCATGGATGCCACCGTTGTTCACTTACACCAACTAAATAATTTTCTGGAAATGTAACACCATTCGTGTTTTGGTTCCACACTTTTACTTTAGAATTAATAAATGAAAAATTACGTTGTAATGTGAATAAAAAATTATTATTAATATCAAAGAAATCTACGATAAAAGGTCTATGTAATTTTGTGATTTGTCGAAGTATAACTTGAGAAAATGATCTTTCCCTTTCTAGTAAGTATCCCAGGGGTCTACCGTCAGTATCACTCAATGTGTATCTATTTCTTTGTTCAAACCCAAAGATTAAGTTCCCATATTCAATTTGTCTTTCTAATATAATAATTGGTCGACTTAGTATATCCTTAATAGATCTAAATTTAGACAATACACTACTCATAGTTTCTTAATTATGTATCTTTGATAATGTGGTAAGTACATCAATCTTCATCATATCTGTCTTACTCCACATATAATGTGCTGATTTTTTTTTTATTAAAGCAATTCATATCTCCTTACATTTTTTTTTTACTTTCTCGAGATGTTGATTTACATGTAATTAGTTGAAAGAAAGAAGAAATGACACCAAATAATATCCATGTATGAATATAATTATGGAGAATCAGCACTGGTAATAATTAGACAAATAGTATACAGTCTCAATGTTATATATATATATGGTATACAAGGATGATTATATACGATGAACAAGGGAAGAAACATGATATGAAAAAAATGTTGGTTTTATATATTTTCATATCTGGTTTATCTCACCTATGTACGGCACCAAATTATTGATAAGGTTTATTTACATCTACTGATAAGCAGACAATATATTCTCCACATTTTGTTATCAATTAATGTTTTCTAAACTCTAATTGGTTTATTTATTTATTCCAGAACGTTCGATTTCAGCAATACTTACCCAACCCTTCATATTATATGTTTAGCTGCGATTTATTAGTAATATATTCTACTAGCTTCAAATATCTGTTAATATATTAATCTTGGATATGTGTTTATTTCGGGATATATATTGTTGTATTTACTGTTGAAATAGAATGTTTTATGATAAAATAGATAGAACAATAAGATTTTAGCAGACACTAAACGATAAATTGTTGAGTAATAATTGTTGAGAGGTCACCAAAAGTTGTTGAGTTTATTTATTAAATATCTTACTGTTCGTAGAGGAAAATGGCTGAATATTAACATATATAAAGCCAAGGATTTCTTCATACATTATTTTTATCTTATTTACAATCTTTCTATATTATTATTTCTATGTTGTATATAAAGAAAGAAAGTGAAGAACTTTATTATAATTTTGTATACTAAATCTGTTTAATATAATATTGAGAATGTTTACTATATATCCAATGAATAAAGGCGCTCATTCTCAACATGGTAGCTTTCTGTCTGGACACACTAGTGATCCTAGTGCTGTAAATCCCTCCACGGGCGCTGGTATTAAAGCTTTTAACATAAATACCAGTCAAGACGCTTCCACTGCATCCAACATCCCATCCAACCCTCAGTTGGAACATAATTTAAATGCTACAACAGATGTTGACCCATCTTCTAGGGAATCTGGAAACAATGCTTCTCCAGATCAGCAATCTGCTCCATACGGTTCTTCCACGCCGAACAATCCTTCTCAGGCTGGAAAGTCATCCTATCCTGATTCTGGTACTAATGGTCCATCATATGACCATCATATTCCAATAAACGGTTACCAACAACCAACTGGTTTCGCTTATATGCCATTTCCTTATTATGGTCAACTACCGGGATATTATTCTCCCATCAATCCAATCCAACCAATGTTTCCAGGTTCACCTAACCATTCATGTACATATAACAACCCATACATTCCAACTACTTTATTTTACTGCTCTAGTGTTGGTCTATTTAACTCCTGGGTTCATTCCTTAATAAAACATTTGATTGCTTCTGGTCTAAAAGATTTGGTTCCTGATTCACACGATCGTACTGTAAGAGATCCAACGCCAGAAGAATCTCAAGGTTTAATTAATTTATTTTTCACCCTTGTTCCTCAGAGCAGTTATCCCGATTGGGTTCAAGAATGCTTTCACAAGCAAATGCATCCCTATGATGTTATTCGTCAGGCCATGACATACGACATTGAACGCAGTAATGTCAATACCATTATCAACACTATTAGATCTTTAAAATATAATGGTGGCTACCCAGCATTTCAATTTACAAGTTATCTCCATAACTTAATTGATCAATTGAACCCCACGGATCTTCAAACCCACGAGTACCTGCTAAAACAAACAATTCTTGATACGTTAACAGGTACTTACGAATCCATTTCTAAACACTTTTTTAAGAGTGATACCCCATATACTATAAACGACATTTTCTCTTCTATCAAGAGAGAATATCAATACTACCATCAAGCTTCACAAATTTCCGATCCACATTTTTCCCCTAATCCTCCATCTTCTTCAAAAAAACAGTATCCAACAAATCCATCAGTGAATAAACGAGCAAACAACACATCTACTGTGTTGAACACCAAAAATACTACAGTTCCTTCAACAGTTAAGCCAAAAGCCAAATCTACCAAAGCTCGTTCTAAAAAGGTTAGCCAAGTTAAAACCCATTCAAATAGCACCTCTATTCCTCAACAAAATAACCCAGTCGATCCAACCTTACTTAGGCCTATTTCAACTTCACTAAATCCTGCATATTATATGATGCTAGATTCCGGTGCTACGGTTACCCTTGTAAAACATAAAGAGATGTTGCACAATCTTCGTGACTCTCATCCTGAATCTGTTCAAATAACCTCATGCTCCAACACGGATATCCCATACGATCAAGAGGGTGATTTAATTCTAAAAACATTAAATGGCAGCCAAATAAAAATTCATGCCTTTTACACACCCACAATTGATCACACCATTTTATCTACTAGTGATCTCCGTTCTCACCATCTGTTTTTAAACGAGCGTCTCAACACCATTGAAGATGCTAATGGTGATGTTGCAGCAAACATTGACTCCTCAAATGGTTTACATTGGTTATCCAATCATCATATTGTATTTCCATCTACTGCAACTCGTAAATCTGTAAATGCGTTAAAAACTAAATTTCCTTTAGACATGATTCATCGCATTTTAGGTCACGTCAATGTTCAGTCAATCTATACATCCATCAAAAATAAAACCTTCAATAATCTATCTATAGACGAAATTGATTGGTCTAACCTTAACAATTTTCAGTGTCAGGACTGTCTCAAAGGAAAAAGCAGGAAGAGACCACATATTGTTGGTTCACGTCTGCAATACCAGCAGGTGTTCAAACCATTTCAATATATTCATTCTGACCTGTTTGGACCAGTAACTGTGGCTACAAAACCTGAATGGTTTATATCGTTCACTGATGAGGCATCTAAGTTTAAGTGGACTTATTTACTAAAAAGGAAAGATGATGCAACGATCCTACATGTCCTCAAGTCCTTTATTGCGACTATTGAGCGACAATTCAAAACCCCCATATTAAAATTCCAGTTTGACCGGGGAACAGAGTACACCAACTCTGCAGTAAAAACGTTTCTTTCTGAAAACGGTATTCAAATTGTTTATACCGACGCAGGTGATTCCCAAGCTCACGGTGTTGCGGAACGATTAAATTTAACATTATTAAATGATTGTCGTACTATTATGAATAGTGCAAAACTCCCACACCACCTATGGTATTACGCTGTGCAATATGCAACTATAATCCGTAATTCCATATATAACAATTCTATGAGGGATTCACCTCGGTCTAAAGTCGGTTTACTAGGACTTGATACCAAGTCACTGCTACCATTCGGTCAACCGGTCATTATTAACCTCAATAAAACTGCCTCCAAATTACATGTCAGAGGTGAAAAAGGTTTTGCTCTAATACCAGATGCTGAATCTTATGGCTATTTATTTTACCTCCCAACTAAACGTAGGGTGGTATCCTCATCCAATTTTGTTCCAATTAAACATGACGTTGATATTCATGAAAATGAAGAATATGATGATTCTATATTCGACGATCTCATCACAACTTTTATATCAAAATTTGAACATACTACATCTTCAAAGGACGAAATTGAAGCCACACCTTCTGATAATCATAAAGATACAGTTTTATCTACTCTATCCTCATCACCCAAATCATCTTCCCTCGTTAACAAAGATCCACTCTTTAAAGATAAAATTTTAATTCAAAATGATGCTGATGCTGATTTGAATATCACCACCAATACTACTTCCAATTCAAATCCATCTAACAACCACACTACTCATCCCACCTCTTCTGATTTAGAGGAACTAATCACTCCCATCGACATCAATGATCCTAATCAACTACCCTTAACTCTTGTTGAACCTTCATCTCATCCTACTTCTGATGAATCATCACCACTGCCCACTGCTGTCTCTACTGATACTACATCTTCATCTACATCTTCATCTACACCACCATCTAGTAATCGTTCATCAAAACTCACCCCCATTCCTACTGATAATTTCTACGTTGACAATAGTACCTTGGGTGGTACAAGATCTGGTAATCGTCAAAAGAACACCAATGTAGAAACGCCTGAACCTGTCGATGCCAAAGAACGGCAGAAGCGAGACAGGGACGAAAGAACTAAGGCACGTATTGGTAAACGTAGGAAAACTACAAAAACATATGCAGTAAATTACATTGCTGCTACACGCCACACCATAAACCAGGTCAGCAGTGAAGAGAACAACCAGCATGGTCCATTACAATATTTTCAAGCAATCACACACAATAGGGATCCAATTGAAAAAGAAAAATTCCAAGAAGCATATGATAAAGAGATATCTCAGCTGACGAAAATGGGTACCTGGTCGGTAAAAACTATTGAAGCTACAGAAGTAGACAAATCCAAAATTATTAACTCTATGTTTATTTTTAGTGTCAAGCGAGATGGTCATCACAAATGCAGGTTAGTTGCTAGGGGAGACCAACAAAAAGCTTCGACTTATCAACCAGATCTGATGTCAAACACTGTTCACCATTACGCTCTAATGTCCTGTCTATCAATAGCTTTACAAAACAACTATGATATTATACAATTAGATATATCATCTGCTTACTTGTATGCTCCATTGGAAGAAGAACTGTACATTCGTTCTCCACCCCATTTAGGATTACGAAATACAGTACATAGACTAAAGAAATCACTTTACGGTTTGAAACAGTCTGGTGCAAACTGGTATAAGAAGATAACCAATTTTATTATTAATAGTTGTCATATGAATTTTGTACCAGGATGGCCTTGTGTATTTTATAAAAAAATCAATGATTCAATCGTGATATTATGTCTTTTTGTCGATGATATGGTATTATTAACTAATAATCGTCAACTAATAAATGACCTTATTTCTCAACTCCAATCACAGTTCGAAACCAAAGTTGTCAATGACGGTGCTCAAAAGATTAATCAATATGATGTTCTCGGTCTGGAAATAGAATATATTAAAGGATTATCCATGAAAATGGGTATGGCTAAATCTTTAGAAGAAAAACTACCGAATCTACGTGTAGACCTTAACAAAAGTAGAAAAGTCCCAGGAACACCTAATGAAATTATAAGAGAAAGGGAATTTTATCCGACTGAGCAGGAGTACAAGAATAAGGTGAAATGGCTACAAAAAGCAATCGGTTTAGCTTCATATGTCGGTTACAAGTACAGATATGATATATTATATTATGTCAACACGCTAGCTAGACATACTCTATATCCATCAAAACAAGTCATGAGTCTAACCAAACAACTAATTCAGTTTATTTGGTCAACAAGGAACAAACGGCTCATATGGCACAAGACGTCCAACTCCAACATTAACTATTTAACTGCTGTAACTGATGCTGCTTTTGCAAATCAACACGATATGAAATCACAATTTGGAAATATGTATTATCTAAATGGAAATTTGATTGGTGCTAGGTCATCTAAGTCAACAATTACATGCACCTCTTCTACCGAAAGTGAAATTTATTCAATTTGTGAAGCAATTCCAAGATTAAGAAATTTAAATGTTCTAATTCAGGCTATATCAGACAAGGAGGTCAGGTGTTCAATATTAACTGACAGTCAAACTAGTCTCCATCAAATCAAAGTAAGAGACATATCAAAAATCAAGAATAAATTTTATGGTACTAAGGTTTTACGCATTGCTGAAGAAATTGAAAATGATAATATATCAGTGAATTATATTAACACAAGTCAAAACGTTGCTGATATTCTTACAAAACCTTTGAGTGTTAAAATTTTTGCCAAGCTAACTGAGAATTGGATCTACTAAAATTGAATTGATCTATGGGTGGTATGTTGAAATAGAATGTTTTATGATAAAATAGATAGAACAATAAGATTTTAGCAGACACTAAACGATAAATTGTTGAGTAATAATTGTTGAGAGGTCACCAAAAGTTGTTGAGTTTATTTATTAAATATCTTACTGTTCGTAGAGGAAAATGGCTGAATATTAACATATATAAAGCCAAGGATTTCTTCATACATTATTTTTATCTTATTTACAATCTTTCTATATTATTATTTCTATGTTGTATATAAAGAAAGAAAGTGAAGAACTTTATTATAATTTTGTATACTAAATCTGTTTAATATAATATTGAGAATGTTTACTATATATCCAATGAATAAAGGCGCTCATTCTCAACATTTACAATGTTGTAACCAGTGGCATATGCAATAATTATTACAAAGTAAATATAACGTCAATAAAAGAGTAATAATACAGAATAGATATTACAACTTACTCTGTTTTTTTCTCCTACGTATAACAATTTATGTATTTTGGCGTTATATAAACAAATGTTCTTGTATTCTCTTATCTTGTCTATTATATATATAACATGGAATAATGTCAGAGTAAATCAAGATATATTTTAGATATACAATATATTTAAATAAAAGACATACGACTAGAAATTGAAAGTAACTATCTGTAAATTTTGAGACATGACCATGTCAAACTCAGTAATGTATACTGATGTAATTTTAAAGGATCCTATTGTTTCTACTGCTCAGTATCTAAACATCTTTATTTGAAAACTAATATATATTACTAAATTAGAATTTATATCTTTGTATTTTAATTTCAGTTTTTCACTTGCATTCACTAATCCTTAATTAAATGTGAGCTACGGCCAATGTTGCTGGATTGGATATTTTGTGCACTGTTTCTATTCTTTCTCTATGGCCAAAAGAAACATACGAATTATATGGTACAGGTAGCCCCAGGGTACTCGATTATTCTTTTGTTACAAATAAAAAATTTTAAGCCTACCGTATAAATTCTGTTTTAATTATTAATACACTAAATGATATTGTGTCAGTTTTTTTGTTAGATTTCCCATATCTCCTAAAGGGCTTGAAAACACAAACTAAGTTACATTATAGTAATTAAGAATTCAAAAGAGTAAATTAATTTCTGAAATATTTACTCTGAATGATTAAAGGATTTTTAAATAAATTTCTTGGTAATTTGAGACTGATGTTAATCTAGCTATTATCCGAATACAATTACAGCGTAGGTCCAAAGTTTTGTCTGCTGATTGCTTAAATTAATAAAATACTGGTATATTTAAGTACATAAATTATTAATGCACATACAAGAAAAATCAAAAATTGAATTAATTAAAAAAGAAAATTGTAAGCAAAAATAGTAAATATTGCCAATTCTAATTAAGAAGATGATCAATTCAGGATTTTATACATAAAAAATGAATATCTTTGAATCTAAAATTGTATTTTTGTCTGACTTATAGTTATATGTAATTTTATTATATAAGAAAAAAAAAACATTAATCATTTTAACTTTCCCATATATAACATCTTTTTATAATATGTTTATATCACAACACTATTGTTTCCATATTTAAAGTAATTGTTCTGTTTTTCTTCCAAAGCTCAAATTATAATAACGTTATTGTATAAAAAAGTACCACCCGTAAGATTATGGAACTTTTTCTCTAGGTTTAGGAACAACTATTATTACTGTATCACTTAAGTTGTCACCGTAATTTATTGCCTAAAATATTCCATGAGGCTCTATTGAATTATGCTAATTTTTGACTATGATGTAAGTGTCACTTTTTAATGTATCAGGTTAATTAATTGATATGAGTTCGTGACAACTCATTTATATAAAATGTATAATAGGTAATAAATAGATATTCAAGCAATAATGAAACTGTTGGAAAATGAGAGTTTATTACTGTCATTTTCATAAGAATTATTTTTAATTGGTTTTTCTATATATTATGTGGTGTACGGATGTACATAATATCAGGAAAACATTTTAATTGTCACCAAATATGTCTTTCGAAGATTTGAAAAGAAATGAAAAACTTTAAAAGAAAACTTAAAGTAAATAAAAGAAAACTTAAAGTAAATAAAAGAATGTATACTGAATACACTATATAATAAATATGTACAGGTATTTAATACAAAAACAAAAACAAGTATCTATAACTTAATGATGTCTATCATTATCATGGACGCAGAAGGCTCCAAGTTCCGACAAAAACAATAGGTAAATTCTAGATTTGCCAAAATCTTATGTAATCTAATCTCTTTATTATGCAGCATCTAATGTTGTAGCACGTGTATGGCTTATTAAGACAATAAATAGTTTTAGATTCATTCAGGATCTTGTGTAATCTTGATGGTAATAACTACTCTATTCTAGAACAAATGATGTTGTAGTATGGTGTGGTGAAGTTCTTTGTGTATTCCGGGGAAGCGCAAATAATATTAATAGTAATTCAAATAATCGAGACAGTAATCAACTATAGTCGATAGTATAATTACTAAAACGGTCTTATATATTAAGCGGCTTATATCGAGCTAATGTACTTATTCGAAGTTACTTGACTTGTTACTTGCTTGTTGTTCTCTTTTTGTTCATATATAATATATAGATTATTTACAAAAAACGGTCATGGAAGATGATTTTTTATCTCCTGAAAACGTTGTCCTTTTATATGTTTTCTGGAGCTCGATCGATTATTCAGATTACTACATTAATGACTTGACTGATTCAAACCCTAAAATTTATTATATTAATTTAGGTGCACTACTGGATTAGAACTGCATCCCAATTCTCTAATCATGGTGATTAGTAATACACGTGGGACTTAATAAAACAATAGGTAAATTCTAGATTTGCCAAGATCTTATGTAATCCAATCTTTTTATTATGCAGCATCTAATGTTGTAGCACATGTATGGCTTATTAATACACTAATTGGTTCTAGATTCATTCAGGATCTTATGTAATCTTGATGGTTATAACTATTCTATTCCACAACAAATGATAGCAAGCAGTGGGAGTTTGGCCGAGTGGTTTAAGGCGCCAGATTTAGGCAGTTAAGCGTAAACATTCTGGTATCTTCGGATGCGTGGGTTCGAATCCCTCAGCTCTCATTTTTACTTTTCATAATCTGAAAATTCGTAGTAAATGATAAACCCTAATCTTCATTTAAAATAAGATGGCTGATGCTTAGTTGTTGAATAGAAACGATATGTAAAATCTATTGTAAACCAGAAATAAGCTAAGATACACAGATACATAGATAAATACAATGTTTGTAAGCAAAAAAAAAACCGAGATCGTCGTTATCGACTAAAGAGTAGGCAAATTCGTCTACGGTGCCATCAGAGTAACTGTATCACAAGCGTGTTATAAAATGGCTGAAACTATTCTATCTAATTATGTTGTAAATAGTTTATTGTATATTTTGTAAGAGTTTCCAAAAACATGATATGGTAAAACATAGACTTTTAACAATAATTTAGAAGAAACCATACTATTTTGAAATAACATCATATCTAAATGCCACATGTATGAAACACAATAGTATTATACAGATTAGTGCATATTAATTTGGTATCTTCATGTTCTGTGAAATAATATCATGTAAGAATTGAAGACCTTGTCACAAAATAAAAAAAAATTAAGAGAAAAAGATAACCAATTGTGCTTCTTTATGTAGGTAACATATAACAAATAATTCTCCTACTATTCCCTATGAACATCCGTATCTAAAGTATATTCACTGTAATATAAGTATTGTAATTGCACTCTTCTTCTCGTTCCTCTGCCTCTTAACCTTCCTTCATTAGTCAATCGACCACTCTAATCTATTAGCTTTTTGCTTTTGTTTTGTCTCTCTCAACAATGTCAGAATCGTTTTCCTTTTAGCAGGATGGGATGGAGGAATACATAAACCTCACAAATAGGGGAAAAAAAGAAAAAAAAAAGAGGACGAGAGAAAAACGAAAAGACCATTAAAACTTAATCAAATATTGTTATTGAAAATTGGGGATAGTAAAAACAGAAAGTAAATTGTTAGTACTATACATAATAATATTCTTTTTAATTTTACACCTTTGCACAAATATAGGTGGTAAATAGATTATCAATATTTGATCAGCAATTATTCCACACACTTTCTGTATTTTTTGAAAGAAAAAAAGAAAAGAAGCTCTAACTTTTTTTTTTACTTGTTCACTCATCTCTCCTTTCCCCCTTAACTTCTCTTATACATGTTCAAGAAAAGTATGCTAAAATCCACCATAATTAGAAGGTCCATCCATACTGTTCCAAAATTGCCAAATATTAATTCATTGTCAAAACAAGGTATTCCTCCAATTTTGAGTTCTAAAGGGTTCAATACAGTATGGAATCAATATCAAGCCTATCTATGTGACCAATTAACTATGGCTACTGCTGGAACCTCGTTGGAGTCTTATTACCCATTTCACATCATTTTAAACACTGCTAAAAAGCCATTTCAAACTAACATTTTCAATTTAGCTTCAGCCACGCATAATAATCATTTATTTATTGAAAATATTTTACCCGTGGATAAAGGTTCTAATAGTCAAAAAGTAGAAAATCGACCATCAGATATTTTTTTAAGTAGAATTGAAATGTCATTTGGTAAAAAATGGGATGACTTGAAAGATAATATAATTGCTGATATAAACACAAAGTTATTAGGTCAAGGTTGGTTTTGTCTTGTGGAGAATGCACAGAAACAATTACAGGCATTGTATTTACAAAATAATGGAACTCCGTATTATTTTCCAAGAAACCAATTGATTGATATGAATAGTGCTATTAATATTGATGAGTTTAGTTATCTGCAAAAAATTAGAGAAATGGTTAGTAATAATAAAAATGGGAAAATACAAGACTGGACGTTACCTATTATTATGATTAATGTATGGGATTTTGCATATTTGGAAGATTATGGAGTTGCAGGTAGGAAAAAATATTTGCATAATGTTCTAAATAATTTGAATTGGAATGTTATTAATAAAAGGTTATACAACTGAATTCTGTCTTTTAACCAAAAGAATAAAGAAAAGGAAGAAAGAAGGATTGCTTTCATATTAGTGTAAATAAATAAATAAATAAGAAAACATTCTTTATATATTTCTGTAAATATTACATTTCATGCGGATTAATGTGACCATCTCATTTCTCTTACTTATACAACTTTGATAGCCACATACTTTGAGTCATCTTTTAACATTGTGGCTCTACCTCTTTTGACTAATATTTTCAAAACTTGATAAAGTAAAGATTCAGGCATCGAATAAAATGATTCTTCTGAATTTTCTTCATTTGACACAATTTCATAAAATGTTACAACTTTATTTAATTGTGTGGTTCTTTCAAACCAATATAAAATTTCGTTTGCCCATTGGTCTAAGGATTTCCACATTATGAAAAAGTCATCATCATAAACTGTATCATCATTTTCAACTGTAGTATTCGTATTCAATATCGTTGGTGGTTTGCCATCTTTGTTTAATATTTGGTTCTGTCTTTTCATAGTTAATAAAATTTCGTTAACAAAAATTTGTGAACAAGATCTATTAATCTTTGAATTTTGGAAAATATTTATGGTTTCGATTAATTCTGTATCTTTATTAATCAATTTCATATCACCATTTTTACTCATCACCCATATTTTACAACGTTCACAATTGGTCAATATTATGTTAATCCACGTCTCTATTTGTTTATTCCTTATTGTTTTATTTGGTTGTCTTGTAAATAATGGAGGAAATTGATAAATTGGAGGCAAATCAAGCTGTGATGAAGACATTTGTACCAGATATATAGAAATTAAATATCCCGATATATATATATATATATATATGTGTGTGTGTGTATTTGTGTTGGTATATCGTTGTAAAGGTAAGTGGTTTTTTTCTGGTCCAGGAGGATCGATTCTTTGTATAATAGTATGATTATTGTTTCCAGTAAATTTTAATAGTCCATCTTTTCTTTTTTAAATCTCTTCAATCTTCCTTATGTAATATTTTTTTTTATCTTTTTAATATTCGCATGATCTACTTTCAAACACTTTTTATACCTGATATACATATAGTACAATTGTTTATAGATAAAAAGTTTTGTATGTGATTAGAACTTTATTAATAGTCAATAGAATATGACTTTTTAAACAGTCAATAAATAAATTTAAGATTTCTTTAATAAAAGAGATAAGAAAAAAATATTATATGGATATATATTCTTTGATTTGTCTATATAGTTACGAATCTATGAAATATAAAGAGAAATATGAACAAAAATAAGTCGTCATTACAATAATCATATCCCAGTTATCCTGTTTTTTTTTTCTTTCTTTGATTTTCATAATAACAATAATATCGTATTATTATTATTGTTATTTCTTGATTTGTTTAACCTTGAGCCAAACCAATAACACCACAGGCAGCTCTTGCACCAGCATTACCAGTCTTTAGAGATTCTTCGTCACCGCCTTTACCCAAGTCATCTTGACCATTATGTACGACAACAGCTCTACCAATGACACTAGTTGGACCCATCAACTTGATCAAATTGTCAGTCAAAGTACCTTTGGCAGTACCGTTGGCATCAGTTTGGATGTTACCCATATCACCAACGTGTCTAACTTTAGCAGTTGGACTACCGTGGGTTTGTTTGAATGGATTATAGTGTGGGCCAGCTGTGGTACAACCATTGGTTAAGTCACCCCATTCATGGATGTGGAAACCCCTTAAAGCATTTGGATCATGGCCGGTGATTTCGTAAGAGATGGTAGTTGGTTCGTTTTCAGCAGTTTGTTCGAACTTGACAATACCGGAGACCTTAGCACCCTTTAAAATCGCAACAGCTTTGACCATTCTGTATGTAGGCGTGTGTTTATATATATGTTTGTTTATATATGTTTGTTTGGATACAGATAAATAATATATCAACTATCTATCTTGATGTTGTATGGCTACTACAAAAAACTTTTGGAGAAACAAGTAAAGAGCAATGAAACTGTCAAAGAGGAATCAAGCCGTCTTTCGTCATGATAGAATTGACAAAAGACAGTGTATCCTTTTATATACAAATATAATCCACTACATTATTTGCTCCTATCAAACAGAAGGTGGGAAAGGGGAGGAGAAGAAGAAAAAAGAAAGAGAAAAAGAAAAAAGAATAAAGTAACAGCAATCTTTCCGTACAGTAAAAAAAAAAAAAAAGAGAAGAAAACAGCGAATGTGAAAAGGGGGAAAAAGCAATAGAATATCAAACTCATCTACTAATCATCAGGACGACTACTTTATTTTTGCCCACCACTTAGTGGTGGTGCTGGTTGTTAATTATTACCAACATTATCCATTTTTGATATCAACTACACTATTTGATGAGCACATATCGAGTAAGTTGTTTTGTGCCAGTGCTATAACAACAATAATATAAAGAGATTCCTTATTTCCTTGACTCTATCTTTTTCGGCTTTGAGTATTCCCGCCTCAATTATCTGCACGGAATAATTTCCGAATTGTTTTTACAAAATTTTTTTGCTTACTAATTGCTCGTCTCTTTCTTTTCCATGGCTAGACCCTTCTTTTTTTCTACAAAAATAGTGTGCATTCCATGATACAAAGAAGGGGACGGAAAAAACACAAAGCAGTAAAGGGGAGGGTTAAAATTACCAATTAGTAAGCAGATCAGGAACCACAATTTTTGAAAATAAATCATTATTTTCTTTTTTACTTTTACCACCCCATATGTTTGTATTAGTGCATTTGAATTATTTCACTTCAGGTATTCTCCAGACTATCCATAACACAATATTTTACATCTATCAATAAGAATGAATATAGAAGAATATATAATAATATGCATTAGTAAATTTATATAGTATGAAGGATAAATATATTTGTCTATGTATATTTACCTTTATTTTTTTCTTTTGGTCTAATGACTGTTAAACATATTTATGATAGTGTACTGTAGGAAAGCTCATATGTTGTGACAACAAAGGAGATTGTATAGAATCTAAGTACATTGGATGCAAATTAATATTGTTATGATCCAGATCATTACCAATATTTGCAACTTTTTCATTGTAATAATTACAATATGACTTATAATAACCATTCTCTGGCATTGTAAGACTTGGGTCCTTTATGGGAGAAACAGGGAAAGTGTCAGAAAATGCAAAAATAAAATCCTCTTCTTCCCCATCATCAACATCTTCACTATTCCCTTTTACTAATCGAATGTTGTTGTCAACACCGTCATCAACATTGTCGTAATCATATTCATCGTCTCTACTAGCAGCTGTAATACAACCACAATTGCTAACATCTAACCGATCATTAAAAATATTCATGTTATTATATTTATGCAAATAATTATCATAATACAATGAATCATAATAGTGATCCTTTGCTCTTTTGCGGAACTTCCTTTCCTGCTCTTGTAGATAGTTGTATTTAATCTTATCGATGTTAATTAGGACCCTATCTAATAAATTTGCGTGGCCGACGACTTCTCTCAAATTGTATTCACTTTTTCTCCCACTTGTAGTTCTGTGTGATATGCATTGGTTTAACTTTTCTTTAGCTAGACTTGCCAATTTATAATGTTCTTGTAATAGCTGAAATGGATATGGGGTCATTTATGCAAAAAAAAATTGTCTGTTTGTGTGCTTTTTAAAATGAATATTTTAGTATTTGTGTTTGTTAAGGCTTTATGGAGGATATAGTATGAGCAAGGGAGAAAGACTTTGATTACAAAAAGAAAAAAAATAAAAAAAAAAAAAGAAAAGGCTTTATCTCTTTCCCTTGAGTAAAACTTGTTATTTATTGTTAATGCTTTTAGTTGAAAGAAATACGCTTAATCGAAGAAAAGCTAAACATATTATAATCGAGGTTTACAAGAATAGAGGTAAAAATTTTATTAAAACCCGCTTGATAGCCAAAGATTTATTTGGCTCTTTGTCGAGAGGTTTTAAGAGTGATAAAATTAAAAGAAATTCTTTTCTGCTTAAATATCTTTTCTCTTCATTTTAGACTGAGTTTAATTAGTAACTCACACTTGTATATTAAAATTAGAAAATAAACTAAAACAAAAAAGAAAATTTCTTTTTTGTTATAATAAAAAGAAAACTGGATATATTTTCGGACAAAAAAAAGAACAATAAAAACCCCAGTTTAATGTATAAAATTCGAAGGAAATATCGTGCCATACAATAGAAAGTATCAAAAAATCGGGGTAAATTCAATTGTATGTTTCTAGAAAATTAAACTTAAAAAAACTTTAAAAGCGAAAACAATAAAATGTATCAATGCAAAAAAAAAAAGAGTAGAGATCATAATCTCTCCTAAAAATTGTATTTCTTTTCTTTTTTTTTTTTTTAGACATAATTCGCTTAGAGTCCTTCTTATTTTTGATTTTGTTTTTTTTTTTTTTTTTTTTCACCAACAGACCTATACTAATATTAGGACAAAAAGAAAAAATTAAAAGTGTTACTATTCTAGACACAGAATGAACCCTACTTAAACTATTTCCACGGAAGGTTGTTAATGACTTACTAGAAAATTAAGATCAAGAATAGTTCGTTAAACTGAATTCATGATGCTAAAGCCCTGAAGTGTATTAGCATGCCTTATTAAGTTTACTAAAATTTAGATTAGTGATATATAACTGTATTTATATCAAATTAAGGAATACTTGTATAGTAATAAACATGAGGTTTAAGTATATCTCATTGGAACATCAGAAATCCCTGTTGTTGTTGTTATCTTCTGTTTTTTTTTTTTTTTTTTTTTTGTTTTTACAATATTTCTTGTGTTTAAAACACATGCAAATCGAAATAGATAGAAATTGTAAAAGCAATAGAAGAATAATACTTTTAGTTTTATTTTTTATATTGGAGTAATTAGGAGAAGGTTTAAAATATTTTCTACATGTTAAAGATATTTTATAAATAGTTATTAATTAAAAAAAATTTATGTTACCATATATTATTAAAGTACATATCATTGAACTATTTTACACAGGAAATAAATTTTATCATGAAAATAAAAATGAAAAAAATAGAAAAAAGCAAATTAAATAAAAGGAATCCAGCGATCAGAGTTAGGAAATTACATTGGAAATGGTAATACTTTTTTTTGAAAATGCACTATGATCTTATTGAGAATTAATCTAAATCTATCTTTTTTTTAAACTGGACCCTAAAATTATTAATTTAATAAAAGTAACGTCATATACAGATTATCGCTCAAACAACACTAAATATACAACGATATGCAATAAGAAATTAAGCACTAATTATCCTTTTTTTTCACTCACATGCATATCTTTGTTATCTTTGTATTACAAATGTAAAAGAATACAATTAGATTTATAGAAAATCGAGTACATAAAGAAGGTAAGTTAATATTGAGTTATCTAAATAGACTTTTTTTTTCTGATTTATGTATAAGATATGTGTGTATAGATGGTTTTAAGATATCTTTTTATAAACCCTAATGTCAAATAATCATGATAATCAAATCAAAGAAACCTAGAATCTTGTTTTTAGCCCAAAGTTTCAAATGTCGGTATTATACGTGCGTCTGTTTTTTTTTACTGTTTAGTTTTTTGTTTCTAAATATTTTCCGAATACTGCTCTTTTCCACTTCACCTTAATCTGGGGTGGAGTATTTTGGTACATTCATTCAGAAATACATGGTGATATATCTAGACTAAAGAAAAAAAAAAGAAAGAAATAGAAGTTTTTTCATTTAGATTATGTAACACAAAATTAATGCAGGCTACAATTTAACACCATTATGTTAAACAATACAGTTATTATTTTAGATAAAAACTAATTTTTTTTTTTATCCCTTCCGCTTTTACATTATTTACTTTTATTTATTGTCTTTCTCCTCCTTTTTTATGTTTTCTTTTTTTTTTTTTAAACGAATAAGATTTTTTGGCAAACAAAAATAAAAAAAAAAACAAAAAAAAAATAATAAAGAAGAAAAAGTAAAACTCCGAATATAGAATATGAAAATATTTTGCGGAAAAATTATTATCCCTTTTTATTGTTATTAACACTTTTTTATAGTAGGGGTAAAAAAAGAAAAGAATGTTCCATGGTTTTTCTATGTTATTGTGTTTTTCTTCTGTTTTGTTATGGGTTACTTAATATTTTGGTAAACGATGAATAAGGGATATTATTATTATTTTCCTATGACTAATCACACACTCATATCCTAAAAAATAATAATAAAAAAAAAAGATTCAGTAATACTATCAGCAGACTACATGCTGGTGTATTATAAGGGTGCTTATTATCTTAATATTGTGAGACAACGTTAGCATTTTGATCTTTGTATTGCTATTGTTGATTTCATAGTGTTTTGGAAGAGTTCTTGCATGAGAATTCCTGGACCACTTAAAATATGAGGTGATTATTTTATGCAAAGGCTTATTTCTAACTAATGTGATTACAAAAAAAATTTATATACATTACTTTATTTTAAGATATAGAAATTTTAAAGGTGGGGAATAATAAGTTATATGTTATAACGGAACATTATGAACCGCTATTTTATAAGAAATCACTCACTGTATTAGATGATACAAATTTGATATCCAAGACCATATGTCGTGTATATAAAGTGTTGGGTAAAAGAAATTATTTGTAGTTTTTATATCTTGACCACTTTTATAATTATCTAAAAGCTAATTTGCAGAAAAAAACTTTCACAAAATGTTTATTAGGTCTGAGTAATGTCTCAAAACAGGAACATTTAAAATCTCCTTGATCAAAATATTTGTTATTATATGGATTTTTATTATTGTTTTACACACTAAATCTATAGCGTTGATATATAATACATAATATACGGTGAAGATTTGTATTACACCTATAATGTAAGTTTCATAAAAGATATTTAAGAAGTCTTTTTGCTGAGTACCTCCCTCTAACTATAATAATAATAGTAGTAGTAATTACACAATTCCCATAATTCCCCTCTAAATTATTAGTTGGTTCTATGACCAACATATTCCTCCCAGGTATGAACTTCGTTTGGAATTATAATTTTGTCAGAATTCAAAGCTGCTAATTTGTCTTTAATATGTGTATTCACAGCCTTAGCAAACAAGATAGCAGTCTTTGGCTCATTGAATAATGGAATGGCGAAATCAATTGCGTTTCTTCTCATTTGATAATCTAAATCATCTGTGCTTTCTGCTCTTTTTGATGCTAAGTTGAATACCGTCTTAATATCATACTCTTGGAATAATGTACGCAATTTTCTCTTATCGTTCTTTGGGAATTCGATTATCTTAATCTCATAATTCGACCCGATATATTTCTTTAAGTATTGCTTGGCCTCTTCCGTGGTAACATATAATTTATAGTCTAATGGGGCAATCAATTTGGCAATAGTGCCTAAAGCTTCTTTAGTTAAGTCACCACCAAACAAGATGCCGCAAGGTGGAAGTGGAACTTGAAAATTCATTGTGCTCTGAATAGCAGTCCAGTAACTCTCGATTTCATCTCTACCAAAGGAGGCAACTTCACCAGTAGACGCCATCTCTACACCAAGGAATGGATCGGCACCAGCTAATCTTGTAAATGAAAATTGAGGAACCTTTGTGGCTACATAGTCATATTTCTTATCCATCATCAAATCAACAGGTTCTAGAACATATTCACCACCAAGAAAAGCTCTAACGGCAACATCAATAAAGTTTACACCAAGAACTTTAGATACAAATGGGAATGATCTTGAAGCTCTAATGTTACATTCAATAACCTTCAATGGTTTGTCACCATCTTTAATAATTTGCATGTTGAATGGACCAGTAATGTTCCATGCTTTAGCAACCCTGTCAGCAATACTCTTCAATTCTAATTTAACTTTATCAGATAGATGTTGTGGTGGTAAAACTAAAGAGGCATCACCAGAATGGACACCAGCATTCTCAATATGTTCTGAAATGGCATGAACTAATACCTTACCTTGGTAAGCAACTGCGTCAACATCAATTTCTTGTGCACCTTGAATAAATTTAGACATAACAACTGGATGTTCCTGAGAGACATCGGAGGCTAAAGTCAGTTTAGCTTCTAATTCAGATTCATCTGTAACAACACTCATGGCAGCACCAGATAGGACATATGATGGTCTGATTAATACTGGGTATTTAACACGGTTTGCAAACTCTTTTGCCTCTTCAACAGAGGTTAATTCTTTCCATTCTGGTTGACTGATATTAATGGAATCTAGAATTGTGGAGAATTTGTGTCTATTTTCTGCTCTATCAATGTCAACTGGACTAGTACCTAAAATCTTACAACCGTTATTCAATAGAGGTAAAGCAATGTTTTGTGGCAATTGACCACCAACTGAAATGATACAACCTTCACTATTTTCCAATTCATATATATCCATAACTCTTTCGTAGGATAATTCTTCAAAATATAGTCTATCAACTTCGTCGAAATCGGTGGAGACAGTTTCTGGATTGTAATTAATCATAATTGTTTTCTTACCTGCATTTCTTAAAGCTTTTGCTGTGTTGACGGCACACCAGTCAAATTCGACTGAGGAACCGATACGGTAAACACCAGAACCAAGAACTAACATACCATGGTCATTAAAGTCAACATCGCTCTTAACAGCATTGTATGTGGTGTATAAATAATTGGTAGAAGCAGGGAATTCAGCTGCTAAAGTGTCAATTCTTTTAACAAATGGAACAATATTCATTGATTTTCTCAATGCTCTCACATCAAATTCACTGTATTTATAATTTGAATCAATACAATATGCAATTTGTTTATCTGAGAAACCTAATTTTTTGGCTCTAATCAATAAACTTTTATCTAATTGTTGTAAATCGTTGACTGCCTGTAATTCCTTGTACATATTTACGATATTCATACACTTGAAAAGGAACCATTTATCTATTTTACTTAATTCATGTACTCTTTCCACAGAGTAGCCTTCATGCAGAAGTGCTTGACCGATGGCAAATACTCTTCTATCGGTTGGTTCAGCTAAGGCTTTGTCTAAGTTAGCCCCAAATTCATTCGAACCTTGGAAACCTAAAACAGTTGGATCAGTTTGTCTTAAAGCTTTTTGGAATGCTTCTTCATAATTTCTACCAATTGCCATAACTTCCCCAACAGATTTCATGGAGGAACCAATGGATCTATCAACGTACTGGAACTTGGATAAATCCCATTTTGGAACCTTTGCAACAATATAATCTAGAGATGGCTCAAAATTGGCCACAGTTGTCTTAGTAATTGGATTTGGTAGTTCTGGTAGGGTGTAACCCAAGGCAATCTTAGCAGCAGTATAGGCTAACGGATAACCTGTAGCCTTTGAGGCTAATGCAGAAGAACGAGACAAACGAGCGTTAACCTCGATAACCCTATAATCTAAACCATCAGGTTGTAAAGCGTATTGGACGTTACATTCACCGATAACACCCAGATGTCTGATAATCTTGATTGCAGCAGATCTTAACATATGATATTCTTCATCGGATAAAGTCTGTGAAGGAGCAAAAACAATAGAATCACCGGTATGAACACCTAATGGATCAAAATTTTCCATGTTGCAGACAGTAATACAGTTTCCTACTCTATCCCTAACGACTTCGTACTCAACTTCCTTCCAACCTTTAAGAGATTTTTCCACTAAGATTTGTGGGGCTAACGATAATGATTGTGACGCAAGTTGTTTCATTTCATCTGCATTATTTGCAAAACCAGAACCTAACCCACCTAGGGCATAAGCAGATCTGACAATGACAGGATATTTAACGGATTCTGCAGCTTGTAATGCTTCATCAACAGTCTCACAAGCAATGGATTCAGCAATTGGGATGTTGATTTCTTTTAAAGCTTGTGCAAAAAGGTCTCTATCTTCTGATGTAACTAAGGTTTTAATTGGTGTACCTAGGACTTTAACATTATACTTCTTTAAAATACCGTCTTGATCTAATTTGACACCACAGTTTAACCCAGTTTGACCACCAAAGGTCAATAGGATTCCGTCAGGTCTTTCACGTTCAATTATATATGTTATATATTCTGGTGTAACGGGTAAATAATATATTTTATCAGCTAAAGAATGGGAGGTTTGATTAGTAGCGATATTTGGATTGATTAGTATGGTAGTTTTATTAGCTTCCTTTAAAGCTTTAATAGCTTGTGAGCCGGAATAGTCGAATTCACCTGCTTGACCGATCGAAAGCCCTCCAGATCCAATAATTAATACACTTTTGACATCATCGATTAGTTCTGGGGCATATGTATCACGGTTATTAAAAGTTGAAATTGTGGGAGTGGTAGATTTATATATAGAAGTCATTGCTGTCGTATATGTAATAAAGAGGAGCAAAAATAAAAAAAAAGAAAAAAGAAAAAGAAAAAAGGAAGACGTAAGTTATTGAACACTTGGTATTAGCTAAAACAGTTTAGTCTATTTAGACACAAAAGAAGTAGGATAGGTGGGTGATAAATAATAAAGAAAGATATTTTAAAATTCTTTTTTTTTTTTTGAAAAGAAAGATAGTCCTATATCGAGAATGTTATGTGTTTTAGTATTTCTAAGCCATAGTATTTATATATACAGCAAGAAATGAGGAGGAGAAAATGTGACAGTATTGAGTATTGGAAGAGTCATGACATCACCAAAGACAAAAGCATTAAAACATAGATACTAAAATATTAAATGAGTCAAAGGAGAGAACAGCTAATTTTTATGGAAGACATATCAAACAGGGAAAAGTAAATAAATACAAAGATCACACTCGATGCCCTTCCTTTAGGTTTCAAACAAGTTACAATGTTTCCCACAATAGCCACCCTATGAAGAACACAAACAAAATTGAAAAACGTTCGAGCGACAGGAACTGAAGACAATGGGAAAAAAAAAATACTTATCGAGAGTATCACACAGCAAGAAAGAGGGAAAAACACAAAAACAAAACAAAAAAGAAACTCTTTTGTTTGGATCGTTTTTTGTGTTTTGAATGATTCACGATACATCCGTACATCCGAGTGTATTGAGAACTAGTTTGTTTAGATGATTTTATTGATTCAATATATTGAAGGAAACTGCTGTTTTTAGGAGGGCGTGCTTCCCTTAGGTATCTGGCCATAGTAAAATATTTGCTAACAAGTATACTCTTGAAATTGGAACAAAACGACCAAAATATTTTTCAGAAAAAATAAACTTTTTTATAGAACTTATATACTATGAGACACATCTTTAGTATGTATGGTCTTGGTTAACTCTCTTGTGTTCTGAACTTCCTGGTAAGCTTACTTATTTTTTGGTGTTTAGTTTACCGTTAAGTGCAACAGTTAGAGAATTTCCCTCTATATCTTAGAAAATATGGCCGTTAAGTGCAACTGCTAGAGAGAAAAATTTTTCAAGAAAACAATACTCAAAAAAGACAATAGGCAATATCTATTACCAATGTTTGTACGGCACCGTTAAGTGCAACTGCTGGCGAGATATCATGTTTTTTGTTCTTTTCCGAAAACAAAAGAAAGGAAATATATATCCGGTGTCAAAATAATAAAGAAAGAAAAAGAAGAACAAACAATAGACAAAAATAAAGTTACCATAAAAAACTGCTTTCGTGACAGAAGATAAAATACTCACAGGTTTATTTGAGGGTAATCCAAACAAAGGGCAAACAAATATAAATTGGTATGAAGCCTGTAATATGATAAAACGGGGAGCATCACAAAAAAATAAAGTTAACGTAAAGGTAGGTTGGATATGTGAGGATAATATACACACTCATATATATTTTATTTATGCTACTATACATATTTAAAAAGGGTAATAATTAATGAGTTAAGTAGTCTGAAATTTTTTATTTTAAGATTCTTTATCTGTACCTAATATATAGAGTATTTGTATTTTCTTTTTTTATTTAATCTTTTTAGTGCCATATTATTAATATTGAACTATAAGGCATCTGTAGAATTTACATGTAAAGCCTGAAGACATTGCATTATTTTTCCTAATCAAAAGTCTTGTATCTCCATCCCTTATGTGCAATTGCATATCCCTATATATATATATATATATATGTATAGTAATTATGTCATATTTATAGTAAAATTATTAGGTTACACACTTTTTTTATATTTATCTCTTATACATATATTGTCCTTTTTCGTTTGTGTTGTATTATATATTCTTTTCCTGTTTCTTTTTATCATGTATGATTTTAGTTGAAGAAACACTGAGAATGTAAAAATATTTGGATTCTAATAGTAAAGATTTGTTCAAATAGACAAGCCTAATCACAACAACCTCTGTAAGTTTATATTTCTTTGCCAATAGTTGTTTTCTTTTTTTGGTTTTTTTTATTTTTTGTAAAGAAAGATATACAATGGGCATAAAATTATCTTATTATATCGAATATTTCAACGAAGAAACCGTATCTTTAACTAAAGGTAAAAAAATTTGTGAAATGGAAAATGATGATATTACCCCCCTCCAATCAAGCAACCCCCATTATATAAATAAATTATACCATGAAATAAACTTAATAACTGATCTAAAACAAAATATTAATAGCCCCTCTTACCAACCTTTTTTAAGACAGGATGGAAAGTGCCATATATCTGAAGTTTCAAGCATTTTATACTTAATTTCGTCAAACATAAGAAAGAATCATGATGTTGTCACATTTGGCTGTAAAACATGCAAAACACATCTAGCTACATCCTTGAACATCATATCTAAAGATTTCAGAAGCTCTACAGGTATTGCTTTTTTAATGTCTGGTATTATCAATATTGTTGAAAAGTCTAGTGTCGTTAAACATATGATAACTGGACAGTATCTTATATCTACGATTCTTTGTCATTTATGTAAAAGTATTGTTGGCTGGAAATATTTAAAGGCTCAAAGAAATGATCAAAGATTTAAAGAAGGAATGTACGTATTAGAATCACAAACTGTTACTATAGTAACATAATTAGACCAACTGAATATCATATAACAGACCTACTATTTTATGTACCTTAATATATACATGTTACAGTTCTTTTTAGCAACAATCTATATTCCTCTTTTAATAACAGTAACTATTAGATAGAAACAATTTTGTGATATTATCTTTTTTTTACAATGAGGTAAACTATTTTTTCTATATTTCAAACATTTTGAGAATAGATAAAAATACTAAAAGTCAAAAAGAAAGTACACTAAAGAATAGGGATTATGGATGAAACCAACTAATTATCATAGAGCCACTAATTTACAACCTATATAAATCTATCACACTTCATGTCTGTCATATAGTTCTTTTAATTTGTCTTCTTTTTAACCAAAATTTCCTTTACTTCTGATTTCATCATGGAGTATATTAAGATTGCCAAGGTTGACAATGTCCTCTTACATAGAAAGGGTAATCCTCTAAAGGGGGCACTCCATTTGACAACCCACCATTTAATCTTTACATCTGATTTGGTATCAAATGAGTTTTGGTTTCCATACCCCATGATTAGTGCTACCTTTAAAAATAGGGGAAGTGCTTTGTTATCTAAATATAATGATAAAATACCCACATCCTCCTTATCAGTAACAAAAGATAAAGATAAGAATTATAGTGACAAGAAAAAAACCACAAACACCCCACTTTTAGAAACTTTGAAATGGTATTCAAATAGAAATATTTGGTCAATGTCAAATGTCAAAATTATTGGAAAAGATTATACGATCTTTTCTCTAGATTTTGTTAACCAGAATGATGTAAATGACGTTTTTGATACTTTAATGAGATTGACTGTCTTACCAAATGTGACAAACTTATATGCATTCATATATCAACCAAATGATAAAGAGATGAAATTTAATAGTTGGGAGATATATGGCCCTGAATCTGAATTCAAAAGACAAGGAATTAGATTTGATTTTGATTCGTGTCCTTGGAGAATTTCCAATATAAATCAAGATTATAAATTTTGTCCCAGTTACCCTAACAAAATTGTGGTTCCCAAAATGGTGTCTGATACCATATTGAGTTATGCAAGTAAATATAGATCAAAGAATAGAATTCCAGCTTTATGTTATTTCTATAAAAAAACAAATAGTTCTATTAGTCGATGTAGCCAGCCATTGCCTGGCATAACTAAACAGAGATCATTACAAGATGAAACATTGGTAAAAACATTGTTTCAGTGTTGCAGTAATGGCTCCGAAGAACATAAATCTACACCGATTTTGCAAAAACGTGGACTTATTGTAGATGCAAGGCCAATGACGAATGCTATTGCACAGACTGCCCTTGGAGGTGGTACCGAGTCCAAAGACAGTTATAACTGTGAAAGAATATTTTTAGGGATAGATAATATTCATGTAATGTCCGATACAATGACCACTTTTACCGAATCATTTTTAACTGATACTGATGTGAATAAGGATTTATCGCCATCCATGATTCACAAAAAAGCACATCATTGGATGAAATCAGTTAAATTAATACTAGCCAGTGTTGATAAACTTACAAAAGCTATGATTTTTAATAGTGAGAACCTTTTAATACACTGTTCTGATGGGTGGGACAGGACACCGCAGGTGTGTTCTCTAATACAATTATGTTTAGATCCCTATTTTAGAACTCTTGAAGGGTTTATGGTTTTGATAGAAAAAGATTGGATCTCATTTGGACATAAATTCATGGAAAGATCCGGTCATTTAAGTTCTACAGAAGTATTTCATGATAATACAGTAGATTTCAAGACCACTATCACAAATCATACAACTGATCTCTTGTTTGGAAAAGAAAAAACCAGTTATTATTCCGAGAACTTTAATTCATTTTTAAAAGGTCCAGCGTATTGTGAAAATAACAATGATATGAGTCCTAGTTTTGGTAACACAATTTCTAACAGTTTTTCTGCTATTTCATCTTCAGGTCAAAAAATATCAGGGGTTCAAAATACAGTTACTAATCACTGGACCACAAACTTTCAAAAAACCATTCAAAAGAGAACACTTAAGTTCACATCCCCAATATTTCAACAATTCCTTGATTGTGTTTATCAATTACTAAATCAAAATCCAAAAAGTTTTGAATTCAACGAAAGGTTCCTAAGAAGATTAGTTTACCATTTATATTCTTGCCAGTATGGAACATTTTTATTTGATTGCGAGCAAGAGATGGAAAAATATAATGCAAGAAATCAAACAAAAAGTGTATGGGATTATTTTAAATCAAAAAGAGAAGACTTCTTAAATACCTCTTATATTCCTATAACAACACCAAAAGCTGGAAGTACTAAAGCTAATTCCAATGAAATAGAAGATTGGATCCAGCCCGACTTGAACAAAGTTAAATGGTGGTGGCAGTTGTATGGAAGAAAAGATAATGAAATGAATATCGTTCTAGATGGTACCTTTAAGAAGTGGAAATTGGATAAAGGTTCTTCAAGAGACATTATACAAGATGAAAAAGACAAACTTAATACCAATTATAATTTTTTAAATCAGACAAAGGATTTATTATCATCTTTTAATATATTAGGTAGAAAATAGTTATTTTGTGGAGCAGAAGAACATACCTATTTTTTCTTTTCAAAAGTATAAACTAATAAAATAATGCCGAAAAATTGTCGAATATAAAGTATATAATATATCTGGATGTGTAATTGGGAGTATGCGAAACTCTTCAATTAAAAAAACACTGTAATGCATAAATAAACTCTATGCAAAAACCAACTTCTATGATGTTAAAGAAAGCGAAGTTGATTCTCTTATATTATTTAGTATTTATGAGCAATTTTTTAGGTTTTAATTTTACAACACCATCTGTCCATTTAATTCCACACCATTCAGATACTAAAATTGCCAAGGTTCTTACAGCTTCAACACTTTCATAATCACACCCAACGTTGAGTGCACCTCTTAAATGACCCTTTAATTGAGGATTGACATCTTGAGGAACCAAAGATGCAATGACAACCATACTTGTTTCTGGTGATGAGAGGATTTTATCATAAGAAAATAAAGGTCCATAACAATGAACTAATGTATAATACCATAAATCAGGATAGGAAGAATGCAAATTATTCACCACTCTATTAGAGACTTTATTATAGATGTAATTCCATTGTTGAAGACCTCTGTGGACGATATTTACTTGATCCTTTTTATTCCCCACCATTTTCCTTAATGTATCAGGACACGGTATTTCATCTCTTACAGCCGCTTCCCACGCATCAATCTGAGTAGATTTAGAACGTAGCTTTGAAGGGGTATATTCTTTTAAGGCATGTAATCCATTAATAGCTCTAGGTAACCCGGCTAGAGGCCCCGTCTTTAATAACGCTTCTCTTAATTTTTTGGTAACCATAGCTTGCTGTTCTGTTGGGAATTCATATTCTTTTTCAATAGCTTGTCTCCTTTGTGCTGGATCATAGTAGTTTAACAATTCTATTGTTCTGTGTGCTAGCGTAACATAATACTTATCAGCATCCTTGGCAGTTAATTGCATAGCATAATGGTATACTTTAGGAATTTCTTGAGGGTAATTAGCAACACTTAATGTGGCAGCTGCAACTAAGTACCAAATGTTTTTTAGTTTAGGATGGAATTGATACAATTGTAAAAGTCTTTGTTGATTCAATAAACTGGTGATTTTTCCTGAAGAATTCATTTATAATTTATAAAACACAATAGATATTATAATAATATACAATATTTATTCCTCTAATAGTAATATTACACTTTGTTACTGTTATAATAATAGCAGATGTCTCTAATTTCCTTTTTCTTTTTTCTTTTTTGTTTTATTTTTTTAGAGTCTATACCTTTTATCTTAATATGTAACAATTGTGAAATGACTTGTGACTAGTACTCTTTTACTATTACAATAACAGATTATGCAAATAACTATATAGATGCCATAAAATGGCTAGTTAGTTGTTTTTTACAAAAAATTTCCTGTTGATACGTTATAAGCCATTTTAATCTTTAATTTTTTTTTTATCTATTTATTTTTCTTTTCCAAAAATATCACATGTGAAATAATTAAATCAAGCAATCCAACAAAAATAAAAAGAAGAACGAAACAATTAGATCAAAAAAAACAAATAGGTAAAACAAAAAATATTGTATGTGTAAAATTAGGTTCAACATCAAGTAAATGTGAGTGCCTTGTAGTTAGCCACATATCGATATATGAATATATATACCATCATATTTTAGTCATGGTTCAAGAAACAACAAATGTACAAAAAATACGGTTTTTAAGATTAAATCAGGTGTTTGATAGGGCACTAAAACAGTCATTGGTGAAATTTCAGGACTGGGAAAAATTCAGCTCTTGTTTTCCCACATACTCCAAAACAAAGGACGGCATTACTCATTTAATGAATTGCCAGAAACAAGTTGTTCAATTCTGGATAGGTTTAAATCATAAAGAATTTGAAGAATTGTTAGTGGACCGTCAAGTAAAAGAGAAATTAGATGAGTTAGATGAGTTATTATCAGAAGCTAATACTAGATTGGAGTATAAAATAAATAATGAAAGCAATGATGAGAAAGAGAAAGATAGTGATATTATGGATAGACCAATAAGCGAACTGACCCCCAATGAACTTCTAGATTGTAATCTATATACTGAGAGGCAAGGTGCCATCGAAAAGTTAGATGAAAGATTAAAGAAAGTTAGAAATATTAATGAGGGGCTTTTACAGGAGATAATGCAGTTAGAAACCGACGTTAAAAAAGATATTAAAGAAATAGATGACACTTATTCACGATTTTTTGGCCAAAAGATACTAGACGCTCCAGATAAAGAATTGACAGAGGGTTTACATGATATGCTAATACAAGAAGGAGAGTACAACAGGTAACATAATCTATAGTTATAATTCTAGCAATAAAAGACATGGGACTTTAATTTTTCAAACTGGAAAACAGAATGACGAATAAGGAAAAATCCAGTATAAGAAATCACATCTGATGAAGAAAAAAAGGAAGATAAACAGAACATTCACTCCTTAGTTTATCTTAATGGACGATAGAAATGGTCACCTTTTTGAAGTATAAAATTGTATCAAGACTATATGTAACCTGGAAACATTCAATATTTATAGTATGATAAAGGGTATCTTGATTTTATAATAATGCTTACATCTATATTTTATAAAGTAAATAAAATTCTATAAAAATGTTATCAAGTGGCACATACACAGCACTCCACACTGACTTTATTGTTGAACTATTCGTTCGACTAATCTGAAACCAAACTTCAACTCAATTACGTCTAGTAAGAGGAACATCCATTAGTATTTAATTTAGCTTGTCTCGTGTCACTCTACATTTTTCTACAAGAAAAAATTCATCAAACCTTTTCTATTAGTGTATTGTATTGATAATTAATTGTTAACCACTTTTTCTTCATATTCTTTGAAAATATTGTTTAAATTCTCCAATTCCTTTCGTAAATTTTCTACTGTTATTTCTTCTATTTCAAAATCTTTCTTAGATTGGTTTAGTAATTCTACTTTTGCTTTAACCTCTTCTTCCTTAGCTTTTATTTTTGGTTGTAATATTGTGGTCGTCGATTTCATAGTGTAAATATCCTTTTTCACTTTTTCGTTTTGTTCATCACAATCCTTAACTTCTTCATCTAAAATTGTTAATTTTGCTTCCATTGCATGATAGTTACCTTCAGCAACAGCTAATTGTCTTTTCAATTGTTCTGAATTTTTTTTTGTTGTAGCTATAGTTTGTTCCATTTTTGCTATTCTTGCGGTGCTCTGCTGTATGGAATCATTTATACCGTTCAATTTGCTAACCAAGGAATCTTCAATCTCTTCTAATTTATGTAATTGTGATTTACACTGACTTTCAGTGATACTAATCTCTTCCAACTGTTTATTAGCTTCTTCGATTTGTTCTTTTAATTTTGAAATATTTTGTTTCTTTATTTCAATCTCCTTCATCGTTTTTGTTTGTTCTTGTTCAGCCTCTTTCAGTTTCTTCTCAATACTAGAGTTTGTTTGGATATTAGATAAAGTAATTCCAAGGCCTGAAGTGGTTTCTTTCCCCATACACAGAGTTGCTGATTCCGCATATTTCTTAGCCAACTTTTCCACAGATTCCAACAATTCATGTGGAAGTTTATAAGGTAAATTTGTTCTAGTCACTCTAACTCTTTGGATCAAAAACATGGCAATAATAAATTCTTTTTTATTTAAAGTACCAGTCTTGTTCATATCAACCAAATCCCAAACATTTGCTAAAGTGTCTCTAGTTAAACCAGATTTCATGAAAAATGGAACTAAAATATGTGGACCTAATTCTTTTGCTTTATTTCTATCTAAACTAGCGAAAGTGTTTTGGAAACTTTTATACTGGTTAGATTGAATCTCCCATGAATTTTCAGATAAACTGACTAACGGGGTGAAAGGTGATAAGAATGCATTATTATTTGAATTACGTGACGATATAGAGGACCCACTTATTGTTCTTGTAATTACTGGAGACTCTGTTCTTTGACTACTATTATTTGATAAAGTTGGAGAGTAGTGACGGGAGGAACGTCTAGAGGTGGATGTGACAGATCTATGGGAAGAGGACCTAGAAGGAGAATTGGGTGCTGCGGATGAAGAATTCAAAGAAGAAGGGGAAGAAGAAGAAGTGGTAGTAATAGTAGTAATAGGGGTAGACGAACGGGAGGATTGTAAAGTAGAATTAGACGTTGGCAAACCAGTAGATACCCATAATTTTCTGGATATTTTTTTGGGAACAGGATCCATTAATGGGTTTTGGGACAATCTCAAGCCAATCAAATGCATCGCCATTATGAACTCATATTTATTCAAAAACCCATCTTGTTCTCTATCACATAAAAACCAAATATCACCCAATACATCTGTGGGCAAATTAGCTTTTATAAAGATAGCTCTAGCCTTATCTCCAGGTAACAATTGTTGTCCAGCTGTGGTCCTGTCAAATAATTGGGAGAACCTAGACACATCACTATTAGAGATTAAAGGTAGTGGTACTGATTTGATATTATCACTCCTTCTATGTCTTTGTCTATTATTACTATTATTATCTGGTAAATTAAATTGAACAATTTTAGTAACGGGGAAATCATAGAGAGAAGAAGTTATTGGTACAGAGGGTGTTGCTGACAAATGAGATATGCATCTAATTAAAGCACAAAACTCTTTAAATATAAGAAAACCTTTCCCATCTAAGTCTACAAGAGACCAAATTTGTCCAAGTTGTCTACCAGACAATCCAGTTTGTTCCAAGAACGGTTTTGCAACATCTGCAGTAACCACGTTTGTGCGATCTGGATCTAGTGCTTTGAAATAACGTCTATAAACCTCATTTTCTTCCTTCGTTAAAGGGACTTTTAACTTGACCTCTACCATGAATGATTTATGCTATTTTCTTCCTGTATATTGTTATATTATGACTAGATTCAGTTTCTAAAAAGTTATAGGAACATCCTATATGATATCAATATAAAAGAACGCAAAAATAAAGTAAAAAACAAAGTTAAAGAAGAATGGATAAAAAAAAAAGAATGAGAAAAAGAGAGAGAAAGGAATCAGACAAGATGAGGTTTACAAGGGATATATAACAAGGAATTTTTCAAAAAAAAAAACATACTTTATAGAGAACAAATTGACGTACCTCTGATATCACATCTTATTGGTGCCCATACCAATACCAATGCCAATATCAAAAAAAAAACCAGAAAAGGTATTGCCATGTCAAAATCCACTGTCAATTCATCGAGAAAGTCATCGCACGGATTACCCAAAACGGCAAAGAAATAGAAAAACAGGAAAAAAACAACAAAAAATCTCAATTCCGGCTGTTTGGCTATTACCCGATTCGGTTATCTCATAGGAGTTTCGGTCCCAAGAAAATTTACACTCAAACAAAGTTTTACGTCACAGAACGTCTGTACCTTTGTCTACATTACGTATTAGATATTTCATAGTGAGGTTATGCACCCAGTACATAGTTAAACATGCAGGTTTTTCTAGATCATATGGTAGAAATAACCCAAAATCAAACAAACAAACAAATAACAGCAGAGCTTTTCTAGTAGCTGTGATGTTTTATTTTATTTTATTTGAATATTTATGGATTAAGATATTTTATTATATATATATATATATATGTACAAGTTGTGCAGTTCAGCCATTTTAATATATCCATAGACAATTAAATATATACTTTTATCTATATGTAAGGGTGGTACTGTATGAACGCAAAGTAAAAATTAATAAAAAAGGTAAAACGTAATATTCTTATAAATGTCTTCCACTTGTTCATCTATTAATGATGTTATTTCAATTTGATGTAAGCTCTATGTGCAATAGCCATTTTATGAATTTGGTCTCTCTTGTCAAACCCAGATCCAATACCTTTGGATACGGCCACCAATTCTTCTCCTAATCTCACAGCAAAATCGCTTGAAACACGTTTATTAGCACCCTCTACAATCCATTTCCACGCAATTCTATTTCTTTGTCTTTGGTTTAATGGCACAGGAATGACCGCAGATTTAGCCACTTTTGTACTAAAAGTCTTAACAACCATTAATGGCGCCATTTCATCTAAGGATTTCTTCAAAAGTTCCACTGGATCCTTTCTTGTTTGACAATATACAAGATGTAAAGCTCTAGACATAATTCTTTCAGCGACCTGTTTCTTCCCATGACGCATAATCATATTAGTGACATGTTCCAAGACAGGATCCTTACGTAGTGGCAATGGCACATCTTTTAATGCTTCGTATTCTTGGATTTGCTGTTCAGTGGGAGTAAATTCCTCTTCGCCGTTTATGTCGATAGTCTCACTTAATAATAAACTTTTATCTAAACTGTTCTGTCTTAAATTTAAACGCGCTTTACGAATAGTTTGTAACCACTCATTTATATCTTCGTCAGAGAAGGGTTCAGATTTATCTGCCGTTGTCGTTGTTGTCGTTTGAAATCTATTAGAAATTAATGTAGTAGTTGAGAGAAAGGGAAATGTGGTTTTCACTAAGGGGAGAATGGGAAGAGCTTTTGTTGTAGTGGTTAATCTAAACATTATCAATATCCCAACAATATTTCTTTTTTTTTTTTTTTTTTTTTTATCTAGATTGATAAACTCAGTTATTGATATTGTATATGTAATTGCATTAAAATTTCTCCTTCTTTTAAATCTAACCCTTACTGTCTTGTTGATGTTTGTTTTCTTTTGATTATTTTATTTTTTCTTTTTTTTTGTTTTTTTAGTATTTTTTCACCTTTATTTTCTTGCATTGTGAATAAAAAAAATAGTGAAATCAGAAATAATAACAAGGGTAAAAGAAAAAGATACTCACACCTCCAAAAAAAGGAATATCTTTTATGAATATTAACGTGAAATAGAGTTGAATAGCTTTCTACCACGATGAGTACTATTTTCCAACAAACTTAGATTAATACATATGTCTACCAGCCTGTGTATATTCAAGAATGAAAAAAAAAGAGAAAATATACATAATTATGATATTGTGCTATCATAAATATAGAAAAAAATAGTAATACATATTAATATTTGTGGCTACATATGCACATAGATATATTTGTCTTTTTGCCAATATTCTTCCTCAAAATCTTGTAATTTTTCTACAGCTAATACTGTTCTTTTTTTATTTTTATTTTTATTTATTTTTTTGTATATTCACTCTCTTTTCCTATCTTTATCATTAGATGAGTTTGCTAGTTTTTTAGCGATCTTAACCATTTTAGAGAACCAAAACACGTTTAGAGAATTCAAAATAAGCGTGATAATAGCCAAAATTACAGCCAACTGTACCTTCAATGTAGTCATGTCCGATCTATACTTATACATCTGATAGAAATATACGAATTGTGCCAGGTTGCCCCATAAGATTCTCACAGAGAAGAATATAATCATTAATAGGACTCCATTAATCAGATTTAACCAGGTTGGTACTTTAGCAGGTTTCAAATTAGACTTTTTAGATGGTGCCAACATCTGCATGATAAACCAGTTAACGTTAACAAAAGGCGTACTGGCTTCATATAATAAAAATTTGGGGACCCAGACTTGACATACTGGTAACAATGGGACCAAGGAAGCGGCTAGAGCAAAGATGGCGTGGATCAAATATTGAAAACCATAGACTTTGAAATATCTTAAACATACTATTAGATCCCAAATAAAATAACCTGCAGACAATGAAGTCACCATTGAACAGTAATCGTTTTGATACGTGGCGATGTTATAGGATGTTAATGGTAATGTCAATACTGGCCAAAGGATATACAATGATACACATGCCTGGACCATGGAGACTATATGAATATCAAAATCAATCTTCAATTCTTGATCTGCTATCTTAATGTAGCGGTCGCCAAAGACAATCTTGTTAACCAATGGTGCCAAATATGTGGATACGAGCTGATAGAAAATGAAAGAATAAATGATTTCATGTAAATGTAATAAGTAATAGTTCTGAGATTTAGGAAACCATGAGTATTTCAACAAAGGATCAACTGTTTGAATGACTTCTATTAACCCAGACATGGTAGTATTATTACTGGTGATTGTCATGATGAATAAAGATATGGTTAGTCTAGTAGAGTCGATTCAACCTTTTTATTTAACACATTCAAAAAAAAAACAAGCTAGAAGTGGTCCTAATATTTCATTGTAATTCAATATCACCAAAAATAAACAAATAAGTATATATATACGCACATATATATATATATATATATAAGTATTCTAAGGTGACTAGATTATTATTCTCGAATTTATTGTTAGTATAATATATTTCACTAAACAATACCAGAAAAAGCAAAACCAAGAAAAAGAATATTATTATTATTTTTTTTTTCCTCTTTCTTTCGTATTTAGTTTCAATTGGCTTGACGTTTTTCAAAAAGAGTGATTTTTGTTGAGAATGAGAAGGTTGAAAGATAGGAAGAGATGAGGGTGGTGGTAGTAGTAGAGAGATGGTCACAGACATGAAACATTATTAAGAAAAAAAAGAGAGGATAGGAAACACATAAGAATTACAGTCTTTCAAAGGAAGAGAAATAACAAGTTTAAGCCCAAACCGAAACATAGACTTAAAGGCAAGAGCCTAGAAAGAACAAACAAACGAACAAAACGCATCAAGACACAATGTGTCTATGCGGACGGGACACATAATATGGACCACAGGCTGCTATTGATCTGCTCCAAATAACTTAGACCACTACTTATCCAAGAGAAAGGAACCAACTACTCCTTTTTACTAGTGCAGTTGTCTTCAAAACTGGAATGCAAAATTGAGAAACACACAGATCTCGAACAAAGCCAACGACACCATCACAGATTCTGAATGGGTGGTTTCTCTCTTTTTATTTTATTTTATTTATTTTTTTTTTCGTCTTCTTTTTTTTGGGGGAGGGTTTTTGTCTTACAAGGATCGGAGAATTGGCGGAAACATAGCGGGAACATAATTGTGGGTGCATGGGTGCTTGAGATCATATAGTCGGACAAAACTTTTCAAGTCGTTTCTTTTTCCTGCTTTTTCCCAAATTTTAAATTTTTTTTTCTTTTTTTTCTCTTTTGTTTTTTGCTTTTTGTTTCTCGATGGTGGAAAATCTTGAGAAAATGTGAGGATCTCGAAGGCAAAAACAAGCAACAGAGAATAAACCTCTTTCAAAGACTACAGAAATAGAAATGTTTTCTAACAAGGTCGTTAAGTACTGCTCTCATACTTTCTGTATGCTCCATAGTGGGCTTGTTCATGCACATGTTGGCTCATTTTCAATCCCTTCATTACTGAGAGAATTATTTTTAATCATGATCTCTTTTTTGTGGACTGCAGTTGGTTCTTGAAAACATAGAAAAGTGAATAAATATAAACTCAACAATTGCTCACGACTCCATAGCTAACTCACCATGTCTTCTTTACCAGAATTATTAGTACTTTGTAACCCATTACTGGATGTTCAAGCTACTGTCCAACCTGAATATTTAGCTAAATATAACTTAAAATCCAATGATGCTATCCTTATCGAAGATGCTGCAACTGATCCAAGAATGAAAATCTTCGATGAAATAGCAGACTTCCCAGACGTCAAGTATATCGCCGGTGGTGCTGGTCAAAATTCTGCGAGAGGTGCTGCTTATATCTTAGGTCCAGGTAAAGTTGCTTATTTCGGCTGTGTAGGTAAAGATAAATTCTCAGAAAAATTGTTGAGTGAAAATGAAAAAGCTGGTGTTACATCCTTGTATCAAGTCGTCCCAGAGATTGGTACAGGCAAGTGTGCAGCTCTAATTAATGGTCACGATAGATCTTTGGTCACCGACTTAGGTGCTGCTAACCATTTCAAACCTGAACATATCGATAAACACTGGAACGCTGTCATTAACTCGAAATTGTTCTACATAGGTGGATTCCATTTAACTGTCTCTCCAGAGGCCATCATCAAATTAGGTAAACATGCCAAGGAGAGTGGTAAACCTTTTGTCTTGAATTTCTCTGCTCCTTTCATCCCACAATTCTTTAACACCGCTTTAACTGAAGTTCTTCCATATGCTACTCATATCATTGCCAATGAAACAGAAGCTGCAGCTTACGCAGAAGCATTCGGTCTAACCTGTGATAAAAATGATCTAGAAGCTATTGCTAAATCTATAATTGAAACAGATCCAACAAAAACAGTCATTTTCACTCATGGTTTGGAACCAATCGTTGCTGTCACTAAAGATGATTCTAAAAAGTATCCTGTTAAACCACTAGATCAATCAAAAATTGTAGACACTAACGGTGCTGGTGATGCATTTGCTGCCGGGTTTATTGCTGGTTTAGTCAAAGGTAAAGATCTTAATATCGCTATTGACATGGGTCAATGGTTGGCATCTTTATCTATCCAAGAAGTTGGTCCATCTTACCCAGTTGAAAAGTTCCAATATCAATAAATAAATTCATAGTATATAAGAACATCCATTATTCACACATCTAAATAGTTCATGTATTTTATCAACTTACATACACATCTATCTATGCCTATTCTATCTTGTGAAATATTTTTATCTATATAATATTTTCACTTTTCAATTCACATTCCTCATTTTATTTTTAAATTTTTGATAATTTCAATTTTGTCAATATTGAAAAACCACTAAACTTATACATACATATATATATATATATATATCGTTGTTAACCAAGACTACAGAACAGCCCAATTAACTATAAAAAACATATTAATAACTAAACAATTATTGAATCGATATTAAATATACATATACATATACATATATATATATATACGGTGTCACGTTACATATTTCATAGTGCCATTTTTTCTCTCTTTTTTTATTTCCTCTGTGTGTGAACTGTTTTCTTTGTTTTATTACGAAGTTTATGATCGAATAAGGATGGAATGGGTGTTAAAATTAACACACCCAGTGTTACTATATGCTAATCCATCATGGTCAGTTCAATTTATTGTTTTCAGTTTAATTCATATCATCCTTTCTTTTGTACTTTTGGGGATATGTGCATCTGATTATTTATGTCCTAACGTGACAAACATTGTGGAGTTAAAACAAAAATCCTCATCAAGACATTCAGCCATATCAGCATCACCCAGTATTATTAAAGTCTCTTCAAATGCATCTTCTGGTATTATCATGGCTGTATTACTTTCATGGTGTAATTCTTCCCCAGATTTATTTTCAAATTTTTTAAGTTGGACCTCAGCAACCAAGGATAACTTGACTGTGATATCACTATCGATAGGTGAAGTATTGGGTGCATGTGGGATCATACTTTGTATTGTACAGGGAACCATAATAATTATTATGTCTTCTATTGACTTGCAAATGATCCCTGTTCAAAAATATAGTATCTTTAAAGATTTAATAATGGTTTTAATTGCCATGTTATTGATGACATATATTATATTACAAAATAAAATCACAATTATGAATTGTTTGCTTATGTTATTTATATATTCCTTTTATATTTATTCCAAGTTTTCACACCATTTTTCCAAACCAAAACATATTGATAGTGACACCATCAGCGATAGTAATATTGTTGGGAATTCATTTGATGGCAATGATATTTCAAATTTTTCTAATGTCAATAGTAATAACAATGCAGATCACATAGGATTCAACGAAAATGCTACTGATAATGAATTTTATTTACAAGCAAGAACACCTGATTTAGAAAATATTAGTTCTTATTTTGAAGGTGAATACGATAATGTAGATTTCACAACTGGAATAAAGAAAAATCTGATTTCTGCAATGGATTTCAATAATTTATTAAACATTTTAGAAAACTCACCTTTGTCATCCACAAATGTAGCTAATTCTGAACACGAAATGATCAACTTCAATAGTTCCAGTTCAATAATATTGGATACGAATAACAACCATTTATTACCACATGACCGTCAAAGAGCCCTTTCCGAACCAATATATTACCATGTGAATACTTTAAATATTGATTCTAACAATGTTTCTAATCATAATTCCCAAAGAACCGGTTTGAATTCTGCACCAATGACTTTAAAATCATATCATGATGTTGCAGACCTGGTTGAAACTGAAGCACATCAATTGAATGAATTACCGTATGTAGAATCTGTTTCATTACACAACTATTTGAAGAGAAATCGAAAATATCGAAATTTGTTGTGCCAAATTTTAACTCCTCATTTATTAAATTTTAAACAAAAATCTAAAATAGACGCGACTTTGTCGTTATTAACTACTCCGTTTGTTTTACTACTTCAATTATCTTGTCCTCGTTTGATTAATATATTAGAATTTGATGAATCTACTACATACTACTCTCTACCTGTTATCAAATCAATTACATTATGGGCTCAATCGTTAATATCACCAGTGATGACAATGACATTAATTGCATGCTTATGCTCATGGTCGAAAATACACGTTATCTTATGGATTGCAACCATTCTAATAATTTTAGGATTGATTGCACTTTTAGCTCATTTTCAAAGACAATTATATTTACATAACCAATTTTCGTTATTAACAACAAGTACCTCCGTGGAAGATATCGAGACAAAAAATAAAGAAAGAAGAAATTTAGAAAAATTACAAACGGTGCTAAATATCATATTTTTATTAATTGGTATTGTGAATTCAATTCTTTTTATATCTTTAATCGCCAATACTTTAATTGAATTAATGGAATTATATCAAAAATTAACAGGGATATCCAAAGCTATTTTAGGATTAACTATATTTGCTTGGGGGAACTCCTTGAGTGATCTGTTAACTAATATAGCAATGTGCAGATTATACTTGAAAGTGCCCAACAAGGATCATATCGAAATGATAGCAACCAAGTTTTTTGTGATTTCTTTTCAATCCTGCCTTGGTGGTGTAATGTTGAATTCTATGATTGGAATAGGTCTTAGTGGTTTAATTACCATGTTTTGGTTACAATCAGGAAATACTAATTGGTGGTTTTTAAGATATATTGAATTTCAGGAATCATTAAATGATAGCTCTGCGAATACAGGAATTAACTATCAATTTGTTGTGTGTTGTATTACTATTTTGATTCAAAATTTGTTATTGTTAAACCTAATTGGTGGTGTTAAACTTTGGGACAGATTGTCAAAAAGAGAGCTTAGACTAGTTGGTATATTCATGTGTGGATTATGGGGTATTGCGACATTTATTAATGTATGTTTAGAAGTATTTAATCAAACACAGAGTATTTCATCATAAATTCATGGTATACACTGTATCAGTTTATATCTAAATTATTGTATCATTTTTGATAACTCTTATAATTAAAAATTACAAAAAAAAAAATAAAAAACAAGAAGACAATGACAGTAAATCTAATATGTCACAAAATGATTTCAAAAGAGTCAATTGTCATAATAGTATAATATAAATGTAGATCTGTCTCTGTATAAGGATAAAATTAACATATTCATATATTAATATATATAAAGATGTACAATAAATCAACTATTTCAATGTATTCAAATCGAACATTTTATGTAATTATGACAATATTTTTATTTTTACTTCAGACATTTGTACAGAGCAAAAATGTTGTTGACTTCTCCCAAACCCTGAAACAATTCAATGAGAAATATGATGTTAAATTTTCAGATAGTGTGTATCAACAATTAACCTATTTTGTTAGATCATCTGCTCTATCTAGTTGTATCACTCATTATGGGTTAAACCCAGGTTTTACTTTAAAAGATGGAGGGTGCCCTGCCCATATTGAGTTTTGTCATAACTATACATTAAATCCCAGTATAGGAAACTCCACCATTTCTGCTGTTTTTGAAGCAAGCGAAGGAGAATTAGGAACTGGATACGTCATGGTAGATTATAGTAACAAGACAATTATTGTTGTGTTTAGAAGTTCAACTACCAGCGAAGATTGGTTTAGTGATTTTACAATCCAGCCAACAAAATATTCCCCAATATCTCAAACAGAATATTGGAAACTAGTCAAAAATAAAAAATTATCACCCTGTCAAAATTGCCAGCTTCATAAAGGTGTATCTAAATTTACAAAAAGTTTAGGTAGAGATTTTTTGGTTAAAATCGAACATATATTGAAAAGATATCCCACTTTTAAAATTGTGATCACAGGTCATTCGTTGGGTGCTGCACTAGCAAGCATAGTTGGAATCGAATTACGATTAAGAGGCTATCATCCACTTGTCTTAACGTATGCTTCGCCTAAAATATTTAATTCTAATTTGAAAAATTGGGTTAATGAATTATTTGACGCTAAAATGATCCATAAAAATATTTTAAACGCTGCGCAAGTTGAATTGAAAAGAGGTTATTTTAGAATCGTTCATAAGAATGATTACATTCCATTAGTTCCACCATTTTATAAGGCAGCCGGTTTAGAGATATTTATTAAAAAAATATCTTTACCACACGAATTGGAAGACTTGCAATACAATGGTATGATTAGTGACACATTTCCATTAATGGAATATACTGACAATATTTCAGGCCTTGTGGATCAATTATTACACACACACGAACACACGTCATATTTTATTTATTTAAAAGGTTGTAAATATTTTTAAACCAAAAATTACAGTGTGCTTTTTATAAATAAAATTTCTTTTAAATCTATATATATATTTATTTCATACTATAATAATAAATTTTAATACTTAATGGTATGAAAAATCTTTTCTATCAAAGTTTAAAGTGAATAATAATGCATGTATGTACAAATATACATAAAATTTTATATTTAAAAACTACCTAATGTCCCTGTTACATATATATATATATACATACATTAACATTGCCTCTTTTTAGTGACATTCATTATACTATTAGAGTCATCATCATATGAATCACGTTTCCTTACTATTCCTCTAGCTCCCATTCCCGTTGCCAGAGGGTTTAGTTCAGGCAGCTTTTCTGGATTGTTTCTTTTATATATTTCTTCTTGTTGATATTGGATGAAAGCCTCATTAAAGTGTGTCGTTTCGGAATAATAAGTGTACTCTTCAAATGGATCATAAAACTGACTCATAATTTCGAAAAGTTAATAGTTAAATTTTTATTTACTTCTTCTTCTTCTTATTATTATTATTTTTAGTGTTACATGAATTAATAAATATTACTACACAGTTCAATTTATAGATCTGAGTGTGACGTCTTGACATCAGTAATCTTGTGTGAAAAGTTCACAAATACTCTTCAATTCCTCTTAACCATTCCATGTTGTTATTAGTTTCTTGTTCTTAGATTTTATTTTCAAAAACAACGTATATATAATTACTGTGTGGTATTAGGATTCACTAAAAGCGTTTTTTTTTCTTGGAACTCGTTTAAAAAAAAAACTCAAAGACGTCTGTTCGAGTCTTGAAGGAAAACAAAAAATAAAAATAGGCAAAGTATCCTTTTATACGAAAGCTCAATGGCTTTTTTTCTCGTAAAGTAAAACAAAAGAATGATGCAGTCCATTATTTACATGAAGTGGCAATACACAGCTACTTCTGTACTCATGTTGAAAACACTGCTTTAAAACTCACACACTTGAAATACTTCATTTATTGATTGAGTAAAACAATAATTATCATTATTAGTTGAGAGGAAAACACTATTAAAAAGTGATCAAAGCTGATACTAACATTGGAAAAATGACTTTCCTGGATTATATTTCAGAAGCTATTCAACACCCAAACTTTCCATGGAAAAAAATTGTAATTGGAATTTCAATTGGTCAGTTTGTATTTGAAACCTATTTATCCTATCGTCAGTATAGAGTTTTATCTAAAAAACAGTTACCTTCTGTTTTAGAAGGCGAGATTGACAAAGAGACATTTGAAAAATCAGAAGAATATTCAAGGACTAAAATTAAGTTCTCTGTCGTCTCTGATTTAATTTCCCTTATTCAGAATTTGATCTTTGTTAAATATGATGTGTTACCTAAATTATGGAACATTGGTAAATTTCTTTCAAAAAATATTTTCCCTGCCAAATATCAAGCTGTATCTGTTGTGGCTCAAAGTTTAATGTTTTTATTCACTCTATCTAATCTATCAACTGTATTAAGTCTTCCAGTCTCATATTACAGTCATTTTGTCTTAGAAGAAAAATTTGGTTTCAATAAATTGACCATTAAATTATGGATCATCGATATGATTAAAGGTACTTTGTTAGGCTACATTATTGGAGGTCCAATCCTTTATTTCTTTCTCAAAATTTTCGACTATTTTGAGACTAATTTCCTTTGGTACATATGTTTATTTGTTCTCGTAGTCCAAATTTTGGCAATGGTCTTTATTCCAGTGTTTATTATGCCTTTATTCAACAAGTTCACTCCATTGGAGGATGGTGATTTGAAAGTTTCTATTGAAAATCTAGCTAAGGATTGTGGATTCCCTCTAGATAAGATTTTTGTGATTGATGGATCTAAGAGATCTTCTCATTCTAATGCTTATTTCACTGGGTTACCATTCACTTCCAAGAGAATTGTTTTATTTGATACATTAGTTAACCAAAGTTCAATTAAAGAAATTACTGCAGTTTTAGCTCATGAAATTGGTCATTGGCAAATGAACCACATCTTAAATATGTTGGTCATTTCACAAATTCATATGATAGCAATTTTTAAATTGTTTACCAGTGTTTACCGTAACGAGTCACTATATAATGCATTTGGTTTCTTTGTAAAGAATAGTGATACTGCTTCTACTGCATTATCAAATAGTAACTTTGTGGTATTCACCCAAGGTTTCCCTATTTTAATTGGTTTTATCTTATTCAATGATTTGTTGACTCCATTAGAATGCATTCTTCAATTTGGTATGTCTTTATTACAAAGAAAACAGGAATATCAAGCTGATGGATATGCTAAGAAACTTGGATTCAGCAAAGATCTATCTCGCGCTTTGATTACTTTACAAATCAAAAATCTATCTACAATGAGTGTTGATAAATTATATTCCGCATATCATTATAGTCACCCAACTTTAGCAGAAAGATTAACAGCCTTAGAGTATGTTAGTGAGAAGAAGAAGGAATGAAAAATGAAAATTGGTTTAATATACCTTTGCTAGCTTTTTTTTCATTCTTGTTGTCAATAACCATACTGGTAATAATATTATTATACCCATATGTATAAATAGATATTATATAATCATTAGTATTCTTTCTATTAGATCATACATCATAACTGTATATATGTGCAGAAAGAAGAAGAAATATAGTTTTTTTTATTGATTTTTAGTATGCAGCCCGGAATTAAGATTTTTTTTTTTGATTTTCAAAGTTCAGCATCGTGGTTATATTTATACATAACAAACATATATTAATATATACGTACGTTTATGTTGATTAGGAAATGAAGAGGAAAGATACTAAATTAATAGGGATCAAAATTGGATATACATCTGTAAATTCCAAACATTTTTTATATTTTACTATTTCATATTTTCGTTATAATTTCTCTCCCCTGTCTTCTACTTTACTGATACCCTCTAAAATTCGGTGAAGTATTTTGCATATGGATCATCTGTTTGAATACCATAATCAAATCTCTCTTCAGGATATTGATCAAATAATGAAGTATCACCGACACCAGCAATGATTGGAGGCTCATACGGAGTCTCAATATCTTTATTCAATAGTTTTTCCCAAACAACTTCACCGAACCATGGATGTGATTTGATATCCTGTGATCCACTTTGTAAATTACCTATTCTTCTTGTTAAATCACTTGTAATCAATTTACTTAATAAATCTACAACATCAGGATGGAAGAATGGCGGATATATCACTTTACCCAACAGAATCTTTTCATATGTCTTCATTGGAGTGGTATCATAAAAGGGCGTGTAACCTGCCAACATTTCAAAGATCAGTATCCCTAAAGACCACCAATCGACTGATTTATTGTAGGGTTTTGTAGCAATTACTTCTGGGGCAATGTAATCAGGTGTACCACATAAAGTCCATGTCACCGATTCCACTTCTTTTGCGAATCCAAAATCAGTTATCTTAATGTGACCATAACGATCTAATAAAATATTTTCTGGTTTTAAATCTCTATATATAATATTATGGAAATGCAAATATTCCAGTGCTAGGGTGACTTCAGCAGCATAGAATTTAGCCACAGGGTTAGGAAATCGTTGTGATTTTCTTAGTAGGAAAAATAATTCACCACCTTCAATATAGTCCATGACCATAAATAAATTTCTTGAATCTTGAAAGGTTCCCCACATTCTAATTAGAAATGGATGTTCAACTAATTTCAACATACGTCTTTCATCATTGGTATGCTCAATTTGCTTCATTCTGACCACTTGCTCCTTCTTCAATACTTTAATAGCATAATATCTACCATTATGGACTGATCTCACCAAGTGGACTCTACCAAAGGAACCTGTCCCCAAAGTTCTCATAATCTGAAAATCATTTAAAGAATACTTACCCTTTGAAACAGTCGATCTTTGCGGTAATAAAGATTTTTTCACAGGGTTTTCACCGGTATTATTATTATTACTACCACCGCTATTGTCATTATTATTATTTGCACTATTAGTGGTGATATCTATAGCAGTATTACTGGAGATAGTAGTTGTTTCACTAACAGCCTGGTCCATTTTATTTATTTAGATTTCTTTCGTAAAGTTTGCGGGTTGAAAATAGCTAAATATGATTACAGGCCTATTATTATTATTTGTAATACAATAATTAAGATTGTGCTAAATATGTGAGATACAATATGATACAAATTGAATATGAAGAAACTTATACCACAATATACTACTAAACAGAAAGGAATAGATGAAATCGCCTAATAAATAAAAAAAACAAAAGTATTCTTACTTTTCCTTTCACAGGTGTCTAAAGATAAATTTATCTGCAACGGCTATCAGTTGCAATAACGTTTAGTTAATGTTTTGGTATATGTTAGGGAATATATTGGGATAGAGTTCCTTTCCCTAACTCTTCCCACCCTTGGAAAGTCCGACTGTCCATATCCAATTACTGCCCTTCCCCCCTCTTTCCTTCTCCCTATAAAACTGATTTTTTTCCTTCTATATAATCTCAAACAAAATCAAACAAAAAAAAAAAAGGAATACAAATTTCGGAAAAAGACATGAGATCAAAATTTTACTCCTTGATTGCTCACCTAAGCAAAATTAGTCATCAACTGTTCTGGTGGCGGATTCGGATCCCGCAAATAGATTATGTAAGGCATTATTGTTGTGTATTAGTAATCATCATAATATAATATAAAGTAACAATAAATACTTAATCATAATAATACCCAGGGTGATACCTTTTACTATTTGTCCACATTAATATTACAAACTATGACGCTACTTCCTTTATTTTATACTCTATATATATATATACTTATGTAACTGTAAATTAATCTATATTTTATATTTGAATTTTAATTAAAATAGAAATAAAAATAAATTTATTGATTGAAAAGCACTAAAATATAGCCATATCCTCTACTTCAACTATCCATCGCATAGTGTGTTTATCTTTTCTTCTCTCTTTTTTTTTTTGTTCGAGCTTTTAGGATATATTAAAACCTTAGTTTCTATAGCCAAAGATTATTATTACTTTGTTGTTGAGACTGATGCTGCTGTTGTTGTTGTTGTTGCTGCTGTGGTATGCGGGATTGTATGTGTCCTGGGACAGAAATCTGAGGAGGATATTGAGTAGAACCAACAGGTCTATTTATTTGTTGTTGAACAGTAGGAATATATTGTCTTGTTGGATCTCTTCTTTGCTGTTCCAATAACGTTTCTTGATGTTGTTGTAGATGTAAGTTCTGACCGTCTAGTTGTTCACTTGATTGTTGTTGCTGCTGCTGTTGCTGCTGCTGTTGTTGTTTTAGTTGATCCATACCTTTATCCACAGCATTTAACAATTCTTGTGGCAATGAAGAAATCAAATTATTATTGTCGATGGTTTGTTGTTTAATTTCTTCTGGAGTCGGATTGTATTTACAATCTACTTTATAATAATGGAAATGAGATGCAAATTTTTTCATAGTTAACAATTTTATCTTTTCAAATGCTTCATTTTTATCTTCTTGTGTAGTTGTAATATGAGAATTATTAGTATTTTGACCATTTGGATCTTGAGTAGTATTGTTATTATTATTGTTTGTGATTAGATTAATGTTTTGGTTAGTACTACCGCTATTACTATTACTATTATTATTATTTAATAGTTCACGTTGTTTTTCGACCATAGCTTTAGTATAACGTAACATGGTCCAATCGAATAAATGATCGTTATGATATTCTAATTTTATTGAAAGATCTTTAAAAAGCCGTGCAAGATATAAATAATCTGGTCTTTCATCGAACTTCAAATTCTTACAGTAATTCAAATAATCTTTAAATTCAACAGGCAAACCTTGACATAGAGTATCGACATTAACGCTCAATTTCTTCTCCAAGATTCGATCATATTTTTGTTTTTTTGTTGTTGCCTTTAAACCCTGCCATGGCAAAGAACCCTTACAGAAATAGACAAAGATATAACCCAAAGATTCTAAATCATCTCTTCTACATTGCTCGATACCTAAATGTGTATTAACAGACGCATATCTAGCAGTACCCGTCAAGGATTTATTCTCACGATATGGGATATGACGATGTGTATTAAAATCTCTATATTTTTTGGATAAACCAAAATCGATTAAATGAACTGTACTACCACGACGTCCTGTTCCCATTAAGAAATTATCCGGTTTGATATCTCTGTGAATAAAAGATCTCCCATGAATATATTGGATTCTGAAAATCATTTGTAAAGCCAACATTATGACAGTCTTTAAAGAGAATTTTCTGTGACAATAGTTGAACAGATCTTCTAAAGATGGGCCTAATAAATCGATAACCATTGCATTGTATTCACCTTCACGGCCAAACCATCGGATAAATGGAATACCAATACCACCACTTAGATATCTATAAACTCGGGACTCATATTCCAACTGTGGATGACGAGATCGAATGGATTCTAATTTGATAGCCACTTCTTCACCGCTAATCAAATTTGTCCCGTGATAAATATCACCAAAGGATCCACTACCAATTTTTCTACCAATTCTAAATTTTCTACCCACTCTTAAATCCATTTGCTTAGTTTATTGATAAGGTCTCGTAGAATCAAAAATATAAATATATATTTGCGTATTCACTCTTTCAAATACAGTTCAACGTTAGTTGCGAAAGACGAATTTACTATTCAGACAAAATTCACAATACTTTGATATGCAAGCATACAAGTAAACAAATATTCCGAGGGTTGTATTCAATTAAAAATATAACGTTTATGGGGGAATATGATTTAACTGATTGTTTCATTCTTCGAATATGTTATACTGAGAAAAAATAGAAATGCTCAACAGCACTACACAACACGATTGCATTCCTTTTTTATTTTTTTGTTTTGTTTTTTGTTTTTTGTTTTTCTTGTTTTTGTCTGTTCGTACATAATGATTCCTCGACAGCAAAAAAAAAAATTTTTTTTCCTTCTTCGTTTCTGTGTCCAATTTTTTCCCTTTTGGGAACTGCTGTTGTTTCAGGGAAGAACATTGGAGGTATGGGTGTATACAAGATAATTGACAAAATCAAGCATTTAGGGTTTATCATATCAAAAGATATTTTTCTACAGATGAAGAAGAGAAACCATGTAGGGTTGAATAGAAAATTCAGCCCAGACGTTCTGTGTGCTTTTCCCAGGAGAAAAACGGAGTTGTTAGGGGGAGGGGGGAATTAACAAAAAGAAAAAAGAGAAGAAAAAAAGAAGCAATGATGAGGTTTGTGTACGATATTTGGAATATAATAGACGGTTAGCAGATGAAGATATATACAGTGATAATCTGTAAGGGAAGACTTTGTCTTTGTAGAGGTGGGAGGAGATAAACACAGAGAGAAACAAAGAGACGGAGATAAAGTAATCTTTAAATCTTGGAAATCCAAAGTAGACTATAAAGGGATATATTAATTAAAGGTTGTTTCGAATGTAACCCTCTCTTTACCGCTCTCTCTCTCTGTCTCTGCCTCCTCACGTTAACATCAGGATACAGGAAGAGAGGAAAAAGAAAGAAAGAAAAAAAGCAGGGAAAACATTAAAAAAAAGAAACGACAAGACAATTGGGATGGGAGAACACATGACACTAAACGATGTATTAAAGGATTAAATAAAATAACATATATAATACATATATGTTGCAAGTACATTCAAACATGTTAAATACCCATAATTTTCTTAGCTGCACTGGTTGTACTTAACAAATTCTTGAGACTTTCTTGGTTAAGTTTATGCAGAATAACACATTGAAGGGGAATACTGACAAAAATTAGGCATTAAGAACAACAGCAACAATAATAACAAAAACTTAAAAAAAAGAAAGAGAAAATGAGTGAAATAATAAATATCCCATCTATACAGATGGTTGGTCACAGAGCTTTTAGAGGTTTATATCCAGAAAACACTTTGATAGCATTTAATAAAGCATACGAAGCTAATGTAGACATTATTGAAACTGATCTGCAAATGACACTTGATGGTGTCATTGTTATAAATCATGATTCCGATACTGGTAGAACATGGGATAAAAATTTAGTGATATCCGAATCCACATGGGATCAACTCAGAACTTTGAAAAATAAGTCTGATCCCTCTCAAAGAATGATGACTTTAAAAGATATGTTATTTTGGTCTTTAGAACATCCAAATTGTCAGTTAATGCTCGATATCAAATTCACCAATGACAAATTGATTCTTTTACGGATTTACTCTGAACTTCTTGATGTTAAAAATGATCTCGATTTCTGGAGATCAAAACTGATTTGGGGAGTTTGGCTTCTGGATTGGTTTGAATTTGGTGTTCAAACTAATGTTTTTAAAGATTTCAAAATCATTGTTATCACTATGTCACTCGATATTGTCAACCAATTTATCGATTATTCAAATAAATTAAATAATCCACATTATAAACTCTATGGGATTAGTGTTCATTTCATTTCAACTTGGACTCAATATTTTAGAGACATTATGGTCTCAGTTTTACTTGAGAAGGACGTTAAATTGTTTCTATGGACTATTAACAATAAGATCGACTTCAAATATATTGTTGGCCTGCCTGTATATGGCACCGTGACAGATAATATCATAACTACTAAAAAATATATTATTGAAGTTTATAAAGAGCATGATTCTCTACAAAGAAAACCTGAGCAAGATGACGTAAATAGATCATTGTTAGGAAAATATTATACTCCTGTATGGAATTCATGGGAAGGAGTCAGATTTTATACTTATACTAAAATATACAGATTTGTTGCTGTTTTAGCATGTTCGGAATGGGTTGATAAGGAAATATTAGGGATATCCTTTGCTTGCTTGCTATTTAAATTACTAAAATTGATTCATTTCTTTTAATGATGTTATGACTAAATTATTATAAGAAATCACATATTACTCTTATTCATATATATATATATATATAATCTTAGTGTTGATTTGAACTATAATATAATAAGCATATTATTGAGATAAATATATCTGACCTGGTTAGTATAAACAATGTATGCATTATTATAATAAGATACTCTGTTATGTAACTAGTGAGTTTCTTGACTTTTGAGAGATCCTTGTTGTTCCTTCAGTAATTTCTTTTTCAATTTTTCTTCCTTTCTAATGACCCGTTCGTTACCAGGTGCAAACCCACCGTTACCATACAATGCCCATTCAGGAGTCTTCTCTAAGTAATCCATATACGTGAAATCATCACTTTTCTTTAATAACTCAAAAAATTTATCAAATGCAATATGTGTATGCCATTCACCATTAATCTTAAATCTGCTATTGGCAATCAGAATGCAATTAGAATGTGCGTGTTCCGCAGCTAGTTCATATGGTAATCTACGTCTCTGCAATTCAGCCACAAAATCTTCTACAAATTTTTTACATTCTTCATTATATGGAATATTTTGCATGGTCAAACTATTAACATCATTTTTGGATGCACCACTGAATGTAGCGCCTTTCACTTCAATGAAACATGGTAATCCACGCTCTACTAAATCAGAGTAGGAGCTTATATCACCCATATTAAAACCTTTCACCAAAGTTAATCTGAAAACAGTTCTTTGATGAGATTGAACAGTCTTGATAATATCTAAACATTCGATCATCCTTTCCCAGAAGTCTTTATACAATGGTCTATCTACTTTTTTTAATTCTTGTTTAGTTGGTGCATCGATAGATACATATAATTGGGTCACTTTACCTATGTTTCTTAGTGCCTCTGGGTGTTGTGCATTACAAACAAGGAACGAAGAAATTTCCTTTTCATGTAATAGCTCAATAAATTTGTTAATATGTGGGTAAAGGATTGGTTCACCAACAAGAGACAAAGCACAATGTGCTACTTTAAAAGCATTAGCAAATCTATCGGCCATGACTCCAGGAACACCCCTCATTTGTTTAATCATAGAATAATGTGCATTTAATGCACTCTCCAGTATATCTTCTGGTTCATCTATTTCCCATCTCCAATTCTTGGAAACTGGGTTAGTTCCATGTCTCCAACAAAAGACACATTTGGAAGAGCAGGCTAAGGAGGGTGTCAATTCCATACATCTGCTTGACGAAATATTGAAAAGAGACTTCTTATAGCAGGAACCTCTACCTCTCAATTCATTCTTGGTCCATCTACAAATTTTGACACCAGAATGAGATCCAATAATTTTATAACCTTGTTTTGTTAAATTTTTATACGTTGGACTATTCTTTGCAACCATTTGTTTAATCTCATAACTATTCTTTGAGCATTTATTTGAATCGGAACCTGCAAGATCTTCTACATCGGCCAATTGCTCATTGTCATTATTATCACTATTTGACTCTCCATCAGGGGACTCATCATATGCATCTGAAACTGTCTCATCATATTCGTACAATATTGGTTCGTCTTCTTTTAACATTTCACCAAATAAATTTGCCCAACTTTTAATTTCTTCATTACCGCTTGTCTTCATACATATTTTACCAACAGGAAAAACTCTTCTGCCACCTAATTTGGCTACGAATTGGTCTACCTTCTTGGCTTGATAACAGAATTTTTCTGGCCATGATTCAGAATCACCTAATCCCAATACTGTGTAACCAACTAACTTACGTAATGGGTAGGCATCTAATCTTTGATCATAAAAGTTCTCCTCTAATGTTTGTAAGAAATAATCTAATGGACAATCCACATCATAGGATGGCAAAACTATCACATATAAAGAATTTTCAGTTGGAACGTCTACAAAATAATCATCAATATTATCTAACTCATCCAAATTCATTAGGATTGGTTTTTTTTCTAATTCTGTGACTTTCATTAGTTCATTTTCAACAATTCGAGCAGCCTTTTCAGTAGCACCTTGTAAAGAACTATAAAAAATGTAAATATCCGACTTCAATAATTTTTCATTGGAAACAGTTAATGCACTTTTAATTAATCTATCAGACTTTTCAGTTGGCGATTTTTTTTTCTTTTCTGCACTAAAACGTTTTGGTATTCTTTTTGGTACTATCTTTGGTAATTTTTTTAACGGTTTGTGAGAATTCTCTGCTGTATTGAAAGCACCTGTGAAATCAACGGCCAATTCATCCACATCCTTTGGATTCTGTTGTGTGGAATTAGTATTAGAGTGGTTTTCATCATTCTTCTCAGAGCGTGCACAACTATCACTATGTGTATGGTTGTGGCCATGTTTAAGGCCTCCACAACCACCTTTACCACCACAACAACCTTTTTTTTTAGTATCAGATTTCGATTTACCACCGCATCCACCACCATTTTTACCACACATACATACATGTTTCTTCTTCTCTGTCTTTAATGGCTCTTGTGCTGGTTTTATCTTATTATCAGCATTTTCAAGTTTCTTATTTTCAGTGTAAAGAATCCCATAACTGAAAAATAATACCAAGGCAATAGAAAATCTACCACCAAAATACAAATAGATGCCAATGAAACCTATCACTGTAGCAGTAGTTTGATTGTTGAAGGTCATTGTGTTCCGTTTGATAATAAGTAAATGTTGTAACCCAGTCAAAAGTATACAGAAATATGTATAGAAGACTCCGATATGTCGTCAAAAGTTTAAGAACAATCAATATGATTTTCTTTGCCTAACACAAGCACTGTCCAGGATTATTTAGTCGAGAATATTGTATGACCTGTGTTGTTACAATTAATGAATTTTTCTACCTTGACTAAACTCCCATCGTCTTAAGTCATTAATAGAAAAAAGAAATGACTGGTAATAGTTTTTTTCTTTATTTCATAACAGAGCATCGCTTTTAGTCGTTTCTTTTTCCTGTTATTTTATTTTGTGTGGTTAAAACTCTCGAGAGAAAAAAAGAATCCGCCGATGAGAGAGAGCATTATTGAAATAATGGATGGGACTTACTATTATATATACATACATACATATATATATATATATAATTGTTTTGTTCATCCTTCTTTGTGCTTCTAGTTAACCCTACAAAATGTCTTGTGACGGTTGGTGTTGGATACCTCTTATTTATTGGAAGTCACAAGGATGGTCTCTTGAAGCTTACTCGATCTTGTGAAACTGTTATCTCTAACATAATTAAGAGCAACATGGATATTTTCAATTTTGATTTTATTTTGCTTGTCTTTTTGTGGGAAATATGTGTTGTAGAAGGAAACTGTATCTTCATTGATCGTAAACTTTTTTTCATTATTAGAGTGTCTTGCAATATATGACTCTAGATCTGATTGAACTGATTTGTATTTTTCAATAAATGAGTGGTTTTGTATCTTGATAGCAATCCATAGGACGAAAAGGTCAAATGTGGAATCAAAGGAAATGTCGTCGCTAGTATTATCAGCAAAGCATGCCGGTAACTCAGTTTCAACAAAACCTGTATCATATTTCAATATTTTATCCATAGTCAATAATTGTGGCTTAAATTCTTTTAACCATTGTTTTTCCCAATTTTTCAATACATTTATAGAATGTTTCAGTATCTTTATTTGAGACTCTCTATATATTTTTGAACAATAGCTTCTATACTCATCAATTTCATATTGTAAATATTCATGGTCGGGTACTTTATACTTTAAAATGTGTAATTTATTTTGAAGAGCATTTCTCAACCCTTGTAATCCATCTAATCTTGCTCTAATTGAAAAAGATACTATTTCAGAATCATGCTTAGATAAAAATGTGAATACTTGTAATAGAGATGTCAACGATGTGTCATTACTTGTATTTAATAGATATGTGATTCCATCTTTGTAATTTTCTGCTGTTCGAGTTTTATCATCTGCCAGGTTACTCTTTTGATCAACTTCAAATGCATATGTTGTATAATCATCAATAGTTGGTAAAGATATTGATGGTTCATTTTTCAAAATGTTCTCAATCACAGGTAACGGTAATTTAATCTTTAAAGTCACTGAGTCGCATATATTGTCTTCCAATACAAACCCATATCCGTTAAGTAGTTCCTCGTTACCCTTTGGACCATAATTATTGAACAGTTCATCGCCTTGTTCTATATTATCATTTAGCAAAGTTAAAATAAACGAACGATTATTGTTTGTGGACCATTCAACTCTTGAAGTATAATCATGATTCAATAAGTCGATAATAGGTAGTAGCATAATCGAGTACTCATCACAATTTTTAGGATTGATAAGATATTCAGGAAATGCTCTTGATGTAAAAATAAGATGAGACCATAAATATGCTGAAAATGAACACCAATGGGTTGGAGTGGAATTAACTGTCTTTAAAATGATTTCATCATATATTTGTTGCATAGATAATTCGTCCCATTGGTTAAACAATTCCAAATCATTTCCAATGTTCAATTTAAAAGATTGTAAAAAAATATTGTTTTTAATTAAATTATGCCACTGCTCGAAGATTGCATATAATCTTTCTCTGATAGAGTTACCTAAATTTGTATTTTTTAAAAGATTAATTTCTCGAGGATTCCATATTAATGGGGAGTCTGGTACTGTAGGCAAAACGTTTATATATGGAGCAAATTTTTTCTGTAAATCAAGGGTATTATTGTCAATCAGTGTAGGATTACTATCATATTTTAATTTAGCTAATAGAAACTTCAGTAATCCATTATTTTTGGTTCCAAATACCTTCTCTGCCAGCTCACCAATGATCAATGCATTCAATGGGGCAATGAATCTAGGGGTTTGTAAATCTTGTGGATTGGAATATATACAAGTAAATCCCTTCTTTTCGTCCTTGATAAATTCTATTCCCTTAGGTAACTGAATGCCATTCTCTTGACCCCATCTTAATAATTCTTCCATTGTAATAAGCAAGTTTTTTCTGTTGCAAACCCTTTTATGTATATAACATCAGCAGGTTAGAAATGTATATTATCAACAACAAGTGCTAATAAATACTATATATTTGCAGTCACTGGTTTACATCATTTTAGCCAATCTAACTTTATAACATTTTAATCTCTTTTAAGACACATCACTTCTTCAAACTGTTTGTATCTTTGCGATTCTTTTTTTTTTCTCTTTTTAGTTTGGGAAATTACGATCTTGTTGAAATCTGTATTTATTACATTGACAGACCTTCTTACAGTGATGAAGATATAATAAAACATGTGGCTATTAGAAGTGAGAGGAGATTAAGGTCAGAAAGAGGTATGCAAACAAGTTGAGATAAGTGATACTTTCTGGTTTACAGGAATATATCGTAGTTGTAGCCGTGGTTGGTTGTGCTTTTGCTATTTTGTTGGATTTCTTCTGTGAGAATACTATGTCTTTTACTAATAGAACTGTGTCAAGTTATCGATTGAATAAAAAAGAGACACTGGACCAACATAAAACGGTGCTTTCAATAATTTCAACATCAAATTCTAAAATTAGTCCATCTAAAAGAAGAACTCTGAAGAATACTCTGAGATCAAGAAGATATTCTAAATTATCAGCGTCACCTAAAAAAAATGGTATTACTTCTTCATCTTCGCCGTCTAATTCATTATCTCCTATTAGAAAAGAGGTTGCCTATAATTCCTATAAAGTCTCATCAAAAGATAACTCCCCCATAAAATCAAATCAATATGATAATTCTAACGAGGATTCTAATACCAAAAAATCAAATACTACTGTTATTGCTAGTACAAGTACAAATACAAATTATATAAAATCACCTATACTGAAAATTAAACCATTAAGTAAGCAGGATTTTGAAATTGGTCTTAAATTAGGCAAGGGAAAATTTGGTAATGTGTATTGTGTTAGGCATATACAGAGTGGATTTATCTGTGCTTTAAAAGCGATGAAAAAAATTGACATTATTCATTATAGATTGGAAAGACAGTTTATTAGAGAGGTTGAAATACAAGCATCACTGAACCATCCAAACATTGCTAAGTTGTACGGATATTTTTATGATGAGAAAAGAGTTTACATGCTAATAGAATATATGCCATACGGTGAGTTATATAAACTACTAGAAAAACATGGCCCATTTAATGATATTATGGTATCATCATTTATTTATCAAATTGCAGATGCATTGGAATACTTACATCAAAGAAGAATTATTCATAGAGATATAAAACCTGAGAATATTTTAATTGGTCCAAATAACCAAGTCAAGTTGACAGATTTTGGTTGGAGTATTATTAATCCATATGGAACTAGACGTAAAACTCTGTGTGGTACCATTGACTATTTGTCGCCTGAATTGATTACATCGAAGGAATATGATCAAACAGTAGATATATGGGCATTGGGTGTCTTAATGTATGAATTGCTCGTAGGCTCACCACCATTTGAGGAGAATACAAAAGAGATGACATATAAGCGTATTATGAAAGTTGATATAAATTTTCCAGCAACAATGTCCCTGGATGCACAGAATTTAATTAAACGTATACTATCTACTGAACCAAGAAACAGATTATCTTTGAGAGATATTAAACGACACCCATGGATTCTTAGAAATAAAGAATTTTGGTAGTATATACTACACTGCTAGACAAGATCGATACTATTTTCTCATTTATGAAGATCTGTGCATATATGTTAGAAAACAAGAATGAAAAGAGAGAGAGTAGAGATATGGTTGGATTTATTCTTTTTTTTCTAATCACATTTTTGATAAGATCATATTCTATTATTGTTTACTATTTGTTTCTCTTTACTTGTTTTTATGTTTATAGCTATTACTAGACTATTATAAATAATAATATTCATAAATATATATATGTGTGTGTGTATGTGTGTATGTATATGTTTTTAAGTTGTATGAAAAGTTGGGCCTGTTATAGACTTTCATATTGACTATCCCCTGATGCACAGTATTTTATATCCTTTATAGAAGAAAGAAATCATAGACTTGGTTTATATATATAGGTTTTTCTTTGATAGATAACTCAGAATAGTCAATCATTTTTAATTTTTATCAAGTATGCAAATATTTGGTCTTTTACTGTCATCTGATTTTAAGCTATTAGTTTTATTATTGCAATACAGACAGTAAATTAAACAGTTATATAGATATAAAAATAACAAATCTATCAAGTTGGAAATATGACACCCACAATTGGTCATTTACTTGAAGGATCATTATATTCATGTATGTGTTGATGTCGTTATGTTTGTATTCCGTTTCTCAAGTATAAATGCCGCTACGGTTTTGTAAATTTTATTAGGCTCTAAACAAACGGAATTAATTCCGTAGTAATTTCTTAAAAATTTTTCATTTTTAAGCTTTTCGGCTCTTTTTTCCTGCCAAAGTTGTTTACTAAATTTTTTTTTTAGTAGGGAAGAAATAGAAGAAGAAAAGAAAAAAATATAGAAAGCATTATTTTGGATAATGTTAGATAAAACAGTATTTCTTTGCAAGAGTTCAATATCATTTTTATTCTTTTTTAGTTGTTAATTTGGATAATTGGCCAATTGGGACAGGAAGAATTGTTAGTGGTTGCAGATTACGATAAAAAAATATATATATAATGGCACCTCCAACTTTGTCTTCTCTTTTGAAACAGTTAGATGTTCACTCAAGTCAAAATGAACATGTTGACGTCGAAACTACTTGTATTGCGTTGTTAGATGGAGGTTGTACTAATAAAACTCAGGTATTAAAAAACTTGTTGGTTTCCTTAATTAAACAAGATAAATATCAAAGGGCATTTAACCAATTGAATAAGTATAAAGATGATAAGGTAGATTTAAATGAAATGATCATGGAAATTGGTTACATTTACTATAAGATTAATAGATTTGAGGATTTTGAGAGGTTGGGAATATACGAAAGGGTTAAAGATAATGTTAATAAGGACTCATTAGAGAGGGGGTTAAGTCATTTATATGCCCAATATGCTTTAAAAAATTCGAATACAAATTCAAGAGCATATGAGTTGTATAGAAGTTTAATAAAGACTAATAACTCTGGAGGTTTGGATAATCCAATTGAGTTGGCTTGTAATGAAAGAGTTCCATTGGCATCCAATCCACATCTACAAGAAAAACTTCCATTGGTATCTGAATCTAATCCAGACTCATATGATTTATTATTCAACGATTCTATGATTTTAACTTCAAGGGGTCAATATTTGGATGCTATTGAATTATTAGAAAAAAGTTTACAAATGGCAATTGAGGAAGATTATGAAAATGACATCTTTGCTATTCAATTACAATTGTCATATGTTTATCAATTGTTAGGTGAAAATGGTAAGTGTAAGGAGATTTTAAAACCTTTAATAAATAGAATATCAGCAGATAATCCACTATATTTAATTGCAAAGATTAATTATATGGCATTGCGGGATTTATCTAAATATGAAGATAATTTTAATTTGATTCTAAGAGAGTTAAATTTTGAAAGAATTCATTCATTAGTTTCTAAATATTTTACATACCCACAAAACGTTTTATTGAAAAGAAACTACCAGATGTTGAAGTTATACAGTAAATCAACCAGTAAACCAAATAGTAATTCTTTTAATTATGTGAATGTTTCTAAGTTGTATGGTGCTATTATTGATGATATCATATATGAACCTTTCAGAACTCAAGCTAAAATATTGTACCATAAATGTCTTGAAAAGAAAAACGAATTCTACACAAATTCTTTAGTCTTTGGTTTATTAATCTTAACTATACAGATGTTATACAAGGAAAAGCAGTATGAGAATGCAATTAGATTATGTGAAATATATTTATCACAAGATAAATTTTTGACAAATAATCGTTTATCCATCTTTATCTATTATATAATTTTCCAATTATATGACATCACGGATAAGGACTATATGAAGGAGCAATTATTAAATAAATTAATGGATAATTGCAAATTGACAGATTATAATTTATGGAGATATATTGGTTTCCAATACTTAAACTTAGACCAAATCGGCAAAGCCAAAAAAATTTTCTTAGAAAAGATGGAGAATAACGAGAATGATGCTTTGATACAATCTGTAATCAATGAAGAACAATTTGATATAGACAAAGCAGCTTCGTTAGTCTCTGATGTCGATGTTGGAAGGTTAATTCAGTTGAACATTAAGCCATTCGAATCAATTGTAGATAAAAGCAAAAGTAATTTAAATAAACATAATAAGATTCTTAAACATAAATTGAAGACAAAAAAAGAGAAAAGAAAGGCACAAAAACTTAAAAAATTCCTAGCTAAACGTAGTGATTCAATTAATTTGAATAATAAACCAGATCCAGAGAGATGGTTACCATTAAGAGATAGATCAACATATAAACCCAAGAAAAAACAGTTATCCAAACAGACACAGGGTGGTACAATGAATAAGAAATCGGAACAAACGTTTGATATTACAAAGAAAGGTACCAATAATAATAAGAAGAAGAGCAAAAGTAAGGGGAAGAGCAAAGGTAAAGGCAAAAAATGAGAGCTTATATTGAAGAGTGTTACTTTTTCTGATTATGATAATTTTCTGGACATTTTCATTGAACTACATATATATATATATATATATTAATTTTACCTTCCTCTTTTTTTGGGGTTTTATTAAGAAATGTTAATGTATATTATTTATATGTATGGATTTGTGGATGTGTGTATTTATATAGTACAGTAAAATATAACATAACGTAATATAGAAGTAGACACAGAAATAGAAATATATCTATGTATTTAGATATGGGAAGTATGTGAAAAAGAGATAGAAAAAAATTTCAAGTGAAAAGTGTATCTTCATCTCTTAAATATTCACCTATATCAGCTTGTCTAAAGGCAACAATCGCAGTTGGTTGTAAATTTTTTGATTCAGATGTACTCTTGGCAGATACACCAAAACCTAATGGGATATCATGCATAGAAAAGATTATAACACCAGCGTGTTCTGGGATATCATCAGACATTTTACCAATATGAGCTTTAAGTACATGATTACCATAAAGGAAAGGCATTTCACCATTTGGTTTGATCCATATTTTATATTTAGCATGTTGAGCTAAGATAGATAAAGAAGTTATATGTAATCTAAATTTACCAGTCTTTGTAAATTTTCCTAAACATATCCCAAGTGACATTAAGTTTGATCTTGCAACACTAGTAGCTAATCTTGCTACATTTTCCGGCACATAATATACTCTATCCTTTTGTAATCTAAAAACATGTGGGTTTTCTTTGTTGTCTACCAGATTTGAAATGTTTCTACCTATATAACCTGCCAATTTTTCAAAGACTACTCTTGTTTCATCTTCAGTAAGTTGTCTCATTATTATTATTTTTGTTCTTCTTGCTACTGTCCGTTAATGTGAGTGTTTATCCCGTATGCTGTTTGGTATTGTTATAAGCTTAAAAAGGAAAAGAAAGTAAAATCAGATAATGATTGGTAATCAGATTCAGTACATTAGTATATTATTGCAAGGGTCATATTCTATTCGATACTCTAACCTCATCGCAAAACTTCTTTTACTCTTCCAATTTTTCACCTCTACTTGTATTTCTTGCAAGTTAAAATAAAAAAAAGAAGAAATTTCAAAGTTGACATTGACTCGTTGATAGTGATCTGGTACAAGCCAGTATTATATGAAATAAATTAATGTTATTAACAATAATGTCCTACAGACAAGGCTATATAATATTTGAAATACATGTGTATATAGTAGGAGATCATCTATGTTAATCACATAATCTGATTCACAGTAATATGTTCTTATTATATATTTTGTACAATGTTTTTTTTGTTTAGTTGCTAAATAGAGAAAGAGAAACTGTTACTGTCTCTTTATCCCTAACATACTTTCTTAAATGCGTAAACTTTTGCGTAATAGACTTGTATCATTATCTAGTGAATGCATAATTATAGGTTGATGTTCCTATACTTCCGTTTGCTCACCTATTCACTCTTTAAAAAGGGCTGGTTCTCCATATAACTTTAAATAAAAGAAAGAATGTGACACTTTTATAGTATCTGGATGTGTGTATTTTATGTGTAATTTTTTTTTTCGCGGATTATCTAAAGGAAGAAGGTGAAAAAAAAATATAGATAAGAAAAATTTTCTCGAAAAAAAAAAGAAATAAATAAACTTTTATAAACCTCATCTCATCTCATCTCAACTCGTATTCTCTTTGTATTTAAATTGTACTCATACAGTGCATGCACTACGGAAATATTGGTTTTCTGTATAGTGAACAGGAAACAGTGGGATAAATCTACATTTGCAGTCACTAGAAGATGTCTTCTGAAAATTTGGCACTTATGCCATCATACGATGACGAACAAGATGAAAATGCTTTAAAAAGAGGCGCCATCAGTAAATTGACAAAGGCAAGGAAGGCAGATTTTGATGAAGATAAAAACACACAAAATAAGGTCAGTGGCAAAGAGGATAATCAAGAGCCAGAAAAGAAAAAACAAAGAGTGGGTAGACCTTCACAGTTGGATGAAAATGGTAACCCAATTCCAAAACCTAAGAGATTGCCAAAACGTAAAGTAGCTGTTATGGTTGGTTACTGTGGTACAGGTTATTGTGGTATGCAATATAACCCACCAAATCCAACCATTGAAGGAGCCCTTTTTAAAGCTTTTGCTGAAGCAGGTGCAATCTCTGAAGATAATGCAAAGGACTTGAAAAAGAATGGATTTATGAGAGCTGCTAGAACTGATAAAGGTGTTCATGCAGGTGGTAATCTGATCTCTGTTAAATTAATTATTGAAGATCCAGATATTAAAGAAAAAATTAATCAGCATTTACCTGAAGGTATTAGAGTATGGGATATTAGCAGAGTCAATAAAGCTTTTGATTGTAGAAAGATGTGTAGTTCTCGTTGGTATGAATATCTGCTACCAACTTATTCATTGATCGGGCCAAAACCAAATTCTATTTTATACAACGATTTAGAAAAAAGTAAAAAAGAGTATCCTGGTGTATTGGATGATGATATGGAATCAGTTGAGTTTTGGCAAAAATTTAACGAGAAATGTAATGAAACATTTTCAAAAGAAGATTTAGAACAGATTAAAAATTACGTTCCACCTCCAAAGGATCAGTTTGATGGAGAAAGTGAAATTTACTTAAAAGTTAGACAATACAAAGCTTTAGAAAATTCTTTACGTAGACAATACCGTATATCAAAGGAAAAATTGAATAAATTTCGTTCTTCTATGAAACAGTATGTCAATGCTCACAATTTTCACAATTTCACACAAGGTAAGGATTTTAAGGACTCAAGTGCAATTAGATACATGAAACAAATTAAAGTCTCTGAACCATTTGTTATTGGTGATGCAAAGACTGAATGGGTCTCTATCAAGATTCATGGGCAATCATTTATGTTACATCAAATCCGTAAAATGATTTCAATGGCTACCATGGTTACTCGTTGCGGTACTCCGGCGGAACGTATTGCACAAGCCTATGGTCCGCAGAAAATTAATATTCCAAAGGCACCAGCACTGGGATTACTATTGGAAGCTCCTGTTTATGATGGTTATAATTCTCGTTTACAACAATTCGGTTATGATCCAATTGATTTTAGTAAACATCAAGAAGAGATCGACGCCTTTAAAATGAAGCATATTTATGATAAAATTTATAAAGAAGAAGTTGATGATAATGTATTTAATGCATTTTACACTTATATTGATTCTTTCACCAGAGTTACTGGTGCTAATGGGGAGGAGAGTGAAACTAAAAAGGGTACTAATGTTCAGAAAAGTATTTTTGAATTTTTAACAGCTAGAGGTATCCCAGGTATTGATAAAGATGGCAAGCTAATCACTAAGAACAAGCAAGAAACAAGAAATGAAAATGAAACTAAAGAAGAGACTAAAGTAGAAATTAAAGAAGAAACTAAAGATGCAAATGAACACACTGAATTCATTGATAAGGAAGTAAAATCATAAATAATTATAACTAACATATTACTACTTTTTCTCATGTAATTATTTATTTTTTTATTTTGTATTTATAAAGAATGTATATTATATTGATATTTTGCATAAAAGGATTTATCCTATATTTTTGTATAATGATAATTGTATCCACTAGAAACGTTGAGAAATAAATGTACTAACTTCAACCAACTACTAGTAGAATTAATATCTTTTTGTAAAAAGTTGTAATTTGAATATTATGGAATACATAATCTTTACTATCATGTAATGTAAAGATAAACGATTTGTAACAAGCAAAGTGTTGGATTCCAAGCTTTGGGTATGTTCAAATGATTGGTTAACTAATGTTTGTGTCATATTAAAGAAAAACTCAATCAAGTGACTTGCAATTATTGGGAAAATTCTAAAACAGGTTACCATATGGGTTATATTAATTTGGTCTTAAATAAGCCAGCAAGAATAAAAAAAAGTTGTATAGTTGCATAATAGATAAGGGCCAAATACTGTGTACGTTATGAGTGTATAATTTGAAACTATTGTTAATATATATATTGCCTGTATTTTGGAACTTTTCATTGTCAAAAAATTTTCCAAAATAATTGAAAAGACTTCCAAAACATAAAATGAAGAAAAAAAATTAAAGAGTGTCTCTGTAAGGGTTATCTCAAGTGATATACTAAAATATGGATATTAATTATATATATAAACAGTTACTGTTAAAATAGAATGTTCTATAATGAAATAGATAGAACAATAAGATTTTAGCAGACGCTAAACGATAAATTGTTGAGTAATAATCATTGAGAGATTACCAAAAGTTGTTGAGTCTGTTTATTAAATATCTTACTGTTTGTAGAGAAAAATGGCTTAATGTTAACATATATAAAGCCAAAGATTTCATCATACATTATTTTTATCTTATTTACAATCTTTGTGTATTATTATTTCAATGTTGTATATAGAGAAAGAAAGTGAAGAATTTTATTATAATTTTGTATCCTAAATCTGTTTAATACAATATTGAGAATGTTTACTATATATCCAATGAATACAGGCGCTCATTCTCAACACTTCCAAATTATATAATTGGTTGGTTTTAACTATTAAATAGATTAGTCTTGGATAGTCGTCTTGTTCTTCTTAACCTATTAAATAGATTATGAATATTAATGCTGATAATTACCTCTGGCACTATCTCTCAATAATCAAGGGTTTTTTAAGTAAGCTTCTTAATAATTTGCCACCAATGCCCATCCGACGATCATATGTTCGTTCAAATACACTCACAACCTTGGGCCCAGAGTTTCGGTTATTCCAAGTCCTTCACCTCGATATTAGGGGTTACCCGCAGACTACGTATTTCAGGATTTCCAGTTAGGGCTCCTTACAGTTTCAAAACAAAACTCAATAAATATCAAAGTCAAATCCTACACATAACTTATTAAAATTGTCTTCATTTTAAATTTTTTTTTATCATACTACTTTGATTTTTGTTCTTTTTATACTATCTGGTACTAAAATTGTATTTTTATAATTTAATTTAAATTGTAAGTTTTGAGAATTAGCGCCTGTAGTAATTGGATAAATAGTATACATTCTCAGTGTTATATATATATATTATACAAAATTATGATTAAGTTTTTCGACTTTTTATTTATATATAATATGCAAGGATGATTATAAAAGATGAGCAAGGAAAGCAACATGATTTTAAAAAAATGCTGGTTTTATATATTTTCATATTTGGTCTATCTTGTCTACGTATAGCACCAAATTGTTGACAAGGCTTGTTTACATCTACTGATAAGCAAACATTACATTCTCCACATTTTACTATCACTTAATGTTTACTAAAATCTAATTGGCCTATTATTTATTCTAGAACGTTCGATTTCAGCAATAATATATACTTACCTCGGAGTAAAAAAAAAAGAATAACATGTTCAAATATATTTATCCTCGATAAAATAATATTTATTTCAATTTTTCTTACAGAATATATATTTAAACACTAACACTTGTTAATACAGACCTTTCAAAAATTAATCTCTAAAATTAATCTTAATTTATTTTAAATAAGTTAAACAAATAATACTATTTTACAATACCTGTGAACAAAGCGTGATCTAGCTTAATTTGAATAACATACTCACCTATGTACAACTATATATACATAAAAAAAATCATAACAGTAAATATTATCAAAAATATGAAGGAAAAAAATGATGCTTATACAGAAGTTTTAACTTATATTGCATTAATATTAGATTCACATTTTTCTAACTTTTCTGTCCAAAATATCAACAATTGCTTTTCTATTTCTTTAAACGATAAGAAACAAGAATAATTTCGTATGTATAATTCCTAAAAAAATATTTTCCATGAACTCATTATATTTGTAAATCTCATCACCACTTTATTTTATATAAGAACAGTAATCGCTGGTAACAATGGTAGAACCATATTTTAAAAAACAAACATGATATTAATAATCAAGATCCAGATAGTAATTTTTCTAATTTCATGATTTCATCTAAAGATTTTGCATTAGACAATTGCTGTTTTAGCTCCTTCTTTCTCTGTTCAGACATCTTCCCTACTACAAAATTCATCAATTCAATATTTTTATCCTTTCTTTCTCTATTCTTAGGAACAGAAACTTTTTGTAATTGATCTTTAACCATATCACTACGGTTTTCAATCTTTGAATTAGCCAACCTCCTTTCTTCTTTTGTCACATTTTGGAAATCCAATACTTGTAATTTTGGAATATATCTTATAACATGTATCCTGAAGTCTTGCAAATGACAAATCGGATTACCACGTAGAGATAAATTTGTCAATGTTTTAGGAGCATAATGTAATCCTTTTAATTGTGAAATTGATGATATGTTATTATTTGCCAACACCAAATTTCTTAAATGTCTTGGCAATCCTTTCCCATTAACATATTTAATATCATTTCTACCAAGTAGTAAGGTATGAATATCTGTACGATTTCTCAAATTGGGTAATTCTTTTAATTCGTTGTTTGTAAGGTCCAAAATGTTTGTTGGTTTTGATAAATGTTTCAAACTAACTGGCATCGACTCAGAGTCACTTTCCAATTGTTTATCTCTCAAAATGATACATTTATCTGTGTTTTTGCCACCACTGCAATGATCCACATAGTAGCCAGGTGCATCAATAACAACACTTGGCGTAAACTTCATGTTGCATCGACTATCTTTGAATATATATACTTCAATTTTCTTGATAAAAATAACAAATAAATTCTAATGTTCTAACTCTTTAAGTTGGATTGACTTAATCAATGATGATAGCAAATATTGTATTGACAATACACGTATTACCCTCTCTTATTGTTTGAACAAATTCTGATAGTTTCCAAAAATTCAAGCTAGTCTGACTTGATTCATAATAATTTTTCACCTCATTGATTTTTTCAATAATTATAGTAATTTTTCTTTTTCAAAAGGAGAAACTCTTAGAGCCTCAAAACTATTTTTATTTCATTTGTTCAGTTCAAATCGTCAAATATAAGAATGACTACTATTAGATGTAGCATTAAAAGTTTCTGACTCTTTGACCGCAGCTGTACCAACTGGACTATTTATTCTCTTTATGTGAAGTAAGCTTTTGAAAAGACTTTACTTTTGTCACACAGAGCAGTTTTACCGAAAGAAGTGATAAAATATATACATAGGAATATCAAATATATACTTACTTATATGAAAAAACAGAAAAAAACAAAATGATTATTCCAAAACAAGATGTAAATTATTCACTTTATTTGGTTACTGATTCTGCTATGCTTCCACCAGGAAAGACTTTATATGATCAAGTTAAAGCCGGGTTAGAGAATGGTGTGTCCTTAGTGCAAATCCGTGAAAAAAACACTGACACTAAGAATTTCGTGGAAGAAGGTCTACAAATCAAAAAATTATGTCATCAGTTTAAAGTTCCTTTAATTATTAATGATCGTGTTGATGTGGCTATGGCAATTGATGCAGATGGTATCCATGTGGGACAAGATGATATGCCTGTCCCCATGGTAAGAAAGCTTTTAGGTCCTGACAAGATCTTAGGTTGGAGTGTTGACTTTTCTCATGAGGTGGAACAATTGGCTAAATGGGGTCCAGATATGATTGATTATATTGGTATTGGAACTATTTTCCCAACTGCCACAAAGAAAAATCTAAAGAAAGCTCCTATGGGCCCACAAGGTTGTTCTAAAATTATAACTGCTTTAGAGGATAGTGGTGCCACTTGGTGCAAGACTGTAGCTATTGGAGGGTTACATCCTGATTGTATTGAAAGAGTCATTTATCAGTGTAATGCATCCAATGGTAAAAGATCCCTAGATGGTATCTCATTAGTATCTGATATTATGGCATCACCTGATGCTGCCACCTCTACAGTAATTTTACGTAAAATAATCGATGGTACCCAATTCAAATTTGTCAACTTTCAACTATCCCCATCTAATGTTACTGCTGCTGATGTCAAAAAAGTAATTTCACAAGTCAAACAAACTCGTCCATTAGTTCAGCATATGACTAATAAAGTTCATCAAAACTTCGGTGCCAATGTAACTCTAGCTCTAGGATCATCTCCAATTATGTCTGATGTAGAATCTGAAGTTAGGGATTTGGCTCAAATTCCCAATGCGTCGTTGTTAATAAATACTGGATCTATAGCACCAGTGACTACTTTAACAACTGCTATTAAAGCTTACAACGAATTTAAAAGGCCAATTGTGTTGGATCCAGTAGGATATTCTGCAACTGAAACCAGGCTAATATTAAATGATACTCTATTAACATATAGTCAGTTTATATGTATCAAAGGAAATTCTAGTGAAATTCTTGCTCTTTCTGGTCTAACTTCCAGTAAAATGAAAGGGGTTGATGCTACAAGCACTGAAGCTGTTACAAAAGAATTGTTAGCCTTAGCGACTCAAACGGTGGCTTATAAATATAGGACATATGTCGTATGTACGGGTGAGACTGATTTCATTGCTGATGGTACTTTATCAGGAAAATTAAGTTTATCCACAGGCACTGATGGTATCACAGCCAAAGACCTACCTTGTTATTTAGTTGAAAATGGTCCTATTCCAATTATGGGTGACATTACTGCGAGTGGCTGTTCTTTAGGTTCTACAATCGCTTCGTTACTCGGTGGTTTAAATGAAGATGGTATTGCCATTGACGCAATTGTGGGTGCTGTTCAGTTGTACAAGTCTGCTGGTAAATTAGCATCTACCCGTGCTCGTGGTAGTGGTAGTTTCCATGTGGAATTAATTGACGCTTTATACCAGTTGTTTAATGAAAATAAACCAGAAGAATGGACTGCTAAAGTGAGACGTCTATAAAAATGTAGATAACTATAAACTATTTTAACTAGTAATAATTAAAGAAATAAAAAACAAAGGACAAAAATTATTCTATAATTATATAATGAATAGATATGCATAACCATAAAAAAAATAAAACATTAATTTCAAGAATGATATTAATCTTTATGTAGGAATAAATATAAACATGATAAATAAATAAACAAAAGTTCAAATGACAAAATATACAGGAATCAAAATAAAACAAATATTACCACCCCAACCCAACATAGCCCTAACTTCAAGTATAAGTAAAATCAATTATCCAGTTTACCTATGTATGTTTGAATATATTTAAGTTAATTGGTATATGAAAGATTACTTTTTTCGCTGGGTAACATCAACCCACTCTTTTCAAGCTTTTTATATTTCTCAATAACACTCTTCTTCATCTGTAGTTCTTCATCTGGAGTCAATCTTTTAACCGTTTCTGTTGGCAAAACAAAGTTAAATTTACCTAATGCAAACTCTCTGTCTGACATTCTACTTAGAATATAAAGTTGAGATCTAATATATTTGACAACATCTTCCAAAAGACTAATATCGATATTTTTTCTACCAGCGAACAAGTTTCTCCAAACAGCTGTTGCCAAAGTACTATCATCTGAATAAAACCCTTCATCATATGCCAGTACAGCCCCCTTTAATTGAGTGTCAAAATCTTTCAAGTATTGATCGACAATCCTCCCTGAATGAATATTCATCTCCTCAAACAGCCTTATTTCAATATCCGAAAATGTTCTATCAACCAATTTTTGTTGATAATTCCTACCATATTTAAATGGCATAGCTCTCATTCTAGTGAACAACATCCATTCATGTAAAACAGTGATTTGGAACCATTGTGAAAAAGTCCTTGGCAATCTTAGAGTTTCATAGAAATACTTTGCTGATGGAGACAATTCTTCACCTTCCACTTGGAGCCCTTGTTTTCTACAAATACTATAATAATAGGAACCAGCTACAGGACCTGCCCTAACTTTATCCATATCTAAACGAAATGTACTAATAACAAATTCACCTAATGACTCCTTCCACTTAGGCAATTTATAATCCTTGGATTCATATTTAGAACGTACTAATGGCTCTATTTTTCTCTTTGATTGAGTTTTTTCCTTTGCTTGCAATTGATAGTTGATAATATTACTACTCAATAGTCTGATCTGGTTACATTGATTAACAATTTTTAAACTTTTAAATAGTAGGGTAGAATGCGAATCTAGTTTGTAAAAACAAGAACCAACATCTAAAACTGACTTTAACATTGTAATTTTGTATTGATCCCACTTTTACTTCTATTTTTTTGTTTTTGAATGACAAAACCACAAAAGGGATAAAGCAAAAATAAACAAAAACTTTAATTCCAGCTTTAACCAGACAAACTGTGAACGCTGATAACTTTTTATATGATTATTAGACTAAGAATACGGAACAATTTAGCTATCCTTGTTTATGTAACCTTAATTGTTGCAAAAAACCTTTCGTACAACAGTAGTAATAATAACTTTAAAGAATTAAAACGTTTCTTTTCTCCTCTTTGGTTTATTTTTCATATTTTAAAAATATCTTTATTTTTGTCATCATACGAGCTCAAAAACAGAAGAAAAGTGTCTCAACTTCTGTTCAGTACACTATTCTTAGAAGAAGAAGATGCTAACAACGACAATTAAATAAATTACTGGATTTGTTACTCATAAAATAATCCTTAATATAAGACTCTTCAGGATGACAGTTATTTTAACTAGTTAAATAATATATTGTATCCTTTCAATACTATATCAACCTAAATTTGTTCCTTTCTTGCCGTACATATATAATATATATATCTGTGTACATATTCATTGCTGCATTTAACAAGTATGTTAATGTCACTTCTGTGTTATAACAACTTACTTCACCGTACCATCAATTACAATAAGACTGTTGTTACTGTTTGTATTTGTATTTATATTTGTATTTGCATTTGCACTTTGAATATCTGACACATTTGTCCCACTTTGTACGATATTTTGCATGCCAGATGCTACCTCATTTGTAGTCGTGGTAATTTGTTGAATTTGTTCTTGTTGAATAACAGATTGAACCCCTTGTGACATAGTCTCCAATTGCAAGAATGCATCCATCTTAGTCGGAACCCAATCATTTGATGTAATGTTAGATTTAATTTTTTGTAGTATTTGATTCAATAAATCCTCTACAACAAGTGACTCTACCTGTATTTTGCCATTTATCGCTGTCAATACATCGCTAGAATTCCTCCACTTAGTTAAAGTTTCAATACCTTTAAAATGTTTATAATTTAAAAGATATGTTAGAAGATCCATTTGCTTTCGAAGTTTCTTATTGGCTATCACATTAACGTCTGCTTGTTCCAAATAATTCAGTGTGCTGATACCAATGTAATTTATATTTGTTTTAGTGCCCTGTTCCTCAAAAAATAGTCTTCTTCTATATTCTAATTTTTTTAAACGTTGTAACAACCTCTTGGTAAGTTTTGTATCGTGCACCAAATTTATCTGTTGGGCTAATTTTTCCAAATATTCATGAGATTTAATAATTATCATCTCTTTATTACCCTTGTTATAGTCATTTTCATTTAAGTATCTCAAGTTTTTCAATTCATCTTCATTACATTCATATTTTTGTAGCTCCTTTAAAATTTCCTTTTCTATTATATCAAAAGTATCAATACCAGACACATTATTTTTGATCTCAAAAGAAGTTAAAATTTCGGGTAACAATGAGAGTATTTTGGTATAAAGTTTTGTTTCTCTAAATCCACCTATATTCATATTATATAACATTTTTCTTATTGAAGAAACATCCTTAATAAAGTACCATTCATTAGAATTTAGTAGCAAATTCTCTGGACCCTCAGTGACAATTTTTTGTTGAATATTAGAAAGTTTATAATCACCAACAATTAGGCCTTTCAATGAAAATATTTCCACATGGACCTCATTTTCCACACTATAATAAGTACCTGAAGAATCACGATATACACCAAATACCTCTTTGGTAGCATATGCTTTTCCCTTAGTTTGAGCCAGTTCAATCCATTTATCATATTGTTCTGTTGTGATGTTTAACAAAGACTTTACTCTTTCTGGTAACCCACCTCGTATCCATAATCTGCCACAACAATATAAAGAATCCATATCAACCGATTTTTCAAAAATATTGTCATGCTCTTTTTTGTTTATCCAATAAAACCTATTCCAAAATCTATCAACACCTAAAAATTGCACATTTTCACCCTCATAATTTCTTATCATATAATCTAGACCTTCTATTTCCGAAGTGAATTTTTTCATATTATTTTTAATATTATCAATCTCTATCTCCATAGTCTTAACCAGGTTGGAATCTAAGTTTGTGTTACCTTTAAATATTTCCAATTTAGGTTCCCATTCAGATAATGTTGATAATTCTGCAGTCTGATATTTTACTAGCCTTCCTCTTTCATATCTAATTTCATTGACTAACTTTGGTACACCATTAATCCATTTCTTAATGTCATCTGAATAATTTGCTAGAATATCCGTCAAGACCCAAAGTATATCAACTTTCTCTGAAATAGTCAGTTTTTTACAAAAATTGAAGAAGATATTTTTAGGAACATTACCATCCAACATTTCAGGCACAATTTTTTCAGTAAAATTCATTACAATCCTTGTATACTTTGATATATGCATGCTATCTTGCAAGACTCCCAATAAAATAATCAACCAATAACCATTACGAAACTCTCTTTTCGACAATCTTTCTGCCCAATTAATACCATTATAATTTAAAATGTTCGATAATTTGGAATCTAACGTTAGTTCATTATCATCAATATCATTATTATCGAACCATTCTTCCACAATTTGACATCTCCATTGGCCTTCTTCATCAATGACTAACGATAATAAAGATATAATGATAGTAATATATAATCTCATCCCATTGGTCCCGATAGCTTCCAGTTTTTGATTACTTGCTGGAATATTCGACAAAATCTCATATGTTACATAGTTCTGAACAGACTTATCATTTTTAGAATTGATAAAGTCTCTAATAATATGGTTTCTTACCCATTGACTCCTTTGAACCTGTGGCTTATTCTCTGAGAACTGATTTATCTGAATATTGACTATCTCACCAGACAATTCAAAAGGATCTGTACATTTAATGGAAGTGATCAAATCATCTAAGTTGAAAAGAGTGAGGTGTAACACTTGATGGAAGGCCAGTAAAAAATGATAAACTTCGATTAATTTATTAATTGGATTATTTGTATTAGTTGGTGTAAAGTTATCCTTTAGGGGATTGTTGATTGATGATACAGAAACATTTTCTAGTTGATCGTTGAAATAGAAACAATCATCGAAATAGTTGGTAATACCGACAAAGGGAATAGAAAAATCATCCTTTATGATAATCTGCTCAATTAAACCTTTATCGAGCTGTTGATTTAATTGTATATTTGCATCATGAGTATTATCTAATGATTTTTTCGCCAGTGAAGAAGAAGAGGAAGAGAGTAGGGTCGGAAAAAAAAAAGTTGCTGGTTTATCAAAAGTAAGTATTGGTATACTTGGCTGATTTAATTGATTCCAATTAATTATTTCATTGTAGAGACGAATATTTTTCATTTTTAATGCATTTAATAAATCAGAATTTGAATTGCAAAATAATAATCTGATAAAGGATTCGATTAATGAATCTTCAATATTATTGGTAATATTCGATGTAGAAAGCTCATTAGATTCTGATAATTCATTTTTTCTTTTAATCATTGACCCATCAACAATATACTCTGAGTTACTCTTATTGTCATCACCATGATTATGTGCATTGGATGAAACCTGTTCAATTAAGTATTTATAATATTTAGGCACTAAAACATCGCCAGTAATTGCGTCTTTAAGTTCGTCAAAGGTCTGTTTTTGCTTGATAGAAAAACAATTTGTGTCTTTGTCCAATTCCACAGAATCATTAAGTAACACGACTGTATCTCCGATAGAAAAAGTATCCTGATTACTATTTTTATCATATAACAAATGTTTAACACTTGTTATCAACTGATACAAATTATAAGTTTTTAGTTGATAAACATATTTAGCCAAAGTAGATTGTAACTCACTAGGTATTAGATCAAAGATTTTTTTAAGGTTTTGAATATCAATATTTAAAGCATCAAAAAATGTTAAATTGTGATCGGAGGACAACTCTGCATCGAATTGTTTCCTATTATAGAAATCTAACCTGTTTAAATATAGTGCATATTCTACAAACCGTTCTCCAGTTTCGCTAATTGACCAAATTTGATCATGCGAAATTGAAGAGACAGGGTTTGTGATGGGAATCGAGACTGGTTCACTTTTATATAAGACCATTAATGAATCAATCAATTATTATGAAATGTTCATATACACATATATTGATTGATTGACCGACTGACTGACTGATTGATTGATTGATTTACTGATTAATTAATTAATTAATTAATATCAATAAAGTTGAGATAATTCTGACTCTGATACATAGAACAAGTACAATACACACTCCCTAGTGAAAAACATACACATACAGCTATAAACATACGCAGAGATCTACCCTTCCCATCAAAAACACCACCCAAGATTAAAAACAAACTCTTCATTCTTGTTTATTTTTTTTTTTCACAGCTTTCTCGAACAAAATGAAAACAAATATCTGCGGAAAGTAAAAAATCCGAAACTCTTTTTTGCGGAAAAAAGGCTTTAACAGATTTTAACTGTTTCCGTCGTTTCTCTGAAATGTATATATAAGCACTTGCAGTCTTATATATACATTTATTGTTTGCACATTCAAAATTCTCCTCCTATTTCCTTCTTTTCCACGCAACAACGACGCTTGTCTTATTTACACATGTAAATAGATCTCCTATTTTGGGTATGCGGCTTTAAAAGGATAAACAACAGGCTTGTTGCGGAACTTCTGAAATTTCCGAAACTCTGTTCTTGTGTGATATTTTTTGTTGTTTTTTTTCTTGAATTGAAAAATTTTTTTGATTTGCTTGTAAATGCAATTTTTTGATCTCATCTCATCTCATCTCATCTTATCTTTAAAACTTTCTTTTCTTATGTCCTTAAGATCATATCCCAATAAGTACTCTTTGTTAGCTCAACAATTCTATAGGTTTTCTTGAACCTGTTGTTCTCTTCTCTTTTGCCAAAAAATAGCTTCTGAGATCAAGAAGTTAAAAAAACAGCTTAATAATTAAATAAATAAAGTAATTAATAAATAAAAAAGAAAGACAGAAAGAAATTTATGAGTTAGTACTTCTTCTTCCCCTATATTTATTCCCTAAATTTATTATTTATTTATTTATTTTTATTTTTAAATAGTATATTATTGATACACAACAACATGGAACAGTCGAATAAACCTCATAGAAAGAGTCGAGATAACAAATCCACTGCTAAAAAGAAACTACATACCCAGGGCCACAATGCAAAGGCCTTTGCTGTTTCTGCCCCAGGCAAGATGGCAAGACAAATGCAAAGATCAAGTGACAAAAATGAAAAGAAATTGCACGTTCCAATGGTGGATCGTACACCAGATGATGATCCCCCACCAGTAATTGTCTGTGTAGTAGGGCCTCCTGGTACTGGTAAGACAACTTTAATTAAATCTTTGGTAAGAAGAATGACAAAGACCACTCTTACCGAAATCAAAGGTCCTATCACAGTGGTCTCTGGTAAAAATAGAAGATTAACCTTTTTGGAATGTCCTGCAGACGACTTGAATTCAATGATCGATGTAGCCAAAATTGCTGATTTGGTTTTGTTAATGATTGATGGTAATTTCGGGTTTGAAATGGAAACCATGGAGTTTTTGAATTTGGCTCAACATCATGGTATGCCAAGAGTACTTGGTGTAGCCACCCATTTGGATCTTTTCAAGTCACAATCAACTTTAAGAGCTTCCAAGAAAAGATTGAAACACAGATTCTGGACTGAAGTATACCAGGGTGCTAAATTGTTTTATTTATCTGGTGTCATCAATGGTAGGTACCCAGATAGAGAAATTTTGAATCTCAGTAGATTTATTTCAGTCATGAAATTTAGACCATTGAAATGGAGAAATGAACACCCTTATCTTTTGGCTGATCGTATCACTGATCTGACTCATCCCGATCTAATCCAATCCAAGGGAAAGCAGATAGACAGGAAAATCGCTCTCTATGGATATTTACACGGTACTCCTTTACCTTCTGTCGGTGGTACTAAAGTTCACATTGCTGGTGTCGGTGATTTCTCCATATCACAAGTAGAAAAACTACCTGATCCATGTCCAACCCCAGCTTTTCAGCAGAAATTGGATGAATATGAAAGATTAAAATTAAAAGAGGAAGGAAGCAATTCCTCTTCTACCCCAACTGTAAGAAGACGTAAAAGATTAGATGATAAGGATAAATTAATTTATGCCCCTATGTCTGATGTCGGTGGTGTTCTAATGGATAAAGACGCTGTTTATATCGATATTGGATCAAAGAAAGTCAACAATTCACAAAGTTTTGTTCCAGGACAAGAGAAAGGTCAAGGTGAACAATTGGTGACAAGTTTACAGAAAGTTGATAGGAGCATTGCCGAAAATTTCAAAAATGTAGGTTTACAAATTTTTAGTAATGGTATTGAATTACATAAAGTTGACAAGAAGGGGGAAGAAGAAGAAGAAGATGCAAATGAAGAAGAAGAAATTAACTCCGAATTAGATCAAGGTAGATCTTCTCTAAGAAAACCAAAAATTTATGGAAAATCTGTTCAAGAAGATGATCTTGACATTGATAATCTACCAAGCGATGAAGATGAGGATGATAATGTGGATGGAGATAAAGAACTAGAGTTAGTCGAAATTGATTTTCATGATCAAAATGATGAGAAATTAGTTCCAGAGACCGATTCAGAATTCGAGTTAAGTGATGGAGAAAATGAGGAAACTTGGGAAAGAGCCATGGCTGGTAAATTGAATAACGAAATCAAGCGTAAAAGAAGATGGAATATCGGTAAATTGATATATATGGAAAATATATCACCAGATGATTGTATAAGACGTTGGAGAGGTGAGGATGAAGAAGATGAAGAAGACTTAGAAGAAAGTGATATTGAAGATGATGAAGATTTCTTTAAGAAAAAACAAACTAATAACACTGATAGCAAGAATGGACAGAATACTGAAATCGCCGATTTAGAAAAATTCATTCCTTATTTTGATACTTTTGAAAAGTTGGTGGAAAAATGGTCTGATCTAAGTTCTATCAGAAATAGATTTATTGGTTCTACCAGAAGTAATTCCGCAGACGACTCTAATTCTATGGATGAAGAAGAAGAAGAAGTTTTTGGTGATTTCGAAGATTTAGAAGCTGATGATCAGGAAAATGTTGAGGAAGAAAGTAACAACAATAACAACGAAAGCGACGATTCGTTTGCTGATTTTGAGGAAGAAGAAAAAAAAGATTTAACCATGGAAGAAGAACGTAAATTAAACGCAGAGAAGAAGGAAAAATTCCGTTTACAATTTGAAATCGAAGAAGGTGACAATTTCAAAGAAGATGATCCTGATAATGAATATGATACATGGTATGAACTTCAAAAGGCAAAAATGGCTAAGCAGTTGGAAATCAACAAAGCAGAATTAGAGGAGATGACTCCTGAACAACGTCAAAAAATTGAAGGTTTCAAAGCCGGCTCTTATGTTCGTATTGTCTTTGACGATGTTCCTATGGAATTCATAGAAAATTTCGAGCCAAGGTTCCCGATCATTATGGGTGGTTTGTTACCTACTGAATTAAAATTTGGAGTTGTTAAAGCAAGATTAAGAAGGCACAGATGGCACAAGAAGATCCTTAAGACCAACGATCCATTAGTCTTATCCTTAGGCTGGAGAAGATTCCAAACATTACCAATATACACAACCTCAGATTCAAGAACTAGAACTAGAATGTTGAAATATACTCCGGAACATACCTATTGTAATGCCAATTTTTATGGCCCGTTATGTGCTCCAAATACACCTTTTTGTGGTGTTCAAATTGTGGCCAACAGTGATACTAGTGGTGGTTTCAGAATTGCTGCTACTGGTGTTGTGGAAGAAATTGATGTTGACGTAGAAATCGTGAAAAAATTGAAATTGATTGGTTATCCATACAAGATTTTCAAGAACACTGCTTTTATTAAAGATATGTTTTCAAGTGCTATGGAAGTTGCTAGATTTGAAGGCGCCCAAATTAAAACTGTATCTGGTATACGTGGTGAAATCAAGAGAGCATTATCTAAACCAGAAGGTTATTTCAGAGCAACTTTTGAAGATAAGATTTTGATGAGTGATATCATCATTCTAAGATCATGGTATCCAGTACACATTAAAAGATTTTATAATCCAGTTACTTCATTATTATTGAAGCAGAAAACAGAGTGGAAGGGTGTCAGACTAACAGGTCAAATTAGAGCCGCCTTGAACATACCAACACCGTCAAATCCAGATAGTGCTTATAAAAAGATCGAACGATCAGATAGACACTTCAATGGATTGAAGGTTCCAAAATCTATTCAAAAGGAACTTCCATTTAAATCTCAAATACATCAAATGAAACCACAAAAGAAGAAAACATATATGGCTAAAAGGGCTGTTGTTTTAGGTGGTGAAGAGAAGAAAGCACGTTCATTCATTCAAAAGGTTTTAACTGTCTCTAGGGCGAAAGAAGAGAAGAAAAAAGCTAAGAAGGCAGATCAACGTAAGGAAAGATTGAAGAGATTAGCCAAGGCTGAGGAAGAAAAATTACAGAAGGATAAAGAAAAAAAGAAAGAGTTCTTTGCTAAGAACGGTAAGAAGAGACCATATGGGGATGATGATGGTGGTGCTCGTAAGAAGAGATAGATCCTTTATATATATACTATCTCACGCACTTTTTCTAAGTAATATACAGTAAATCTATTGAAATGAACTATATACAACTACAAACATTATAAGAATAATTAAATAAAAAAAAGGAAAAATAACAAGCAAGAGACGTTATACTTTATGTATCTGTTAGATAAACCTGACTTGTGTGAAAAAGAAAGTACTACAAGAAAAGCTGTTGGTAAAAGTCTGAATTTAATACTACTTTACATACTATAAATATTTTTATTAAACAAAAGTACTATCCTACATATATATATATCTATATATGTAGGTATATACATCACAAAATAAAAGCTTTCTTAATGGCTTGTTTTATTCTTTGTCATTGAAGTTATTATTATTATTATTATTATTATTATTATAAAAACTTGATCAGATAAATTGAGATAGCCATTGGAAAGCTTCCAAGTAACCGTTTCTCATGACCACAGAACACATGAATAATTCGACTGGTCTTTGACCTTCAACTCTATTTGGACCAGTAGTGTTTAATAAACCTAAGGCAGAACGTAATTCAGCTTCAGAGACGGCGTTTGGTGCATCAATCTTATTACCTAAGATAACGAAAGGAACGTCTTTCAATTCAGCAATGTTGAAAAGGGCATCTAATTCAACACGAGCTTCATTAAATCTTTCTGGATCAGCAGCATCGACTAAAAATACGATACCGTTAACTTCAGGAAAATAGTCCTTCCATAAACGACGGGCTTGAATATGACCACCTAAATCAAAAGTGGTAAATTTGATATTACCGATAGCTAATTCTTCAGAAGTTGGATGCCATGTTGGTTGTAAAGTGGCTAATCTATCATTTTTCAACATATGCAAAAGAGTGGTTTTACCTGCATTATCTAAACCAAGAAACAATAATTTACCATGCTTGTTCCACAAACCTAAAGAGGCCAAAATATCTCTAACTAAATTAAAATATAGAAATTGAATGTGACAACAACAACAAAATAAAAAAAAAATTCCTTTAATTTTTTATTATTTTTTTTTTTTTGAAACTAAGACGAATAAATAAACAAAAATCTAATAGCATATTAAATTATTAAAATTCCAGATTCAGTTTTGGACATAAAGCATATACAATTGATTTGCTTATTTATCTGCTTACTCGTCAGTATATAGATTGAATTTTTTTTTTGTTTTGTTTTAATAGTTATATGTTAGTATTATGCAAAGTTAATTATTTTATCACCGTTAATGCTATTACCAACAAAGGTACTTAATAAACATATAGCAAAAAAAAAAAAAGAAAGTTTATAGTAATTTAACACATACACCAACCAAAAACGTCCCAGGAAAGCATATTATTATTTGTTCAATATATATTATTATTATTATTATTATGTAAATTTTTGTTTTCCAAATTGGTATATCTAAAGCACTAGTGCTCGTTTGTTGAATATGGTGTAGTTTTATCTAGAACGAAGTAACAAAATCCTAGATAATCTTCTTATGAACTCTCTTTTTTACATTAACGAAACGTTTTGTTTGGTTCTGTTGTAAATTTTGATCATCTTTCCTGTTTGTTCAATCGTTTGTAATTTTCCACGTGTTCTCGACTTTCGGTGAGGAAAATAAAGAAAAAATAAAAAAAAAAAATACGAAAATATTTCTTTTTTGGAAAGTAGATGCTTAGTCATTATGATGACTCATCAGAAAACCGGCTATTCGTTGCAAATGATAATAAAACGGAGAATACACCCAGCCGCAACAGAAATTCGCTACAAAAGCATGCAATTTTGAATAAGACTCCACAATATCATGATGATTTCTGTCTTGTAGATGCAGAGTATTAACCTACTAACAAGAGTGAATACTACATATTCATTGTATCTAAACAGAATTGTGTCCATGAAAAAAAAGCAAAAATTACTCTTTCTCTCTGTCTCCCTCCACCCTCTCCCTCCCCCATACACTCAATTATGCTTAACCATAAGTCAATAATCTACAAAGGGTGTCTTGATGCTGAAATTACCTTTCATACCAATTAAATCATAGAAGCTATTTTTCCGATTTTGAATAGTACCATAGGGCGGAGAGTTTGACGACTAACAAACCATCTAATCCTTCAAAGAAAGGAAGAAAAAAAAGTGATGCTTTTATCAGATCACAAGGTGTAATGATCTGTTGAAAACCAATCAAAGATAATTTTAAAACATCTTAATTGGTTTCCTTCTAGTTGTTATCACTTCTACTGTCACTTCTGCTGTCGCTATCATTATGGATTTTCTTTTCTTTTTCTCTTTCTTTTTCTTTCTTTTTTTTTTTTCTTTTATCTCTGAACTGTTGATCCTTTGCGGTGACAGAACAGAAAGGAGAAAGAGAGAGAAAGCGAAAGGATTAAAGGTGTCAAGAAGCTACTTACAGATGAGGACCAGAGATCGTGTACTCGCTGTCTACAAAGAGAGAATTCTGGCTCAGTCTACTTTCTCCTGTCACAGGTTGTTGTGTGATCTTAGATTCTTGATCCTTCAGTCGAGTTATGTTTGATTTTATCATTACAGTTACAGAACACTGACCATTATACTACACCACTGCAAACTTTCCCTTCTAAAAGTATAATTGACGTGTAAACTTTATTATTAATATTTACTATCAATTGGTTCCTGTGCCCAATACTATATTCGATCTCTAGTTTTTAGTACAATTATTTCCTTTTGTCAAGTTTCATTGTGAATTGACTTTTTTTTTTATACACAACTTTCACAAAACACACATACAAACACACACACACATATATATATACATACATATATATAGATATATAGATATAGATATATATATGTTTATTAATGGACCCTAACAATAGTGATAACAACCAATCTAATAACCCTACCACTGATTCAAAATCCATCGACACTAGTTTCAATTTAACTATACCTCCTCCGCCTTTCCCTAATAATGAGATTAGAGCAAATACTAAGAATACTACTACTAGTAATAATGTAAATACGAATAATGCCAATACACAAACAATAAATGTGGTTCCTTTAAAGCATGAAGATATTAATACATCTAAAAACTTTATACCGAATATGGTCGAAAATACAAACTCTTTAGTATTAAATACACCAAACCATCTGGATACATCCGTTGCAGAAGCCTTAAATTTTGCACAGCAGTCGTTACCTACAACCCAGATACCACCACCTTCGAATATAAATTCTTCTAATAGTATAACATTAGCATCAACTACAAATAATACTGCTACTAATACTAATGCTAATACTCCTAACACTTCTTTAACTGCTTCCAAAAAAATAAAATCTCACCATATATCCATACCTACAAAGGATGGATCCACAAGTCATACAATCACTACTTTCTCATCAAATAAACCATCATCCAATGAATTTGTTAGGAAACTCTTTCTTATCTTAGAGAATAATGCATACCCGGAAATCGTACGTTGGACAGATGATGGCGACAGTTTTGTGGTTATAGATACAGGAAAATTCACATCACAGATCTTGCCCAACCATTTTAAACATTCAAATTTTGCAAGCTTTGTCAGACAATTGAATAAATACGATTTCCATAAAGTTAAAAGGAAACAAGATGAAAAATCTAAATACGGTGATTTGAGTTGGGAATTTAAACACCCCTTATTTAGAATACATTATGAGAAAGGTCTTGATAATATAAAGAGAAAAATAACTGTACCTAAAAAGGATGCTAATAGCAATACAAGTAAAGGCAACTCCAGTAATAACAACAATAGTTATGACGGCAATTCAACAAATTACAACAACATAAATAATATGAATAATTCAAATGGTCACATCATTTTAACTGAAAAACAAAGAGAAAGTTTATTACAAAATACAGTTAGTAAAGATACATTTCAGACTTTGAGAAATAAAGTAACACGATTAGAAAATGAATTAAAAAGATCGAATGATGAGGCAAACAATTTGAAAAATGAAATCGATAGAATGACAACACGATACACAACACTTCTAGAGAGTTTGATAGCGTTTAAAACTGTTCATGAAAGTTTAACTTCCAATTTCAACACCGTCTGTTCTATCTTAGTTAATAATGGTATCAATGTACCACAGCATCTCTATAATAACATCACAATGAATCAAAAATTACCAACATATAGCCAACCAAGTAAAGAGACTTTAAAAAACCAAGGTTCAACGAAATCTTCCACATCACCAGTTCAAGCTAGAAACCAACAAACTATCTTAAATAATATTGACAATCAAGTACAGTTAATGAATAACTCTACAAATAACATATTGATATCAGTGACTCCCAACAATAAACAGAACTTACAGATTTCTGAAAATGCTCAAATAATAAATTCCAATAGCAATGAATCAATAAATTCATTAAATATGAACAGTAATGTAAATAATAAAAATAATAATCATAGCATTATTAATCCACATAATGGTAGTAAATTAAATACCACAAATGATGTTGGTAATACCAATGATAACAACACTAATAACACCAACAACAACAATAATAATAATATTCCAGTAAACACTAATGAGGTTACTCTGAGAAAGGGTTTTCATGTTTTATTAGTAGAAGATGATGCAGTGTCTATACAGTTATGTTCCAAATTTTTAAGAAAGTACGGTTGTACCGTTGAAGTGGTCACTGATGGGCTCTCAGCAATCTCCACTTTAGAGAAATTTAGGTATGATCTAGTTTTAATGGATATTGTCATGCCTAATTTAGATGGTGCCACAGCTACTTCTATAGTGAGAAGTTTTGATAATCAAACTCCAATCATTGCAATGACCGGTAATATTGAAGATCAAGATCTGCTAACTTATCTACAACATGGTATGAACGATATACTAGCAAAACCTTTCACAAGAAATGATCTACATTCGATGCTTATTCGATATTTAAAGGATAGAATCCCACTATGTGAGCAAAAAATGAATTCACCAGTGAACAACCAATTATCAGCAAATATGTTACGGCAAAATCAACGTACACACAATAGTCCTCAGTTACAACAAAATAATTCCATTACCCCCACCCTATCGACTTCTATGATGTCACAACCTCAACAGTTAAACAGCTTTCCAATTCCACAATCACTACAGCCTCATATATCTATGGAGTCTTCAAACACATCTCATGTTCTAAGTAATGATAGTTCAAAAAATATTAACAGACGTCCTACTACTTTTGATACTGATGAACGATTACCAAAGAAACCACGTGTATGAGTAATCATTCTGAAAAAAAAAAAAAAGAATATAAAAAACTTATGGAATAGATCTTTACATTTATTGCATGCAGGACATATCAACAAAATTATCAATTATTCTTAATACATACTTTTATTCTCCATTATATATCTATATAGTTATGTACCTAATTTGCATATTGAAGATTTCATAATACATTAAGACAAAAATTACAGTACATATTCACCAAAGCAGTCCTGTTGTATACTGTAATCATCACCTTTTATATATATGTGTATGCCGATCTATTTTAAATGGATATTTACACTTTATTTCTTTTTTTATAATATCTTTATTCTTCAATCGCCATTGAAACAGTCTCATCAAACCGTACTGACGTCCTTCTTCTTCTTCCTCCTATATTTATAACATCAGGTATTTCTAATTCAAATTCTTGTCCATTTTTCAACAACTCTTGTAAATCAGGTCTCTGATTTCTCATAGAAGATTTTCTCCTTGCCATTTCATTATTACGATTTCCCTGATTTTTATCAATATTACCACGGTTAAGTTCGTCCATACTATTCTTATTCAGTTTATTATTTTTTGTTATTTCATCTCTATCATATTCCTTATCGTTTTTATGAATGTCCAAATGTTCCAATTCCTTTTTGCAACGACAACATTTACAGATAAATCCATATTGAACCCTTAATTCTCTTCTTCTCAAAATAACCCCATGTAACGGGTTGACATAGGTGATATATAATTGTTCACCTTTCTTGATTTCCTTCCTAGCATATAAACTCAATTTCAACTTCGAATCGAATTCATATCTAACATTAGGTTCACAATGATGATTGATAAATGAGGAAATAAAATATATTTGGTTATTAGACAATTTGTTAATATTGAATTTCCCTATGCAAAAAAGGAAAGTCTCAAAATCGATATCATCTGCCAGTGTTGGAAAACTCTCTATAAACAATGCATAAACTTCTCTCCATTTGTTTTCAAATTTATCTACACTGGTTTCAGATTCTTGTATTGAATACTGCCCCCTAACTCTAACTCTTTGTGATACACCACATAAAGCTTTTAAATACTGTTTGTTTCTCTTTGACGAATCTTTATTCAATAATAATTGAGCAAAAATGACACCCAGAGAATATGCTGAATCATTAGAAGTCTTTTGACAATGTGCCTCAAATTTGTTCCAATTGGCACAATTTACCACCTTGTTTTTGTTGCCCTTATTATGTTTTAACGCTCCGTGAATAATATCTTTACTCTTGCATTTTTTACTGCACCAAACTGATGCACATGTATTACAATCTAATCCATTTTTCATAATGAAATGTGAACTGATGGAGCCCAATGACAGATTACACAACGCACAAATTTTACCACGAGATATTAATGCCAGCTTTTCGATCGCTGGAATAATACAGATTGGATCCTCCTCAACATAAATCAATTGACCTGGTTTAAAGTCTTTCTCAGCAAACAGCCCTCTCCCCATGTGATTATTTGATGTGCTCAAAATCTTAATATTTCCTAGATATTTAGATGACTGGTTTGAAGTTTTAACATGATTGAGAGTTAAGTCAGGACACATTTCTGGGACTTGAATCAGATGGGAATAGACTGGTAATTTTGTCTCATCTAAGGAATAAAGATTCTTTTCTACTAACATAGTTTCAAACGTCTCCTGATCGAAACTCCATCCCGAACACCTTTGAACAACCCTAGCAAATAATTGGGATGACGGTAACACCTCCGTGTCGGGATCTTCTTTCCACAGAGATATGGTTGCGTCACACAGTTCTTCAGATGTCGGTACCTTGTCTTTTCTTGAGTCATCTGACGGTATATCATTCAATGAAAGCATTTTAATCTTCAAGTGCATTGGGAATAAAAAATATGTGTCTATCAAGTTTGGGTCTGTATATGAGCAAAGATGTTTAAACAAGAATGATAAAAAAAAAAAGATAAAAACAAAATAAAAACGAATAATTAGAAGATAAGGGTACAACCAAATAGCACAATCTATGGTTTAATTTTGTTGACAATTGGCTTATTTTGTTTTGGATGGGTCATCCACATGTAAACTCTTAATATTTTCTTCACCCTTCCTCTCTTTTAAGATGTTATTCTACTATACTTCTACGTTGATTTAAGTTGTTTTTTTCCTTCCCTCCCTTATACACCAATTTCTACTTCTTTTTTTTATTTTTTATTTTTTTGCTCTTTCAGCAGTGCCATTAGAAATTTTTTTCTTTAAAGAGAAAAGAAAGTCAAAAGGAACTTTGCAGAGAATACACGAGAGGAGTAGACATTACTATTAGCATTGCAGTTTGTATTCTGGGTCAGTAAGTTTACAAGTATTCACATAGTAAATGAGTATATAATTAGAATAAAGTAAGAGGATAGGGTTATTCCAGTATGTTTAAGAGTATTTTTAGAAACAATATCAAAAGATTTTCATCTACAGGGGTCAAATATGCAGAGAATGCAACAAAAGATTTCAAGTTGGGTTCCAGAGGTAAGACATCATCTTCGATGAAACAATGGATCCCTATATCCATTTTTGGTGGCAGTTTTTTGTTTGGTTGGTATTTGACTAAGCATATGACTTTCACTGATCTAATGGCATACTTGCGATATGATAGTTTACCACAAGATGCCCTGGAAGTGGAGAAGTATAAGGGTGAAGTGCTTGCTAGGTTGGAGAATCTATCTATTGTCAAACAGTTAAATGCGAATGGTTATGTGGAGATACATAAGCCAGACATGACTGGTCAAGTCGATGGTAGGAAAAACAGATTGGTCTTACAAAGCCTTCTCAGCCCTGGCGCCATCGCAATTCCACCAAGATTTTATTACAATCCAACTACTAAGGATACTGTGGGAATTTACCATTTGGGTATGAAGTTGACTGGGTATCCATTTATTGTTCATGGTGGTATCTTAGCCACTATATTAGAAGATTTAATGAGAGAAAGTGTCAAATTTGTTCTAGATAAGAAGGGGGAAAAAATCAAGGATTTGAAAGTATCTTATCGTATGCCCACTTTAGCTAACCAGTTTGTCATTGTTCGTACTACATCTATCGAACAAAATGGTAAAACTGTCAAATTGAAAGCAGATGTAATGAATCAATCTGGGCAAAGAGTATTAGTTCAAGGTTCTGGTTCTTTTAAAATTTAAAAAAAGAGAAATAAAAGCAAAAAGAGGAGGATAGATAAAAACAAGAAATACAACAAAAGATAGTAATCTCTCTCTCTTTTTTTATTTTTGTTATTTTTTCAATCTTATGCACATTATTATATTTTGAATGCATTATTTCTATCATTATGATAGAATATAAGGATAATGTTCCATTCTATTCCTTATTTACTTGTAATTAGTCTTATTTATGATATAATATCAGTTTTTTAGTTTGATTTAATATGACAAAACGTAACATAATATAATGCATTTCAGTCAATTCTTATTCCGGTTTTACTTTTAAAATAAAAAGAGAAGTCTTAAAATATCTTACTACGTAAAATCTTTATTAATCCAATTCACACTACCGTCACCTGCTACTATACAATCCATGAATTGATCATGAGGCTCTAATTCAACTTCAGGAACAATCTGTTGTTTTAAACATACACCAATAAGTAATGGTCTAGTCTTATATCTTAAAATATATCTTTTGATGAAGTCATCATAATAACCGGCTCCCCACCCCATCCTGGCCCCGTTTCGAATATTAAAGGCCACACCTGGAACTATCATTATGTCCATCTGTGGTGGTAGAGGATCCGGAATTTCTCTTGGAGGTTCCCTTAATTGATATTTACCCTGTGGTTTCCATTTGTTGATTGTATCGAGGGAGTCCACTTTATGGAATGTTAAATGAGGGTGGTCTATTGGTGTATTAGATTCTGAATGTTTTCTCAATTTCACTTGACCTGTCTCTGTTGTAGATGTACATCTAGGAAGATAGACTTCAATGTTAGTCAGATTACTCTGAGTCCCTGGGTGAAACAACCATTCTAGCATATATTTGGTATCTACTTCACCTTGGTCCATGCTAAGAAAACAACCAATTTTCCTCACTAAAGAAGAGTCAGAAGCTGTTTTATGATATTTGGTGATTATCGATTGCAACTGTTTAGATATCTTCTGTGATTGTTCTGATATGTCTTGTTTTGGGATTGATTTTAACACTTTTCTTAACTGTGAACGTAATAATGTCTTTTTGAACATTATTGTCGACATTTTAATAAGTAGTTGAGTGGGAAAAAAAAAAAAAAAGAGAGAGAGAGAGAGAAAGAGAGAGAGAAAGTTGGATGGTCGTGTTCACTGACACCTTATTTAAGATAAGTTAGTAGGTTTTAATGATTTTTTCTTTTACTTTCATGTTTTAATAAGAAAAAATATAAATCAAAAAGAAAAATAAAAGACTATATACACAAGTATAATATGACCTGAAAAAAGTCTCTACTGGGAATTCAAGAAATGTCTTTAAAAAGAGCACCGAATCACTCATATAATCTATCTTCCGATCCTGCAGCAAGACCATAGTGTGTAGAACAAAACCGGTTCCGGCTTCCTCGGGCTCGACTGGTTGCCGGAATAAACCGGAGATCTTGTTTTTCCTTTTTATTTTTATTTTCGTGTGGATGTTGTTATGGTTGTTATGTTTGTTTGTGCAATGTGAGTCATATCGACAGGGAGATATCGACAGGCAATACTCTTTCTTTATTTACTCTTGTGCTGTTGGTTCTGGGACAAGAAAGCCAGTGGCATATGTGTTGCTAAACTAGTGCATCTGCGACTTTGTGTTTCTTTTACTGTGTCTTCTCTGCAACTGAGAAGGTAATTATAACAAAACTGCTCTTCTGCAGATGGTGAGATCATCTTTATATCCTTTTTTTTTGTATTGTTTTATTTGCCTCTTTACTTGTTTCCTCTTTTAGGTTTCGTTTCTTTGTGCTACCGTCTATTTCTTTCTTTCTTTTTTTTATTTCAATTTTTCAATTTTTCAATTTTGTATTCTGCTCGAAGTTTTTCACTCAAGGTACTGTGACTAAACAAATCTATCTATATATGTATATGTGTATACGTGTTTATATATATAAGCATATATATATATATATGTGTGTGTGTGCTTGTTGGTTCATCTTCCTCATGGTTACTGTAATCTTGTTTATTGTTGAATAGTTTCTGTTAAACTTGTTTTTCTTATACTCAACAAAATAAAACTGTTTTATTTTGTTGAGTATAAACAACTATCATACTAGGCAAACAGACATTAAATAATGTTATCTTCATATTCTACCCTCTCCAAGAGAGCTGTATCTTCTACTCTATGTAGAGCTATTCCTTTCTATAGAACTTTAGCCTCTGCTGTCAGTGGTGCCCCACTAGATGCCTCCAAACTTAAAATTACCAAGAATCCAAATCCATCCAACCCTCTACCAAATGATAAATTGGTCTTTGGCCAAACCTTCACTGACCACATGTTACAGATCGAATGGACCCAAGAAAAAGGTTGGGCCTCTCCTGAAATTGTTCCTTATGGTCCATTAAAGCTAGATCCTTCTGCTGTAGTGTTCCATTATGGGTTTGAAGCATTCGAAGGTCTAAAAGCTTATAGAACACCAGAAAATAAAATCACTTTGTTTAGACCAGACATGAACATGAAACGTATGAATAAATCAGCGGCAAGAATTTGCTTACCAACTTTTGACGGGGCAGAATTAATTAAGTTGATGGGTAAATTGATTGAACAAGATAAACGTTTTGTGCCTCAAGGCCAAGGCTATTCCTTATACTTGAGACCTACCATTATTGGTACCACGCCAGCTTTGGGTGTTTCCACTCCGGATAGAGCCTTGTTATACGTCATTGCCTCTCCAGTGGGGCCATATTATAAGACTGGTTTCAAAGCAGTTAGATTGGAGGCTACTGACTATGCCACAAGGGCATGGCCAGGTGGTTGTGGTGATAAGAAATTAGGTGCCAACTACGCTCCATGCATCTTACCACAGTTACAAGCTGCTCAACGTGGTTACCAACAAAACTTATGGTTGTTTGGTCCCGAAAAGAATATCACAGAAGTAGGTACCATGAACGTTTTCTTTGCCTTCAAGAACACTGCTACGGGTAAGAAAGAATTGGTTACAGCTCCATTGGATGGTACTATCTTAGAAGGTGTCACTAGAGATTCTATTCTAGCTCTAACAAGACAAAACTTAGATCCAAAGGAATGGGATATTAATGAACGTTACTATACAATCACTGAAGTACAAGAAAGAGCCAAAAAGGGCGAATTATTGGAAGCATTTGGTGCAGGTACTGCTGCTGTTGTATCTCCAATCAAAGAAATCGGCTGGCACGGTTCTGATATCAAAGTTCCATTATTACCAGGTGAACAAACAGGTCCATTGACCAAACAAATTGCTTCCTGGATCGCCGATATCCAGTATGGCAGAACCCAACACGGTAACTGGTCCCAAATTGTTGCTGATTTAGATTAGATCGGATTAGATTAAATCAACATAAAAAAAAAAGTAAGAAAAGATGATTGTAATAGTTTTATTAGAAACTATAATATAAAATAAAATATGAGGCTTTTTGTTTGTATTTTTTTTTTTTATCTTCTCTTTTATTAATGCTATTTAATTAAGTATTTAAGAATTCTTATATATTATTTCCTTTAAGCTATGCGTGTAATCAAAACCAGCCAAGCTAACTTAGATAACATAAAATTCAAGTAAGGATAGAGATATGATATAATTTACGTGAATTGTATCTTTTGAAATGTTGACTGATGATATAGAATCATTACATAACTCAGCGTATCCTTCTATTAATCACAAAAATTAAACCGTCGTTAAAACCATAGAGAGAAAAAGAAATAACAAGTCCTCTTTAAGCATTGGAGAAATCCAATCATAGCTTCTTATCTTTCGTTTCCTGAAATGTTCAAATTTGATGCACAGCAAATTCCAGAAACAAAGGAAAAAGAAGGAAAGAAAAAAAAAAAAACATAACCTGGAATTGTTATGATAAGGGTTGTTTTCAAAGGAAGAAAGTAAGCAGGACTGAGAAAAACTCAGATAGAAGTCATATACGTAACTACAAATGCATGACTAATTGACTTATTACATGTAAAATTCTTTCTTCTTTGTCAGCACTCTTTTTCCTCTTTTAATTTCTCTTTTTTAGTTATATAGAAGGATGTATGTGGGTGTATGCATGTGCATTTCTGTACATACGTTTTTGATGAGATCTCCGATTGGACTACAAATGAATATTTATAAAAGCTTTATTGAAATTGAGATCAATCAAGTATAATTAAGATCTATACTAATTAATTGTTTAGAAAAAAGAAAAATCTCCCTGCCTTTCTTTTTATTATTACTATTACTTTGACAGGGTTGTTGTACACATACGTATTAATATTTTCTATAAATATGAGAAATGAGCTCCATTAGGTCTAGGAAAGGTTGTAGACAATGCAAAAAATGGAAGATTAAGTGTGATGAAAATAAACCTAGATGTAATAACTGTTACAGAAGAGATGTTAAAGACTGTGATTATAGTATAATTTTGAAATGGGGTGGGAGGCCTTATAAGAATTTACGCAGAATGTCAGGACACTCAAGAATACCACAATTAAAATTGAAAAATGGAGTTCTCATTTTAAACAAGAATCATTCAAAGACACAAAAGAAGACTTCAGGGGATATTTCCAAGTTGGTTAATAATACAAAACTTATTTCATATATAATTGAACCACTTGAAAATTTTGTGATCAGATCACCAAGCTTTTTACCACCAATATTAACGTCTTCACGTTATAATATGAATGTTTTTGAATTTTATTTGCAAAAAACGTCTCATATGTTAATTCCAACTGGTCCTAAAAAATACTTGAAGAATCCATTTAAATTGTTGTTACCACAAATGGCTATGCAAAATGAAACTTTATTATATCTGTTATTAGCATTTGGTGATACACATAAAGGAAATTTTCTGAATGAACCATCCACATTTTTGTTATCCTCATCATCCAAAAATCATATAACTGATTCATCTGCAAGTTTGGCGACAATAAATTCAATAGAAATGTATAATCAATCTTTAGAAAAATCATCTTACTATTTAGACGATATTTGGTTTTTAAAGAGACCTCCTGCTATTGCAGACTATCTTTTATTTACTGTATTAAAAAATTTATCGGTCTCGTTAAATAATATTGTCCAAAGAACAAGAGATGAAACTTTAGCCACTATTTTAATGTTGTCTATGTTTGATATATTTTTCAGTGATAACAGAAGAGTATGGAGGAAACATTTACTTGGTGCACGAACTTTGATTAATGAAAAAATTAATACATTAGATGTTGATTCATTTAGAGTAGAACTATTTTATGATGAAATGGATCCAACATTTTTTTTAAATAGATGGTTTACCTATGTCAATATTATCAGTTCATTATCTTCCATAAATCAAAATTCAATGGATTTTCAATTCAATATATTTAAACATCTATTCTACGAAGTTCAAAAATATGAAACAGACAAAGATTTTCTTTATAGTAAAAGATATCATCTAGATGATATCGAATATTGCACAGGATTGGACCCCAAAGTATTATTATATCTAGGCCAAACTTCATCTTTAGTTAATCAAAACTATATTAATGAAGAGGTTGTAATACAAGCACGAAAACTAGATCAAGAGTTAATCCAGTATCTTTACGTTTCTGAATGTGCAAGAGATAAAATTCGTAGGCAATATTATCAAATAAATGATAGTGGTAACCATAAGGATAATATTGCAGATAAGTACCAAACATATGAACTATTACGTGCTACCAACATAATATATGGACTTACTGGATCCCTTCAATTGAAAAGAAGAGTATTTGGATATTCTTCAAATCATTATGAAGTCGAAAAACTTATCCAAGAAATAACAAATCTATTAATCAGATATATTCCACCAAAATCCTCCACTGCTGCATGTATTATTTTTTGTTTATTCTGTTGTGGGTGCGATCTTTTTGATAACTCATGCTTATCTTTAAGAGGTGTTTATATGGAAAGGGTTATTACCTTAGCAAATGCTGGTGTAAAAAGTGCATATATGGCAAATATTATCATGCAACAGTGTTGGAAGTTGCATAAAAATTGGTGGGAATATTTAGAAGAAGAACAATTAGATGTTACTTTTGCAATTTAATATCTTTGGATATACGTACATATTTGAAGAACTTTGATACATATTCATTAGTCTTAACAATTTTTAGGACACTATACCAAAAAGAAAAGAGGAAAAACACATATATAAGTTATCTTAAATGGCATAGATCATTATAATCTGAGAGAACTATGTATTAGTTCGCAATAACTATTTATTTCTAAAAATAAAACTATGCAGCTCTGTCTTGATTATTTTTTCCCGTCACTGTTTGAAAGTTTTTAGTTGAAACAATAGAAGATATTCATATACGTACAAATGTAGCCTCTTGGAAAAGCATATCTATCAGTAGATCCTATACTAGTTAATACCGATTTGATTCTTAAATAGCTCAACGCAAAGCATTTTCTGAATGTTTGTTTCTTCAGAAAGGTAAGGAATTGAAAATTTCGTCAGAAAACGTAAATTTTTTCTAAGTTCCGTAAAATTCCGGTGCTTCAATTTTTCTACTTTCGTTTGTATAAGGAAAGATTAATTATTTAATGGAACAGGATTCTGTTAAAGTCAGATTAGATGAAGTAGGGTCTTCTCATAAAACCATGTAGTTGTTCTTTCTACTAATGTCCTTTGATCAAGGTAAAAAGAGCTCAACTAACATCAACATATTGTCTTAATATTCTTTTCCTTTTATTATCTCTACCAAATTATTTAATGAGTATATCCACAATATGTCAACAAAAGTTGTCAAAATACACAAGAATAAAAGGGTAGTCTCTGTTTGCAATTCATGTAAAGAAAAAAAATTAAAATGTGATAAAGCAAGACCTAGTTGTTCAAGATGTCTTAAATCTAAAAAAACATGTGTATATCCCTTTACCATGTACAACACTACAATAATAACTCCACCTGAAGAAATATCTAGATCTAGTACTTCTAGTCAGACTGATAAGGTTTCATTGTCGCTCCAAACGGGACTATTTGAAGAACAGATATCGCCTGTAGGGTTTATTGAGGAAAGAAGTGGGGCTATAAGGTCGCCAAGTTCTAGTGAAACAAGTAATTATGTGTCATCAAGGGATAGTTATTGGAAACATCGTGCTTTAAGTAAACGTACAATGGCTGATATGTTATATAAAAAAGAAAATGAACAGAAAAATGGCAATACAATATCATTGGAATTATGGAACCCAAACAAATTAATAGTCTCCTATGGCTCAACAACATATTACGACTTTGCGCTTGGCTCTCACGGTTTAATACAATATGATCCTTACACAAGGCTACTATGTGGAGCTTTACATGGAAATACTGTGACTGAACTGCAGTCAAAACTGACGTGTATATCTAATGATTCTACAGAAACTTCAAGTAGCGAAAATAAAAAGAAAAAATTGGGCCCCTTAAATTTTTTGGAACAAGCTATTATTAAATGGGTTAAGATGACTAATGAATATGTAAAAAATCAGTTGCCACTAGATTATTTCAACACAACTTATACAATTGAGGATACTATGCATCCTAATCTACTTTCATCAATTCAAATGATTATTAGAGAGATCGAAATTATCATGATAGACAAAGAGCATATTAATTATTATTTAAGGTTGTTTTATGAAAATATATATCCATATTACCCTTTAATAGAGATTCCATTATTTGAAAAAAAGTTGAAGGACATTTTAGTTGAGAATCATAGTAACCATTATGAATTTAACGTATTTCACCAAAATATTAGAATTAAACTCGAGACATTAGTTATGTTCTTACTAATTTTATCTATTTCTCTTAGATCTACTTTAATCAAATCAACTAGGTCCTTATCTAATTCTGGTATGATACAGATGTTAGATAAAAAGAATGCTAGTGATATTGCCACACAATTAATAGTGTTTGCACAAAAATTGTTATCTTTGTTGAATGGTTTCAAATTCACTAATGAGAATATATTATGTTGTACAATCTATCTATTCATTGCAGAACATTTGCATGCAGGAAATAGAGCGATTCATGTCACACATGATGAAGTTTTAACTTTAAATTGTATTTCAAATCTTGCAAATACATTAGGACTGTATAATGATCCAGGTCAATTTGAGAGATTTAAAAACAGCGTTAATTTTGAGCCTCTTACTATTTTATTCAAGAGAAAATTGTGGATATTACTTCAATCTATTAAATTACAAACATGTACCCTGGATGGCAGCTTTAATGAAGTTGATTTGAAACATTTAGAATGGTTTAAACTCCCTAGTGATGGAATATCAGCACACTTAAATGGCAGATTTAAAGAATCTACTTTGGTTGATTTCAAATTGTTCACTATACAAGAAGATATTTATGAGTTTCATATACTACTTGGTAAAGTAATGTCGTCAATTTCAACAACAAGCCAGATTCAGTATCTTGATAACATTACAGAACATATAGAAAGATTATTATCATTTATGGACAATAAATTTTCTTTAGACGCTCTAACTAGTATAAAAACTAATAGTTTTACTATACAAGAAGAATCCTGGAGACAAGCTGTTATGAATTTAGATGCTGTGAAAAATTTATACATTGTGCAAATGAACATTATTGGAAAATCAAGTGTGGTAAGTATTTATTCTTTATTGTTTTTCTATTTTGAACAAAAATGTATATCTGAGAAAGAAGATCCTAAATGGATAGAATTGTATGAATTATATATGATTAAAAGTTTTGAACTGTTCTTGGATTTGACTTCGTTGACAATCAATTATTTAAATGGCTCATATTCAGAATTCATTTTGAGCTCTCATCAATTTTGCCTAAATAAAATAATAATTTTCACATTAATTAAGATATGGAGAACGTTATTAAGTTTTGCTTTAAGGTTAAGTTACAAAAGAGAGATGCTGAAAAGATCAAAATATGATGTGATTAATCATGAATTAGAATTAGTCAATAGATGTTTGCATAGGTTGGTTGATATTTTAGCGAAAACCGTAGATTTTACATCCGTTGAACTTGAGGATGACTACATTGGTGCAGATCAAGCTTTACAGATGATTAGATATATATATTATATTATCCAAGAAGATGTAACCGAAATGATTAATAATTTCTGGAATAAAATCTGGAATACCAGTAGCATTCCGGAACGAATTGTTGAAATAATCAACATTAAATGGGGTGTTGGACCAAAGAATACGGACTTAGTTAAAGAATATTTGGCTAATGAAGAAGTTTTGGGAAATATTATTCCCAATTTATTAGAAAAATTAAACCAACTCATTGATGATTCAGCTTTTACATTTCCTACTTTTCCAGTATCTACATCAGATGACCAAGTTTCAAAGTTGATAGAATACCCTGATACAGATACTCCAGATATTTTAAATTCGCTTTTAGAAGCCAACTTTGAATTGTTTACAAATATGATCAATGATAGCATGGGAGAACTTCCAGCTCTACAGTAATGTGTTTACTACTTGAGATGTTTTGAAAGGACAATAGTTACATTTTTTATTTTTCTTCATTAAACTGCATATGAAAAATCGACAAATTTTATTGGGGCATAAATCAAATGCATTTATAACGTTTGAATTATATTATTTAGAAAGGTCATATTTAGTTTATTCATAGAAAAATTGTAGAGTTGGTAGTGAAAGTGGCATTAATATATTGTTTACTAATGGTTCTCGAGATTCTACCATCTTTAAAGCTCATGTTGAAGTATTAAAATGGCATTATTTCTACTGCAACCAGCTTCAATATAGCTCATGGATTCAATTTAAGAGAGGCAATTTATACTGCATTGAAATATGCTCAAAACACACACTCTATTAAAATTGATGACAATGAATTACTGAACTATGCATACCAAATTGAAATACTGTTGAAAATAATGGTTCGATATGAATGTTTTACTGCTCATGCACTTGTACTAGTTACTAAACCATTAAATTCAGGGTTAATTATTTAAACTTCTTTGAAGATTTTATTTAATTTCCACTTGTTAAACTATATTGAGATGTTCATGTTAACTATGATTGTATAAAACAAATAGCTGATAGTACTTTACTGTTGGAAAAATGTCAATTTTTCATTGCACCAGATTATTCTTATTTAGCTGGTTATGATAGAGTGCATTATATTACTGATTCAAGATTTCCAGAATTAGAAGATGTGGAGAAAGAATTATAGATTGTAAATAGAATTAGGGAAGAGATGAGTTAGCATTAAAAAAATTATGAGAAGAATTCAATATTAAAGTTGATAGATACTTTAAAATTATTAAAAGGGGCCTTGATTCAAATAATTATTTTTAGTATTTTAAGGATGCAGTTGAGAGAGGTAATTGATAAGAATTGGTAGCAACTTTAGCACCATACATGGTGGCTCATGGTGTTGCTACTATGAAGTATATGAATAAAATCACTTCCCCTGAAGCTGGGTTATATGCTGGAACAGCTTATTTTCTACTGTTATTTGTTATACTTATTTTGTGTTTTGTGAAAAAATATACATGGTTCATTAGGTGAAATAATTTTTTTCTTATATTTAGAAGAGGTGGAGGAAGCAACATAAAAATTTCAAGATAAACATAATTTACTTACTGATATACAGAATTACGGATATGTCTATTTACTCCTGGTGCTAATACACGGAGAGCAAAAAAATATATATACAACATCTATCTAAAAATTATTGAACATAGTCATTACTTATTTCCTATATTTTTAAAAAATATCTACATTCATTTAATTGTGTCTGTGATCCTTTCATATTTCTTTTGAACTTTTTTTTACTTTCCATTATTTTCTATGTTTGAAAAATGTCCAGACTCAGAAAATTCCTATTTTTCCACTTCTTGGTGTGTGTAAGGCATATTACTCTTAGGAAGTATTCGAAGTGTGGATTAGCAGGCTACACACCTTGGAAACCCATGATTAGTTTAATTTCTTTATATATGAGCTATATAAAAGAACGTATGATGAAGGTATGGTAAAACCTAAAAAGCAACAAGAAAAGAATAACTTTTTCATAAATGAGATCTTGTGTTATAATGATTTTATACAGTCATCGACAATATCAAACATTGATCCTGATTTATGTGCTTATCTCTCAAAGGTATGTGAGTTATCATAGCCTTGCTAATTATACTTTTCTAGGGTTTTTGCATAAAATTTCCTAACAAATACGGCCAAAGATTATATAATGTACACTATGTTATAGGCTATTTCGATGTTTCGATAAATCTCCCTTTTTTATTAGAAGCATTTAATATTTTAATATATTGTTTTATTAAGTTTGAAAAGAATATCTATATATATGCTGAATAAAAAATGTAAAAAGAAAGAAATGATTAATAGCATTATAAGATAGTTTAATTTACCTTTATCAAAGGGATCCTATCTCAACAGAATAAACTACATTATGATTCCTGGGTTTCAAATTGTTCTGGAGTTTCACCTTTAGCTGAATTATAAATAATAATACCATTGTCCTTCGCATTTCTTTTCTCATCACGCTTATAAAAATATAATACTACAAAAGTCCAAATAGACAAACAAAAAGATGCTACAGCAACCCAAATAAAACCTTTAGGAAACCTTGGTGCTTCTGAAGTTTTCCATACTAAAACATTAATCCATGCTGTTGATGTCTGTGCTAACATATTCATTACCACTAAAATAACTGCTCTTGAATGGACATCTCTACGACAAATATCATTTTGCCACGAATATAATACAGGAGCCATGGCCCAACCAAAGTATTGTAACATAAATGCAAACCATTTGGCACCTTCTTCAACATCCCAAACAGCAAGAATAACATTACCAGTAAAATTGAATATCTGAATAATAATAATTGCTAACCAACGTGAATGAAATTTATCTGCTACAAAACTTGTACCAATCAAATAGATCATACCAAGACCAGGAGTAATCATGGAAAGTTTATTCAATTTAGGAATAGAGTACCTTTTCAATGACTTCAACCATAACAGATAGGCACCTGAAGAACCATTATTATTATTCCAACAAAAGACATTCCACAATGTTAGGATATAAATTTTCCAATCAAATATTATTCTTTTCCAAATCTTGAGATCAAATAATTTATCAGATAGATTGGTATTTGCTGTTTGATTCTCTTTAACTCTTTTTCTGGCCAATCTAATTTCATCATCAGTTAAAAAAATGGAATAACAGTTATGTGGATCACCTGGTAAAGAATAAAATCCAATAATACCGACAACAATGGATACAATAGCATCAATAATAAAATTCCATCTCCAACCAGATAATCCATTACGACCATCAAGACTTTCATAGACTGCAGATTGAATGCCACCTGCAGAAAGAACACCGATATATTGGCCAAGATAATAAAATGCGGAACGACGAACCATTTCATCGTGTTTGTAAAATGATCCAAACAAATATTGGTAAGCTAAATAACTTGGTGCTTCAAAGGCACCGATAAAAAATCTTATTGCTTTCAAATGGGATACAGAATTAACATAAGCAGCACCAATGGTTAACAGAGACCAACATATGTCTAAAAAGGGCAAAACATAGTTTAATGGGATGCTATGTAAACAAAAAAGGTACGGTATTTGAAACACAATGTTCCCAACGGTATACATGACTTGGGTATTAACTAAATCGTTACCTTTAAAACCTAATTCTTCTTTCATACCAGAGACGTATGCATTATTCAAATTAACTGTATCTAAATATTTGATCCAATAGGCAATACATGAATAGAAGGCAAGAAGAATATCTAACTTAATTAATAGTTTCTTTTCGGCATATGATGTATCCTCAGCAAACCAGTGATACCATTTGTTTGTAGCATTTTGCTTTTGGTTGATTCTATATTCCTGTTCATTGAAAAAACTCCACCATTTCCTATTGGCTTCATCTCTATATTCATATTCAACGTCTTCCACGACTTTAACATCAATAAATTTTTGGTCTTTAGTCTTTTCTGAAGGTAATGATGTAGTGGATGTACTATCATCCTTAAAGGAATCCGAACTGAATTCAATGATATCTTCCACATTTCTTTTAACTGGAATAAAACCCCATTTCAATCTTCTATAGGGATCGACGATAATTTCTTTAACCAAGGACATTACTAACAATTATGTTTGGTTTATGTGCGTGTTCATTAGTGATAGCTTTTCTTCTCATAGTTGAAAATACTAAAATAAAAATGAAATAACGTTGCTACAAATATAGTAGGAAGATGAAATTAAAAAGGTTTAAATACTTTTCAATAGGTACTTAAAGTTAATAAAAGTTTAACCCTTCTTACAGCTCTTCACTATAAAGCCACAGTATTGTGCTTATGAAGAATCAATGTGATTATTGTGTACTGTTGTAGTATCTTTTATTTTTTTCAATCCCCACAATTACATGCAAAGACAGCCACATAAACACAGTTTTTAGTTAAATCAAGCATTGCGTTCCCGATTTCTCACACACAGTTGCTTCTCAATCATCCCATGTAACTAATAATCGGACTTAAAAGACAAAGACTTGACTCATGAATGCAAGGTTTCTCCCTTTAAACGCTTTTTATTCCCAACCGTGAAATTTTTCACTTCTCACACAGTTTTTCATTTATTTTTTTTTCCTCGATGACTGTGGAAAACTGTGGATGGCTGTGTCAAAAAAAGATATTTTCCACTGGATATTTCTTGCATGAGTCAAGTTTACTCAAAAAAAAAAAAGAACATAATAAAAAAACAATTAAAAAAGTAAGAGGGGCAATGTTCAATGGTCAAGACAAGATGCAGCGAATATAGAACTACGCTACAGGATGATATGAGTAATTATTTAGCATGATTTGACTGCAATTACTATCTTTGTTGGTTTTACTGTGGTATACATATATAAAGTGTGGGTTGTGCTTCTGAAAAAACTTTCCAATAAGAGGATTCCATCATAATGTCAGCACACAGATAATAATAACCCGACACACCCTACACTGTTATGACACAAGACCAAAATTCTTTGCCTCCATTAGATTCTATATTCAATCTTTACGATTTTGAATCCATTGCTTCTAAGGTTCTACCAAATCAAGTTTATGCCTACTATTCTTCTTCTGCAGATGATGAGGTTTCATACAGAGAAAATCATTATTCTTTTAGTAGAATCTTTTTCAAGCCAAAAATTCTAGTCGATGTCACTAATATTGACATTAAGACAAAAATCTTAAACACTCAATTAAATGCACCATTCTACGTTAGTGCAACTGCACTATGTGGTCTTGGCAACCCAATGAGTGGTGAACTATCCATTACTGAAGGGTGTAGTGAATTAAATGTACCACAAATGATTTCCACTTTTTCTTCTTTCCCACTTGAAGATATTGCTGCCGCTCGTAACTCAGAAGAACAAGTTCAATGGTTTCAATTATACGTTAATTCAGACAGAAAACTGTCACATGAATTAATTACCAAGGCTGAGAATTTAGGAATGAAAGCCTTATTTGTTACAGTAGATGCACCACAAGCCGGTAATAGAGAAAGAGACTTCAGATTTAAATTTTCTGTCACAAATAATAATGGTCCAGATGTTGCACAAAAGAAGAAACGAAACATAAAGGAAACAAACGGTGCATCAAAAAGTTTATCAAAATTAATTGCCACTGATTTGACTTGGGAAGATATTAAAGTCTTCAAATCACTAACTAATATGCCAATTGTTTTAAAAGGTGTCCAAAGAGTAGATGATATTATCAAAGCAGCTGAACTAGGTTGTAGAGGTGTCGTATTATCAAATCATGGTGGTAGACAATTGGATTTCTCAAGACCACCGATTGAAACTTTAGTTGAAGCCATGCCAATTTTAAGAGAACGTGGACTAGATAAAAATTTTGATATCTTAATCGATGGTGGTATTCGTCGTGGAACAGACATAATAAAAGCATTATGTCTTGGTGCTAAAGGTTGTGGTATTGCATCTCCTTTTCTATATGCCAATTCTCTTTACGGTGCTAAAGGTGTTAAGAAAGCTATTGAACTATTGGTCAATGAATTAATACTTTCAATGAAATTATTAGGTGTTACTAAACTTTCCGATTTAAATCCAGATTACATCGATATCTCAAATTTACACTCGAGGCACTTACCATTAACAAATTTTAATATGGGTAACGATGTTCATAATGGATCGTCATTTAACTATTAAATATCGATATATTTATTTTGTACGTACATATAAGATGAAAGTTGATTATTAACGATATAAGTCGCTGATAGCTTTATCTTGTTGTATAAGAAATTGCTGGTTTAGCTAATGTTAGCAGTTTTCATGGATCAAGGTTAATAACTGTCAATTACAAAATCTAATGGGAAATATGTCCAATATGGCTGATGAGGCATAATATAACTTTATCTATTTCGGTGCAATCCTTGTTTACTCCTTAGAATAAAGGTACTTGTTTTGTGTAACTACCAATTGGTTTTTTATTTTTGTCTATTAAGATAAAAAGATTGCAATGAAAAGTAAAAATGCTTCAAGTATATAGTATGTACAACAAAATGTTAGTTTCTTATTGATTTGCATTGGATCTGTGTATTTTTTTTTCTTAAGTAGTTGTATTTGTGTATAAACGAGACAAGTGGAATAGCATTTACGTTAAGTAATATTATCAACATTATAATTTGAGCCTTTTTATTTTATATAGTATTATCTAATATACTCAAGCTAAGAACTTTAGTTTACTATGAATTAACAATTTTCAGGACGCTATTAGATATTTAATATAATTAGGCAAGAATTTATTTTTTATGAAACAGCAACTTTAAACAAACTTTGAGTAGTTTTGTTGTTATGTCTTTTTTTTCTATAACTTACATGTATGTTATGTATAAAATATTTTACTATAGTTTTTATGTATAATAATGCACAACATTATGGTGCTGCCTTCTAACTTTTGAACATATACTGAATGATATCCAGTACAGTTACGTGAATTATCCTCCAGTCATTTTTGGTTTAGTTCTCTAATGAATTGTACAACATCAATACTTTCCCAATTCAAATGTTTTTAGTTGCAGTTGCTACCTAGTTAACTAGTGATAATACAAAAACATCTGCTGTTAGAATATTGCAATTTACAATGATGATGTTATTAAATAAAGAAAAATAAATTTGGAGACATACTAAATTTTTATTAAGGTTTATAATAATACCAGTAGATATCATTCCTGTTGGAAATTAAACAACTGTTACCACATGATTTATGAATAATCAAGTTATTTTATTTGTACATCTGCATGTATTGAAATGATTAAAAGGTGAAATGTTCTTTGATCAATTAAAATTTATTGAGATTGAAAAAGATAAAGAATGAGAAAGAGTTAGGGGTATAGTATATAGAGACTTGTTTGAGTTGGTGTATTACATAAGCCAGAAATGTTTAACTTGTCAGATAGTAAGATGTTGTTTAATATAGTTGTAATAATAATTTTGGATATGTTACCTGATGATCAAACAAACATATTAATATATAAATTTCTATTAAGAGTATAAAAGCATTCTAAATAATGATAGCTTTCTTGGTTGAGATATGAATAATTAATAATATTGATAACATCAAAAATATCTTCAGTAAGTAATAGTAGCAGGTTTATTTATTGCTCATATAGATTATCATCTTTGTCTATCTAATTGTCATAGTGTTGTATTAGTATTGGGATAATCAAAGAGATCATTTTAATATAATGAATTGTAGTATCACAAATAATTCTGTTAAATTAATACAATTAATAATCTACTAGTGTGATGTTTATAATGTAGAATATAATTATAGATACATTATTGGAAGAGTTGTTAGATCATTTATAACAGATTAGATAGTTTGAAACATGTTAGTTGTGTTCTTGTTCTAATACTTATATTCATATTGGTAATATTACAGTTAAGATCCAAAATAGCACACAGTTTAGAGTAAATAGCAAATTAGCCTCAGCATAATAATTAATGAGTTATTATACATATTCAGAGTTTATTTATATTATTTATTATACAAAATGTTTAAGGTTGTAATTGATTTCGAGATTTATGTTGCTATGTCTAACAAAGAGTAACAAAATTATCAGATGATTGGGATATGAGTAGAGTAAATAATGTCCATTAACATTGCTACAATAAAAATTAATACATCCATGTAAGTTATAAAAATTTATATTAAAGAAGATTCGAAGATAAAAGGAGTATACTGTATAATATTGTATCTTGTATATTTGTTATGTAGAAAGAAAAGACCAAGCAATACAATAACAATTTATAGTATTGCTAGCTTTCAACTATAAATATCAATAAAACTTATAATACCACCAATATCCTATTGTAAGTTATATTTTTTTATTATATTAGTCTAAAATGAACTCTACTAGAATTTTTGATTCCGAAGCCTTGCGTCAACATCTATGAAGCAATATTAATATATAGTTGGCGGCTGCTTTGTACAATTTTTATAAGAATCTATCATCTCTTAATATTTATGTGTCGTTCTATATTTGATTTTTTCTTTTCCTTCCTTTTTTTGTTTGTTTTTTGCATATATAATATTTAAGTATAGTTATTAATTTCATTCTTATACAAATTTTTTGAAAATCATTAAAAAAGTCCAGACAAAAATTTGTAAGGATTCTTATAAATAATATACAAAAATATAGATATTAATTATATCTATAAACGTTTACAAATCACATAATGGTCAATTCTAAACTAATAAACTCATTATTTTTGGCTGATCTTGAATACCTGAACTGATCTTAAGTTATTTTATTTTCTGGGCAAACCTTAGAAGATAGAATACCAACCTTAAAACTAATAATTACCTCTGGCACATTCTCTCAACAATCAGAGATTTCTTAAATGAAATTTTCAGTAATCTGCCGCCAACGTTAATTTGACAATCATTTGTTCGAATACACTTACGACTTGGCTTCAAAGTTTTGGCTACTCCAAGTCTTTCCCCTTAATATAGGGTGTTACCTGTGGACTGCGTATTTCAGTATTCCAAATAGAGCTTCTTACGAAATTTAATACAACTAACCATTGTGAAGAACTCAAATTAAGAAATCAAAAATTAAGACAGTGAAAAATTCTAGCATTAGCATCTGCACTTAAGATGCTACTAAAAATCATAATCATGATTAATTAGTATAACCCTTCATACATAAATTGCAAGTATATTTTTTTACCTTCTTATATAATAGAAAAAAACTGAGAGTATCATGAACAATATTTATAAGAAATAACTATTTACAATCTATAAAAGGAATTTGTGAAATTATTACTTTGTTTTCTTATCTTGATCCTAATATAAAATTCCATCTTCGAGACAAACAATCTTTCTCATCTATATATATATATATTTACTAGCCTATATTATAACAATACCAACAGTTTGATTTTTAGTAATACCTATCACATTATCTTGAATCATCTTCTAAAATACTAGTTAAGATTTACTCAATAATTTTTCTACCCTAAAAATTAAAGAGTATAACGACCATCATACGCTCACCAGGTTAAAATTGGTAAAAAAACTCAAAAAAACGATAATAAGAATAGAATGCACGAAACAGTTGATACGTTTCTTAAAAAAAATACAGTATTCTATAAATATCATTTATTTTATTTTTCTTCAATAGTTAGACTTAAGATTAAGACAACTTTTCACAATACACTATTTAAATCTTTAATTTAGACTGGTGCTTATAATTTTAGTAATGTCAGACCAGATTTGCTTCTATGTCACAAGATCGATTAAAATATGACACTACCTACACCATCACCCTTGTTAACGGTGACAGTTCTTCGTCTTCAGAAGTTGTTGATATTGTCACCCCATCTTCATCCACCTTATACACTACTGCTTACAACCATCTAAAGGGTAAAAATACTACAGTCTAACAAAAATATTATATTTTCTTTTGTTTTTCTATACAACTGTCCAATAAAAATAAAACAAAATCCACTTGTTTATATTAGTTTTAACCAATATATAGTTCAGAGTACTTCTCTTTTAAAATCATTTTAAAGATACACTCAAAAGAATACTTCACATAGTATACTATAAACATCTACTACCTACAAATTCTTATATTTTAACACATATTATTTTTTAATCATAATACTTCTCATTTCTATTTTATACTTTCCATAAAATGTACTGGAAACCCTCTATAAAAGTGTCTATCCTACACACTGAAGTATCGAAAGACTGGATGAGTTTTTTCTGTAATGTTAACTCTACCATCTAGCCTTAAACAGGATTGTTACACGCTACAACAAGGAGGAAGACTTACGTACCTAGTCTATCTTCCTCCATTAGGACTCCTTTTAACAGTTCTTCTTTTTTCAAATATTTGCAACTTTGAATAACAATGCGATCTCGAGGAAATTCTATCCACTGAATTCGGAAAAACAAAACAAAATCTAAGCTTTTTTTAATGGACATTTCCCTTTTTGGGATAAAGCCGTAGTGTTTTTGTCATAATAATTTTTACTCTATTGTCAACGGCTTTCGAGCTAAATCTCACGAAAAATATCTGCAGTCAGAGAAAAAAAATTTTTCGACTTGTAAAAGAAAGCAAAATCTTTAATGGGACATGTAAAATCCTTAAATTACACAACTACTGGAATCCTGTTGTAGGTAGCCATTTTTCTTTTGAAGAGACAGAGATTAGTCCTTTCAATCTTGAATTTCACATGGGTTAGATAATAAAACACCAAATAAACATAAATAAATATCTCAGAAAACTTCCTAATTAATTACTTTTGTTAAGACCCCTGCTAGCCAAATCTGTTTTAATGATAGAGTGTTTTCTATTATTATATTTTTGAAACAGACATCCAACAATTACTACAAAACACTTTGTTTTCCGAGGATACCTGTCTTCGATTTTCTTTCATATAGATCAAAACAGGTTATGTGGGACTGTTGTAATAATAGTAGTCATGCTTCTACTTTTCAATAAATCATTCTAAAATCTTCTGGATTTGTCAAAATCCTTAGAAAACACAATCATTATAAATAATATAAAGAAACTCAATCAAACATACAACAAATATGTCAAATATACCTTTTTTATAGCAATGCTAATTATGAAATAACAAAACAATTTATCATAACAATAATATTTCTGAAGAATACATCTGTGTAAATATAGACGATTTTATTTTTTTTAGATTTTCAAATATTATCATTAATTATATTAATATGATATTGTCTTCAAATAGTCAGTGATACACTTAGGCATTATATGCAATAAAAAACACAACAAAACTTTTTTCAAGATAAATTTTATACTAATGGGGCGATATTATCAATAAAGTAGCAGAGATTTCTAATATTACACATGAATAATCATTCAAATACAGAATAAACACAAGTTACAGCGAGTAGTCTTCACTGCTAAATTAACACTTGGACAAAAGAGTGGTTTTAACAATAAATTTGAAAGATAAAATCTCTTTTGAGCCATATATTGAAGATGATAGCTTACTAAATTTTACAATTGTAACATAAAACTACAAATATTTTATGGTAATTTGGATACTACAATATGAAAATTTGTTATTAAAAATAAGCAATTAAACGAAAGGAACAACATTTTTAGTTTGAATTTTGAAAATTACCAAATTTAAGGAATATTGATGTCCTATATCTCTGTTAAGTGTAAATTAACCTTAGTATACTTGGCAATTAAAACTTGAAAAGGACTCTAATAAATAAATATCCTTAGTCGCTAGTAATTATTAAAACATCTCTATTATACGTAAAAGCACCAAATTCAATTCAAGATATAGCTAACTTACATTTATCTGAGTATTATTCAGTTTTGTGATTTGTTATAAATCTATTAAATCTTTTTAGTATTCCTAAAATAATAATAGCAATATACACTTGAATTGTTTTAATTTTCTTTTTGCCTCTAAAAGAATAAATATACTCACCGATATTAACGTCGTTACTATGTCTCTCCAAGATACTGTACCGTAATTAATTTTTGCTTTTCACTATGTTTCTAAAACAATACTTCTAACACCTCCTCAAATTTATAAAGCATGAAAATTTTGATGGTTTCGTAGTTATGTAAACATTTTCTTATTATCATTAGAATTAGAGCTTTTGCTCTTCAATGAATTAAAATATGTTCTTAGGACAGTATGCTTTATAACATAATATAAAAGATGTTTACTTATATCTGTTAGAAGTGTTTTTTGTTTTTTTAAAGATCTCTAGATATCTGATATTCAACTGTAATAATATAAAAGAATCTCATAAATGACTGTATCAATTTTCCCTATTAATTGAATACTAATTAGAAATATGCTTGGGATAAATCAATTTGAACTTACAATTTCATTTCTATGAACTTCATTTTTTTTATATAATACAGGATACGACAATCTCTTGTTATACTAAATTCCTATGGGTCAAAAGATTTTGTATATATCATAATGAGTATGTTTTGGACATTATTTCTGTTAACTATAATAAATATTTATACAATAATGAATCAACTACTTCTTATAGGTTGCGGATTGCATACATTCCAAACTAGAAGAAATGATTCACTTCCTAATACTACATAAAAACATTGACGCAATAACATCAACATCTAATACGATTAAAAAAATGAATGTCCAAATTTTTCTGATCAAAAACAACAGAAAAAAAAACTGTTTTTCTTGCGCTGAAGTAATGAAAAAATGCATTTCTTTCGAAGTGAAAATAAAACATTTAACATAAACAACTTTATCTACTATGGATTGTCTTAAAAAACTTTAGCTTACGTATTGACTGGCTATTCTTCTCAACAACACCATATTAGTTTTCAAAGAAATTACAAACTTGGTATCCACTAGAATTTTCCAATCCATTTGAAACAAAAACAATAAATACGATGAATTATTGAAACAATAATTATAGCATATTCCCCCTTGATGTCAAATCACAATTAAAATTCATAATTAAAACGTTTATAGTATTATAATTACCTCTGCTTATTTGGAAACATCTATTAGCCCATTTTACGATGAAAACAAGTAGAAAATTTCATGTGAGTGAGATATTTCTATTTTACTATTATGTGATCATTTAAAGGAAAATTTCTCAATGTTTGTTCCAAACAACAACAGGCAAAATGTCATGCACAAAAGTAGTGTAAAACAACATATTTGTGCCAGTTGCATAAATGTCAAAAAGGAAATTGCAAGATTTGAAAACAAAACTATTATTTACAATGAAATTATGCAATCTTAAATTCGACTACGTTATTATAGTTAAAAATGCCAAATAAGCGAATGCAAATAATTTCTAGGCTTTAGCATCTATTGCAACTGAAATATTTTGATAAATGATAAAGATTGGCAGTGTTGTATTGATGCTAACTTTAGCAAGTTAAACTTAAATCAGGTTCCATAGAGACAATAACTTATGTGGAGTTATATTTTAACACATATGATAGAATTGATGATTAGCACAGTAGTATTGAAGATAGTTGGTTTATCTTAGACAATAATGAATTTTATATCTAACATTTCTATTACTTGAGCCTTAGACAAATTGGATCTCCATTTTATTAAAAACTATGCAGAAAATATATATGGTGTTTATAAACAAACACACATTGATCCTTCACTATTTCTTTTTCTTGAAATATTTTCTTCAAAAAGTTGTTTTAATGATCTACAAAAATCACTTTTAAATAAAAAAGTAGTGATTATCTGCCTATTATTCAACAGTTTTGATAAGTATACTAATAATTAAATAAAAAGAAAATAAGGCAAAAGCTAGTGGATATTATTTTACAAATAAAATAACAGAGAGACTTTTCTTACCTATGGTTATAATATTATATATATCTAGAATCTTTATTGCTATATCATAATAAATAGAATTCTAAAATTTATTAGTTCACCATTAAATAAATATGAAATCCAACCTTTATTAATGCGTTTAAATAATTTATATATTACAACATCCAAAATTTTTCACATAATACTATTAATACTTACAAATGAATAATATTTAATGACATAGTTATTGGAAAAGATAATACAAAGTGAAATATTAAAAACTAATGGGTGTATATTATATTTCTATTATTTTGTATATTTTATTAAGTCTTAGGATATAATTAGATGTAAACATTTCAAGTATATATAATGACAGTTTGATATTATTTATTTCACACAATACATCATAACTAAAAGTTGGATTCTTATAATACGTAATTAGATTTACAATAAGCTGTTAATAATCAGTGGTGTGTATTTGTTACTTGCTATATTGGCAATCTTACTTAAAATATACACTACCATTAGATTAATAATTAATTATACTCCCAGGAAGTACATTCCTATAATATTTAGTAACTTTGGTGGTTTCCTCATTAGAAATGTCTTCACCAAGACGCTGGATAGATTATCACCAAGTGGAATAATTTTTGGTTTATTTGTTTGAACGTTATTGAGGTCTACCTGCTCAGGTAGTTTCACAAGATCGACAGTCTCTGGGTCTTTCGATATTCCTTTTACTTTACTCCCATTCAGCTTAGTTCTCTTAGATATAGGGTTCCCATTCAGTATTTGATTCAAAGATACAGATCTTTTCATTTTCACATCTATTGGAGTAGTTTGATTGTTTTATATTGTCTCTTTAGAGTATCAAATATGATCATTGATATATTTCAGTAGGATCTTCAGATATTTGGTCTCTACGATAGCATTGAAGGATTCCATATAGATAGTGACGTATTCTTCACAACTGAAATGAAAAAAATATCGTCCTTGAGACGCATAAAGTTGTATTTAAGAAGGTCAATAACTTATACAACCCCTGTAGTCATGCTTTTTAGGTAAAGAAAGGAAAGCGTCATGGTGATGAGAATGAAGTAGACTACTAAGGTCATGCTCGTAGTAGTAGGACAAGATTCAATATTTTTAGGTAAAAATAAATTAGACCAACTAAAAGTGTTCTGTAAATAAATTATATTTAAAAAAAATATTTTATACAAAAAGTAAATAAATAAAACCGAGGTTAGTATAAAAAAAAGAGGCATTTGTACTTGTACTAATAATCAACAGGTGCTGTAATTTTTTTATACTAACATCAGACAATCACAATAAATGATATATTACAGCGTCTGTCAATTATTAGTACAGGTTCAAATGCCTCTCTAAAACAGTATCATAATTAGATCAAATGAATAAGAGCCATTAAAATAGCGCTGAATAGAACATCTGAGGTCAAACTAGCTGCCAAACCTTCATATTTTGCAACTGTAACACTTTCCGCAGAATTAGAAGAAGAAGTAGCAACACCTACAGATGGAACAACATTGGAATGGGCAGATTCCATGCTTACGTCTGAAGGTGCAGTAGCAGTAGCAGCAGAAGCTGTAACAAAACCTGTCTTAGCACTTTCTGGACATGAAGGAGTGTATGTAGTGATAACAACACCGTCTGTAGTATAAACTGTGCTAACTCTCAATACTGGTTCGCCATGTAGGGCAGTTTGACCGTTTTGGGAAGAAAACGAAGAGGTAGCGGTGGATAGTGAGCAAATTGGACATTCAGTGACATCTACCATGCGTGTGCTCTCAACAATAGCGGTTGTGACGGAGTGAGCAACATTTGTTTTAGCAGATGCAGCTTCACCAGCAGCATGTGTCTTACTACTGGCACCAATAACAGAACCATTACTGTTGCTTGGGGTAGATGTTGTTGCAGTAGTAGCTGATCTGTCAGTGGCATCTATAGCAGAACCATGACTGATTGAGGTAGATTTTTTAGAAATGGTGGTTGGTCTGTCAGTAGTATTCATAGCAGAACCATGACTGTTACTTGGAGTAGATTTTTCAGAAGTGGAGGTTGATCTGTCAGTAGCATCAATAGTAGAACCATTACTGTTTGAAGTAGATTTCTTAGAAATGATGGTTGGTCTGTGAGTAGCATCCATAGCAGAACTATGACTGATTGAGGTAGATTTCTTAGAAATGACAGTTGATCTGTCAGTGGTATTCATAGCAGAAGCATGACTGTTGCTAGAGGTAGAAGTGATGGTTGATCTGTTAGTAGCATCCATAGTAGAACCATGACTGATTGAAGTAGATTTCTTAGAAATGATGGTTGATCTGTCAGTAGCATCCATAGCAGAACTATGACTGATTGAGGTAGATTTCTTAGAAATGATGGTTGATCTGTGAGTAGTATTCATAGCAGAACTATGACTGATTGAGGTAGACTTCTCAGAAATGGTTGATCTATCAGTAGCATCCATAGCAGAACTATGACTGATTGAGGTAGATTTCTTAGAAATGACAGTTGATCTGTCAGTAGCATCAATAGCAGAATTATGACTGATTGAGGCAGAGTTTTTAGAAGTGATGGTTGATCTGTCCGTAGCATCTATAGTAGAACTATGACTGATTGAGACAGATTTCTTAGAAGTAGTGGTAGATCTGTCAGTGGCATCTATACTAGAACTATGACTGATTGAGACAGATTTCTTAGAAGTAGTGGTAGATCTGTCAGTGGCATCTATACTAGAACCATGACTGATTGAGGTAGATTTTTTAGAAGTGGTAGTTGATCTGTCAGTAGCATCCATAGCAGAACCATTACTGTTTGAAGTAGATTTCTTAGAAGTGATGGTTGATCTATCAGTAGCATCCATAGTAGAACCATGACTGTTGCTAGAGGCAGATGTTGTTGCAGTGGAGGTTGATCTGTGAGTAGCATTGATACTAGAACTACGATTGTTGCTAGAGGCAGCTTTTTCAGAAGTGGAGGTTGATCTGTGAGTAGCATCCATAGCAGAACCACGACTGTTGCTAGAGGTAGATTTCTTGGAAGTGATGATTGATCTGTCAGTAGCATCAATAGCAGAACCATGACTGATTGAGGTAGATGTTGTTGCAGTGGCAATTGACTTGTCAGTAGCATCCATAGTAGAACCACGACTGCTGCTTGAACTAGAATTGTTAGAAATGGTGGTAGATCTGTCAGTAGCATCAATAACAGAACCATGACTGATTGAGGTAGATTTGTTAGGAGTGGTGGTTGATCTGTCAGTAGCATCCATAGTAGAACCATGAATGTTTGAAGTAGATTTCTTAGAAGTGAAGGTTGATCTGTTATTAGCATCCATAGTAGAACCATTACTGTTTAAAGTAGATATTGTTGCAGTGGTAGTTGATCTGTCAGTGGCATCAATAGCAGAACCATTACTGTTGCTTGAGATAGATTTCTTCGAAGTAGCAGAAGGGGTAGAGGATGACTTAGGTTTACTGGAACTACTACTTGAAACAGATGCTTTCAAAGGCATGACATTTTCAGGGAATTCACCTTCATAATTACCAGGAGGTGCGTACTCACAAACAACATAATCACGGTAATAGGTGCCACAATATTTTACAGCACAACCAACCTCCTTGGTGGATCTCCAAACAACCTGTGTAAAATGTCCAGTTGCCATGGAAAAGCCAGGATGGCTGTAATTATAATGAGCAATTTCACTATACCAGGCGTCCACAGCAGCGACTGCATTAGGAAATCCCAGGGCAAGGTTTTCACCGTATGGACCATGAGAGTGCACAAGTCTACCAGAAGAACAATCATAAACGGCAGCATACTTCTCAGCATATACAGCTAAAGTATTAGACCAGGTCAAATTACCAGTATCAACATGCAAAGCTCTCAACTTATTGTGTGCGAGAACAACAGCAGCCTGTTCTTCTGGAGTCAACGCATATTTAGTATAATCAGTAGATGTTGTTGCTGTGGTGGTTGATCTTTCAGTAGCATCAATAGCAGAACCACGACTGCTGCTTGGGGTAGATGTTGTTGCAGTAGTAGCTGATCTGTCAGTAGCATCAACAACAGAACTATGATTGTTGCTAGAGATAGATCTTTTAGAAGTGGAGGTTGATCTGTTAGTAGCATCCATAGTAGAACTATGACTCTTTGAAGTGGATTTCTTAGAAGTGATGATTGATCTGTCAGTAGCATTGATACTAGAACCATGACTGTTTGAGGCAGATTTGTTAGAAGTGGTGGTTGATCTGTTAGTAGTATTCATAGCAGAAGCATGATTTATTGAGGTAGATTTTTTAGAAGTGGATCTGTCAGTAGTATTCATAGTAGAACTATGATTGATTGAGGTAGATTTGTTAGAAGTGGATCTGTCAGTAGTATTCATAGTAGAACTATGACTGTTACTCGAGGTAGATTTTTTAGAAATGGTGGCTGATCTTTCAGTAGCATCAATAGCAGAACCACGACTGCTGCTTGGGGTAGATGTTGTTGCAGTAGTAGCTGATCTGTCAGTAGCATCAACAACAGAACTATGATTGTTGCTAGAGATAGATCTTTTAGAAGTGGTAGTTGATCTGTTAGTAGCATCCATAGTAGAACTATGACTGTTTGAGGTAGATTTGTTAGAAGTGGCACTTGATCTGTGAGTAGCATCAATAGCAGAACCATGACTGATTGAAGTAGACTTGTTAGAAATGATGGTTGATCTGTCAGTAGCATCCATAGCAGAACCATGACTGATTGAAGTAGACTTGTTAGAAATGATGGTTGATCTGTCAGTAGCATCCATAGCAGAACCATGACTGATTGAAGTAGACTTGTTAGAAATGATGGTTGATCTGTCAGTAGTATTCATAGTAGAACCATGACTGATTGAAGTAGATTTTTTAGAAGTGATGGTTGATCTGTGAGTAGTATTCATAGCAGAACTATGACTGATTGAAGTAGATTTGCTAGAAGTGATGGTTGATCTGTCAGTAGCATCAATAGCAGAACCACGACTGCTGCTTGGGGTAGATGTTGTTGCAGTAGTAGCTGATCTGTCAGTAGCATCTATAGTAGAACTATGACTGATTGAGACAGATTTGTTAGAAGTAGTGGTTGAGCTGTTAGTAGCATCCATAGTAGAACCATTACTCTTGCTTGAAGTAGATTTCTTAGAAGTGGTAGTTGATCTGCTAGTAGCATCAACAGCAGAACTATGACTGATTGAAGTAGATTTGTTAGAAGTGATGGTTGATCTGTCAGTAGCATCAATAGCAGAACCACGACTGCTGCTTGGGGTAGATGTTGTTGCAGTAGTAGCTGATCTGTCAGTAGCATCCACAGCAGAACTATGACTGATTGAAGTAGATTTCTTAAAAGTGATGGTTGAGCTGTTAGTAGCATCCATAGTAGAACCATTACTCTTGCTTGAAGTAGATTTCTTAGAAGTGGTAGTTGATCTGCTAGTAGCATCAACAGCAGAACTATGACTGATTGAAGTAGATTTGTTAGAAGTGATGGTTGATCTGTCAGTAGCATCAATAGCAGAACCACGACTGCTGCTTGGGGTAGATGTTGTTGCAGTAGTAGCTGATCTGTCAGTAGCATCTATAGTAGAACTATGACTGATTGAGACAGATTTGTTAGAAGTAGTGGTTGATCTGTTAGTAGCATCTATAGCAGAACCATGACTGTTGCTTGAGGTAGATTTCTTCGAAGTGGTAGTTGATCTGTCAGTGGCATCTATACTAGAACCATGACTGATTGAGGTAGATTTTTTAGAAGTGGTAGTTGATCTGTCAGTGGTATCTATAGCAGAACTATGACTGTTACTCGAGGTAGATTTGTTAGAAGTGGTGGTTGATCTGTGAGTAGCATCAATAATAGAACCATGACTGTTGCTAGAGGTAGAAGTGATGGTTGATCTGTTAGTAGTATTCATAGCAGAACTATGACTGTTTGAGGTAGATTTTTTAGAAGTGGTAGTTGATCTGTCAGTAGCATCAATAGCAGAATTATGACTGATTGAGGTAGATTTGTTAGAAGTGATGGTTGATCTGTCAGTAGCATCCATAGTAGAACTATGACTGTTTGAGGCAGATTTCTTAGAAGTGGTGATTGATCTGTGAATAGCATCAATAGTAGAACCATGACTGATTGAGATAGATTTGTCAGAAGTAGCAGTGGATCTGTCAGTAGCATCAACAACAGAACTATGACTGATTGAGGTAGATTTTTTAGAAATGGTAGTTGATCTGTCAGTAGTATTCATAGTAGAACCATTACTGTTGCTTGAAGTAGATTTCTTAGAAGTGATGGTTGAACTGTTAGTAGCATCCATAGCAGAACCATGACTGTTGCTAGAGGTAGAAGTGATGGTTGATCTGTTAGTAGTATTCATAGCAGAACTATGACTGTTTGAGGTAGATTTTTTAGAAGTGGTAGTTGATCTGTCAGTAGCATCAATAGCAGAATTATGACTGATTGAGGTAGATTTGTTAGAAGTGGTGGTCGATCTGTCAGTAGCATCAATAGCAGAATTATGACTGATTGAGGCAGAGTTTTTAGAAGTGATGGTTGATCTGTCCGTAGCATCTATAGTAGAACTATGACTGATTGAGGCAGATTTCTTAGAAGTGGTGATTGATCTGTGAATAGCATCAATAGTAGAACCATGACTGATTGAGATAGATTTGTCAGAAGTAGCAGTGGATCTGTCAGTGGCATCAATAGCAGAACCATTACTATTGCTAGAGGTAGATTTGCTAGAAGTGATGGTTAATCTGTTAATAGCATCCATAGTAGAACCATGACTGTTGCTAGAGGTAGAAGTGATGGTTGATCTGTTAGTAGTATTCATAGCAGAACTATGACTGTTTGAGGTAGATTTTTTAGAAGTGGTAGTTGATCTGTCAGTAGCATCAATAGCAGAACCATGACTGTTGCTAGAGGCAGATGTTGTTGCAGTGGTAGTTGATTTGTCAGTAGCATCAATAGTAGAACCATGACTGATTGAGGTAGATTTTTTAGAAGTGGTGGTCGATCTGTCAGTATTATTCATAGCAGAACCATTACTGTTGCTAGAGGTAGATCTCTTGGAAGTGATGGTTGATCTGTTAGTAGCATCCATAGTAGAAGCATGACTGTTTGAAGTAGATTTCTTAGAAGTAGTGGTTGAATTGCCATTAGCATCCATAGCAGAACTATGACTGTTACTTGAAGTAGATTTCTTGGAAGTGATGATTGATCTGTCAGTGGTATCAATAGCAGAACTATGACTGTTACTCGAGGTAGATTTCTTGGAAGTGATGATTGATCTGTCAGTGGTATCAATAGCAGAACTATGACTGTTACTCGAGGTAGATTTTTTAGAAGTGATGGTTGATCTGTTAATAGCATCAATAGCAGAATTATGACTGTTGCTAGAGGCAGATTTTTTAGAAGTAGTGGTTGATCTTTCAGTAGCATCGATACCAGAACTATGACCGTTTTTCGAAGCAGTTGTTGTTGCAGTGGTGGTTGAGCTGTCAGTGGCACTTATATAAGTTATCTGGGCTGTTGATGGAAAAAAGTTTGACCAATCTCCAAAAGGTATTGTGTAAACAGGGTTAGGATTTGATGTCGGAGTTATAGTAATTGGAGCTACAGTATGTGTTTTTTGATATAGAGACATAGATGTCCAATTTATGGGGGCGGTTGCCGAATGAATTGTTGACCAATGAAGACTTTTATAAGCTGGTTTCAGAGGCATAACATTTTCAGGGAATTGACCAAACATATTACCAGCAGGTAAGTACTGACACACAACAAAGTATTGATTGGGCGAACCGTCAAAAGCGGGCCAAAATAAATTTGCAGCACAACCAACCTCTGTGGTGGATCTCCAAACAAGCTGTGTAAAATGTACAGTTGGCCAGGAAAAGCCAGGATGGCTGTAATTATAACTATTAATTTCATCAAACCACATGTCTACAGCACCGACTGGATTAGCAGCAGCTCCTGCGTACATGCTTTTACCAATATTGTAGTCGTAATCTGGAGGGTCTTCTGGAATGTCCTTGTATACATCAAATTTGCAAGCCCACCACGCAGCCCGTTTGGCTAAAGCATCAGACCAGGTCAAATTAGGAGTGTCAACAAACATAGATCTGTACTTATTAGTTGCCTCCAGAACAGCAGCCTGTTGCTCTGGTGTCAACAAACACTTAGCATCATTAGATGCATTATACGGATTATTAAAAATTATTCTGTCCACTGTTACAATAGGACCTTCACCTTCAATAGTAGCCGGATTCCAATAATCAGAAACTGGTGCAGCATAAGTAGTAACAGCATAAGATACTTGTGCCTTCGATACAGCAGAAAAAGCAGCTAAAAGCAGTGCCGCGCACAATGATAAGGCACTTGAGACCATTATATTATTTTCAAATATTCAGAATTATTGACTTTTCAGTAAAATATATAGTTTGGTGTGTATACTTTATGGCGTTAGTTTTTTTGGTTATTTGAGGTGATTCACTTAGTTCGGTTATACTGGTAGCATCTGGGAGTATAACGAGATGATGCTCATGCCTGCAAGAAGAGAAGCAAGAAACGAAAGAATATTCAGACATAATCCATAGTAGTTTTATATAAAAATGTGCTCATGACTTGCAATAAAAATGATCGTCTAATAGGTTCTAAATTTTTGACTGAACCAGAATAAGATATAAATAAAGTTTTGCAATAAATCTTCAATGATAAAAGTGTGTAAAGGAGTAGAAACAAAGAATGAAGAAGAAGATTTGTAATCTTCAAAAATTGGACTAAAAATCTAAGTAAAGCACAAAAACACAGCATAGCTGATCATTTTATTATCTCTAATAGGAAAAATATCACTGTGTGGTAGTTTCTTTAAACAAAAAAGGAAACAGAAAATGTTGAGTCCTCGAAAACCTTTCCAAATATAGAATTAAAAATATTGTTTATTGTTTGGGAATTTTCACATTGCAGAACAATAGAATCAGTTTTGTCTAGATATTTTACTTTTGAAAAACATAAAAGGGAAAGCTTACAAGTTTAAGAATGGACAAATAGTTTTTTTCCTTTTTTGCTATTGTGTTGGAAACAATCGTCTTTGTATTTGATGCAATGACAAAAAGAATAAAAGTGAAGAAAAAAATTACACAAGTGGGAAAAGAGACAATACAGACAATTCTGACCACACTATAGATATACATGTCTCTTTGTGTTCTATTTTTGAATTTTTGCCCCTGAATTATTTTAGAGAATCCCCACTCTTACAGGATCATCGCCCCTGATTAATTAGTTATTTGGCATTTATATCTCTTTTATACATATCACAATATTCTATAGTAAATCGATCTATAGAATGTACAAAATTTATTACTTCATTCACAATAAAATATTAACATTTTTGGCAGTGACCGTGGGATCGAATAGGAATGTATAATTTAAAAAAGGGGTAAAGAATTTTTATTGCATTGTTACTGTTTGTACATAAGTTATATAAAGTTATACACTATAAGAACCATCAACAATTTTTTTTCTTTTTTTAGTTCGTATTGCAAGAATCAGCACCTTATATGACGTTAGCATGTAGTAATATTTTTTATAATATTCAACAAATGTAGTAAAATTGTTCTTTTGTTAACCAAGAATTTATTATTTAAAGTTATTATTGTTCTATTAGAACATCTATTATGATAAAGATCTAAAATATAATTATTCTCCTGGCAGATTTGGATCTCAATTAGACTTTTTAGTGTGATATTCCTATTTCCGATTTTTTCTCTTTTTTCTGATCTAGTATAAGAACAATATAATTTGTAAAATTCAAAATTCTCCATTTAGGTGGAGTATTTTTTCTCCTTTTCGGATACACAATATGTAAGACATGCAAGAGTACTATTAAGCTAGAAAAAATGACGTATACCTTGTGGAATCCTTAAAATCTTTTACAATGTAGTTTAATGATAGCTATTTGGTTTAATTTTAAGACAAACAAGAAAAAAAGATAATTATTATTATATTCGACCTATTGTTATGATGTTGTTTATTTATACTAGGTCAAAGGATGATAGGAAGTTTGTATCTTTTCAAAATAGCAAGACTTGATAACAGAGCATTTCTTTTTGTTTTTTGTTTGCCAATTGGTGGTTGAATGGAATAACTATAATAGATAGTATACAATGAACTATTTTTAAGCATGTTTTTTTTTAGATTATGGGATTTATTGTTGTCCAAAGCATCTTCTTGTAGTAGTATTTAGGAATATTTCTGTTAGTAACTGAAGTGAGGTATTTTTATTCCTAAGTTTCGTAATATGTCTAAAAATGACAATTTAAAAACAACCCTAAAGTTCTATGGCTTTTGTAAAGAATTGACTTACAATTTAAAAAATAAAACCTAACACAAGTCCTTGGGACAAAAAATAAAAACAATCACTCTAGGACGGTTGCTAACTAAAAAAAGAAATAAACTTTGTTGGTCATTTTGCTCGTGGAATTAAACAAAGTACATTCCAACAAATAAATGCTATAGATTAGATAAATACTGAAGAATAACCTTCTTAAAGAAGATAATAACTTGTTTTTTCTACTTACTTAATATATTCATATTAAAACAGGAAAATATAATTAATTCATCTTGATATGGGTTCAAGCAGAAAATTAGTTTCTTTGTCGAGTTGCAAAACTATATTCAATCCCTCGTTTGATAGAAGAAGAGTTGAACAATCAAACTTGTTGTGATTTTTTACCCTAAAAAAGTTAAACAATCAGATAAAAAATTGTCCAAATGTAGACAAAATTTAACTGGTTAGAAATTAGTATTAAGTATTTTTACTTTTGCCAAAAGTTTTCTTTGCTTTTGTTACTACAGAATAATTGAAAAGTGAAATGAGGTTGCTGTGGTAATTGGTCTGAATATGCGTTTACATGACAAGAGCATGTTTTTCTGTTTTACTGGAACGTACAAGCAAAAAATTTTTTTATGAAAAAAAGGAAAAAGTTGAGTTAGCTAAACATAAACAATAATAGATGAGAAAAAATTTTCAAAAACGTTGTGTTTGTCTTTTTGTGTACATTTTTTGCCTGTTATAAAGCAAAAAAAAGCAAACCCACCGTTCCATGGTATTTTTTCTATCTTGCTTCTAAAAAGTCTTACAATATCTATAACACTATATTGTACCAGCTATATCGTGTAGACATGTTAGCTACATGAAGGGAATATTAACACAAATGTGTAGTTTTAATAATCAATTTTTTCTAATACTTCCAATTTTTTTTATTTTGATACAGCACCACCAATTTGAATTCACATTACAAATATAGATGGTACTTCTTTGGAGATATAAAAATTCTTCATTCTGTTTTTCAGAAAATTACAATAATGCCAAGTTGTGTTTTGGTTACTGAAAATTCGTCATGCAGATAGTGTTGATTAGTAAGAGTTGCTATTGTATCTTCATAATATTTGAATAGAACCGATATATGTATTAAACAAGGTTGTGCTAACATGAGGTGTTTTTGAAATTATAGGGGTGGGAGTTCTTTAAAATAATTCAGGGACAAAAATTTAAAAATAGAACACAAAAAGACATATATACCTATATCGTACTAACATGATAAAAATCGGGCATGAAATAATATTCTGGGTTTTTCTAGCTTTCATCTTTATTTAGAGGTAGGGTTTGTAGAAAACGGTTCGGCAACTTCATATCTCAAAAGTAGCAGATGTTGTCAAGATAACTTAATAATGGCCTGTCTTCTTTATCTACTTGCTTTTTCTGTAAGCCTAATTAAATTTTTTCATTCTTAAAATAAAAAGATAGAACAATATTTGTGCGCAGTCACAAGAGAATAGTTAACAGCAGAATTAACATTGTTTATCTTTATATATTCAATACTTCTTATGTAATTCCAACTGAGACGACGTACATAAGATTTAACAATGTTAATTTGATTTTTGGATTCATTGTAAAAAAAATGAACTTCAGATTTCAAAAAATATATATACATCATGTTCTAAACGACTATGTTTTGAGTTTTATATCATGTGCAATTTTTCAGCTGTTGTGTTCCTTGCATGGTATGAATCGCTTTACATACTTAACAATCAAGAAAAAAACAGATTAGTTTAAGATACTATTTATGGCGTTAGTTTTCTTTTTTTGCTTAGTTTTTCTTTATACTTGATATATAGAAATAGGATTAAGAACGAGGAATGTAAAAGACATATATTAAGAGGGTTGTGATGTTATATTATAAGCTTTAGTAAAAACAAGACCTAGGAAAAATAATGAATTACTAATCATTGTTGATACTGGTAAGACAGTTACAACTATGTTGTGATAGCTTTTAAGTGATCTCTTTATTAATGTCAATAACAGAAGGACCAAAGATTCTATTAAAATAATAATTTAAAGTTTTTAATATCTTTAAATATGTAGTGAATAACAAATATAAAGCATTATTTTCCCTTGTATATTTGGAATTGAAGGATGTAAGAATTCTTCTTATGGCTAATATTGTAAGTTTGTCTATTGGAGGATTTCCAGAGAGTGATAGTTATATCGGATTTTGTTAAGAGGCCTTTGATTATTAAGAGATATGTCAGGGGTACTCATCTTATTTAAATACATCTTAGTAAGAATATTAGGGGGCAACTTTAATATCATACAAAAAAAGAAGAAGGAATAATACAACATTAGGGTCATTAATTAGTAATATATAGAACTTGAGTAAGAGTGTTTATACTTATACTAATCAGTACAATTCATCCATTTACATATAACAACTCTTACAGAGTATTGGTGTGTGAGAATAGGAGAGTAGGGATGAGTATAGATGTTGTAAAAATAGGTAAATGAGGGAAGAGAAGTAGTAGAGTAGATGAGGAGATGTATGGAAATATAGGAAATATGATGAGAGAGAATGTAAATATTTATATTATGATGGGATATCTCCAGGGAAAAGATAGATTGGTACAGGGTGATAAGTAGTGAGGTAAGGAGGGTATGTAGGTGTTAGAACATAGATAAGTGATCTAAGAGGGAAAGTAAGAAATAAGCAGATGAAAGATTGGGAAGAAAAGGATAAGACAAAATGATGTGGAATGGAATAGAAAGAGAAATAAGAGGTCCCCCTATAAA